>NC_090927.1:258340664-258968164 GCF_040938575.1 Ambystoma mexicanum | reverse complement strand
TATGCCTGGACTTCGAACCTCATTGACTTGATATTGCAGGGGTGTGCTTAGTGCCTATCGCTGCCACCCCTCTTCTCCTCCCTTTTTCCTTTCTTTTCTCTACCTAAACGCTACCTGGCACTTATGATTGTGGCTTCTGTTCGTTTTACCCTCCCCTCCGCCTCCCCTTTCTCCTCGCTCTATGTATAGCTCTTGCATTATTAAAATGACCGTCAGGCACGTACAGTATTTTTGCCATATGTTGTATACAGTCTGTTTCTCCCTGTTCTATGTTGTACCTCTGAATGCATAGCACTTGCCCATTCAGAATTTCCAATGCATATTATGAATGTTGACTTGTTTTACTTATCCTCCTTCCCTTCCTTGCGTTGGAGCGCTTTGAAACGCTTGCTTAAGTGTATAGGCACTATATAAATGACTATTAAAATAAATAAAACCTTTTCCTGCTGAGTGGTCCTGCTGATATGATATGATTGGTTATTTATAATGCACTTAATAACCAGAGGTTTCTAAGCGTGGACCCGGGGATCGAACCGGTGTTGCTCCGTGTCGTCTTGCTTCCAAGGCGAGCACATTGCCCCTGAGCTATCATCCCGAGAGCTCACCTCCCCTGTGTCATTTTATCTGGCACCGATCTTATGTATTGCAAGGTTCTGCACTGAGTAACACAGGGTGCACCCCACATGTCTTGTTCACATTGCCGTGATGTCGGTCTGTAGCTTGCATGTGTCCTCCTGCATGCAAAACGTGTATCTGTGGGTCAGCATCCCGTGCTGACACACAGTGTGCCATGCAGTTCATTGATTCACTTGAGTTGTGATGTGATGGGTTCTCCTGCTCACTGTACCATTTGACATTGGTGCAGGGGTATGTTGTGGCATGTTTGATGTATACCTCCTTGAGGGACATTTGCACCTCTGCACACACGTGCTCACTTACACACCCATGCCTGGGCCCAATTGCAGGCCATGCTTTCTGTGTGTTTTGCACTGTTGCATTGTGGTACCTGTGGTCCTGTGTGTCTGTGGCCTGTGTGGGTTGAACAGTTTAGCCATTCACTGCTGCATGGTGTGTCATGTCACATGATGGTGGACAGCAGCCTCTCTTGTCAGCGTGGGGAAGTTGTGGGTCTGGTGTATGTAGGGGGCTTCCCGAACCAATTATTGTCATTGTGACTACTCCCCCCAACCCATCTGTCTCAGTGTTCTGTGATTGCTACTCACCCAATGCCCAGGTACATTGTCTTCTGTGCCCTTCCATATATGCTGGCAGCGTAGGACCATGGTATTATGGGTTTAGCCTGGCAACCAGGCACAGCAGTGGGTGATCATGAGGTCTGCATCATAGGTGACCTGGACGTTCAGTGAATGGTACTGCTTCCGATTCCTGTAGACTTCCTGCTGGGGATGTGGTGCAACCAGCTTGAGATGCGTGCAATCCAGGGCAGCTACCACATTGGGCATGCCTGCCATGGCGTAGAACCATGCCTTAGTGGCAGTCACCTGTGCCAGGGTGGTTGGGAGTGCAATGTGCTGTCCCACATGCAGCAGGAGTGCATCCAGCACCTCCACCAAACCTTTGGAGAATTGTGGCTGTGCTAATCTGTGCAGCTGATTTACAGTATTCTGGAATGTGCCAGTTGCTAGAAAATGCAGGGACAACACTACCTTCACCAGTGATGGTATGGCTGTGCGGATGACAACCCTGCTCTTGATGTCTCCCTGGATCATGCTGAGGATATATGCTATGCTCTCCCTGTCGAGGCGGTAAAGGGTTAGGATTTGCATGTCACTGAGGGTTCATGGTGTGGCCCTCATATAGGGTATGGCTGCATGCCTTGCAAGGCACCATCTCCTCTTCTCATTCCTTCTCCTAATCCTCCCGTCCAATGCCTCTTGCACCCTCTGTTGGTCCTCCAGCATCTGCAGCGCTATGTTGGCCTGGAGCAGCTGCAGGTCAATGCTGACTGCAGCCAGTGGCAGCATTGTGGTGTTTGGAAGTGTGTCAGTTGAAGGTTTGGCCTTTTCAACTCTTCCATACCTCATCGGTTGCCCCTCTTGCCTCATTCCCCACACCTGCATGCATTTACTGATGATGACTGCCTCTTTTCAAGGGGAGGTTTCACCACCTAGCGTTTGACTGTGTTACTGCCATTTCTTTGGCAATAATTCCGGAAGGGGAGAGCTTGAGATGTGGTGGTGTTGCCATTGTGGAGGTATTACCACCATTGCTTAGAGTGCCAGTCAGTGCACGCCAGTGAATCCGGCACCTTTATTAACGGTTGCCTGTTTACCAGTGCCGGTGTTTCCATCTATGGTGGGCTGCCTCACGCGTAGTTTGCTGATCCGGTAAAAGTGCCAGTGTCCGTTGTTACCACCACTGTTTTACTAGACTGGCAAGCATGGAATGAGGCCCACTATCCATTTTAACTGTTACAATGAGTGTGATCATGGATAAAACAAACACTCTGGCAGCATTTTGGCAGCTGACACAAAAAGTCGAAACATTTGACTTTTCCAATGCTTGTTTTGTGTTAAGCCTTTGGGGATAGGTGCTTACATTGACACCCATGAGCCTTGTACTCTCTGTGCTACAATCACTGTGAGACATGCTGCTGTAATATGCTTTTATTAGAGGAATAACAGTGAGACATTGCAATGAAGAAATCAGGCAGGGAACACAGTCACTTTCAGCAGTACTTAAATTAAGTGGTGAGGGGGTATATGTTCACGCTGAATTCCCATAAAGAATCATTGCAGGCTCCGTCCACTCCCACACTTGAGTGTCAAGGAAAAGTCCTCACTACACATGTATTTATTTGTTGTGGCTTGTACACCTGTTGCATGCAACACATCCTTCTGTCTCCTCTCGCATGTGGGGAGACAGAAGGAAAAGGGATTGTAGAGAGGAATCATAAAATAAAAATAGAGAAAACCAATTATGCCATTAAGAGTGATCAGACATTGGCTTCGCAGATCATGAAGGGAAATAAATCGTTTTGACAGTCCTTGTTGATTTTGATATGAACCATTTGTAGGTACCTGCCTTACATTGTGCTTCAGAATGGACTCCAAACAGCAGAAGCTGTGAACATGCTGAACTAAAGGTACCAGTTTCTGCACAAAAGTCTCTTCATATAGTGGGAATCCCTCTTTTGGGTTTTAACTTGACAATCTCCGGTAAACCCTCTGGATTCCTCGCAAACAAAGAAACAAATAACAAAAACAAGAGAATAGAGCAAAGATGACAATGACAACTGGGGTCGGATCTATGTGATCACTGAGACCACACATAATTTCGACGGCCAAAAATGCTGACTTTTTTTTAATTAAACCCTCTCTGCACCACATAGATATGCGGGTGGAGACCCCCGCAACTCCCCTTATTACTATAATGTTCCATACCCTCGCCACATATATATGTGGTGTAAGGGGGGTATAAAAAAAGTCAGCATTTTCAGCCGTGTCAATTCTCAGGTCGACATTTTTGCACGATTCCCTGGGGTCTCCTAACAAAGAAACACAATTGGGAAAATTCAAAGCTAGGTAATTAGATCTGAACTTAAAATTGTGCTGTGGGGCTGAGCCATGAAAGAGGGTAGGCACATGTGATGATCCTCTTCTGAGTGATGACGGAGCCTCTGGAGGCTACAGCCGGTGTGTGACAGCAGGACTTTTTTCTGGAGAATCTTCTTCATAGGCAGTAGCTACAGGCGCTGGTCACCCAAAAAAAAGTGGCCCAACCTCGCCTAAAAAATTTGGCCCATCCCTCGCCTCACGACCCTTCACCTCTGATTACACCTCTGATGACACCACCGGAAGCAATACCATTTGACCCCAAAGTGACATCTCGGGAAGCGATAAAACACAACCTTTCACCCCTTGACAAAACAGGAAGTGGCATCAAATAGCATTGTTCCTAAGTACACTAAATTACTGTGAATCCAAGCAGATGTCCAAGGTCAAATGATATGTTATTGTATAGCACTTATCCTAAGCTCTTTTTTATAGAACAAATATGCATACAATATCACCCAACCTGGTACTCATTTATCAACCTAAGAAAGACTGAAAAGAAAGAACTAACATTTTGTTTTAAAAATGTATTTTGTTTCTATTTGTTTTTCTTCCAAACTGCCCAGGCATGGCCAGAAACCGGCCCCCACCCCCTAGGGACGATTTCGGCCTGGCCACAGGCGGAGGGGCCAATGCGACCCTGCAAGTTAGCAATTAACAAAGTTCAGATAAGATAAAACACGCAATGAAATATGCTATCATAAACTAGATATTCAATAAAAGGGGGAGGACAGACACGGGAGACAAAGAAGAAGTTGGAGGATTAGGAGGGAAGAGGGGAATAGGGGCAATGGAATATAAACAGCAATATAACATTATTTATAAGGCATGAAATACTATTAGTCAAACTTCAAGATGTAGCCAGTATATAGATTGTACCAAAATAGGTATATGAACAATGTGTGGAGGCATTGAAACAGTCCAAGTAGCGAATGAAGAATGACCATTTAGCCTTATATTCAGGAGCAGAGTCTTGTGAATCGGCCATACATTGCTCCATTCTTTGAATGTTGCAGATATTGTTCCATCAGCTTCTGACGCAGAGTAAATGTGAGTTCTTCCAATTGATAGTTATGAGTTTTAAAGAAATAATAATGAATAGATCATATAGTTTTTTTGGAGATATGCAAGTCACAACATTCAATAGCGAGGCTACCTAAGACAATGTTCAAAAAGGATAAAGGGACTTTGATCTTAAATATAAGTTTAAGGTATTTCCAAATATCTTGCCAAAACGAGAAGACATAGGGACATTTAAAAAAAAAAAACACATTTCATACGAGGCTGGGGCATAACCACATGTCCAACAGACATTGCTCAAACCACTTTTGGACTTAGATAGTTTGACCGGAGTGATAAAGGCTCTATGAATGTCAAGTGGCACAGCGAGTAGAGCGCTCGCTTTGACATCTGTGCAGAGCCTGCTAACGCAGGTTTGAATCCCGGCAGAGCCAAACTCAGCCTTTCATCCTTCAGCGCTCAGATACCTGAGGGTTCATAGCACTATATAATGCCAAATTATTATTATTATGAATGAAAAAAAGAAAATGTTGCGTAATGTTGGCTGCTACAGAAATATTTTTGACTTTGGTGAATATTGAGGACCAAGTATGATCATCAAGGACCACCCCAAAGTCTGTTTCCCATAATGAACGAACTGGTTGAACATCGGGTTTTCTGGTAAGGGCTTTATAAAATTTCGAAGCATTAAGGTCAGAGGATGTGGTTAGTTGCAAAAGTCTAAGAACATCAGGTGAGAAGATGTTATTTGAGAAGTGATGAAGAGCATCAAGACAGGAGTTGACTAATTTATTGTAAAGGTTAAATTCAGTGTTAGGGATAGCAAATGAGTATGCTAGTTGTTGAAAAGGAAGAATAACAGGGCCATTAATGATTTGTTGGATAAATCTGATGCTTTTTTTTATCCAAGATTTCCGATTCAAGGTTCTCTTATTGATAACAATGTTTTTGTTGAGCCATAGCAAGGGGGATAGGTATTTGTTAGAGGTTTTGTTATGTGGGAACAGAAAGATCTTTGGGGCAGCAACAGAGGCTTTAATTGGATCCGACAATGCCAAGGAGGTGTGGTTGAATAGATAAATGAGATCAGCTGGATCATGAGGAAAAAAACACATTTTTCTCTAACCTAAACCAAGAGGGAGTCTCTGACATAAGCGAGGAGTTAAACCAACATCAGGATTGTTTTAGAAGGAATGCCAAATGATAAAGTTTAAAGTCTGGGGAACTGGCACCCCCTTTGTCACGTGGAGCTTTTAATTTGGCCACAGCAATTCTTTTACATTTGCCAGGGCCCCAGAGGAAATGAAGTAGGATGGAGTAGATTGGTTTGAAAAAAGAAAGAGGCAGAGGAACAGGAAGGAGCTGAATGTAATACTGGATAATAGGGAGAGCATCATTTTGATTTTATCAAGTCGGCCCCACCAAGTGAGATAAAGGAGGGACCATTTAGAAGTGAAATCTTTAAGTTTATCTAACAAACTTTATATGTTCATTTTAACTGTATCCTGTATAGTAGGGGTAAAACTAATACCTAAATATTTTATAGACTCATTACACAATTTTAAACCAAAAGAATCCAGCTCATGTTTAAAACAAAAGGAGTTAAGGGGGAGAATTTCAGATTTTTCTTTATTAAGTTTATAACCGGAAACTAGGCTAAATTGATGGAGCGAGTCAAGCAAGTGGGGAAGGTGGAGTTTAGAATTTTTGATAAATGAGCATAAACTGCGATCTTAAAATGTGATGAGCCAGCTCGGATTCCCGGTATATTTCTATTGGATCTAATAATTTCTATTAAAGGCTCTAATGAGAGAATATACAGAATGGAAGAAAGAGGAAAGCCTTGCCATGTGCCTCTTAACAGAGGAAAGTAGGAGGAGGATTGCCCATTGATACAGATAGAGGATTTAGACATGAATAAAGAAGTTTGACATAGGATATACATTTTTCTCCACACCCGTGCCATTTAAGGGATTAAATCATAAAGTCCCAACTAACCTGGTCAAAAGCTTTTTGAGCATCAAGAGCAATTGCCACATAACTCTGTTTATCTTTTTTATCTTTAGAAACTATATAGAGGGCATCTAAGAATAATCTAGCGTTAGAGGAGATGTTGCGTCCTTTAACATATCCGACTTGATCAGATTTAATCAATGCCGCAAGGGAGGATTCAATTTTATTGGCTAGTATTTTGGCAAAAATTTTACTTTCCACATTGATAAGGGATATAGGGCGACAGTTACTTGGGCAAGTAGGGTCTTTGTCTGGTTTGGGGAATAATATAAGCGGGGCTTCAGAGAATGAGCCGAAGGAGGATTTGTTTGAGATAAAGTATGAGAATAGTGATTTAAGTTTGGGAGCAAAAGATTGAGCAAGAGATTCAAAGAGTTCAGCAGAAAGACCATCTGGACAGGGGCTTTGCCTCTACCTAAGCCCTTAATAGTGTGAGTAATGTCTGAAAGAGTGATATCATTGTCTATATGAGAGAGATCTACCTGTGGATAGGACGATCTATTAATTTTATTGAGGAAAGATTGAATATTATCAGTAGAGATGGGGCAGTCAGGGGTATATAAATGCTTATAGAACTTTTTGAAACAATTCAGGATATCCTTTGAGTGATTGAGTATAGTACCAAAGGCATCTTTGATGTGAGACACAAAAAAACCTTGCTGTTCTGGTCTTCAGGTATGAGGCAAGTGACTTCCCGGCCTTGTTCAAAGTTTAATATATCTTAGTTTTATATTTGAGTATGGTACCAGCAGCAAGGTTAGTGAGTTCATTATTAATTTGACAGCGTAAAGCCAGAACCAGGTGAAGATTAGTAGTGTTAGGGTTTTGAAAGTATGATTTCTCAGTAGATGTAAGTTGAGAGTATAGCTCATCAAGGTGCTTTTTATGCTTATTTTTCATCCTACCCGAATATGCCATTATGTGACATCAGAGTGCAGCCATAAACGCTTCCCTATTATTAACCACTGAGGTGTCTTCATCATGATATTTGTCATAGAACTGCTGCAAGAAATATTGGACAGATAAAATGAATTGTTGATCATTTAGTAAGTAATTATTGAATTTCCATCATGAAGAAGGCCTACTAATATAATCAAAAATAAATACTAACAGGGGCATGATCAGAAATAATAATAATAATATTGGAAATGGTAGAGTCAACAATGGTGCCAGCGAGGGTTTTGGAGGTGAAGATATAGTCTAGACGGGATAGTGTGTTGTGTGGGAGAGAATGAAATGTGTATTCGAGTTGTGTGGGATGTGAAAGTGTCCTGGAATCAATTAGACCTGTTTCAGAGAGACATCCTAGAAAAGACTTATGAGATTTAGAGGATTTGAATACACAACTGGATTTCTTATCCAAAAACATGTCAGTGATTTGATTGACATCCCCATACATAATTAGGTTAGAGAAGTTATTACTGATAATATTTTTTTGACAGTTATCCAGAACTGAGGGTCAGGTATGGATAGGTGCATAAATGTTCAGAATAGAAACCTGTACAGAATCAATCGAAAGCTTCACCCATATCCAGTGTTCATCAGTATCCACATCTTTTTCCCAAAGTTTAAAAGACAACTTTTTGCTGAATAATATGGAAACACCATTTTTCTTGGCAACAACCGGGCTTGCAACAACTTCTTTAACCCACAGGGATTTAAGCTTCATAGACTCTGCAGTGGATAAATGCATTTCCTGCAGGCAAGCCACAGAAGGTTTGAGTTTATTTAGATGAGACAGAACCTTACACCTCTTGATGGGGTTGTTGCAGCCCTTTATGTTCCAAGTAACACATTTAAAAGACATTTATCGGAATATGAGGTGATATGACCCTATTATAAGAGAAAAACATTCAAAATGAAATTTAATTCCCAGGACTCAGGGGTATGACACAAGAGGAGAACACATGAGGAATCAAGGAAGAGGAAGGGAGACCTTATATGACACATTTCGTACTGAGGAAAACAAAAACGAAAAACTTTAGACTGAGGTACATCATGAACCTCAGCATATGAGAAAGAAGAAAAGAAGAAAAAAAGGAATGAGGCCAATAAAAAGAGGAGGAAAAACTATAGCAGGAACCGGTGACACCTGCCATGCTGTCAAAAGGAAAAAGACAGCACACAGCGGAAGAGGGGCACCGCACCAGCCATCATCTCACAAACGATGTAGAAACATTAAAAAAATAGTAACAGCATTGGAGGAGAGTTAGTGAACAGGCATAAGAGGGAAATGAAATAATAATAATAAAGGGAAATTTCATGTCCCATTAGAGGTAGATGGATTAGCCGGAGAAGAAGTGTCCATACGTTCAGTTTTGATGGAGCGTATGAAAGCTTTTAAGTCAGTCGGATCATTGAACATGGTAGAACAACCATTATCTGTGATCTTGAAAGAGCAAGGATGATACAAGCCATATCGAATGTTGAGCTGCTTCAAAGCCGGGCGTGGTGATAGGAATTCCTTCCTGTGTAGAGCAGTACTTTTAGCTGCATCTTGAGAGATATATAGTTTGCTGCCATTCCAAACTAGAGATTTCTTTTCTTTGACAGATGCAATAATAAGTTGAAGCTGAGAATATTCCAGTAAATAGAATATGAGAGTTTTTGGAGAAGGATGAGAGGAGGCAGAAACTTTCAGTTGACCAACACGATGAGCTTGCTGTATATTAAGTGGTGTATCCAAGCTAAGTGAAGAATTGCAGGAAGGAGTTTTTGCAGTAAGGCAATTGGATCCTATCCCTCACAACCTTCAGGCAGACCCGATACATGAAGATTGTTTCGTATACTCTGATTTTCTAAGTCCTCGATTTGCTTTTAGAGGTCTTTAACAGATATTTCTAACATACCCACGCTTGGAGATATGTCTTCCACGAAGCTGACCCATCACTCAACTTCCCCCATTCGATCCTCGAATAGCTTCCATCTGTCATCAAATTGCTGAAGCTTTTGATTCGTAGTGTCAATGAAGGGTTGTAATGCTCTAACTTCTGATAAGAGAGCCTCAATGGCAGGGTCAGATATACTGAGCAGTGGTGGTGAGTCGCTTTTCCGTCTTTTTAAAGTGGTGAATGAGAGAGTAGGATCCTTGATTGCAGGTGCAGTTTTTTTGGTTGATTTTATTGGCAGCCATCGTAGTTGTATAATTAGGTCAGCTGATCAGTATAGAGCAATAAGTATAAATGTACAGCAAGGAGGGGGTTAGGAGACGAGCAGAGCTTAAGCAAATGAACCATATAAAAGTGTAATTAGCACCAAGAGATCCAATATTAAGGAAATGAGGCTCACGTGATGCGTAGTATTGAGGAAGCACACCACGAGTTAAGCTTTTTAAAAAAAATAATGTCCTGCTGCACAACTCCTTTTTGTTTCTTAAAGATAACCGGCACTATTTATTGCTGAAGTGTCAGTTATCTCAGTGCAAAAAACCTCCACTGAAATTGATAAGCCCAGAGAAACCTTAGTGTTATGGCAAACCTTTTAGCAGATTTTGCATTATAGTGTACTAGCAACAAGAATAGCTAGCTGGGAACCAAATTAAATAAGAGAGAGCAGGGGAAAAAATTATAGCAGTCATAGAAAGTCCATTCAAGGCATGAGGAGTTAATAGTTTCAATAGTATCAATTTGCCTTGCTCGTTCCTGTTAGCAAGTATGATATAATAAATGAGCAGTTCCCCAACGTTGTTCCTCAGAATAAAACTGGCAGTCTGTAATTTTAAATATAAGTACGTGTTGTGGAGATAAGAATTGAATTAGAATAATTAGCCCCCTTTCAATTGTGGGCAGAAGGTGTTGCTGCGTGGAGGAGGAGCTGGGAGGGCCGCAACAGCAGCCGGCACGTCACAGTAGGAGGGACCTAAGATTTACCTCACACGAGGCAGGTCTTAGGCACAGCAGCGGGCGCTCGAGTGGCGCTGTTCCTCACCGTGAGCTCCAGAAGATTACAGCAGCATCGGAACCTCAGCGGCGGGCGAAGAAATGCTTTCATCGAACTCCAGCAGAGAGAAGGTAAGTAAAAGGAAACAATTAGATATTAAAAATGCCTTATTTATAAGTCTGTGACACAGAGCTAACAGGCTAGGCGTCCATCTTCCTTGGCGCCAGACCACACCACTGAAGCTGTTTTTTAGGAAGTCTCTGAAATGAACAGGAAAAGGATTCTCAAAGGCCAGAGATCCTGTGGATCTTCCCTTTTTTCTTGAGGCAGTGCTGGCAGAATATATAATTAAATGCTCATTTACTTAATGAATGGCTGCAGTATGCTCCCCATTTTCTTATAAATAACAAGTTCACATGCATTTGGCACTTGTGCAACTTCATGCATCTTCATAACAATTGCTGGCACGTACTACTACTTCACAGAGTCTCTGAGAGGAAGCAGTGACCTCGGCTTGCCATTGTGCCTCTCAGCAACCTGCATCCACATCCAAGCTTAATGCAAACGCTGTTTGTGGTGATGAGATTACAGCATGGTTGCTGTGAATCCCAGGAGTTTTAAAATAACTATTAACAAAAATAACCTAGAGACACATCTTGCTCATTCACACGGCACTAGAACTGACAGAGAGATTCCACCTACATCTTCTGCAACAACCATCTAAATGCGCGCTGGTGAGCAACCCACCATTACTCTACTGTGATGTGCTTAGGTGTCAGCATGAGGCATAGGGAGGCCATGCCATTTTGCGCTCCACTGAATCATTAAGAGTGTCCTAGCAACAAATGGTGGCAGGCACCAGGCAAGGAAGAGATACAGCAGAAGTGCACAGCCTTAACGAAAGTCCAAGTTGCAGTATGTCAGCATTTACAGTGGGAGATCGTCCTACACTGTAAATTATACAGACAAGCTGGAAGCTCTGAGTACTGATGCATGAAAGGGAGATCAACAGGGATCGAGGCATGCCACAACGTGACAGATGCAGTGGCATAACACAAAATGTGGGGGCCCCCCTGCGAGCCCTGCTGAGGCCCCCCACCCCAAACCTGCCAACAAAGCACGGCTGCGCCACACTCTGGGCATGCCTGAACCACCATGCATGTACAATGTGCATGGTGATCATGCTGCTGCAGGGGAATGCCCCGCACTGCACTAGGCAAATGTTGGTACTGTGTGTTTCATTCACACCTTAAATCTTTCATCTAGCATAGGAACAAGGGGGCTGTGCCTGGCTCCTGAGTCCTGGCACACAAATGTACCAGCCAACTCTATATTGTGCACAGTTATGATACCATAAGAAAACATGTTCATGCTGGCTCTGCTAGTATTCCCATGTATGAACATTCTCTTGTTGGCTTTGCCCTTAATGCCAATAAAACTCACCTGCAACAAGAAGAAAACATGTTACTGCTGCTGCACATATTGCTTACCCAACCCCCGCACCACCATGTAAGAATACTCAAGTTGACTGCCTTCAATACCAGTAAAACATGCAATGCCACTGTAAGAAAACATTTACTTGCTGACTGCACAAGTGCCCCCAAAGGTCCCATATAAGAACACACATCATATTGCCATTGCCCCTTAAGTGAGTAATAAATGCCATGCCAGAGAAAGAAAATGTCCAGTATGTCTGTCTACTCACTTAATAGGACTTATCATAAAATGGCAGGTTAACATGCCGCGAGATCCCGTACCCGAAAGCATCAGTAGAGAATAATCAAGCCGGCGCTACAAAACTATTAATTTTTGAAGAAAAAGCACGAGTCACGCGTACTAAGGCATGGCTTTCTTGCTTGCCAAACAACTACAATTGTAAATCCAGAAGTGAAAAGGAAAAAACATATGTTGATGTTACAAAAAGGATTCCCTCCTGAAGAACAGTCTGAAATGTTTTAAAGACAGTGAAACACGTGTCGAGGGTTCTAATAATGTTGTGAACAAAGAATAGCAGATACAGCTTTGAAAATAAAAAACGAAAATAAAAAATATTGATCTATTCAGTTGTGAAGAGTTCCTCTCCTCATTGAATACAACAAAGAGAACAGCTTAGGGCGCAATCAAACAGGTTTCGTTTTTCCAAAAGGAAGGACTACTGATTCATGTAATATCATGTTTGCTTAATCATTGATGGCTGTCCATTAAAATATGCCATGCCACAGTAAGAAATGGCTAGACTGCTTGCACCCAAATGCCAGTCTAGCCAGGTAATAACTTATCATGCTTGAAGCTTGCCTTTTCATGGATGGATGCCCAGAAATGCACAAACCCCCTGCAACCCACGAACCCCTCCCCTCCCTGCCACCAAATTCCACCCTTAATCACCCAACCACCACAATCAGCTCCTCAATGGCCATCTTAGCAAAAATGCACTCACGCATGCAGGCAGGCAATTAATTGGGCCTGAACAAGACAGAGCTGTGCTTCAGTAAAAATTGCCTTGCCGGAGCACCATTCAGTATAGACCCGAGGCCCAAACCTCCCCAAGTGGCGGAAACTCTCTGCCCATGACTGCCACAAGTCTACTGAACGCTGTGCGTTTGGAGTCTCAATGCGTGCAGTAATATCGTCTTCACAAACTGCATCTGGAAGCGGTCCTTTGCTCATTAGGACAGCCCAAACTCAAACATTGAAACAGTACAAAGCTGTACATACATCTCATGCTTTGTACACATTTTACTGGCATGATGACTATTCTGACAGATGAAAGGAGCATCATACCAAGTACGCATTGCATGCTCAGAAGGAATGCACATTTTATTTACAATCACTGACATGTTTCATAAATTGGTGGTCATTCTTATGTTCCCAAAATGAACTTTGTTTTTTATGCAAAGCAGCCAGCATACTATGTTCAGGGCACCCACATTATTGGACACCTAGCTCTGCCCCTCAGTGCCAGCCAAACCAAATACCACCAGACTGGTGAGAGAACATCCCTTCACCCAATCATGTTTTGGATTTGCACCGTTTTTCGTGTATGTTAATTTCAGAGGTGCTAAGTGCTTCTTACAATGACATTTAATGTACAATTGGAGGACTTTCTTTCCAATTCCATTATGGAAGCCACATGTCATCTGCATTGAGGCATTGTCCAATCCTATATTCGGGGCACCCACATTATTGGACACCTAGCTTCGCCCCTCTGTCCCAGCCACACCACTGACAATCTGCCTCCCCCACAACAGTCAGTCTCTCCGATAATCTCACCAACAACCATACACCAAAAATGTGTTCATTCACACACACGCAGATATCCACCATACAGCACACAATCACTCAATGGCATACTGCATTGCAGAATTCACCCGTACATGCCCACATTCATACACCCATCATTGACATGAAAACACCCTTGCTCGCATGCACGCACATACATTTAAATAAAAGTATTTTATTTCTTTTCTGCTGTCCGCAGGAGGGACCCCTCTCCAAGGCAGGCATCCGGCCAAGCTCCCAGAGCAGCACCATGCCAACAGAAAAAAGGAAGCTGCTTCCTTGTTCCTGACATGTGCAAAGCAGCCAGGGCACCTCACAACAAAGAAAAGTTCCAGTTGCAGAGTGGGAATGGATCTTTCATCCCGCGTTGCAACCGGAACATTTCGTTCTCAAAGAAATCATTTATTTCAGAATTCAAGCTCCGAGACATGGCACAGTAGGCCCTCTGCAGGGCGAGGGCTGTGGGGGCCCCCGTTACGCCAGCGGACAGATGAAGACAAGGAATTGCAAGACAAGTGTAAGCCCATGTAATAGTCAATGCTCAGCTCTTAGAAACAGAATTAAGTCCTCACCAGCAGGCCTGGTGCCAAAGATGGACCCAAAGTAACGGACACATCTTTTAATGAAGACTCCTCCCTCCGACAGGAAAGGGATGAACTTCGGGTACCAATGGATCCCAAACAAATTCAGAGCGAGCTTTCTGGTCTCTTGCAATGATTTGTTGTCCAATGAGGAGCTGCAGATCTCGCAACGAATGCTGAGTTTATTGGTCAGGTTTTCCAACCCAATCAGAGTCCATTTAGCTGTTCCATTGAGTTTGGTCAGCTGGTCTGAGACCAGCATAGAGGTTCCAGCTCACTTTCTTTTCTTTTTTGGGTTTTTGCTAGGCTTTGAGGGTGGGCTCACATTTTGAGGGTATTTGGAGCATTGTTTTCAGAGGTTTGGAGGAGTTGTAACGTTTGTTTTGTTGGTCTTTTGTGTCGTTTTTTGGTGTTTAGGGTGCTTTTGTTGCCAATTTGTGCACCCGTTTGTCTTAGTGTTTGTTCAGTGTGTGATAGTGTTTTATCTTAGTTTTTCCATATGAAGAAAGCTAAATGTTGCCTGTTCATCTTGTGCCTTTTCTAATTTGTGTCTCCTTATAAAATGTAAAAAAGTCTACACCCATCCCCAAAAACAAAAAAAAGACACCAAATGTTTGCACGTATCCAGTTTCCTGTGTGTTTGTTGTGTATGTTTATGTATGGTACATTGTAGCAGTATACAGGTGGGGGAGAGCCTCTATTACTTCTGCAGCCTCTGTATCTGTGGCATCCTTCCCCTCTTCCTCCTCAGTATTTCTGCTGTCCAACAGCAATGCATCTCCCCCACAAGCTGCACTCCGGCTTTCGTGTCTCCTCCCACTTCTTCTCTCATATGTCACGCAATGGCATGTGTCTTGTCCACTCTTTTAAAGAGGCGGACTCTGATTGGTGAGTCACCCGCCTCCCCGAATCTCTGGTGATGGCACGTGTGTCATACAGCCATTCCAAATCACTGCAATTTTTCACACAGTGTTGCATAAGCAAAAGCAACACCGAAGCTAACTCTCTAACTGGATTCCAGTATCCAACCACCTCTCCCTGCCCTTCTTCCGACAACTAATCTAAATGCACTCTAATTTATGAACCGCTCCTTAAATATCCGAAGCCTGACTCCCACAATTATCCCCAGACTATCTGAAAGCTTCATCAGACTGAATGGGAGCTCCACCCATGTGTCTCCCTTAAAGCCATATGGTCAAACCTTCGACAAACTTTTCAAAATGTTCACCAGAGGTCCGTCCTTGAATACCCAACATTATTTGCGATTTGCATTTGTTGCAGGAAAATTCATCCAGGCCAACTCAGCAGTCAGCCATTGAACACGATTAACCTTTCAGCATTGCCATTGTAGAAGCCATTTCCCTTGGACAACCAACGGTGAGAGTTGCATCACATGAACGTGAAATGCAGATCAGAAAACATCAGAAGCAAAGATTTTACTGCATTTCTGTGCACATGCTTCTGGTGCAAGAAGTAGCAGCATAACAGTGCAGCACGTGGAGCCCTGCCTCGGTTCTTGCCAAAACCAAGAACTCAGATGGTACTTTGGAAAACTTGAAAACAAGTCTGCTCACATATCTCAAGGTGGCAGAAGGCCTATGCTACTATGCAGAGAAACAATGGTCGATTTTGATGCATTGTTTAGAGTCAGGTTCACTGCACGTTTGTCAACATCTCCTACCTATGGTGGCTGCTCATAGCTTTACTCCTCTTAATGTGTATAAGAATGCCATTGATTGCAAGGGCAGGCATTATTTACAAAGCTGAATGTCGTGAAGGAGATACATTGGTGTTGCATTCAACATCATCATACATTTGATAACACAAAGGCAAAGCAGCAGACGTGGGAACAAAACCTCTGTGAGGACCTGAGTTTAAGACCTGATGGTTGAGATCGCCTTGTATTGTCTTCGCCTGTCCACCAACCCTTCATCCCAGTGTCAGGTGAGCTCTGGATTGGGACTTTACAGAAAGTGACTGCCATGATGAAGAAGAGGAATTTTAGTATCACAACTGTGACCTACTGCTTTCCCTCCAGCCCCCTGTACAGGCCAGGCTGGCTCCAACCTCCTTGCCCATGCGAGGACTTGAATTGACCAAGGCCTCCATGTAGTCCTTGACCCTCTCCACCAGTCCTCCATCCCAGGATTAGACAAGCTCCAAATTTGGCCTCTTCTGGAGCATGTGACTGCCTCTTTTTTCCCCCCAAAACACTTAAGCATCACACACTGGGTGTCACTGCTAAGGGTGGAAATGTAAAGGGCCTCTCCTGTTTAGCACTTTTTGGACCTACCGTTTCCACTAGCTCAGCTTCCTCCTGCAACTGCACATTTGTTAAAGCCTGCATGTTTTCATTTGTGAACATCAACCCTTTAACCAGTGTCCTGTGGTTTCACTGTTAAACTCTTCCTCGCTCCCTGCCCTACCCAATACCATTACCTCCCTGGACTCTTACCTTTGGCTCATCTTGCTCCACCATTCATTGTCACCACCCTCTCTCAATCTTACCCCTACAGTCCTTCTGGCTACCCAATAAAGCCCTCTATCTATAATTCATCTTCAGAAGCTTCTAAGGACTGGGCACTTCCTCCTCTCATCCACTGCTCATTCTTCTTACCACTTAAGACACCATCCTCTGCCAAACTCTCCTTCTTGTTATGCACGCACCTAACATGCCTGTTCTCAAATCATCAATTTTAAGATCCTCCTTCTCCAGGCAGAAAATGGATTCGCTTTTCAGAAAAATGGCACATGATTGAAAAAGATGTATTAATGCACGCAAACCAGCCCATTAACAAAAATAAGGAAGTGCGTCAGGTGCAAGAAAAAACAGCTTTATTCACTTTATTAGCAAAGTGTTGGCTGGGAGTCAAACAATATACAAAAAACTCAACAAGCCCACCTCGGGCTGATGATTAAAAGGTGCGAAACCGCACAATTTGCATAGTTAAAAAAATAACACGTGACACTATCTAACATAATAATTGGCTAACTAATGAGAACACCTATAGATCCCTATACATTTGAGTCTACCATTGGCTAGTCCATTATCTACAACCCCACCCGGTTCAACCCCTCAAACATAGTCATCATTATTATCGCATCACTACCACACAATCTGTTGGTTGGCACACTTCATACTGACAGTGATGAGAATACTCCTCTGCCATTGGGTGGCACCTCTTAAGGAGGCCTCGAATTGTGCAACCATCCTAGACAGTCCAATTATTATTTAATTTACTGTTTCTGGGAATAGAGAGATCAAACTCCCATTTCCATGAACAAAAATATACTCCCATCTCATTTCCCATGCCAGGGTCTCATTTGTCCCAGACTGCTTCCCTAACCTTGAATATTCTAATTTGCAACTGCAGTATCGATTCTTTCTGCCAACATAGGTGCATCATTTTTTTAATGGGCCACAGGATAAATAACTGTCTCTGTGAGGCTCTGTCTGTTGAAAGCAGTTTAGGACGTTGCCCCATCTGCACCATCACATTCCCTCCTCTGTTTAGTTTACTATACAATAAACCTTCAACCATCATTCTATCATAGGCATATATTAGAATCCATGCCTGACACACTCCCTTCAAGCTTACTCCGTCTGCTGCATACTCTTTTGTAATACATGTCATGAAACAGAACTATCCATCCGCCTCACAATCTACGCAGTGTTGGGTATAATTTTCAGGGTCTGGGGGAGTGGTAATGTAAAATCCTAATGTAAGTGACAATGTAAGTAACAACATTTGTTATGTTATGTTATGTTATTTTGCACTTATATAGCGCCTTATATACCATTGGTATGGTCTGAAGGCGCTGGTAGGTTGAACGCCCTTGGGAACCGAAGTTCATATCAGTAGAGAGAGTAGAGAGAGTCAAAAAGGTGCGTGTGAGCACCGGGTATGTGTACAGCTCGTGCGGTATCGGTGTAATAGCTGCTTTCTAGCGGTAGGTGTGGTGGTTGAGAGGTCAGGAGTATGTGTCCGTTCTGGCAGGATTCATCCAGATCGGATGTGGCTGCGTTAGGCCTGAGGAGAACGCCTCGCTGGGGGGTGCGTAACCAGCAGTGATTACTTAGAGTGATGTGGGGTGAGCGGCAAATGTTGATATGAGAACAGCTATACCGAATGGTGTCATAGTATCTCTGTGTTCTATTTGAGTGGTGATGTAAGGAGAGAGTAAGCGTGTTGGTGAGATATGATGGGTTACATGCCCTTTCAGAGACTTCTAAATTCACAGAGAGGTTATTGGGTATACTTCTATATTCAACTTTCCACGGGAGGCTATTGGGCGTACTTCTTAATTCACAGAGAGGCTACGGGGCACACTTCTAAATTCAGCGGGGCTGTTGGGCACATTTCTAGAATCACAGAGAGGCTATTGGACATGCTATCTTTCACAATTCCATCTAAGTGTGGACATGTTAACTTTCACAATTCCATCTAAGGGTGGACATGCTAACTTTCACAATTCCATCTAAGAGTGGACATGCTAACTTTCACAGTTCCATCTAAGGGTGGACATGCTAACTTTCACAATTCCATCTAAGAGTGGACATGCTAACTTTCACAGTTCTAACTAATTGTGGGCATGCTAACTTTCACAATTCTATCTAAGAGTGGACATGCTAACTTTCACAGTTCTAACTAAGTGTGGGCATGATAATATTCACAATTTCATCTAAGAGTGGACATGCTAACATTCACAATTCCATCTAAGAGTGGACATGCTAACTTTCACAATCCCATCTAAGAGTGGACATACTAGCTTTCACAGTTCTAACTAAGTGTGGGCATGCTAACTTTCACAATTCCGTCAAAGAGTGGACATGCTAACTTTCAAGGTTCTAACTAAGTGTGGGCATGATAATATTCACAATTCCATCTAAGAGTGGACATGCTAAGTTTCACAGTTCTAACTAAGTGTGGGCATGATAATATTCACAATTTCATCTAAGAGTGGACATGCTAACTTTCACAATTCCATCTAAGAGTGGACTTGCTAACTTTCATAGTTCTAACTAAGTGTGGGCATGCTAATATTCACAATTCCATCTAAGAGTGGACATGCTAACTTTCACAATTCCATCTAAGAGTGGACATGCTAACTTTCACAATCCCATCTAAGAGTGGACATACTAGCTTTCACAATTCCATCTAAGAGTGGACTTGCTAACTTTCACAGTTCTAACTAAGTGTGGGCATGCTAATATTCACAATTACATCTAAGAGTGGACATTCTAACTTTCAAAGTTCTAGCTAAGTGTGGGCATGATAATATTCACAATTCCATCTAAGAGTGGACATGCTAACTTTCACAGTTCTAACTAAGTGTGGGCATGATAATATTCACAATTTCATCTAAGAGTGGACATGCTAACTTTCACAATTCCATCTAAGAGTGGACATGCTAACTTTCACAATCCCATCTAAGAGTGGACATACTAGCTTTCACAATTCCATCTAAGAGTGGACTTGCTAACTTTCACAGTTCTAACTAACTGTGGGCATGCTAATATTCACAATTCCATCTAAGAGTGGACATGCTAACTTTCACAATTCCATCTAAGAGTGGACATGCTAACTTTCACAATTCCAAGAGTGGACATACTAGCTTTCACAATTCCATCTAAGAGTGGACATGCTAACTTTCACAATTCCATCTAAGAGTGGACATGCTAACTTTCACAATCCCATCTAAGAGTGGACATACTAGCTTTCACAATTCCATCTAAGAGTGGACTTGCTAACTTTCACAGTTCTAACTAATTGTGGGCATGCTAACATTATGGCAGTCTATGTTATTTGGATGTAAGATAGAGTGGCAATGGCTTTCAGGAGTGGAGTGATTGCTCTACTCCCCACCCACACCACACTCACGGTTTTTGGTGGTGTCTGTTAGTTGCTGGCTTTATTGGCTTCCCCTGCGGACACCTGCAGACACATCTTGGAGCAGTCTCCTTTTGTTTTCTGGGTCTATGGCATGATCTTCCTGTTGCCCTTAGGTGCATTGAGAATCATCTGCAATTCCGGCGCTAAGCATCTCTTACCTCCTCACCAGGCTCACCTTAAGCGAACAGGTTACGCAGCACTGCTTGGCCGACCCTGGACTCCTCCCTGGAATCCCCATCGACGCAGTAGAATCTCGTGAAGGTGTGCGTCGACCTCCACGTAGCAGCCCTGCAGATGTCCAGCAGGGGCACACCAGATAGGAACGCCGTAGTAGCAGCAATCGCTCTGGTCGAATGGACTCTGACGGCCTGGCAGCGGTCGGTTAGCCAACCGGTGGCAGTGCAAGATGCAGCCGGAGAGCCATCTGGAAATAGAAGACTTCGAGAGAGCCTTCCCTTGATTCACAGGTCCAAAGTTCACGAATAGCTGTGATGTCCTCCGAAAACTCTTTGTGCGGTCCACGTAAAACTTCAGCGCTCTAGCCACATCCAGCGAGTGCAAAGTCCTCTCGGCTGGCGACGAAGGAGACGGGAAGAAAACAGGTAACACCAGGGGCTCGTTAAGATGGAAGTCCGACGGCACCTTGGGCATAAAGGAGGGGTGCGTCCTAAGCACCACCCTCGAGGCATGGAAAGTCAAGTACGGTGGTTTGCAGGATAGGGCCTGGATCTCTCCCACTCGTCGTGCGGAGATAATGGCCACCAGGAATGCAGTCTTCCACGACACAAACTTCATCGGTGCGGAGTGCATCGGCTCGAATGGGGGCCCCATGAGCCTGGTCAGCACCACGTTAAGTTCCCACACCGGGGCCGGGGCCTTCACCGGCGGGAACGACTGGAACAGTCCTTTCATAAACTCTTACCAGTCGATGGGACCACAGGGACGTCCGTCCTGTGGTTCTGGTATATCTTGAGATCGCCGCCAGATGAATCTTAATGGAGGCATGGGCTAGCCCAGCCTTTGCCAGCGATAGCAGGTACGGCAGCACTTGAGGGGCCGTAATCCGTAGGGGGTTGATATTCTGTGCCCGGCACCAGATAGAGAACCTCTTCCACTTGTGACCATAGCATTTGTGCATGTGCTCTCTTCTTCCCAACCTCCTTTAAATACCCTAAAATTACTAGAATACAGAAACTTACCAGTAAGACATCAAGAATGGGAACCAACATTTTAAAACCTTGCTTAGCCAAGACGGTACCCCAGAAAACATTTCATGATACCAGTCTTCATCAGCATCTGGACCACTCTCCTTCTCTATGTTAGTGTGCAATGTATGCAGGCAGCAATAGCATTTGTTAAACTGCCATTCTGTGCATCTATTGCTGGTACAAATGTACAGCAGCTTATTTCCAATTTTTCCACAGACGCCTCCTTCCATAGCTGCAAGAAGGTCTTGGACTTACCTATTCTGTTGAGTGGTTAATCTGACAGTCATAAGCTCCCCTTTGATGGAGTTCACTCCTTTTTCGGTAGTGTTTGCAAGCTGTAGCAGCTCCCAGCGGGTGATATGCACCCACTGTGCATTTGTGGCTGCTTGAATTCACAGTGCTAAAAGCGATGTGCAGAATACTGCTGTCTTACTAAAAAGTCTGTTCGTTGTAGTGATCGTCGCCAAACTGGCAGAAGAGGATTGTGAAAAATTATTGTCTCGCTTGTTCCTTTTCAGTGTCGAAGAGCTACTATCTTTCTTGTGATAGTTCACATCAGTTAGGGTGGGGAGCTCAGCAATTCAGACTATGCTGGTGAGTGAAGGGTTGTTAACATGCAAGAGCCACCCCAATTTGGTGGGAGCTGCATGTAGGCCTGGGTGCTGCAGGACCAGTAATGGTCCATGAGAGCAACTGTCCCAGTCTAAAGGCTGGCATGTCCATTATTCTTTTACACCCAGTGTTTGTTCCCTCTTTGATAGTTCCATTATATCTGAAACATAAAGAAGAGTGTTTGAGACATTTGATGAAAAATGGTCCTTTTTGCACAGTTTTACAAGTTAACAATTTTGTATTTTATCTCCATTCAGCAAGACATATATTGCTCAAGTGCGCAACCGTTTCTTTTTCTGATCCAACCGTCGCCTCTGCTCTGCATCCCGTTATACCATCTTCCCTTTTCCCTCTATGAAAGGCATCCCCTATTATGTGCTGCTGTGGTCTCTATGTGCACCAAGGCAACACCTTTCCTTGTGCATTTCTTTAAACTCATAGTTATAAATGTTACTTCCCCCGTGTGTGGTCCCTTCAGTGTATAATGCATTCCAATATGTTTTGATCCCAGTCTATCTGCCATTTTCTTCATTTGCATAAAGGCATGACCAAATACTGAATTATCTTCTCATTGTACACGTGCCCTGTGTCCCTGGAATAACCCTCTCGTCTTGCATAGTGCAAGATGAACTAAGCAGTGTGCTGTTTCTGCTTTTACTTCTTGCTGTATAAACATTCTGGGAACGCCAGTGGCATGGGGAATGAGAGAGTAGACATAACAAGTCTCATTCAATCTCTCACTTCCCACTACCTGCATATGGCCACATCACATATTTTCAATCTCAGTAGAAAAGTCATCATTAGTACTCCCTTCAAATCCTTCAGGGTCAAAAAACGTGTTTTCTTGTTCTCGTCATACTTCCATTTTGATTTTCAAATTATTAACCCCATTTTGTGCCATCTACCATTTATATTCCATGCAAAGCAAAGAAAGAGAGAAACAAAAAGAACAAGAATAAATGCTATACAAGGCATTAATCCTTTGTATCTGCTGTGCTGTGTAAAAATACTTTCTGAGTCCCTGTTGAGAAATGGAGCATAGAATTTGACACAGTAATATTATATCTCACAGCACTTCTGCTTTGCCGCCCTTCTTGTCTTCGGCGAGAGGGTGTTGATCTTGTCTCTCTCGACGTCAGACAAATGGACCCATCTTTTACAACCTTGGAGTTTTACTGCAGTCGCTGTGAGGTACTCCACCAGAAAAGGTCCACGAAGCACGGGTAACTCCATTTCTTCACAAGATCGCCAATGGGACCAGGGGCAGACCACAACAATCATATAGCAGCAACATTCACATCTATTTCCCATATCGACATAATCGATATGCAAATGGTGAAAGGGCACCAATGCGTGAGGCAATGGTGCCTTTACTGTTTTTAGTGTGTGTCCTGCAGTATATTGTTGGTACACTGCACAGTTTGTTATACATAACAACATGATTTCATATAGTGCTTCATGTCAGTTCCTCGTGCATTCTAGCACTGTAATACTGGGTCTCATTCAGTGGTATGATGTGTTTGTGGTGGTAATTCCCTTACTGCTTCCATTTAATGGCAGTGGAATCATTGTCGATTTTGCTGCACAGCCACATTCCAAGATTGGCTTCTAGCTGGAGGTAAATTCTCCACTTTACATTTGAAAATCAGCAGATTGACCACAGCAGAATTACTGCTCAAGGTACATCTGCAAATTTGCCCACCAAATAAAAGGGCTTAACATCATAACATAATTAATAGTACTGAATTTAGCAATCTCTGAAGTATAAAGGGATGAGTCGCCGTGACGAGGTTCAAACTTGTGAAGTGTAGGTTGGACCCATGTCCCACTACCCTATTAAGCTATCCACCCAGACAATATGCACAGTGTAGTCACCAAAAACAAGGTACAATCTGGCAAATCCAGTTTCTACCATCATACGCCAAGCACAGTCTCAAGTGTTATTTTGTTATGCTGTGTTATTGAGATTTATATTGCACAATGCTACCATTTTCATGGTCTGAGGTGCTCCGTCCGATCTGAAAAGGAAGGAGGGGTAGTTAGAGGGATGGAGTGGGAGGGTGCAAGAGAGCTTTTGCTGTGCTCTTGGTAGAATCTGTTTGGTAAATGTCCCACGCGGCTCCCATTGTACTGCTAAGGACCAGAGACTGAGGCATGGTCTGAGGGCACAGTGAGGTTCCTGCACATATGGCGTTTGCACAAAAAGAACAAGGGATCAGTTTCACTTTTTGACCCCACCACCTACCCCCTCATCCCATACTCTCTGGCTATTTAGGCATTTGAACGGGGACAGTGTACAGTACCTCTGGTTGGAGGCTAAAGATTTTGAAACAGAAGCAGAGCTGCGGTTGCGCAACTTGAACACGATTGCTGGCTTTGAGCTAGCTCCTGGGAAAGCCCCATTCCGTGGCAGGGGGGTGCTCAATGTATCTGGGGGGGCTCAGGTGACTCGCGTTTACTCAGATGTGCATCTGTTTCAGCAGAGAAATTAACACTTCATGATTTAAATTTATTCAGAGTTGTGGTTCCTACAGTGCTGCCATTTCATTGCGAAGAAAATGATCGATGCCATCATTAAACAACACACTTGAGCATCTGTATTTGAGTAATCGACTTTAGAAAGATGATAAATTGGTGGCTTGTTTGAGAAAGTTCCTCACATAAACTCATGAAGGAGGGCAAAGAGGACAATCTCCCTGAGGGAAATGCTCAGATATTTAGGATATAGATATAATGGATAATTAGCCTGATTTAAAAAAGTGTTTTTCAATTGGAAAACCCTAATGAAAAACATGTTGTAAACTGGGCTCACCTCATTATGACTTTGCCAGTACATGGTAAAAGTGCAGGTAATAACTTTTACCTGCATTTCTACCAGACCAGCCAACTACAACTTTGTCAGTAAGGTAAGTGGAGCAAATGCTTTTCAACACAGGATTTGGAGTCTGCTCATCATCAATTAAACTAGCCTGAAGACAAAATCAAAATCCACCTTCTTATTAAACTTCTAGCTCTTTTCAGTTAGTGTCCAGGCTATTTGTTGAAGCCTCACTGGTAGGATCATACTGCATATTTTTAAAGGTGTTCATCAAGTCATATTGGTCCAAGACAACATTTCGATCTTCACTAGTTCCATAAGAGTGCATGAACAAATATTAAACAATGTTAGACGAAGGACCGAACTTTGAAAGCAATAGACTATCCATTAAGAAAGTTCAATATCTGGGACAGACAATTAGACATGAAGCTGATCAGCCCACATTGGACTTAGGGGAATTGAAGAAAGGTGTGAAACATGTCTGGTTGCCAGAGCATCAAATAATCTTTGTAACGGTCAAGAAGGACAATTTCTGTACACCTATATTGAAACTATTTGGCACATGACAGAAAACCATAATAATAATGAATGCCAGCAGCAATGTATTGAGTGATGTGATATCAAATATGTATGGTACAGTGTAAGGCTGTGAAGAATTGCCACACAAGGGTGTAGAAGCTCTGGCTTTTTGGATTTGTATTTATTAATACAATGATATCGGTAATTCCATCTCTGAAAGGGTAATCTGTCAATCAGGTTACCCTTTCGTAAGCTCCATGCCAAAAGTATAGTGTACACTTGTGCCTGCCTACATAAGTAGCCTAAACTGCAGCACATGCTCTCCAGTGTCACCCAGCAGGTTCAGAGGGCACTAGTTTGACAACAGCAGTGACAGTCAAGTCTCTGCAGTGCAGGGGCTGCATTTAAGATGTGCACCCCTCTGCCAAAATGTCATAATTATGAAGATACTGTAGAAATGTTAGTTATGGTTGAATCTAAAGTACAGAAGGCTGTTAAACATGAATGGATAGGATAACAAGAAGCAGGTTATCTAGTAAGAAAGGAGGCATGTGCCCCTATGTACTACATTTTACCCAAGATACATAAGAGTTTGGTTAACCCCCCTGGCCACCCAATCGTCTCAGGTGTCTCATCATTATTGGAACCATTGTCCAAATTTGGTGATGTGTACTTAGGTCCCTTTGTATCAAAAAGTGACTCTTTTGTACTCAATACGAGAAGTCTCATTAATAAAATAGAGGGTGTACCGTTTAATACGTCCAGACAGATTTTGATTGGGTTGGATATAGAATCATTATACACCTGTATCCTCCAACAAGATACCTTAGAACTAATCAGTGAGCTCTTAGAGGGCAGAGTGGATGAAGATCTGGTGTCCAACAAATTTATTATATGGTGTGTGAGAACGGCTTTGACTAAAAATGTCTTTAAGTTCCAAGATCAATTCTGTCAACAGATAGAAGGCACATCCATGGGTGCAGCCATGGCTCCCAATTTAGCCAATTTGTATGTCGACTATTTTGAGAAGGGGAGTATATACAGTGATAACAATCCTTATCAAAACAACATAGATTAGTGGTTATGATATATAGACAACATGCTGATTATTTGGTCCTTCCGCGTTGGAACACAGCTAAGTTGTTTGGATAACTATGAGCCTGGGATGCTTCAATTTACACAGTTTCTTTAAGAAGTCCCAAGAGTGTGATGGATCAAGTGATCGACAGCATGACGTAAACGTACACATATCATCATGCCTATATCTTCCTGCAAATAGATGCGGTGTGCAGTTTTTGCAGCCCTAGATCGATGGTGCATGGATTGTTGGCAAGACCGGCGAGTGTCACTTTGGTAAGCTACATGTGTGGTTTGCCGATTTGTGAACTGAAATAAGATGTTGCATACTGTTTGTTGTACATCTAGAGGCATTGTTATTTTTGGCCTAAACAATGTTGCATCCTTTGTAGGTGTGTGGTGGGAACGGATATCCGCATTTTGACTTGGCATTGGCCCCAGCAGTAGCAGTACCCTGAGTGTGGTCCGCGAGGTGAGTGCAGTCTCATGTGTGGTTTGGTGATTTGAAGGTGGCGACTGTGCACTTTGGTTACACTGGGGTCTGGTGTTTAGTGTCATGATACATGCAGGGGCACTCTGAGTTTGAGATGCATGGATACACATGACTGGTGGCATGACCATGGAATTTCAGTGTTAAAGATTTTGTAATAAAGCTGAGTTTATAGTGGAAAATATAGCGTACATACTATGTTTTAATTTTTCAGAGAGAAGCATGACTGTATGATTACTAAATACGTTTGAAGTAGACAGACTGAGAATGTTATCATATCCATTATAATGTGACCATCCATCATATTTGAAGTTTTTTTTAGGTATGGTTGATGATGTAGGTGTGACCTAACCATAGACACTAATGGTCGAAATATGAAATTGTGACCATATTGGTCCACAATGGTATCTTTTTATAATTGAGTGTTATTGGTTTATTTAGAAGGAAGGTACATCCAGAGGCACATACAGTCAAGAATTGGTGATTATCAGGGTTAAGAACTACTGAAGATTGCCTACTATATATTGACGTCCCATCATTAAAGTGTTTGTGGAGAAGGTGACAAATATTTTTATGTTTTCCCCCCTGAAGAATATCCAAGATTTTTTTTAGAAAGGACCGAAACATGTTGGGTAAAAAAGCTGCATTTTGTTTAGATTTGTAATAATGTAGACATATAGCTCAGGTGTACTCCAGTTCTTTATGTCAGCTGTAGATAGCAGTTCTTATTATTTGTGGAATGTATTGATGTGTCACATTGTATGATCTCCTGTTTTTATATATGTTTTTGGAAGTTTGGACACTTCTTTGAAATGCGTAATAAAAAGGTATTATTTGAAATATTGTGTATTATATTGTTCGAATAGGTACCATTGCAAGATTATTGCCTTTCTGTTTATATTGTATAACTACCCTGGTAGTAGGCAGTGTTTTCCCAGCATAACAAATTGGGGTGACCAGATCAAATTTAAGAGGGGGCTGAATAATCTTTAAATATAAGTCATACCTGAGTTATGATATAGTGAATGCTATTTCTCATCATTAGTACAGCCACAGCAATTTGATATTACATGTGTCAGCCCTGTGATCCCAGATCAGCTGTCAAAGGATGATGCCCAGTCTCCTCAGACAGGCTGCCCTTGTCACTGCTGGCAGGACTGTATGTTAGGAAAGATTTCCCTTCGGTGCAATTTTCCCTCCATTTGTGAAATCCCCAAACATTTTGCTTTTGTTTGGCTTACCTAGCCTGACTTTTTCCATTAGACCACAGCGTTTAACTGTACTCCTCTGGGCTTTTGCTAATGTGTTATGGGGAAATTGACACATCCTTCAGGTTGTCAGTACTGGGAAACTATGTTTCCCCTAGTCTTTGACTTTGTTGCCATTTCTTGGTAACTTTTTATGTATGTGCCAAGTACCTTACAGTAATGCGCAAAGGGGTCCTTTTGTTTTATGGCTCTAGCCACCCTCTAAGGATTTTTTTGGTGTTCGTACAAGGGTGCCTAGGACGAAATGGTGGCAGCAGTTCACTTTTAAAGTATTTTTACTTTGTTTTTATGGACCATACTGTGTTTACCGCGTTTGGCCCACGACTGTGGCCAGTGCTGAAAATTGCCATGCCACAAAGTCTTTTGTTCTGTCCTGTTGGCCATTTTGTCCCTTTGCCTTCCCCCAGGTTGAGAGACCTGGGTATTCCTTATTTGGGCATGCAGCCTCATGCGAAAACCACATCTTTTGTGGGCTCCTGTATGTCACGTGTGCTAGTGATCAGGAAGAGGGTTGCGACTGTCTGGTCCCAATCCACACTAATGGTGCCAGTATGTCTGGTTTCCACGAATCAAAAACAAAGAGGTGATGGCTGGAAGGTTTAGAATGAATCCTAACCACTGGCTGTAATGGCTTGGCAGGCGAAGAACGATGGTCTGGAGGGTTGCCCCGAGCAATGCCAGTGGTTAAGATTCAGTCTAAACCTTCCAGCCATCACCTCTTTGTTTTTGCTCTGGTTTCCATGAATGACTGGAACCACCATAGGCCATGATTGCATGCAAGAGAGCATATCTTCCATTGGCTATCTGAGATTTGAGCTCAAACCGAATCTTGGATAAGATAAGGGGTTCTGCATCCATTGCAGGCCGATCTACTGAAGTTCACACCAAACCTTATAAGGAGCCAGGTATCCTTAAGAAAAAAGCAGACTCGAGGAACCACCAGTGACATGCTTAGAAGGTTTGGCACCCTGACCCTGCTGTTGTCCTGTTGGATCCTGTATCTTCATCACACCAAGAAGGCCTGCCTGTGCACTTTGCCCTTTTGGAGTAGTGGGAACAACTACTCTCACCTTCTCCTACTAAAGAGTCTCTTCAGAAGTGTTCCTGGGCCATCCAGTGAACTGACCAGCTCAAACCCAGGGTATCGCACAGGAATGCCGCCATCCCAAGTTGAAACTCTAGACATGGGGAATCTCTAGCTTGTGGTCCTAGCTTGTGGTCCTGGCCCCTCTCCGACCCAAACCGTTGTCCTAGCTTCTCTGGGTCACAATTTACGAGTGTGCGCCACACCGTGAGCACTTGCGTGCTCTGCGGTGCCCGACTGTGGTGACCACTATTGAAAGTGCCTGCAGTTCTTGCCTACTGTGTCTTGAGATGGGCTGCACCAGAACAAACCATCTTCCTTCAAGGGCTGAGAAAAAGCAAATGTCCCGCCCCAGACGAGCGTCCTGTACCGCAGCCGCTGAGAGCTGAGCATCCTGAAACTGCAGGGTTGACACCAACAGACAAAGTGGGCTAGACCGCCAAAGTTTGGTGTAGACTGTGTGAAGGGTCAGTGAGTATTTTCCTAACTTACCAGTGGAACATGGCACATCCATTGACTATTACGCACGATTGTCCCTCAAAAGATACTCACCTTGACTGGGATAGCCTCCACTCCCCAGCTATTCCCTAACTCCGAAAATGTTGCTCTGTCCACAAAGGTAGACTCTTTTCTAGGAATAGGGACTTATTCCTCATTGCCTCAAGCCCCTTCCTGAGCAGCTACAGCCTCCTGAAGAGAATCTGCTTTTTCGTTTATGCATGACCACGCATTGTTAACGCACAACTGTAATTTGAGCAATAGGCTCCTCTCTTTGTAGGGCTGGGCTACAAAAGATAGGAATTGTTGATGAAGGACTGCCTAAACTGACATCTGTGTTGATTTAACCCCTTTACTATCACAGGACGTGGTTATTTTCTTCCCCTATCATCAGCCTTAGGCTAATAGTATTATTGTATATATCTTAGATAGTGTATGATAGTGTGTGGTATTGTTTCTTCATAACTGTGGTGTAATTGTGTTTTGATTATAAAGGCCTATAATAAATATATTTATAATGTGCATCTGTCTAAGAGTAATCTGTGGAGTTTTACTGTGTGTGCTGTTGTGGGCTTCCGATCACTCTCACCCCTCCTGTGACTTACTCTTGACCACCTGTCAAGCTACCGTAGATTGGTCTAGTTTGTTGAGAAGGTTTCCCTGTTTCACTAAACTAGGGTGGCATTCTAAACTTCTGCCCACAAGGTTAGAGTTTAGAAATCCATCTTAACACTGTAGCCTTGGGAATTGCCTCTCTTTTCTCCTTTGTGAGGGTAGGTAACACCCTCCACAGAGAGACAGGCACTCCTCAGGAAGCTATCCTGGGAACAAGAACCAAAGGGCACAACGATTCTCAACAGATTAAGCCTCACACAGGTGCAATGCATATCTAAAGACCTTTAATTCTATTGAGAAGAGAAGGGTGCAGGTTTAGTGTATACCTTTTTTACTTTTATAAATGTATAATGTGCCCAAGACTGCAGGCATAAAAGCACACAAAAAAACACAAGAGACAACAGCAACAGCAGGACCATAGAAAAAGCAATCATCATGAGGAGAGGAGCAGTAGAGTGATTCAAGCAAAGAGCAGAGTCCTCAATCTTTTACGAAACACGAAGGGATTTTGCTCCATATGTAGATTAACTGGAAGCACGTTCCATGCCCTTTACAGCTGGAGGAAGGTTGCTGCAGCTTGTTTCTCTCTTTCGTTCCTGTCTCCTCCACTCGCTGTAGCAGAAAGCACTTTGGGTGTGATGTTGGAAGACAAAGTCCACTTATGTCAAGAACTGGGATTGGACCCTTAAAGCAGGTTTTCTTTTGTCCAAACACCTGTGGACTTTTACCTTTAAAAGAAGTGGTCTGCCACCACTTGCTTGGTTTGTCTCTGGACTTCAGACTTTGAAGATTCATTTGTTTGGACCCTGTTGGGAGAGAAGTCCTTTCTGAAGTCCTCCAGTTGTGAGCTATTGAAAAACCACTGCAGTTGTGCCAGCCTCTTCCGTGTTTGAGAAAAGGACTCATCCTGTCCCTGAGCACTTGGATTGGGACTCACAGCACCCTGAGAGTCAAGACAGATGCGATCCTAGTGTTTTCACCATTGAACTCTGTTTGTAGAGTAGTTCAATACATTCAAACCACCCGATCTTCGATTCACATGCACAGCACCAACATAACATAACAGGTGCATTTGTAGAGCACACGTTCACCCACACAGGGGCATCTTGGCGCGATTGAAAGATAACAGTAGTTTATTGTTACACATCTTAATGGTGCTCACTTTATCAATCTTGGAAGGATGAAGGGCTGCATGGACATGCCGGGATTCAAAACTATGCCCATGAGGTCAAGTACACTGAGCCACAGACCCAGCTACTGTCTGGTATGGTGCTGCCAGACCACCATGAACTGAGAAAGGGATTATTGAATGATAACTGCCCCCTTAGTCCATCTTTGGGCCCTAGAAACTGTGTGACCCATTTTTGCATCCAACAACATATCATTTTAAAGAACATTGTGGTTATTAATTGCTTTACATGCCTTATTCATTAGTCAAAGTGCTGCTGCATCTTGCTATCTTTGCTTATTCTGTGTTCTTTCCTCAGGAGTGGGTTTTGGTTAGTGTTTTTATAGTTATTATTTTACATGGTGTGTGTAATTAAAGTATATATATACATCAATCCGACACTCTGATGGTCTTAAAGCATGCAAGTATTTTTTGCACACCAGATCCATGAACTATATGCAACATGGCCTCATGATAATAGAGATGATTAGATTCTGCTTAACCAACAACTGTTTTCTGTTTGATAAGGAGTTCTTTATCCAGGTTCAAGGCACCGCCATGGGCACTACGTATCTTTGATGTCCGGCGTGTTAGCCTTAGCAATGCACGTAGATGGTGCGAGTTATGGTTGCTTAGCTTATTATAATGGGCGAATGTGCAGTGGTGTTTGGTTGCACTGTGAAGTATAACATTTCTTTTGTGAATTTCTTTTACTGTTTGTAAATATATATGTATGACAGGGAAGGAAAAGAAAGGGGCTAAACAAGTGATGTCGTCATTGATGTCATCATTGACATTTGAGATGACATCTTTCATGGTCTGGGTGTTATTGTTAGCAGTGTACAGGGGTGGTGGCAGAGTTGGGGGCTTAGTTTACTATAACTGTTGAATTTCAGGGGTTTTTCGGTTTTAATGTAAAGCATAAAGGGGAGGTGGAAAGTTTTTTTTTATTGAAGTGTACAGGTTTTTGTTAGGGCAACTTAACCATAACGTCCCCTCAACAAAGTTTTTTTTGTAGTGAATTTCACTGGTTTTTGGGAGGGCAACTTAACCATAACGTCCCCTTAACAAAGTTTTTTTGTAGGGAATTGTGTAGGTTTTTGGAAGGTGGAACTTAATCATGAAATTGTGCAAATGAAGTTGTTGAGCAGAAGATACACTGTAATCATGTGATTTTGAGAGATATGTAGTATAATCTACGCACTTCACATACATTTAACATGGAACATACAGAACCCTCTCCCTATTGATATTGGAAAGGGACGGACTGAGCGCCTGTTTGCGGACGGGGTTGGACAGGATTAACATTAGCCAAAGAGGCGGGGGGTAGCTGAAAATGTACTATTGTCTTACACAAAAAGTGTACAATGTAGAAGAAGGACATAAAGATATTATAAGTAGTAATAAGTAAATATGGAAACCTGAAGCTGGGAAAAGAAAACAACACATTTAATAAGCATGTAGAATGAAGTGGATGGTACCATTAAAAAAAAAGGATGCCTCCAGCGTAATCACTTCACAGAAACTCAGCAGCCTGGAACGACATTGGACGGATGCAGTAGGACGAAGGGAGATTACAGCAAAAGAGTGAGTGTAGGTCATTTTTTTTATATGCGTGAGGTTTTTTTTTGGGTATGTGGTGCATGAATAATAATTTATTTCTGTTGTTTTGACTCAGAAATGGTTAGTACTTTGGAGTGGCTGGAGGAGTATTTCCCGCATGGGGAAATGTCTGAAGACAGCGACAATAATGGTACACATTGCTCTGCATATGCAAAATAGTGACCAGTATTTTAGAGGCATTCAATTTATGTTTTTTTTTTTAACAGACCAGGAAAGAAAAGAAGAAAGGGCAACAAACGAGACAGAAGAAGACAGGATAAAAAGGATAGAGCACAAAATGGACATATTGAACGACAATTTTCAAAGTTTATGGGAGTTTGTGGAGGACTGTGTGAGAGGAAAAGTTTGTTATCATTGTCCCACCTGCACCTGCCCTGCTTCTCCATTCCCTAGTGAACCATCCCCAAACCTTGAACAGGAAAATAGACGTCTTGACGAAATATCCATCCCTTCTTCCCCTCATAAATCTTCTCCTCATAACCAGCCCGTGTTGAATCCTAATTCCCCCATATTTGTTTCAGTGTCCGCTTCCCCCGCTATTTCTTTAGATTGATGTGTGTGTGTGTTTGAAATATTTTTGTACAGTAGTTGTAGAGAGAGAGTTTGTGTGTAGAATTTCTTTTTAAAAAGACGTAAAATGTTCACAAACAGCACGCCTGTTCAACCTATCTGCAAGGAATGGAATGTGGGTGCTGTCTAATGTCAAGTAAGACGGATGTGATGTGTGACTGCACCATCTGTTGAAATTGTGCATACATAAACAGAAAGGGGTGTCCAAAGGATATAATACCTCGGCGTACCGCTTGGAAACGAGATAATACATGTTCGTAGAACACACCAGATGTCCGGAATGGGTGTAAATGAGGAAAATGGGAGTGTGTGAAGGACGGTATAGCGGTCCGTATCGGGCGCAGCCAAAATGGTGCCGTCCGTAGAACAGGCACGGTGGCCAGCAAGTTCGTAGGCAAACAAAATGGAATTGTCCTAAGGACACTGGAACTGTCCGTACAGTGAACATAGCATGCGTGCACATGCGCAGTAGAAACGTAGACATTGCGAACATCGCGCCTGTTCCTAACTGTCCGTCTCACTTGTGTCGCACTTTGAAGTAGTTTGAAAACCCGAACACTGTCCGTAGGACACTTGTGCGCATGCGCACGTTTGATTCTTTGCATTTGCTGTCCAGGGGACTTTCATTACTGGGGCGGATGTGTTGAGTACGTCATCATGTGACCACACCTACGCTGAGCGTGGGGACTAATTTCCGCGGTTGGTGTGCTTCCGCAAAAATACAAATGAACTTGTAGACAAAAGGAATAGTATTGTAGAGTGTAAAAATGTAATTTCACACATCCCAAACAATAGGCCACCTCAGGACTTGCTGTGTAATATTTGTGTACCACTTTGTAGGGGTGAAGACGGTCAGGAGGCACACCCTTGCACCCCTACAAAAGGCCACCCCCCGAGCGCATCTTCATTGTCCTTCTAGCTATAGCAGATTGAGGTGTGTTGCCTTTACTGCTGTAGTGACCAAAAGGAAACTAATCGTTATGGCTTCCATGGCTGCTGTTGGGTCATTAGCCTCTGCACCACCCCGAAACCCGCCACCACCACCACCTCACCAAGGGCCTGCAGAGAGATATATGGGTGAGGATGTAGAGATCGAGGAAGAAGAGGTGTCACGACCCTCGCCCAAAACCCCCTCTGGCAAACCCATTGGCCAGGTGGAGTCAGGACTTAGGCCTCTAGAGCCTCGCATCCTTTTCAAAAGCCCTCATGGGGCCAGTCCTGGCGCCTATGGCGCCAGGCTCATACACCATGAAAAACAATGTGCTTGGGAACTACTTTATTGTATTGTCAGCCAACATGGAGGCATCGACATAGCTTGATTCCTAAGAACCAAGCTATGCGGTCTAGTGTTTTGGGTGTGGTAGTCTAGGGACTACTTTACCTGGAGTATTTTGTTGGGGTTATTTAAACCACACCCGAGCAAGACAACACGATTTGCGTTACTTTGCAGCTTGCAACGTGATGCTCACTGTGTCCAGTTATTCCCTCGAACCTCGGAGAAACAGAACCTGCAAGGAGACAAAAGGAACATCATTAGCAGCAGCATCTTACCTGCAGTCTTCATCTTTAAACACTTGCAGCTACTGAGAACAGCTTCCTCGAATCTGCACGCCTCCCAGACAGAACGACCTGAACGAGGAAGATAGAGGCAACATTAAAGAAAGCAGTAGAGACATTTACAATTTACGAACTGCTCAAAAGGCTTACCTGGCTGGTCGCCTCTCGGCTGGCACCACTCCGGACATTCCACTCGCGCTGAAGAACTCAACGACCTACAAGGAAGGAAAACACAGGTTAGCAAAGGCAAGACTTTGCAGCGCTGCGCATAGCACTTACTTACCGCATCATAGCGCTCTTAATGCACCATCATTTACCAGCGGGGCTCAACCAAGCCAGTTCGACGCGCACAAGCTCCGCATACCGAAGGGAGAAAAAAGAGACATTTTAAACAAAGAAAGGCATGCAGGATAGCAACACAACTAAAGAACAGCAATAAGACCTACCTGAACAATATCAAACGGGCCGGAGTCAGTGAAGTAACTGGACCGCACTCGCCCATGAAAGACAACGCACCCCTGAAAAGAAGGCAGGACAGAGAGCACGCCTAATTCTACCACAAGGTGAGGAGAGGGCGCCAGAGGGACTGAAATCATACGGGGGTGGAGGGAGGATACTTCCCCAGTCAGTTTGTCTTGAACACAGTCCTCCTGTATTTTCAGGCAGAACCTCCCCCGCAGACCACATCAGGGCAAAGCTGAGAAGCATACCAGCGAGTAACCCGGATGGGTGGCATCCCTGTGGATACCAGGTGAGTGTAACAGAACGCGAAGCCTACCATAACAAATCCACCTGGGCGCCATGGAGAACTCAGAAATGGACCAATTGGCCCAATTACTAGGAGAGCTTCGTGCTGAGGTTCATTCTGCCCGACAAGAGACTAATGCCCTCCGGAGAGACCTAATAGTGACCAAAGAACGCACTGAAGAGATTAGCAGGCAATACTTGCAATCACAGGCAGGACAGACACCTCTACCTGGAAGCAAACCAATGATGCAAAACCCCGCCATACCACCCACTCTGGTACAGATCACGTTACCTGGAACAGTGCCCCTGGCACCACCAGAAAGGCTCTCAGTTGACCCACGGAAGTATGCAGCATTCATCAATCAGTGCCGTCTTCATTTTCTTTGTAGGCCTGGAGCATTTCCAAATGACCAAGCTCGGGTAGCTTTTGTCTTATCATACCTGAGTGGTAGTGCAGCAGATTGGTCGGTGCCGTTGGTAACCCATGACGATCCTCTATTACATGACTTTGGGGGGTTCCAGAGAGAAATGGAAAAACTTTTTGCTCGCCATACCCAGGAACAAGCAGTAGACAATGAACTCTTGTCCCTCCGACAGGGGAATCAGGACTTGTTAACGTACATTGCTACCTTCAACAGACTGGTTGCCAAAGGTAGGTGGCCAGAAAACAAAAGAACCACGTTATTCCATCGACGCTTATGAGGCAAATTAAAGGATGTCTTAGCCCAGATGGTTGATCCACCCAGAGACTGTGCAGAATTCATAAATCTGGTCGTGCAGCTAGACCACTGTTTGCAGGAGCGAAAGGCAGACCGGTCTAAGACGGACCCTCGGACCGTGTATGTTCGACCAAGGGAAAACACACCCCGTGTACCTGAAAATGCTGAAGGACCCATGCAGATTGGAGGGATACGGCCTCCATTAACAAAACAAGAGCAGGACAAAAGAAGACAACAACAGCTTTGTTTGTATTGTGGGAAACCAGGACATTTGCTGAAGGACTGTCCAGTAAAACCCCCAAGAAGAACAGTCGGGGCCACAGAGAAGGGTGAAGCTAAGGAATCAGAAAACTACCAAGCTTCACAAACGTAGAGGTCAGTTTGTCGAGTGAGAAGAAAGAGTTGCTGACCTCGCACTTTGCAATACCAGTGGTCTTAATTAACCACCAACAGTCATCAAGAATGCATGCCGTTGAAGCATACATCGATAGCAGAGCAGTTGGAAATTATATTGATCAAGAACTGGCAGCAGAGATGGGGCTTCCTTTGTGTTCTAAGCCAACTATGGACAAGGTAACCACCGAGGATGGGACAGAAATCGCTTCTGGACCAGTAACCCAGTGCACAGCCAGGGTAACCTTGCTGTGCCAGGACAGACATCTGGAGTCTATTTCATTCGATCTCATCAAGGCACCTCAGTTCAGGCTAATACTAGGGATGCCATGGTTGGTTGCTCACAACCCCCTGATAGAATGGCGGGCATGAAAATTAACCTTCCCCGGTGACTGCTCCCCTGCCTGCTATTACCAAGAGGAGAAACCCGACGTCTGTATCCCCATGACTCCCAGAGCGACAGTATCAACCCTGGGAGCAACTAATACCTTGCCAAGTGAATACCATGATTTCCAGGATGTTTTCCGAAAGGACCAAGCCAATACATTGCCGCCGCACATGCCCTATGACTGTCAGATCGACCTTGTTCCTGGTTCACAAATCCCTTGCGGCAGTATCTACGCTCTCACAGAACCAGAAAACCTTCATTTGAAATCCTATTTAGACCAGTACCTTGCAAAAGGATTTATCCGTCCTTCGAAGTCCCCCGCAGCCAGTCCTTTGTTCTTCGTACCGAAAAAGGAAGGAGACTTGAGAACCTGTATTGACTACCGAGCATTGAACCAGATCACCGTGAAGAACCGCTACCCCTTGCCACTTATCCCTGAGATGCTAGACCAAGTTAAAGATGCCCAGATTTATACCAAATTGGACCTTCGAGGAGCGTACCACCTGGTCCGAGTCAGAAAAGGAGATGAATGGAAAACTGCCTTCCGTAGTAAGTACTGCTTGTTTGAATATCAAGTCATGCCCTTCGGGTTATGCAACGCTCCTTCGGCATTCCAGTATTTCATGAATTACATCTTAAGGGAGTTAATTGATGTGTGCGCCTTAGTGTACATAGACGACATCTTAGTATACTCGGCCTTGGAACAAGATAATGTCGGGCACGTTCATTAAGTCCTCACCAAGATCCGTCAACATCGCTTGTTTCCAAAGCTTGAAAAATGCTTTTTTCACGTCACCAAAGTAGAATTTCCTGGTTTTATCCTTACTCCAGGAGGCATCAGAATGGACGTGCACAAGGTAGATGCCATTCTGAAATGGCCTTCACCGACGTCTCTGAAAGGGGTATAAAGCATGCTGGGCTTTGCAAACTTCTACTGCCGGTTCACCCCAGACTTCTCTCAGGTTGTGCACCCAATCACAGTACTATTACGAAAAAACAATAAAAAGTTTGCTTGGACCGAAGAAGCAGAAGGAGCCTTTCAGGAACTTAAACGAAGGTTTACCTCTGCTCCAATCCTGCGACATCCGCGTCCAGACCTTCCTTATGTCGTTGAAACTGATGTGTCCAGTCTCGCAATGGGGGCTGTCCTTTCACAGAGAGACCCGGAAACCGGCCAGCTACATCCTGTGGCCTTCTGGTCAAAAAAGTTCTCACTTCCAGAGATTAATTATGCCATCACGGACAAGGGACTGCTGGCTATCAAATCCGCCTTTAAAGCCTGGAGGCACTACCTTATGGGGGCCAGACACACCATTACAGTCATCACAGACCACCGAAACCTGCAATATCTCAAAACAGCCAGGGCCCAGTCCTCGCGCCAATTACGGTGGGCCCTTTTCATCGTTGAATGTGATTATTTAATCACATTTCGACCAGGAGTCAGAAACGGAAAAGCAGATGCCTTATCTCGCATGGGCATAGATGAAATAGTATATACAACTCCAGACCCAGTACCTATTATATCTGAAGACAAACTCTTGGGTATCATGAGAGCCTTAACACAAGCTGAACTTACGAAAAGAAATCCAACGGGCAATGAATCCTGATGCCTACCTCGCATGGCAAACTCAAGGAGAACAATATACCATCAAGGACCATCTACCCTTTTTTAGGGATCGCCTATATGTACCCAAGAAGGAATTACAACAGCATATTATTTCAAACTATCACGATTCACTGATCGAAGGGCATCCTGGGATCGGCAAAACCCTAGCTAAGGTAAAAGAGAACTTTTGGCGGCCTACCTGGCGTAAGGACATCATTCAGTATATTCAGTCCTGGGGTGTCTGCGCACAAAATAAATCGCAGAAACAAAAACCATCTGGTCTCCTACAACCATTGCACATTCCTCCAGTTCCATGGCACACTCTTTCCCTTGACTTCATCACTGATCTACCTCCAAGCCAAGGGTTCAACACCATCCTGGTAGTTGTGGACTTATTCTCGAAGATGGCCCATTTTATTCCTCTCAAAGACCTCCCAAACGCAGCCACTTTAGCAAAATTGTTCCTGGAGGGTGTGGTTAAGCTACATGGCTTCCCTTCGGTTCTGGTCTCTGATCGTGGCAGCCAGTTTGTTTCCAACTTCTGGAAAATGTTGTGCAATGGCGCAGATGGACGTTCGGCTATCTACCAGTCACCATCCCCAAACTGACGGCCAAACCGAGAGAACCAATCAGACACTAGAGCAATATTTACGGTGCATGCTGCACCACAGAAAAAGGAATTTTATAAAGACCTACTATGGATAGCCGAATATGCATATAACAATTCTTTGCATTCAAGCACGGGACAAACACCCTTCTATACCCTTTATGGCAGACATCCACGTACCTCTGAAGTAGAACTTCCAGCCAGCTTGGAAATGCCAGCGGTAAAGGCTCTACACACAACCATTACTCAGGCTTTCAAAAGGGCAAAGGAACACCTTATTCATGCCAAAGAAAAACAAAAGAGATTCGCCGACCAACACCGGAAAAAGGCCCCTGATTATCGAGTAGGAGACAAAGTTTGATAAGCTGCTAAATTCGTACCCATCAAGGGAACCCAGACCTTTCATCCCAGATTCTTCGGACCCTATACCATTAAGGCGATTATCAACCCAGCAGCTGTGAAACTGGATTTACCACCAAATCTACACATCCAACCGGTATTCCATGTGTCCCTCCTGAAACCAATGCAACCCGGCACACAGATTGGGACACCACCTAAGCCCATACTTGTTGACGGAGAACCGGAATTCGAAGTCAAAGATATTTTGGACTCTAAATACTCTAGAACCAAGCTATATTATCTCGTTGATTGGAAAGGATATAGACCACAAGATAGATCCTGGGAGCCCAGTGAGAATATCCATGCACCACCTCTAATCAGGAAATTCCATCGGAACATCCCAACCAAACCTGGGCCAGACAGAAGGAACACCATGGGAGGGGCCTTAGGGGGTAGTGCTGTCATGACCCTTGCCCAAAACCCCCTCTGGCAAACCCATTGGCCAGGTGGAGTCAGGACTCGGGCCTCTAGAGCCTGGCATCCTCTTCAAAAGCCCTCATGGGGCCAGTCCTGGCGCCTATGGTGCCAGGCTCATACACCATGAAAAACAATGTGCTTGGGAACTACTTTATTGTATTGTCAGCCAACATGGAGGCATCCACATAGCTGGCTTCCTAAGAAGCAAGCTATGCGGTCTAGTGTTTTTTGGGGGTGGTAGCCTAGGGACTACTTTACCTGGACTATTTTGTTGGGGTTATTTAAACCACACCCGAGCAAGACAACACGCTTTGCGTTACTTTGCAGCTTGCAACGTGATGCTCACTGTGTCCAGCTATTCCCTCGAACCTCGGAGAAACAGAACCTGCAAGGAGACAAAAGAAACATCATTAGCAGCAGCATCTTACCTGCAGTCTTCATCTTTAAACACTCGCAGCTACTAAGAACAGCTTCCTCGAATCTGCACGCCTCCCGGACAGAACGACCTGAAAGAGGAAGATAGAGGCAACATTAAAGAAAGCATTAGAGACATTTACAAATTACGAACTGCTCAAAAGGCTTACCTGGCTGGTCGCCTCTCGGCTGGCACCACTCCGGACATTCCACTTGCGCTGAAGAACACAGTGACCTACAAGGAAGGGAAACACAGGTTAGCAAAGGCAAGACTTTGCAGCGCTGCGCATAGCGCTTACTTACAGCATCATTGCGCTCTTAATGCGTCATCATTTACCAGCGGGGCTCAACCAAGCCAGTTCGCCGCGCTGAAGCTCTGCATACCTAAGGGAGAAAAAAGAGACATTTTAAACAAAGAAAGGCATGCAGGATAGCAACACAACTAAAGAACAGCAATAAGACCTACCTGAACAATATCAAACGGGCCGGCATCAGTGAAGTAACTGGACCGCACTCGCCCATGAAAGACAACGCGCCCCTGCAAAGAAGGCAGGACAGAGAGCGCGCATAATTCTACCACAGGGTGAGGAGAGGGCGCCAGAGGGACTGAAATCATACGGGGGGGTGGAGGGAGGATATTTCCCCAGTCGGTCAGTCTTGAACAAAGTCCTCCTGTATTTTCAGGTAGAACCTCCCCCGCAGACCACATCAGGGCAAAGCTGAGAAGCATACCAGCGAGTAACCCGGCTGGGTGGCGTCCCTGTGGATACCAGGTGAGTGTGACAAGAGGAGGAAGAGAATGAAGTGGAGGAACTCCGCACTGGTAGCACTCGGCGGGAGTCGTGGGTGTGGCAGTTGTTTTCCGTTTATGGGAAAGTACCAAAAGCACGTGCAAACCTGGTGAAGTGTAACCAGTGCGAGGTGGTGTTGAGTCTCGGGAGATTTGGAGCGTACAGTTTTGCTACGACAACCATGAAGCGACACCTCACTTCGTTCCACACTGCAGACATTCGCAAGGTGGTGCCATGTGAAGAGGGTAGTGGTTTCAGTTCCTCCACAGCATCCTCGGTATCCGATCCTACCACCACAAGAGACACTCCTGTTGGGGAGCGCCTCCCTCCAGCTGCATCACAAGCCATTCACAATGCTGTTGACCCTTACCTTTCAAAGGTGACAGTAGTGTGCACATATTGTGATGCTGTACCCTGCAGGGGGGAGAGTTTTTGAAGTGCTTTTGAGGCTGCAGTCACCGAGCACCAGAAGATCTGCTCCTTACTTAAATAAAGCTCACCCTAAATTTTTCTCTGTTCAGTTGCCCTTTTTTATCCCCGTGGCTGGTGTCCCTTCCTTACCCTCCTTTCGCCTCTTCTCCTAGTGTGCTGTGTGCTGTTAAGCAATGAACGTAAAAACAATAAAAATTACAGAAAAGGCTCTTTTCAGAGCCGCCTTTCTCAGTATAACAATAGAACTATGAAGTGACGGCCGTAGACCCCTGCGGAGCTCTGAAAAAGTTTGTGGACAGTCGTAGAGGAAAAAAGGGAGGGTGCAAGTGGAGCACACGCAATAAAGTGTACGTTGGGAGTAAGTGGCGGCTCTGAAAAGAGCCTTTCGGTGGCGTGTTGTGTGGGTCGAAAACAGTGGATTGGGGAAAATGGATTGTCAGATCGGTTAGTGTGATTGCAAAAGAGATTGCAATGCATTTTGTACATTGCGAAGAAAAATCTGATTGCCAGCATATGTGAGGTGGACTCCATCTCTGCAGAAAATGAAAGTGCTGCGAAACAAAATGTTTTCATTGTGGAAAGAGGACATGCCAACATCTCTTAAAAATGCACACACAGACTTATTCACATTGCGTCTCGCTTTCTCCATTTGTGGACCAAACGCAGAAGAACGCAGCCATATTTCTCTTTGGGCAATACGGGAAAAAAGTATTTGACAATTTGGTAACATATCTATGAGCTTCAGGAGTCCTTCCTTCAGTACAAATTGCAAAGAAATTCCAGATACATGGCCTAAACTGTTTCCTCCACAATGAATGATCAGTTTATCTGGAGGACGCTCTGTCAGTAAAGTAACACGGAGAGGTACCACGTCCAGCCACCTCATGCCACGCACGCCATGCCAGTGCACTTCCGCATGTGGAAATCCGAGATTTGTAGATAAACTGCAACTTTATGCATGCACCTTCAACCAATGTATCCATGAGTCTCCCAAAATCCAGATAATCTGTTTTCGAGCATGGAAGGCCATGGCTGTGTGGTCTCCTGTGAGGGAGAAGATGGTTTTATTAAAGTACGTCGGTCAGAACACACCTACTGAAGTTTATGGACCAATCCCTAGCTCCGCTCATTCTCATTTACATGCGGCTCCACCCTTGAATTCCCGGTGGTGATATGTGCTGGCTGCTAACTACCGCCATGTTCGCGGACATGTACAGGATCAGAGCGTGACAAAACTCTCTCCTATGCATAGTACACTTTGTAAAGAACAAGGCATGTCCATACCCTTAAAAGATTTAGTTATTTTGAAGGATTTTCAAGTACCATATTGCAAGTACTATGTAAAGACTGCACAGAGTGAAGCGAAATGCGCACGTGCACTGGGTTGAAATATGAAAGTTCAATCCTCTGATGAAAGAAGCACAAGTAATATCTGCAGTATCATCACTGCTGCAAACACACAAAGTAATTGATTTTGTTTTTTTAATTCACAGTGAAGACTACTCCTGAGAATCAACAGCATCTACACTGCAGACGACATATCCGAAGAAACCTGGTCATCTTGCACAGAAAAGTAAGTACAGTACAACCTTTTATATTGTAACTACCCCTTAAAGAGGCTGCGTGGGTTATTTGTTTATTTTGGGCACCAAAGCAAGCATTGATTTGTAATCCATTCTACCTACAAATATCCATTTAATGAACATAGAATCACAGGCAGAATGGCTGACAGATCCCTGTGTGTTTGGTACTGAAATAACATAGGTAATCCTTAGAAGGTTAGATTGTGAAAAGAAGTTGCTTTAACAAGTTTTTGGCATTTCGGTTATTAAAAATGGTTCTCGTCACAAGTAGGACACTTTGTACTCTCATCTGAAGCACATTGTAGTAGTATACAAACAGTAAAGTAGCCTTACCAAATGATTGTTAGAGTTCACTGTACGTTGACACACCATGACAAGGAACTTCCCCATCAGACTTATGCACACATGCACACTGCACACATACATTGGACAACAGACTAAAGTATATATTTTTTCTCAACAGACATCAAAGAATGCCTACCAAAAAGCAACTCCGTTGAAAGGAACGCAGAATTAGAGCAAAGAAAAATGAAGCTGACCAATGTAAGCATCCACCTGTTGTAGAGTTTGTAGAGAATCTTGGTACAAACCAGCTAATGCAGTTGGGTAACATCATAAAGGAAGTCTCAACTACCGAAACTGTACCTCCTCCATCAAAAAGTGCCACAAAATACAGAAATGTTGTCATAAAAACGGCTGCCAGTACAGCTAACAATGTTACTAATAATCCTGATAATGTAAGAAGAACCCATAGTAAAAAAGTATTTTAGCAAAAATGTTTTGTCACAGAGTCCTTCAGAATCTACTAAGAAGAGGACCAAAATCATCCTCACCTCTTAAAATGTACCGTAGAAAGTTAATTCTACAAGCACCCGTGGACAGTGCAATCGTTCTCAAAAGGAAGTTGTTCATATTAGTGTTAAATAGGATGAAAGCACTAACAAAACTAAGTACCAAACTACAAAAGAAACTCAGCAATAAACAGAATGTGAACAAAAATAATTTCTTGCATGTTTGTGGTGGTGAATGGAGTCACACAACAACCACAGAGCCATATTTTAATGAAGAAGCATACAAACAAAATCAAACAAAGACAATTGCCATCCATAGCAGTGGACGGGAGTATGAGAAAATCAATACTAACATCATGGAACAAGAAACACTGCTTACAAAACTATCTCCTGAAAACTCAGAATTACCTCTCAATTCAGCAGAACCACGCCGTCCAGTATACAAATGGCCGTGCACATCAATGTGTGCCATTCCAAACAAAGCTTTCAAATCTTTACGTCAGTTCCTCAATCAATATGTAAAAGGTAAAGACCAAAGTAAAATGAAAGTGCTGCAAAATATGGATATTTGTGCAGTGCGGAAAGACACAGGACTAAAAGGACATTCATTAGCCTGAATTTCTGGCACTATTGCAAAAGTACCGTCAATGATATCAAAAGTATATCAGTACATCATTCCAACGTAAGAAATTTAGTGTATAAAATATACTATGCAAAAAGTCCAGCTTCAGAATTAGGCAATTTAAATACAACTCTTCTGCATGGTACACCCAAATACTTACAAGAAGAAATGGACCGTATTCAGAAAAAGTATTTTGGAAGTGCGAGCCATGTAGAAAATGCAACAGTTTTAGAACATAGTAGCGACAATTCTGCACATAGCAACCTTCTATTACACACATACAGAAAAGAAATAGTAAAATTTAAAAGGTAATCAGCTGAAGTACCAAACCATGTGTGTGTGTGTTGCCGCAGAACGTTTTACAAAAGGAACACAAAAATGTGGGCATAGCATACAAAATAGAAAACAATGAAGACTCTAAATGGTTTGAATTAGCGTTGTACCTTTTAGCTGAAAACAAATATGAACTAACTAAATGCCTAATATGTTGCAGTTACTGTACTGCAAAATTAGACAGCAACCACACTCCTTCACCTGCCATTACAAATAATTTGGAATTGTTTCCATTACCAAAAATCCTGCAACAGCTCAATTTGTATGAGAGCATAATAAATCAAACAGTTCACCCATTTCAAGCAATTATACGCATTCATCCAAAAACAGCAAAATTACCTTCCTCTGAATTGGTGAAAGGCATTTGTAGCAAAGTAGTTTACTTGCCATTAGATCTAACGGAAAATGTACACACTCTAGGAAACAAATTTGGCAACAATTAGGGGACTTACACAAAGTTAGACAAGCATTCCAATATCTAAAAGACAATAATGAGTACTACAAGGAAATAAATATTGATGAAAGCTTAAGGCAAACAACTGAAATAATTCAAGAGCCATCAGAAACTGGACAATTCGAACTTCTGGATCTAGCTACAGTATCCACTCTTTTCGACCATTACACAATTCATCCATTGCATTCCAATGAAAGCATAGATGATGCACTAGAAACTTACCAAATGCGACAATCCAAAGGGTCACCAATTTGGGAAAAAAGTATAGAGGCACATGCTTTTCCACTGCTATTTCCTACTGGCAAAGGTGGAAGATACGATGATAGACCCACTGAGATTGGGGCATCAGAATACCGCTCATTATGAATATATTCGCAAGATCCCAGATTTAGGCAAAATGTGGAATACATATTCCACCTACTCTATGAAAGTGAATTAGCAACACTATGTTATGGAGTTGCACACATTCTTAAATCTGGAACGCACTTTCAAAATATGTCAGCTACGCAGTTAATACAAAAAAGTACAAGAAAAAGATGAGGTTTTACAATCAAGTATAACAAATTTGTTTGCAAACATGCGTGGTACAAAGGAATACTGGTTCAGATGGCACGGAGACGTGGGTTGCATGATCAGAAAGCTTGGACCACCAACTTGGTTTGTTATGCTAAGTTGTGCAGAATATGCATGGGAAGATTTACATGAGTTCCTACGCATAGCAAACAGCAACAAAAACAACATAGATATATTAACACCTGGAGAACTTTGCTCTCTAGATCCAGTTGATGTCTCAAGATATTTCCATCATCGTTTCATTGCAATGCTACACTTTATTTGCAATAAAACTGTTCCTCCCCTTGGAGAAGTGCAACACTTCTTTTGGATAAAATAATATCAAGCCAGAGGAGCACCACATTTTCACATGCTGTTATAGATCAAAAGTGCACCGAAATTTGGGCACAACAGTGATAGCACTGTTTTTCAGTTTATCCAAAAATATGTCACATGTGAAATCCCTTCACAACAGATACATAGTGAGCTGCATGGGCAGATTTTACAATTTCAAAGACACAAATGTGTCAAATATTGTTTCTGCAAATACAAAAACAAAGATAAATACTACACCAAATGCGGCTTTGGTTTCCCTAGACCAGTTACAGAAACAGGTGAAGTAAACAACTTCATGTCTTCAGTTCAACATAGTGTTAAAGGTAAATCACCTAAAAACACTTATTACATAAAAAGAAGGGAAGAATCAAAATATATCAATGATTACAATGCAATCATCGCCCTATTATGGAATGCAAACATAGAAGTGCAGTACATTGCAGATAATTTAAACTGCTGTTGCATGATATATTACAGCCTACTTAACAAAAGCAGAAAAAACAGAGCTTCAAGACCTGTAGGATGACCTAGCATCAGACAAAACATTATCACAGAAATTGTACAGCCTAGGCATAAAAATGCTCTCTCATAGAGAATGTGGAGACTATGAAGCAGCAGATCGTTTAACCGGCACTGCTTTGTATGGAAAATCAGACAACATAGTATGGCTCAGGCTTGGTCCTGCGAAATCTAGAAAACGAGTGCTAACATCATAGAAACAATTGCCAGAAATGATCCCAACAGCCAAGACATTCTAAAAGACAATTTACTGGACACATACTATCCGAACAGGAGTACCACTCTGGAAAGCATGTGTCTATACCACATAGCTCAAAACTTTGCATACAAAAATAATGTAAAACCCGATGAAAGCAAACGTAGATATAGAGTGACCGATTGTGAAGGGAGCTTAGTGAAACTTAACAAACAAAGCTTAATTAATCATGTGAAATTGTCATTAAAAACTCCCCAACAGAAATAACTATACAACTTTTCAAACCATGGAGAAAAGAGGAAGACATACTAGATAATTATGAGTGCTATGAAGATGCTTTCAAGCAAATGAAAGCACTATCACTGATGTGAACTTTACGCAGTACAAAACAATGTTACACAATGAGCAGCAACAGGAAGAAGAACTTCAGGCCCAACTAGATAAAGACTCTTCCGACAGTAGTCAACCTTCTGTTACAGGAAGTCAAGAATCATTAGGACAACCATTAATAGCAAATGAGGCTGAAGTAGCTATGGCAGAAGTAGAAAACACCATGTATCAGCATCAAGAAGACACAGAAGACTTAAATGCGCAACAAGCAAAACTTAACAACGATCAGCGCACCATTTTTGAAGACGTAACAAAACAAATTGTACATGCTGTACAACACGAAAATAAAGAATGTACCTGCCAAAATTACAAACCTATACTGCTGTACATCAGTGGTGAAGCTGGATCAAGGAAAACATTCTTAATCAAAATCATCAGCAAGTTCCTTCAACAATTGACAAACAACAAACTGTCAGCTGTTGTAACAGCCCCCACAGGTTTAGCTGCCTACACCATAGGCGGTGTGACTTTACACCGATTACTACTGCTTCCAGTACAGCATCAAAATAAATTAGACTATTACAAACTTTCTGCAGAAGCTGCAATTGAATTATGTAGAGTATTTAAACAAATAAAAATGCTACTAATAGATGAAGTGAGCATGGTCTCCAACCTAATGTTGGCTTTGATTCATCTCAGATTGCAAGAAGTACTTAAAAATAATAACGAAGAACTCTTTGTAGGGAAACACATTATCTTCTACAATTGACATCAGTGAAAGGTGAACTGATTTTTAAAACCTTAGGCCACACACTCTGCCAGAAAACTATTGGTAACATAGGTAATGTTAACCTTTGGCAACATTTCCAATACAGAGAATTAACTGAGAACATGCGGCAATCTGCAGATCTCACTAATGCCAACATCTTAAAAAGTATTAGAGTTGGTGTATTATCGCAAGAAGCACAAGCTGTATTAAAAGACCGGCATATACATGCACTTTATAGCGATAATGCATGTGCAACTGATGTTATGGAACAAATAGCGCACAAAAATGTCAATTGTATGGCCTTAATTAGAACTCTTGCAAGTTGTTTCAAATTCAATGAAACAATGTTAAAGAAAGAAATGCAAGCAATAATAGAAATTACTGCCACAGACAAACTAGACGTACATGGGATGGCAGTACCCATGTGTGAGCAAGCCACAACAAGACTAAATAGTTTAGAAAATTCAATCTCCAACACAGCTGGGTTGGAAAAAATATTGAAATTATCATTAAATTGTAGACTAATGCTTAAACGTAACCTTGATGTAGAGCAAGGGCTAGTTAATGGAGCACTGGGCACGGTTGTTGGCTTTCAATCATACCCACGTGATAGCAACACTCAGTTTGTAAATATTCACTTTGATAAAGTTTCAGAAGTGAAAAGGATAGGGCGCTCAATTGCTCGATTCCTTCTCTTCAAAGACATGTATGTATGTAGAGAGCAATTTTCTCTAACTCTTGCATATGCAGTTACCATTTATAAATCCCAAGGTCTTACCCTAGAGAAAGCATTGATAGATATAGGAAACACATTGTTTAAGGAAGGCATTAGCTACGTAGCATTATCACACTTACGTACACTTGACGGTCTATTGCTAATAAACTTTGATTCAAGTAAAGTCAAAGCTGATATGCCTTACATTCTAGAATACAATAGATTGCGTTCACTGTACACACCTCATCTGAAACAATACTCTGTTCCAGATAAAGTGAAACGTGGTAAAAGAAAAGTAAAGGAAACAGAAATGCAACAGAATGCAACAGCAAATTCCGCAAAGTAAAGTAAAGAAGTTAAAGTTTTATCAATTGCCGCAAACATAGAAGAACCTATTAGGAAATGTAAACCAGGCACGTCGGCAAAGAAGCAACAGAAAACTGAAAAATGCACTCAGATACAGAACTTGCTGGCCCATTCAAATTTACAAATGAAAGTGGGGTAAGTTGCTATGCAAATGTAGGAATGAATATTCTATTTCAATTGCCACCAATTGTTAACAATATTTACCTGCACAGTACAGACCAATTGTGTTTGCAAATGTTAGTGCTGCATAGAAATGCAACAAGCAATCCTGACAACACATACAATGTTCATGGAGTAAGGCAACAATTGGACAACTGTGCTGGAATGGTGAGATTCACTATGAATTCACAAGAAGATCCACAAGAATCTCTAATATACATACTATTAGTATTGGAAAACAAAAGAATACTTGTAAATGAATACTTACCACTTTGTTCTTGGGTGCATGGCCTTTGGCCATGCACCCGACACTGCACGCACTCCCCACAACTTGCCAATCAAAATGCAACACTACGGGTGTATGCATGGGTGGCACATGCGGCGGTGGTTGTGGCCAGTGCCTACAGTCTTGGAAGTAAGGCCTTCGGCCTTCGGCTGATGGCCATGCATCCAAGACTCTAGGCCCTGACCACAACCACCATAGCATGTGCCACCCATGGCGGCATACTAATGAATATAATAATAGCCATTGGAAAAAATAATGCATTCATGGCATGTTGTCATTTTCAATGTTCCCTAACACCACACGTGTCCTTACAAATGTAACAACTCCCCCGTGAACTGCATGGGCTGAAATACTGGCCTTATTGGACCCCTCATTTTCTGTGCGTACAAGGAGGCCATAGAACATATGTCATTTAGGTATAAGTGTACTGTGCGTACAAGATGTCCATAGAAATTACATAATGACGACCGACCCCCAGAACAAATGCATTTATCACCCATATCTTAAGACTCTAGCCCCTGGCCACAACCACTTTAGCATGTGCCACCCATGGCAGCGTACTAATGAATATAATAATAGCCATTGGAAAAAATAATGCATTGATGGCATGTTGTCAATTTCAATGTTGCCTACCAATACGCATGTGCTTTCAACAGTTACACATTTTCTTTCCACTACATGCACTGAAGTGCTATCGTTATTACACCCCACATTTACTGTGCGTACAAGGTGTCCATAGAAATTACATCATGACGACCGAAGAACAAATGCATTGATCACCCATGTCTTACTGTCTGAACCTTTCCCAATGCTCTGTGACACAGTAAAATAGTTAAATGAAAAAAGCATGTGTATGCTGGTTGTTGCTCCGCTTTCCGCTGATCCAAGATGTCGGGCACATCCAAACCATCTGACGCAGAACACGTCTCGCAGCAGCCAATGGGCAGAGACGTCGCGTGTCCGCAGTCATGACGCCAGCCCCTTAGCCAATCGGTATCTTGTTCGTTGACCGAACAGGGAAGTGTGACCGCGGAGCGAACATAGATATCACTAATTATTTCAGACCTACTTTTTGATAATTATAAAGAAACATACTGCCCGGATGGTGAGCAAATTTACAAAAGCAAGCTTTCTGGACCAAGCCCCTGTACCTGCCGCAGATTTCGTCAAAATCCGTCCAGCGGTTTTACCTGTAGCCGTGCGCAAAGTTTTTCCCCCATTCAGTCTATGGGAAAAAAAGAAGTTTTGGGACCCCCCTATAACTTTGCCCCCCCCCGGCCCAAACATCTCCAAATTTTGCAAAGAAATTCAGAGTGGCCCATATACTTTTGCAAAGTTTGGTGAGGATTTGTCCAGGGGCAGCAGGGTTATAAAGTGCTCTTCCTATGGAAACAGCAACTTAACCATAACTACATGGCCACTACCGTGTATATATATATATATATATATATATATATATATATTACATGGCCACGCTAGTGGCCATGTAGTTATGGTTAAGTTAGTGTTTCCATAGGAAGAGCACTTTTTGGACGGCTTATAACTTCGCTCCCCTTGGACGAATCCTCACCAAACTTTGCAAAAAAAGTATATGGCCCACTCTGAATTTCTTTGCAAAGATTGATGAGGATTCGTCCAGGGGGTGCAAAGTTATAGGGGGATCCCAAAACCTTTTTTTTCCCATAGACTGAATGGGAAAAAGATTTTGCTTGCGGCTACAGCCCAAACCGCTGGACGGATTTTCCCCAAATTTGGACCAGGAGCAGCGGCTTGGTCCCGAAAGCGTGCTTTTGCAAATTTGGTGAAAATCCATCCAGTAGTTTTTTTAAAATGACCAAAAAGATGGTAAAAACAAATTAGTGATATCTGTGTTTGGTCCGCTGACACACTTCCCTGTTCGCTTCGCGGACAGTGTCCTGATTGGCCGAGCGGCTTACGTCATGTCCGCGGACATGCGGCGTGTTCGCTGATTGGATGATGTTAAGCATGAAGCGCATCAGATTTTCGGTAGCGCCCACCATCTTGGATTCGCGGACGACCGCGGACAGCGCAGTGAAAGTTTGTTCAAAATGTTTATTTAGTAGAGTGTGTTGGTGTGTAGGAGTGTTTGGGGAGGATGGGAGGGTATGAGATAGGTTAAATGTTGTGCTTATTTATGTGGTAGACGTTCTTTTTGTGTTCGATTTGTCTGCAGACATCACAGGAGTTCTGAAATGTTCTAAATAAACTGAATGTGGGGTGTTCTGAGGACTCAATATGTGTCCGTTTTGTTCGCAAGCAACTGAAACTGTTCTAAGAACACTCGCGGTGTCCTGAAATGTTCGCAAATAAACAAAATGGGAGTGTTCTGAGGACGCTGTCCGTATTGTTAGGTGGCAAGCTGAATGTGTTCTAAGAACACTCACGGTGTCCTGAAATGTTCGCAAATAAATAAAATGGGGTGTTCTGAAGACGCTGTCCATATTGTTCGTTGTCAAGTTGAAAGTGTTCTAAGAACTCTCGCGTTGTCCTGAATTGCTCGTAGGGGGTGTCCTGAAGACGCTGTCCGTATTTTTCTTTGTCAAGTTGATTGTGTTCTAAGAACACTCATGATGTCCTGAAATGTTCGTAGGGGGTGTCCTGAAGACGCTGTCCGTATTGTTCGTTGACAAGTTGAAAATGTTCTAAGATTTCTCGCGGTGTCCTTAAATGTTCGCAAATAAACAAAATGGGGGTGTTCTGAGGACGCTGTCAGTATTGTTCATTGTCAAGTTCAAAGTGTTCTAAGAAGTCTTGCGTTGTCCTGAAATGTTCATAGGGGTGTCCTGAAGACACTGTCCGTATTGTTGTTTGTCAAGTTGATTGTGTTCTAAGAACACTCGTGGTGTCCTAGTTGAATGTGTTCTAAGAACACTCGTGGTGTCCTGAAAAGTTCGCAAATAAACAAAATTGGGGTGTTCTGATTACGCTGTCTGTATTGTTCTGTGGCAAGCTGAATGTGTTCTAAGAACACTTGCGGTGTCCTGAAATGTTCACAAATAAACAAAATGGGAGTGTTCTGAGGACGCTGTCCGTATTGTTCGTTGTCAAGTTGAAAGTTTTCTAAGAATTCTCGCGTTGTCCTGAAATGTTCGTAGGGGGTGTCCTGAAGACGCTGTCCGTATTGTTATTTGTCAAGTTGATTGTGTTCTAAGAACACTCGTGGTGTCCTAAAATGTTTGCAGGGGGTGTCCCGAAGACGCCGTCCGTATTGTTCGTTGTCAAGTTGAAAATGTTCTAAGAACTCTCACGGTGTCCTGAAATGTTCGTAGGGGGTGTCCTGAAGACGCTGTTCGTATTGTTCGCTGGCAAGTTGAATGTGTTCTCAGAACACTCGCGGTGTCCTGAAATGTTCGCAAACAAACAAAATGGGGGTGTTCTGAGAACGCTGTCCGTATTGTTCGTTGTCAAGTTGAAAGTGTTCTAAGAACACACGCGGTGTCCGTATTGTTCTTTGTCAAGTTGAATGTGTTCTAAGAACACCCGTGGTGTCCTGAAATGTTCACAAATAAACAAAATGGGGGTGTTCTGAGGACGCTGTCCGTATTGTTCGTTGTCAAGTTGAATGTGTTCTAAGAACACTTGTGGTGTCCTGAAATGTTCTTAGGGGGGGTCCTGAAGACGCTGCCCGTATTGTTCGATGGCAGGTTGAATGTGTTCTAAGAACACTTGCGGTGTCCTGAAATGTTCGCAAATAAACCAAATGGGGGTGTTCTGAGGACAGTGTCCGTATTGTTCGTTGTCAAGTTGAAAGTGTTCTAAGAACTCTCGCGGTGTCCTGAAATGTTTGTAGGGGGTGTCCTGAAGACGCTGTCCGTATTGTTCGCTGGCAAGTTGAAAGTGTTCTAAGAACACTGGTAATGTCCGCCGACATTAAAAGTTTCCATAGGACATAGTTGAAATGTTTGACTTTATGGGTGTGATATGCTGCGGTGGTTGTGGCCAGGGCATAGAGTGTTGGGTGCATGACCTTTTGGTCATGCAGCCAACACTCTATGCCCTGGCCACAATCACTGCAGCATATCACACTTATGGTTGCTTATAACTTTGGGTCAAAAACAAATTTATAAGGAACAAAGTTATAAGAAATTATGGGTGTGATGTGCTGCGATGGTTGTGGCCATGGCATAGAGTGTATAATATACTTACTGTTTGGTTTAGTAACTGGAGTACATGTATTTCTTGTTAATTTCTGTGATAAAAGAAAATAGCATGTTAGTATTAGTATTTTGTAATGACTTATTACATTGTATAATCAACTTTTTTTTTTGGAGCCTCATATTTAGTAGATTACAAACCAGAGTACTGTGCAATTTGTTCAGTTTCTGTGTTCGTTGCTAAAATCATTGGGTCTGTGGGAGAAAAAAAATCCAAGTTGGATTAGAAAGAAACCCATTTTCTGTTATGCTACAATTTATTTGTTTGTTTGTTTTCAGTGTTCACTTGTTGCTTCTGGCTAATGCTTTATACATTGGGTTGTTGCATTTTTTTGGAGCACTAACATATTATTTATTTGTTTGGATATTATGAAATTTTGGAGCAGTTAGCTACCAGTAGGCGTATTCTAACAGTCTATTTTTTAATATATTTTAGTGGTATTGATTTATCTGTTTCCATATTGTCAAATTTTGGGACAGGTAGATACCAATTGGCATATTCTAACTGTCTATTGTTTGCTCTAATTTAATGGTATTCATTTATCTGATTAGTTGTTGTACAATCTTTGGGCAGTTAGATAGCTTTTGGAATATTCTAACAGTTTATATTTTTTTCCAAAAGTTTACTTAAGGTTTAAGTACAGTTTAGTTATCAAATTTTGGTTTTAAGAACATTAAATAAGCGTTTGTAAGATTTGCTGGTAATCTCTGCTTTAGAGTAATGGTACTATCAATACATTCAAACCATCCACATTTCTTTTTTATATATGCAGTGTAGTGCCCTGAATTGGTTGTGGCTCCTGTGTGGTAGATTATACCTATTGTTGTGAAGGTTTTCTTACCAAGTGATATTTGACCATGTGTGAATCCAGTCAGCTTGCAGTTGTTTTTGGTACCATCTGCATTGTAACGTAGAAGCATTAGTATTACGTATTTACTATGTGTTTGTATGACTAACGTGGAGTGATTATGATTATCTGAATTGCAGGTATAACATAATCTACCATGGTTTGCATTTTGTACAAGTTGCTGAAATGGAATGGATTCACAATTAGGTATTGATATATATATGAAGCGTTCATTGGGGATTTCTTCTTGTGTCACATTGTTGCACAATGTGCATGTATGTTTCCACATGCATGAAATCTGGTATTTATAGGTATGTTTTTGTTTTCCAGTACTTGTAGTAAGTACATTAGAAATTCTTGTGGATCTTCCTGTGAGTTTATAGTGAATGTCACCATTCCAACACAGTAGACCAATTGTTGTCTTATTCCAGAAACACTACTGTCAGGATTTGCAGTGACATCCTGTTGCATTTCTGTTTGATTTATTTTTCTTTTATAACGTTTTACTTTTTGTGGAACAGAATATGTGTTTAGATGGGGGTGTATAGTGAGCGAAGTCTATTGTATTCTAAAATGCAAGGAATATCAGCGTTTATTTTACTTGCATCAAAGTTGATTAGAAATAGACTGTCAAGTGTACGTAAGCGTGATAGTGCTACGTAGCTCATGCCTTCTTTAAAAACTGTGTTACCAATATCTATCATTGCTTTGTCTAGGGTAAGACCTTGGCCCTCATTACGACCCTGGCGGATTTTTTCCGCCATCGACGGACTTTTCCGCCATGGCGTAAAGTCCGTTTACGCCATGGCGGATGGCGGACTTACCGCCCCATTCCGAGGTTGGCGGGGCGGTAAGTCCCCATTGACCCATTTACCCTTCCACATTCCCATTTCGGCCCCATAGGGCTCAATGGGAGTGGGGAAGGCGTTAATTACGCCACCGTACATTACGGTGGCGTAATTAACACCAAGGTCCCATAGCGCCATGGATTTTTACGCCCGCAAAAAGCGGGCGGAAAAGTGACCATGGCGCTTTGGGAACTCGTAGTTGGCGGTAAGGGGTCGGCGCAGCTAACGCTGGCGTAAACCCCTTACCGCCAGGGTCGTAATGAGGGCCCTTGTGATTTATGAATCGTGACTGCGTATGCAAGAGTTAGAGAAAATTGTTCTCTGCGTACATACCTGTCTTCGAAGAGAAGGAATCGAGCTGTTGAGTGTCCTATCCTTTTTAATTCTGAAAGTTTGTCAAAGAGTATATTGACATACTGAATTTTGTTGTCACGTGGGTATGTTTGAAGGCCAACAACTGTACCCAGTGCTCCATTAACTAGTCCTTGTTCCACGTCAAGGTTACGTTTAAGCATTACATTGCAATTTAAGGATAATTTTAATATCTTTTCTAAGCCTGCTGTGTTTGAGATTGATTTTTCTAAACTATTTAGTCTTGTTGTGGCTTGGTCACACATGGGTAGTGCCATACCATGTACATCTAGTTTGTCTGTGGCGCTAATTTCCATTATTGGTTGCATTTCTTTACTTAACATTATTTGATTGAATTTGAAACAGCTTGCAAGAGTTGGCATTAAGGCCATACAATTGACATTTTGTGGGCTAATTGTTCCATAACATCTGTAGCACATGTATTATCGCCATAAAGTGCATTAATTTGCCGGGTTTTCAATATTGCTTCTGCTTCTTTAGAAAGTATACCAACTCTGATACTTTTTAAGATGTTGGCATAAGTGAGATCTGCAGATTGCCGCATGTTTTCTGTTAATTGTCTGTATTGGAAATGTTGTCAAAGGGTGACCTTTCCAATGCTGCCAACAGTTTTACAGCAGAGGTTGTGTCCTAATGTTTTAAAAATAGGCTCCCCTTTTACTGGTGTCAATTGAAGAAGATCTCCGAAAACAATAATGTGTTTTCCTGCAAAGAGTTCTTCATAGTTTGTTTTGAGTACTTCATGTAATCTGAGGTGAATCAAAGCCAATATTAGGTTGGAGACCATGCTCACTTCATCTATTAGTAGCATTTTCATTTGTTTCAATACTCTGCGTAGTTCCATTGCAGCTTCTGCAGAAAGTTTGTAATAGTCTAATTTGTTCTGGTGTTCTACTGGTAATAGTAGTAATCGGTGTAAAGTGACACCACCTATGTTGTAGGCAGCTAATCCTGTGGGGGCAGTGACTACAGCTGACAGTTTATTTTCCGTCAATTGTTGAAGGAACTTACTGATGGTTTTGATTAGGAATGTTTTGCCAGAACCAGCTTCACCACTGACATACAGTAGTATAGGTTCATAATGATAGCAGGAACATTCTTTATTTTCATGTTGTACACCATGTGCAATTTGTTTTGTTACTTCTTGAAAAATGCTACGTTGTTCATTGTTTAGTTTTGATTGTAGTATAGTTAACTCTTCTTTATCTTCATTCTGACACATGGTGTTTTCTACTTCTATCATAGCTAATTCTGCCTCATTTATTATTAGTGGTTCTCCCAGTGGTTCTTGGCTTCCTGTTACAGAAGGTTGACTACTGTCAGGAGTGTCCTTATCTAGTTGGGCCTGGATTTCTTCTTCGTGTTGCTGTTCATTGTGCAACATTGTTTTGTATTGTGTAAAGCTTACATCAGTTGTAGTGCTTTCATTTGCTTTGAAAGCATCTTCATATGAGTCATAGTTATCTAGTATTTCGTCTTCTTTTCTCCATGGTTTAAAGAGTTGTAGCAGGGACATTTAATATACTTCTGTATGTTGAGGAGTCTTTAATGACAATTTGATATGATTAATTAAATTTGGTTTAGTGAGTTTAACTAAGCTGCCTTCACAGTTTGGCACTCTGTATTTACCTTTTTTTCATCAGGTTTTATATTATTTTTGTATGTGTAGATTAGTGGTATAGACACATGGTTTCCAAAGTATTACTTCTGTTTAGGTAGTATGTGTCCAATAAATTGTTTTTTTAAAATGTCTTGGCTGTTGGGATCACGTTTGGCTATTGTTTCTATATCTTCGTATGATTTTAGAACTCTTTTTCTAGATTTAGATGGACCAAGACTTAGCCATACTATATTTTCAGATTTACCATACAATGCAGTACCAGTTAAACGATCAGCTGCTTCATATGATCCACATCCTCCATGGGAGAGCATTTTTATGCCCAAGCTGTATAATTTCTGAGACACTGTTTTATCTGATGACAGGTCATTCCAGAGGTCTTGGAGCTCTGTCTTTTCGGCTTTGGTTAAGTGTGCTGTGACATATCGTGCAACTGCAATAGAATTGTCTGCAATGCACTGCACATCTATGTTTGCATTCCATAAATGGGCAATGATTGCATTATAATCATTGTTACATTTTTCTTCTTCTTTTCTTTTTATGTAATATGTATTTTTAGGTGACTTACTAACTGAAGACATGAGGTTGTTCACTTGACCTGTATTTGTAACTGGTCTAGGGAAACCAAATCAGCATTTGGTGTAGTATTTCCCTTTGTTTTTGTATTTGCGACGACAATATTTTCCACATTTGTGTCTTTGAAATTGTAAAATTTGTACATGAAGATCACGATTTGTGGCTTCTGATGGAATTTCACAAGTGACATATTTTTCAATAAACTGTAAAACAGTGGCATCACTGTCTTGACCAAATTTAGGAGCATCTTTAATCCATAAAAGCATGTGGATGTGTGGTGCTCCTCTGGCTTGGTATTCTTTTCTCCAAAATTAGTGTTGCACTTCTCCAAGGGGAGAAACAGTTTCATTACAAATAACATGTAGCATAGCCATGAAGCGATGGTGAAAATATCTTGAAACATTAACAGGATCCAAAGAACAAAGTTCTCCAGGTGTTAGTATATCTATGTTTGTTTTGTTTTTGTTTGATTTTCTTAGGAAATCATGTAAATCTTCCCATGCATATTCTGCACAACTTAATGTAACAAACCAAGTGGGTGGGCCAAGGTTTCTGATCATACAACGTACATCTCCATGACGTCGAACCAGTACTCTTTAGTACCACGCATATTTGCTAATGGATTTGTAATATTTTATTGTAAAACCTCATCCTTTTGTTGCACTTTTTGTAATAATTGTGTGGCTGACGTATTTATTTATGTGATCCTGATTTTAATATGTGTGCAACTCCGTAACATAAAGTTGCTAGTTCACTTTCAAAGAGTAGGTGGAATATGTATTCCACATTTTGTCTAAATCTGGGATCTTCAGAATACATCCATAATGAGCGGTATTCTGATGCTGATATTTGAATAGGTCTATCATCGTACCTTCCTCCTTTGCCAGTAGGAAAGAGTAGAGGAAAAGCATGTGCTTCTATACTTTTTTCCCATATGCTGATTGGTGATCCTTTTGTTTGACGCATTTGGTACGTTTCCAGTGGATCTACTATGGTGTCATTAGAGTGCAAAGGATGAATTGTATAATGCTCTAAAGTATTTGATATTGTAGCAGGATCTAGGAGCTCAAATTGACCAGTTTCTTGTGTTTCTTGAGTTATTTCAGTTGTATCCTTCAAGCTTTCTTCAATATTAATTTCTTTGTAATATTCATTATTCTCTTTAAGATATTGCAAGGCTTGTCTAACTTTATGTAAATCTACCAGCTGTTGCCATATTTTTTTGTCTTTTGTAGGTACTCCATTTACTAAGATAATTAAAGATTGCTGCATTGGACATTGCACTCCTAGAGTATGCACATTTTCTTTTAGATTTAATGGTAAATACACTACTTTTCCACTAATGCCTTTTACCAATTCAGAGTGAGGTAATTTTGCTGTTTTTGGTTGAAGGCATATTATTGCTTGAAATGGGTGCACTGTTTGAATTATGATGCTCTCATATAAATTACGTTGTTGTAGGGGTTTTGGTAGTGGGTATAATTCCAAATTATTTGTGATAGCACGTGAAGGAGTTTGGTTGTTGTCAAGTTTTGTAGTGCAGTAACTGCAAAGTATTAAGGGGTCAGTTATTTCGTATTTGTTTTCTGCTACAATGTAGAGAGCTAATTCAAACCATTTAGAATCTTCATTGTCTTCTATTTTGTATGATAGGTCTACAGTTTTTGTTTTACTTTTATAAAAAGGTTCTGCAGCAACATACACACACATGGTTTGGTACTTCAGCTAATGTACTTTTAAATTGTATTATTTCTTTTTTGTATGTGTTTAGTAAAAGGTTGCCATGTGTAGAATTGTTGCTAATTTGGTTTAAAGCTATTTCATTCTGTAAGTGGCTTTCACATTCAAAATATGTTTTGTGGATATAGTCAATTTCTTCAAGTAGGTCTTTTGCTGTACCATGTAGAAAAATGTTATTTAAATTTGCTAGTGCTAAAGCAGGACTTTTAGTATAGTACAGTTTATAGACTAGATTTCTTATAGTTGAATGATGTGTTGATATCCTTTTGATATCATGGAAGGTGGTTTTACAAGTAGGTCCTGTAATGCAGGCCAATGAATGTCCCTGTAGTCCTGTGTACTTGCGCACTGGACAGGTATCCATATTTTGCAGTAGTTTAATTTTGATTTTGTCTTTGCTTTTTACATATTGATTGAGGAATTGGCGTAAAGACTTGAACAATTGTTTGGGAATGTTACACATTGACTTCCATGGCCATTTGTACACTAGTTGTTCTGATTCAGTTGAATGGAGGGGTAATTCTAAGTTTTCAGGGCATATTATTGTAAGGAGTGCTTCTTGTTCCATTATGGTATTATTCACTTTTTCATAACCTCGACCACTGCTACGTATGGCAATTTTATTTGTTTGCTTTTGTTTGTATGCTTCTTCATTAAAGTATGGTTCTGTGCTCGTAGTGTGATTCCATACACCTCCGCATATACTTAAGAAGTTCTTTGACATTTCGTTTATTGAGAAGTCTTTTTTGTAATTTAGTTATTAGTTTTGTTAGTGGTTTCATTTTGTTTAACACTAAAATAAATAACTTTCTTTTGAGAAGAATTGCACTGTCTATCAACGCTTCTAAGATTAATTTCCTACGATAGGTTTTAAGGGTTGAACCTGGTTTCTCTCCTGTTTTTATAAGATTTTGAAGGATTCTGTGATGGAACATTTTGGCTAAAATACTTTTCTTGGTATGCTTACTTTGAATTTTATCAAGATTTATAGAAGCAGTTTTATCTGTAGTGATAGCTGATTTTTTGTTTATTGTTTTCTGGTTTGTTTTACATTTTGATAGAGGAGGCAAAGTTTTTCCACTTGAAACTTCTTTTGTTTCACTAAATGACTGTATTAGCTGTTTTGTTTCAACTTCTTTTACAAATTCCGCTAGATATGGATGCTTATGTTGGACACTTTTATTTTCATTTGCTCTACTTCTGCGTTGCTTTCTACGGACTTGACCTTTGGTAGGCATTCTTTAGGGTCTGTTGAAAAAAATAAAGAAGGTATGGGTTGGGGTGTTTTGCAATGTATGTGTGCTGTGTGCATGAGTGTTTGAGTAAGATGTATGTAATGGTGTGTGATTGTGCATTGGGAACTACAACTAGTAGGGATGGGTATTCTTAAATTTATATGCTACCAAACTGGGGTTCAGATGACAGAAAAAAGTAAGCTAGTGGTGTGGAGAAATACAAATAGTACATTTAATGTATACAATTAAAACAGTTGTTTGTTCTATAATATCCAAATTGTAGCTGTTGAGTTGGGTAATTTGTGTGTCCAAAAAATAGGAATTTGTGGGCCATTCTGTCTGTAAATCGGTGTTTAAGACATAGGGATTTTTGGAGAGAATGGTGCACAATCTCTATTTTTAGGCACAGAAATAGCATGAATTAACTTTACAGTGTGTTTCAGTAATAATACAAATATTATTGTGATATTCTACTTACTTTTTTTTTTAAATGAACAGGTTAATTCTTAGTTCTTCTTTGTTCTTCAAATTCAGTTGCTTCTTTTCAGGAGAATGGTCTTCACTGCAATTGTAAAAGAAACAAATTAGTAATTTTGTTTGTATATACCACTGTTTTTAATTTAGACATTGATTTTTTTAATTGAAATCCTCAGCGCCTTCCTCAAAACCATTAAAACTATCTTATTTACATAAGATACGTCGCACAAGTTCAATACACATGATATGTTCTTAATGAATAAATTGTATTGTAATGACTAACTTTAGCAAACAAAATATCTTTACTATGTTTGTGAAATTCATAATATACCACTGAATACCACTATTTCTGTAACTAAGGTCTTCCATGTAACAGTGTCTCAATGTCATGCTTAAATTAAAATAATTGAATAAATAAAGAAATAAAACAAAAATATTAAGTCAGTTTGAAAATGTGTTCATGTATTGTACAGAAAATATGCATACCTGTAGTTTGTGTTCATGCATTTGGATATGCATGGAGCTGCAAGTAGAAATCTTGGAGACGTGTACAGTATTTCTTGTAAATGGTGCTTGCCAATGATATGACACTTGTACTCAGAGAGATTCACAGTACATTTGCAATGCTGATCTATGATGATGCAGTTAGATGTAGAGGTCTTGATTGTCACTGGTGGATGGTCATGTGACTTCTTAGCTACATCCAATGAGGGAATGGCACAGAAAGTGAAGTGGAAATGGTAGAAGGGCTGTTCATGTTACGATATGTCTGCGGACATGGCGGTAGTTCGCGGACATCGGGTGTTACATCCAGGGATTTTTGGGTTCAGAAGTCATGCACATGAGAATGAGCACTGAAAGGGATTGGTCAGGAAAGTTTAGTGGGTGTGTTGTGCCAGGAGAGAGTTTCTCAGATACTCTTTTTGCTGAGAGAACAACAGATAGCTATGGCTGTGTGTTTCAGAAAACAGATTGTTTGGATTTTGGGAGATTCATGGATACATTGGTTGAAGGTGCATGCAGAAAGCTGTGGAGTAGCTGTAGATCTTGGATTTCCAAATGTGGAAGTACACTGGCATGGAGTACGTGGAATGAAGTGGTTGGACTTGCTACCTCTTTGTGCTAGATTGGAGACAGAGCAACATCCAGACATAATTGTAATTCATTGTGGAGGGAACAGTTTAGGACATGTGTCTGGAATTTCTTTGCAGTTTTCTATGAAAGAAGGACTTGGGAAGGTCATGGACATGTTGCCTAATTCTCAAGTAATATTTTCACGGATTGCACAGAGACAAATGTGGCTTTGTTCTTCTTCATTTGGTCCACAAATGGAAAAAGCAAGACGCAATGTTAATAAAGCTGTTTGTGCCTTTCTAAGAGATTTTGGCATGTCCTCTTTTCCCAATGAAAATATTATGTTTCGTAGTACATACATTTTTCGCAGAGATGGAGTCCATCTTACTTATGCTGGCAATCCGATTTCTTTGAGAAATATACAAAATTCATTACGCCCTTTTTTAGAATTACAACATCCATTTTGAAGTAGGTGTTAAGTATTTATAATTTTTGACATACAAACCCCTCTCAAAGGCTCTTACCAAAGCCACCACTTCCTACCAGAGAAAATTGCAATGGTTATGATAGGGTAGCAACCCAATTTTTTAGATGTCCGCGGACTTCTAAAAAATACAAAGGGCCCTGCTTCATTTATTTTCACTTCTATTTTTTAACTGTGAAAGGCGGCTCTGAAAAGAGCCTTATTTTTTTTGATTTTTATAATTTTGTATTTTTTTTTGGTTTTTTATACACGACACACTAGGAAAGGAGGGGAAAGGAGGGGAAAGGAGGGTAAAGGGGGGACACCAACCACAGGGATAAGAAAGGGCGAGCTGAGAGAGGAAGATGTAGAGTGGGTTTTATTTGGGTAGTGAGCAGGTCTTCTCAGACGATAGTCTCAAAAGCACTGCGAAGTCGCTCCCCCCTGGAGAGTACTGTGTCACAGTACATACATACATACAACTGTGACCCTCGAAAGGTAAGGGTCATCAGAATTCTGTATGGCCTGTGAGGCAGCTTGAGGAAGACGCTGTACCACAGAGGTGGTCCTTGTGGTGACAGGATCAGAAACAGAGGATGAAGCAGAGGAAATCAACCTACTACGTTCTTCGCAAAGTACAACCTTGTGAATAGCCCCAGAGTGAAATGACCTCAGGTGTCGCTTCATGGTAGTGGTCCCAAAGCTGTACGAACTGTGCCTCCTGTGACTGAGTATCATTTTGCACTCATTGCAGGTGACACGGTTCGCACGAGCCTTGGGACCATTCCCATGAATGGTAAACAACCGTCACACCCAAGAGTCACGCCTAGTGCGGGTAGTAGGGATTTCCTCTACCTCATTCTCCTCATCCTCTTCTTCCTCCTCTGCATTCTCACTCCTTTTCCCCTCTTCAGGCCCTTGGGGAGGTGGTGGTGGTGGAGGGGGTGGGGGTGAAGCTGAGGCAGACACAGCACCAGGTGGCAGCAGTGGGGACACAGAAGCCATCAGGTTGAAGATGGAAATCTGCAGTTGCAGCAAAAATCTCTGTGCTCTGTAGAATAGCCAGAAAAAACAATGAGAATAAGCTCTAGGGCGTGGTCTTTTAGACAGATCAAACACAAAAAAGGGTTCAAAAGGTTTCAAAAAGTATGTATAAACTTAGAATTAGTATGTGGGACTTGTGCTATGGTGAGTTTTTATTGAAAAATATTGTCGATCACAAACAGTGTCCGCATTCAGAACACGCGATCAGCATGGGTGCGGTCACATGTTCGCGATGGAAGCGGCTGTCCTAGTACACCAAATGCACAGGCATTGGTTTGTGCATGCATGTTGATGTTCTACGGACACTGTTCGGGTCCTGAAGTAATTAAAAGTGCGTCAGACATCAAACGAACAGTTACGGACAGGCGTTTGTTCTTAGAAGAGTGGCAACTTGCTTGCGAACAATACGGACAGAAATAGCGTCCTCAGAACACCTCCATTTTCATTTCTTTACCAACATTTCAGGACACCGCGTGTGTTCTTAGAACAATTTCAACTTGCTAACGAACAGTACGGACAGGTATAGTGTTCTTCAGGACACCTCCATTTTCGTTTATTTACGAACATTTCCGGACACTGCGTGCGTTCTTAGAACAGTTTCAACTTGCTAGCGAACAGTACGGACAGGTATAATGTTCTTCAGGACAGCTCCATTTTCGTTTATTTACGAACATTTCAGAAAACCCGCGCTGTCCGTGGACACCTACTTTTTTTTAAAACAGAAACTAATTACAACTCAATATAAAAATGTAACTTTATTTAACATATATTAATAATTTATGACAGAGAAGGTGAGGCAGAAACGGAAACAAAAACAGGAGAATTAGGGGTTTCAACATGATTGGTATCAGGTGAAGAAGGGATGGATGTCTCATCAAAACGTTTTGGGTTATGGAGAGGGTTTGGGGAAAATTGACTGGGATATGGTGAGGAGCAATGGTATGACATTTTTGTTTTAAAATGGTCTTCAGCAAAAGTTTTCAAATTATTAAAATTGGTCAACAATAAATCCATTTTTTCTTTTATGCTGTCAAGCGTATTTTCCATAACAGCTTCTTCAGAGGTATTTTCTATTTTGGTATGCTCTGTACAAAAAAAATATATATATGTTAAATGTATATAAAATAATAATAATTAAATGGTTTATATTGTGAAGTGTTTACCATTAGTTTCACTATCTTGTGACATTCCCTCATGTGGGAAATGCTGCTATAGCCATTCCAGAGTACTAGACATTTGTGTGAGAAAAAAAAAGATATATTTTTTTGATCTAATACAGAAAGTTTATAAATATATGAGTAAAATGAAGTACACTTACTATTTAAGGTAAAATATGTTCTAAGTACTGTGTAGGTCTGGTGTTGTTCTTAGTTCTGTAGTGTCTGTGAGGTAATAATGTTGGAAGCCAATTTATCTTCTTCTGGTATATTCCATTTTAGAACATATTGTATTTAATTGAATGGTTAGTGTGTTACATATATGGGTTACATTTCTTATGTATTAGTACATATAATGTGTATGTGTGCTTCTTTTTGAATTTGTTAAATGTTCCTATGTTATGATATAACAATCAAACATACCCCCCCCAGAGTTTTTAGGTAGTGGTACTGTTCTCCGAACATGTCCGCAGACATTAAAAGAGTTTGCGGACATCAAGTTCAGTAGAAGAGGTTCCGTATGTTCCATATTACATGTACATAAAGTCAAAGTTATTATTGTTAAGTTGCGCTACTAAAAACCTATGAAATTCAGTGAAAAAGCTTTCTTAAAGGGACGTTATGGTTAAGTTGTGCTACTAAAAACCTATGAAATTCAGTGAAAAAACTTGGATATAAAAACCCTTTCATGATACCTTGCACCGTTGAGGCTCCACAATTAATCTCTCAGCCATTGCACGCTCAAATAGTTATTTTGGTGTTCATAACGACAAAATACACGTTCTTAACTGCTGCATCGCTTTGATCGCCATACACCTCAAATAGTGTATAACCGGCTGAGAAACACCTCACATTAATAGGCATGTAGAAATCTATGTTTTTTAAATCCAGCACAGCTATCTTGAACCACCAGTCACTTAATGCATCCTAGTTGTTGAGACCACCTCCCGATTTATCTCCAATTTATTATTGTTTCTACTTAGCTCCTGGCATCTGACTAATGCAGATTGCTCCCAAGATGCATTAAGAAACGGTTTAAGCAAGACCTCAGCCAAGGCGTCTACTTACCTACATGGTAGGACCCCTATGTTGCAGCTTCCTCACTCCATTCTTTGGCATCACCTCTACCCTCTTAACTAACGCAGTCCCCCCCTTACCCTAGGTGGACGCCCATCCCTTCTAACATCGTCCCGACCACGACTAACTGTCCTGAAGACAGTTCGGTACAACCTAGCAGCGCTGATCTACTCAATACAGCCACTGCCTTTTGCCATCAATATACCAAACTAGAAACACCAACCTGTGTGTCGACAATGTTAACGTATTGTCAATTTATGCAATACATGAAATAAATTGTCACTCTGCCTACTAACCCACAAATGTGCAGATTACAAATGTGCTCAATAATGTATATTCCCAGTGCTCTGGCACTTCCTGTAAATATGTCCTTTTTGTTAGTGTAAATAAAACTTGTCTTCTTTTCATTCCTGTGCCTCAAGGTGTTTTGTCTTTGAGCTAGCAGCCACCTAGCTCTGCTGCATTGTCCTGGTGGCCCCATGTCGCGCCTATGTCTAGGGTAGCCTTTTTCTCTATCTCTCTTTTTCGTTGTACTCCCCACACCCTCTAGAGTCAGGCCCCGTATAAAAAAAGAGGGTTTCACCCATTCTTTCTCATATAACTCCTCTCCAATGTCAAGCCTTTCATCCCTGCACCATGTATTACAACAGTTGTCAAATGCCAGGTCCTCTCCCACCTGGACGGTGGCTGCTCCCTACTCGGAGGTAACCCATATGCCACCTTGTCCCCTCTGAAAGTCTATCGGTACACTACAACACTTCTCATCACAGGACTATTACAATTCGACTACATTATCCCTTCCTCAAGAAGGTACACTCGCTACACCGTCAAGCCAGCATCATGTTCAAGACAGCCTTCATCACCTACAAAGCAGTCACAACCAAAACATCCCTCTAGCTGGTGGAGAAACCCGCCATCTCTGGAGAACCATCCACCACCAGAAGCCACAACATGGCCATGGACTAAACAAAGAACTGCAAAAGGAACAACGCAGGGAATAGGCATTACACTGCTATGTACACTGTCTCTGTGACAAGCTATCAATGTTGAGCAGACTGGCCCCCTCCACCCCTTAGTTCTTACTCTTCCAAGAATATCTCACCAATCGCTGATTGCTTCATTCAACACGTATTCTCCCCCATGGAGCTCTCACCCACTGCTCTACCTAAACATCCCATCTCCTCTAATAACCATGCACCTTTGCATGTAACCACTTGTGTGTGTCCCCTAAGCACAGTGCTGGATTTCTTCCTAGCTCGTTTTGTGCTTTATACATCCCATACATACATACAATCATGCATACACCTCAGGTCCCCAAACCCCAGCCTGGATTCCAGAGCACAGTCCTATGAAAACAACATGGCAACACAGAAAACCAAACTAAATGAATGCATGCGCTCCATGTGATCGGGCCGTTGACAGGCAGGAGATCTTACATGCACAATTTGCAGTCGAGTCGCTGCAGCGCTGGGCCACCATTAAAGGAGTTGGCTGATCCCAATATGGTGTAAAGGACTATTAAGTCCACGGGGGATGGGGCTAAATTCAGTCACTGAAACATGTACAATACATGGTATTACATGAACCTAAGAGGCAGGCGCCTGGGGAGGAGATAGGACTATTAGGAATTAACCTATCACAACCAAATACACTAATGAGCACACTGCTCCACCAACCAGAACACTCATTGGAACAATTATGGCCAAAGCCTAAATGTAAAAAGAGGCAGGAGCTGCCTGACTTTGAGTGTCTTCAGACTCCATTCCAGAGAGCCAGTCGTGTTACAAAGAGAAGAGGAGGAGGAGGAAAAAAAGACAGGAGAGAGAACCTGTAGTGGCCAAGCCAAGTTGACAATTTATAAAAAAGGTACAGAACAGGAGGTGGCTAAGCCAAGTGAGCTCCATGCCCAACAGGAAAGGTTTAGAGGAATGGGTAGAGTTGAGAGCCTGTTGGACTTGGCCTTAAGAGTGTAGGAGCCAAGCCTTGAGGGGAGGATCTGGAGAATAGCCTCCTGGAGGTATAGCCGAGATACTCAAGGCAACTGCAAAGGAACCTGCCTGAACTAAAGAGGTTTGTATCCTGAGAGAAACCATTCGCTGTGTCAACCAAATGAATGTAGCCTTACAAGTATCTAGATGGGCAGAAATAAATAACATCCAGACCAATCCCTATGCAAAGAGCGAAAGTGATATGGCTTGCCTTGGTAGCACATTGGAAACCCCTAGAGCAAGGGATTCATTGCATGTCTTTCCTTCAAAAAGCATCAGGAGACTTGTTGAGCAACAGGGGGACGTGGCTGAGCTTGGCCCAGAAGGTGCGCATCAAGGCCACAGAATCCCAGAGGAGCATTCGATGTTGGGATCATGGACTAAAAAGAAAGACATAGACATGTCTTTGGACATTAGAAGCTTCCCTTAGACTGTGAGTGAGTTTTCTCCTGGGGTGGACACCCAGGAGCCTGTGATTGAGCATAGGGATTCAACACTGGACTTCAAACTCTCTGTCCTCTTAGAATAGGCCTTAATGCACCCCTCCTTCCTCCCACCTTTGCATTAGAATCTCACCCTTTTTATTTGGATTTCCATGAAATTGGCCTTCCTTCAACCCATTTCCTCTAGGAATCAAAATAAAAGTGTTAAAACGTGCCTATGTATTGAGTGGTCTGAGCTGTCCCCTTTTGGATGTGTCTAGAGGAAATGCCCACGTGGAAATGGAGAATGGAGGATAGCACAGGGGCAACGTGCTTAAAAGCAACACCACACAGAGAAACAGAGGTTCGAATCCCAGCTCTGTGCTTCGAAACAATCCTCACGTATGGTATTCGGTGCATTATGAAAAGCCAAATAAATAAATAAACATGTGTGCATCCTGGAATGTACAGGTGTTGTCAAACTGAATATACTTAATTTATGAAATTCAAACACTATGACTGTCCCACTGTGGGTGTGCTAGGATTGTCGATCAAGGAGTATTTAGGAATTTATTTAGGAATTGCGCAGACTGAACATGTGCTGGAATTTCACTAACTGGCAATAGTGTGGTGTTGTCCAACTAGCAGTTTACTGGGATAAGCAAACATGGAAAATACTAGAAATGTAAAATCAAATATAATGGCATGGCCAGATTGGAAGTATAATGGGATTGAAGCATAAACTAATTACTAATACTGCAATACTTTGCTAAAAAAGACAATTATATGATTTGTTTCTGCTATTAAGTTTTTTTTTTAACAAACAGAACAAAAACAAACCAAAACCAAAAAAAATGAATCACATAAGAACAATGGTCATAGCTTATTCCCACACATAGGTTCACTGCCATGGTCAGCAGTTCAAAGCAAATCATTCGGTTCACATACAATACCAGGCCATGAACTAAAATCGCAATATGTCCTGTTCAACCATCTCGGGTCTTCTCAGCTCAACCCAGCGATTACAGCAAAGAGAATCTCCATAGCGGTTTATATAGCACAGCTAGTTCTCTGCAGTTAAGAACTAAATGTATACAAGGGACTGGGCTGATAATGTGTTCCTGCAAGGATGCCATTATTTTGTATACTGTTACTGGCACAGCCAACAGACATGGACGTAGAAGAGGTAAGTGGGGAGGTGGTGAGGGGGGCCTTCTTGCGTGGAAAAGGGGGGTAGTGGTGCGGGATCGGGTGTAGGGAAGCGCACTTACCTGCAGAACCTGGCGAGGGGGGCTGAACCGTGTGATAATTCCCCGTTTCGAGACTCCTTATTGGCTGGGAGGGCACCACACCCCTTCCCCCACCCCGCACGGGGTACTCATTTCTTATAAAGCTGTAAGAGTCAATGGCTAAACGTTTCCGAGATCTGCAACTGCTCTACCCCTGGCAGATCCCTTGCAGCACCGAGTAGTGCTAAGGCCCAATGCTTTACTTGCAAATTACAAAAGTCCTCTCCCTGATGGTAAGAAGAGCACCAGTTGACAAGCCATCACTGAGTTAAATGTGCCCCCTTCAGAGAGTTTGCCTATGGACATCAGTCCTCTAAGAAGCCAGTGTTTAAAAGCTTTGAATTGGCCCCCCTAAAGGAAGTGGAGGCTGCACCATGTTGGAGTAAGCAGAGAGAGAGAGAGAGAGCACTGCTTTCATTCTCAATTTCCCTCTAGTGCTATCTGGATGCGAAGCAAGAATCTATGCAGGTTCCTCGGATTCATTGGCGGGATTATATTCAAGATGTGGGGAGAGAGCCCCCACACTACCCTTACCTTCCCCTACGCCTTCACTTTCTATGTACCCAACGTAAACTCACCATCTACCTCTACTTTGGTAAAAAAAAAAAACACAAATAAATGTCGCAAAATGTCATTCGGCCAAACTGTTGGTCGGAAAAAGTGAGGAATACTGGAAGGAATCTTCTTGACAGATAATAAACAATGTATTTATTTGCATTTATAAAGTGCACAGGTAGCCCTCATGCATCGTGGCGCTGTTACATGGGAACTTGGTTACATTTACATGAAAGCTTAGTTACATTTAGTACTTAGAATTTAGGTACACAATCGTTCAGTTGTGATGGCCCCCCTTCAAAGGAGAATTTCCAACGGCACCAAACTATGGGCCTGATTCGCTGAAGCGTTTTCTATTGGCGCAACCCCATAGGAAAAAGCTCTGTGAATCAGGCCCAGTATGCCTGCGCCAAGCCAATGAGCCATTCTGGGGACGTAGAGCTGAGCAGAGCATACATATCGGCTTTTATCTAGGACAGGTGCCTGGTTTTTAACTGCTTGTTGTTTTACTGTTCATTTCTTGGCGTTTTTTTACTCTACCCCCACCCCTACCCCCACCTCTGTATGCTACCCCCTTAGCCCAACAAACCACCGTTTTTTTGCTGAATTCTCTGCACTGGGAAATACGTGCAGGGAATATTCAGCAATAACATCACTGGATACCCTCTGGGGCATCCTATCTTCCTACGAATCTATACTCTGGAGATACCATTGCCTCATATAAAATGAAATATCTTACTTTGCAAGCTTTACATTTCCAATTGTGGGAATCCTATTGGAAGGGCTTAGAGGGCATATAACAATCTTGGGATTATTCTTAATTTAACGACTGTGATCCGTTTTACCCATGGCAGTTGCAAAACTAGCAGGGTCACTGTATTTCATCAAGTGATTAACTCCCTGTTCTGTGCTTCAATAGAGCTGCTGCTGTTAAACCAGCATGGGGCTGCCTTTCAAAGGCTGCCCCATGCTGGTTTGACAGCTGTGCCCTATTGTGATACAATGGACTACGCTCTCGCCAAGAGAAGGGCACATTTCAGTTCAATAGAGAACCTGCCATGCCTTCACCCACCGTGCCAGCTCAGGAGAGCCCTTGAAAGACTCCCCCGAGCTGGTGTGGTGAGGGGTTAATGGCAGGGCGCCCCAGGTGGTCGCCCGCTCGGCCCTGCCCTGAGGCCGGCTCTATATATATATATATACACACACACACACACACACACACACACGCACACGCACGCGCACACACACACACACACACACACACACACCCCCCCCGTGTGCGAACACTGCCCCCCTATGTGATATCAAGGAAGTCATTGTAAACAGTCCAGTGGTCCAGGTCATGCGGTTCGGAGGCCAGGCACTTAGCCAAACGACCACACAAATCTCGAATCATGAAGCGATAAAAAGTCACATGCTGCCATTCTGCTTTGCCATGTGCCAAGTCACATGTGCCATTTATGCTTTACCATGCATTCCCTTTCCCTGTGTGGGGTGTCTGTCCCTAGGTGGGAGCTGGTGCAACGCCTATCTAAAAGGGAAAGATGATGAGAGGTATCCCTATGTCTACAATGTTATTCACTCATTAAACTTCTCTGTTAAAAGGCAAAACAATCTCTATGCAATTACTGTCAACATTTCTAGGAGGAGCTTTTTCTCCGGGTCGAAACCCTGTTTCATTTTAATGACCTTCCACGAAGTGTTTTGGCACTATATCGTAGATCAGTTGCTGTGTTATGGGAAGCCCCAAGGCCCTTTTTGGAGGAACAATCGAAAAACAATACAATTTGTGTACATATAACTTCTATATACCACCAATGGATCCTAGTTATATTGGCAGGGTTCATTAGTAAATTAAGGGTAGAAGAAGTCTGTTCTCCACTACAGTGGCTCTAGTTATGTCCCGTATCCCATCTGTTGGACCAACTGGATGGTAGATATCCCCGAAACCAGATGGGATATGGGAAATAACTAGAGCCACTGTAGTGGAGAATAGACTTCTTCTACCATCAATTTGCCGTGAGCGGGACGCTACAACATATATTTTCGCTTTATGATTTGTTCAGTTCCTGTTGCATCACTTCCCACTGCGTATGTGAGAGTGCCTACTTATTGTTATACGACTCGAGGCCTAGTACACATCCACGCACCCACATACAACAGTAAAAACACAAAGTACATATAAACACAGTTTTCCCTATGCCAATCTCTTTGAGGTAAATTGTTTTAAAAAATGAATTCTTGAGCTCACTTTTTAAGAATGAATTCTTGAGCCGTCAAAGCAACCAGTCCATCGGACAGCATGGGGTAAGACGCACTCTAGGCACAAGGTAGGGGCCAAGCAGGGCGCAGGTCTCACAGCTTCACTAAATGGGTCACTAAATGGGGCACACACCTTACAGGCAGCAAGCAGGGCGCAAGTCTCACAGCTTCACCAAATGGGGTGCACGCCTTACAGGCAGCAAGAAGGGCACAAGTCTCACAGCTTCACTAAATGGGGCACACACCTTACAGGCAGCAAGCAGGGCACAAGTCTCACAGCTTCACTAAATGGGGCACACAACTTACAGACAGCAAGCAGGGCGAAAGTCTGACAGCTTCACTAAATGGGGCACACACCATACAGGCAGCAAGCAGGGCACAAGTCTGACAGCTTCACTAAATAGGGCACGTACCTTACAGGCAGCAAGCAGGGCGCAAGTCTGACAGCTTCACTAAATGGGGCACGCACCTTACAGGCAGCAAGCAGGGCGCAAGTCTGACAGCTTCACTAAATGGGGCATGCACCTTACAGGCAGCAAGCAGGGCACAAGTCTGACAGCTTCAATAAATGGGGCACACACCTTACAGGCAGCAAGCAGGGTGCAAGTCTCACAGCTTCCCTAAATGGGGCACACACCTTACAGGCAGCAAGCAGGGCGCAAGTCTCACAGCTTCCCTAAATGGGGCACACACCTTACAGGCAGCAAGCAGGGCGCAAGTCTCACAGCTTCCCTAAATGGGGCACACACCTTACAGGCAGCAAGCAGGGCGCAAGTCTCACAGCTTCCCTAAATGGGGCACACACCTTACAGGCAGCAAGCAGGGCGCAAGTCTCACACGTTCACTAAATGGGGCACACACCTTACAGGCAGCAGTATGTAACAACTGCTGGCAGAGGGCAGCTAAGACTGGACTATGACTGGTTAACTAAACACTTGATCTGTAACAGAGAATAACTGAAACTGCCATTTATGCACACAGTAGCCACAATATAAATGATTGTGCTAACTGGCTTCCATAAAGAACGTGGCAGCAGGATATTTATGAAAATATTTGGCTTTGCCACTTTGAGGTAATTTACATAGGATCAGCAGCAATCCATTGCTAACCTAGTTGATCAGTGTTATTATCAAATCTCATTTTTCAGAATGATCCCCTAGTTCAGATAGTGGCTACATTCGGAGACTGACCCCATTCTGCCGACGTGTGCGAAAACCTGCCCACTACAACAGGAGGCTAGAAAAGCAACATTGATCTCTCTGGCACTTTGGCTCAGGTCAGTCATGTGGACTAAATGCGATTATCCTCGCACCTGAGTGCCCTTTACACCATGTTTGTGATGCCTGGTGCACCTATTGAGCCCGACTCTGCAGGGGAGCAGGTGGACCATTTTTTAATGGGAAACAAGAAACAGACAACCTATCTTTAATAAAACCAGAGTCCATTGGTCTTTCACTAGCAAATGGGATATCATTTTAAGAAACAACATTAATGTATGGTTTAGTGCTGAAAGAGTTAAATTATGTTTGCATGTCTTTCAGTTCAAAGAGACACAGAATAAAAACAGCTGTGTAATGCTAAACTCATACATACATACACAAATCTAGGCCAGAATTGTTCCTTCACCTGGAAGAAGATCGCCCTAGAGATCTTCTTCCGGGTGAAGGACCCTTTCTGCCCTTGACTTGCAAGAGGCATTCCCAGACGTTGCCTGCATTCCCACAAGTTCTCAAGGATCATAACTAATGAGCGAAAGCAACACACACGAGTTACCTCATATATCATAGGCAAATAGAAACAGAGCGTTTTACTTAAAATGGTGACCATTTATTTGTGTGGCATCTGGCTCACCTGTGGGGTGGTATAAATGCATCCTGTGAAAATCGTTTTTTACGATATTTATATATGTGCTTTGTTCTCAGGTTGCACATGGAATGACCAGCATATCATGTTTTAAGGCCCAGTTCCCTTTGTGTTATCATCAAAGTGGGGCACAATTTGTGTTTTCCTTCTTTCTATGTGCATTTATCTTTCTTCTTTCCATCCTTAATTCTTTTTTCCTCCCTTTTCTCCATCCCCTGCAGTTCTGTTAATTCTTTCTTTTCTTCTTGCTTTGCCTCTTCCTCTTTCCCCCTTCCTTCCTTCTTCATTTCATTCCTTTGATATTGTATTCTTTGAGATTGAAAGATGGAATGACAGGCGAAGGCTGGCACAGGCCCTGGGCCGGAGGAGGGGGTCTGGGTCCTCACTGGGACATTTGCGGCTCCTCTCAAACCTATAATCACGTGAAAGGGTGATTGGAGGCTTGTGTATGTGTGTGGCATTGCCTAACCTGCATAACACTAAATCTGTGCAAAAGAAGAGCCGTGAATCATTATAGTTATGTGGCATGGTGTAAAGTGTGTGCCACCTCTATTTAATCCATAAGAAAAAGTACCACCACCCAGTGCTTTAAGTGGGGTAAGAAATTGAGGGGGGGGGGCTCATTTAGGGGCAGGACTTGCACGATGGGCGTGGTCTGAGACTTGATGGGCGTGGCCTAAAAACAAACATCTAAAAATGGTCTGGCCTATCTAACTAAGTGCATATCACAACACAGTCTGCTTGGTACAAACTAAATAGATAAATCAGCATGTGCACACAATGCATAAATAAATAAACCGGGTCGTGGATGCAGGTGAGGCCTTATGGACTGTTCCCGCTCAGCGCACTACCAGGTTTATTTACTTATGCATTGTTTGTCGGATATACCTGCAAACACCTCCAAAAATTCTTTGAAGTATTTGTTCAGGTAGCCCAGCAAGAGCAACCATGTAAAACCTTGGAAGTGGGCCTCACTTACAGTATCAAAGGACCACAGTGGAGGTACACTGGAGCCGGAGGCCATGGGGGTGGCAGCATAGGCTTGATGACTGAGGATGGCTATGCTGTGTAACACAACTCTCAATGTGTTGCTCGTAATCCCCCTGCCTGGGTGAGCTCTGTGTCATGAATACTGTGCGCATAGGAAGAGGAATGAACAGGTGGCGCTTTTTGAGATGATAGGCTGTAGAGGAAATGTGTGGGACCAAACACTTCAGCCCATCAAAATACTAACACGGTTTCAGGGACAATCAAGATTCAAGGAAAATCAAAAAGAAACCAGCATGTAGTTGTTGAGTGCCTGTGCAATGGGTCTGTCTATGGGTGTATGAGGTCAGACTCCTGTTAGGTAATTTTACATTATTTCAAGAAGTGCCTTACGATGAGCGTTTCGTCAGTTAACTCTTCTCCAGGCTCCCTGTCATCCCTTTTCTCTTGCCTTTCCATTTTCATTGCTCTCATTGCTTCACTCCTCTAGTCCATTCTCATGTCTTTCCTTTCCTCTCTTTTCAATCCTTCGCCCCCCTCTTTACCAGTCTCACCCCCTTATTTCCTCTTCTTCCATCCCTCCTTTCCTTCTTCTCTTCCCCTTTTTCTTTACTCGCACCCATCTTTTCTTTCCTCTCCTCTGCTGCTCTCATTCCTTCACCCCTCTTCAGCATTTTCACCCTTGTCTTTCCTCTCCTTCCATGGCTCCTCATCCTTCTCTCATTCTTACCCCTGTCTTTTCTTTCCTCTCCTCTTTTTAATTCTTTGCCCCTCTTCACCAGTCTCACCCCTACATTTCCACTCCTTCCATCTCTCCATTCCTTCTTCTCTTCCCCTTTTTCTCTACTCGCACCCATCTTTTCTTTCCTCTCTTCCTCTGCTCTCATTCCTTCACCCCTCTTTTCCATTCTGACCTCCGACTTTCCCCTCCTCCTTTTCTCTCACCTCATTTCTCTCATTCATTCTTCTATGACATCATCGTTTTCTGTCACTTTCTTGTGTTTCTTTCCTTCTTTTCCTTCTTTTTCCATAGTTTTCTCCCCAGTGTATGCACCCCTCGACTCTGTTGTGTCCATATCCCCCCTTATTTTCTCTCTCACGTAACCTTTTCTCTATTTCATTTGAATATTTCACCACTTTTATTTCTCACTCTCCTGTCCTCGCCTACTTTTCCCTTCAGTCTCACTTGTTACTCTGCCTCTTTTCCCGTCCGCCCCCTCACCTTACTTCATCCCCTTGTTGCTTTCTCTGTTCTCGCACCTTTGGTTTCACTCCTTGAACAGACCTGGTCTATTTTATCTATTTATGCATTGTTTGTCGGATACATGTACCCGACAAACAATGCATACAAAAATAAATTCACTATGTCGTGCGCAGAGCGGGAACAGACCTCTACCCGGTTTATTTATTTATTTATTTATTTGTGCATTGTTTGTCGGATACAAATATCCAACAAACAATGCACAAATAAATAAACCGGGTCTGTTCAATTGTGGGCTCGGTTCTCGAATCTGCAGCGCACAGCCCCCAGGTTCGATGAGGGTCAAAGACGCCTCTGTGACCTGGGAAGTGGGTGCGGGCATGATTCTGCCCAAAGGCAACAAAGGAACTGTAGCTCCGTCTCCCGAGGAAGTTATAGTTTGGAGAAGCTGCAGTGTGTTTCCTGCAGGCAGCTGTGACTGACAGAAGTGTCAGCCAGCCACAGCATCGCTTTTCGCGCGAGATGTGGCTGGCTGGCACTTCTGCCAGTCACAGCTGCTTTACTCAATCATGGTGGCGGGCTCATCTCCTGTCGCGGCTGCGGCCGTGGCGGGATAATGACCCGCCATGGCATGACGGGACCGGGGAGCCCTGGTAGGGCCCCGGCTCAGCCTCACTTTTCGGAGACTTCCGGGGCTGGCCCCGGCCCACTTAAAGCACTGCCACCATCCAAAATTGTGTAAGTGATCTAGCTATAGGCATTTAAAACTTGTAATCAAAGAGTTGAATCAGTACTCAGTTCAAAACCTATCTCCATATTTTCTTGGTGACTATGGCTACGTGATATGATATGATCGTTTATTTATATGTGTTTCAAGGTGCTTCACGGCAAGGAAGGGAACAGGGGAAATACAATGACATTTTTACAGGCCATGAGCAACATGAATGTGAAATTACCTATCCTACTCTGCCTGATGACCTTTCAGATAATGCAAGAGCTAAAACACAGATAGGAAGGAAATGGGAAACAGACAGGCGACTACCATACTAGGCCTGACGACATTTCCGGTAGAGCTGGAGATTAACAAGAGGTGAAGGAGGATGGAGGAGAAAGGAGGGAGAGGAACAAAACAAGAGACTATGGTACTAGGCCTGACGACATTTGACGTGCCATGCCATACTTTCCTTGAGGTGCTGGGATGCTCAAGAAGAAATCCCAGTGAAACAAAGCAAAGACATACATCATTTAAAGCTAAACTGGAGCAACTATTAAAATAGTAAAATATATTCACTATAAACCACTGAGAGATTGGAGTGAAATTTGGAACAAGTGGGACGAACCGCAAACTTCTAAAACCAATGAAGCAGTTGTACCCTGCAACTAAAGTTTATTCTAAGGGATTAATGTTGATGGCATTTGGAGAATCACTGGCAAGAGATCTGCCTGCTCAACACCCAAGCACTGATAGCGCAGGTCAGGTGGGTCATGTACATGCACTTGGCAGGACTGTGGTCAGGCCTGGTTGAAGATGTGTGGGGGATCATTTCAACATGATGGTGGGGGTGAGGCACACGTGGGGTACATTTCAATGGAGGCAAAGAAGTATAGCCTTCAATTGTTGCTGATTATTACAAGACAGCAATCAGGGAGCTGAAACACTAAATGACCACTGAAAAGCTATACATTCTTCTTTTTCATCAAGTGGCTGATGTGCAGAACCATGTTAAAGGGTAGCTTGGCGATAATACTTCTTTATGCCCCGAGGAAAGTGACCTCCAAAAGATCTCCAGTAAGCAGAGCTTGTAAGGCAGAGCTGCAAAGCACACATTGAAAGCCCTAGAACCAAAGTAATAGACAAAGTAATATATTGCCATGGTATACGACGGCTGACTTGCAACACATGGGCAGTTGCTGGGGACCCCCTGAGGCTTGAGGGTCCTTTGAAGTGAAAAGGTTGAAAGGACCCTATGCCATCCCTGACTGTGGTCGAGGTAAGGTCAGCTGTTAAAAGCTTGCTGCAGACTATTTTCACTGGGCGCTCTTTTCAAGCGATGTTCGAAGCGGGTTCCTTAGTTGCTGTACTCGAGGAAACGGGGACGTCCCGGAGGAGAGAGGGAGGAGGACTCATGCTGTAAACCGGGCGTTCCTTTTCTTTTGTTTTGCTGGCAGGGCTGATGGTGCTGTTTTAGCGTCTCCCAGGCTAGTGAATTTGACATAGCTGCTTGAGGACTGGGTGTTTCTGGCTTCTTTCTTTCAGCGCTGGCGGTTCATTCTCACCTCGTAAAGATAAGACTGCGCATGAGGCGCAATTAACTGTAGTGAAGCAGCTGGTGTTAACAGGTGTCTCCAGCGTCATGTCCTGGTACGTCAAGCTTTTGCGTGAGCGCCCTTTTCTTTTCGAATGCAACAGTTTCTCACCTCTAAAGCTGTGTGAAGTTATGTTTTGTTTCCTCAAGTTGGTCCTTGCATTTGACATTCCCCTTGATAGAATAACACAGATGCATTTTAATGTTTTAATAAACCTATTTTTCCACACTCCCTTTGGAAGATATATATTCTCTGTTGTGCTGTAATTGCTCCTCTAAAAGTGAAGACTTCCTGTTTTGCGAGACATATGTCTATGACCTCTTATATAGTGTCAGGTTCCGAAAAGTCATCCCGCGCGGGATGTATCCCGGAAGTGCCCAGGTTAAACAATCAAAGAGTTATGCCCATCGTCCCTAGCCAGCACACAGTACCTATTTGGGCTGGAGTCTTGGTAAGTTTGCTGGATATGATAATTCATATTTGTGTCACACTGTTGTGTAGGGTGACCAGATTTACAAGACCACAAACGGGGATGGGCCACAAGGTTATAAATAACATATTATATCAAGGTTAGGGGTATGAGCCATCCTTGGGTGACAACATTCTGAAAATCTAATAATGTTTATTCAAAAACCAGGACTGTCATCCTCCATTTCCTCAAAACTGGCACAGGAGAGATGGATTCCCTACATTAACAATATGGTATGATCCTGGGCAGATCAACTTGAGTGTGAGTGCGTGTGTGTTTGTGATCTATGTTGTAATGCTGAAATAAAATTAATGAGGCCGAAAAATGATATTTTATTAATCGAATTCCGAAAAATGTCTTTTCTTTTTTTTGCACTTTCTTTCCATTTTGAATGTGGGTTGACACCCCTTGTAACCCTCCACATTCTCCCTACCATAATGTATTCCGTTACCCCACCACTCATCTATTTATTTGGGAAAAAGTTGAAATACATCTGAAAATCGGCCTTTTGGCCTTGCTATTTACAACTTCGTTTTTTTCAGGCGATACTGTGTGTGTGTGTGTGTGTGTGTGTCAGTCCACTTAAATGTGGAAACTGCCTCCTTTAATACCCATAGGACTTTCAAAGAAAAATTGTCTCTTTCTGCTCATGTACAGAAGGAATTAACTGGGGTGTCCTACCGGGCTCGTGTTTCTCCCCACTATTTTTCAACATTTACTTAAAGCCATGTCATATTTTAGGTGATGCAGGCATCATCTTTCAAAATGTTTCCCACGACACCCAACTTGTTTTTTTAAACTTAGAAATAATCTTCAGGCTAACATTTCTAAAAATCAAAATGTTTTTTTTTCCAATGAAAAGTGGATGGCTGACACCTCACTGGGTCTAATCCCCTTGTTACTGGTATCATCTAAGAAGCAGCCAGCGTCTCTAGCATCTAGAATCCCCAGGAACTATCTTTCTGGCTCTACAATACATCCACAACTCAATGCGAAAACATCTCGGATGCCAGTTTGACGAGGATTCCCCAGATGAATGCAGCAATCAGCTTCTCCAATTATTACATAATGATACTTCGCCATATTCACCCACTTCTCTCAGTGTCCCACTTTGCCACCATCACCAGAGCCATTGTATGGTCCAAGATTGATGATTGTAATGTCCTATGTGCGCGCTCCCCCAAATGTGCCATTCATTCATTGCAGGGAGTTCATAATTCCGCAGTCTTTGTCATCACTAACACTCCACATGATTCCCATATAATTCCTGGCCACTGAAAAATTACATTGGCTACCTGTCAGGGACAGGATCTCCATTAAGCTTCTTTCCCTTGCCCATAAGGCATTTCATGGAAAGTGTCTTCTTTTTTTATTAAAGATCGTATGATAAAGTACAATCCTTCTGGTAATTTAAAATCTGCTCCGTGTTGCTCTCTGAGTATTCCCTGATTTCGAGGTGCCTTTTGTAGGGTGAATTTAAGGCCCCAAATAGAAGTTCCTTTCACCAGAACAGTAGCATTTAAACACTGCAACCAAAAACGGCCTTGCTTTACTTTTCTTTCACGAGTGGCAAGAATTTCAACACTGCAACCAAAAACGGCCTTGCTTTTCTTTTATTTCATGAGTGGCAAGAATTTCAACACTGCAACCAAAAACAGCCTGGCATTTGCTTTTAGTTCACATGAGTGGCAAGAATTTAAAAACTGCAACCAAAAACAGCCTGGCTTTTTCTTTTTGTTCATGTCAAATTAAAGAACCATGAGGAAAGGCGGTGTACCCATCATCATTTATGGACAAACAACAATGTAAATTCACTCAAGAAGGAGAAATCAAAGAATCCTGTGACCTGCAAGACAGGATTTTAAACATTAAAAGCAAAAACGGCCTGCACATGTAGTTGCAAATAAAAACGGCTTTAAAAGCCACAATGGAAAAAAATATCACTGCTCTCACAGAAAATGTCATGGAAGCAAAACAGGAGGTGGGGGGAAGGGGATCACCAAAGCAAAAGTCTATTATGTTTCAACCACAAAGCTCCAGTCACCTTTGAAGAGACACTTCAGGAAAAACCGGTTTGGGCTGAGGCAGGAGCTTCACCCTGCCAAGCCCCACATCCTGCTGGATATCACACCTATCCTCTAACAATCCCGCAATAAAATGTGATGCTGCTGAGGGTGCCAACATTCCCTATTCTGCAGACATGATAGTAGGAGCCCAGAGATTTCAAAAAAGGCAAAATGTGGCTGAAGCATGACAAGAAGGTGTGAGTCATTGTAGCACCCACTTCAAAGAGCAAACTGCCAATTTCAAAGGGACTCATAAAAAACCCTCTGGTCACAGGCTGACCCAGGGGAACAGATGGCTGTGTGGGATGAAGCGGGCAGCCTATTTGCTGACAGACATACTCATCATTCATATAAAAGCCTATTTCATTCATAGGCACTTTGCACAACCATCAGACTAAGGAGTTATTTCCATTTCATGCCATTTTTCATGTGATTTACATGCAGTCTTCAGGATATAAATTGAATTTAACTGGTACTCTGGGACATGTAATGGCCAGTTAAACTAGTTTTCAGGCTGATCTGAACATGTGACAAATGCGACAGTTGGTGAAAAGAGGGAAAATGAAATTAGGAACATTCTTGATCATTTGCAGATTCATAACTGTTGTACATTTTATGAAAATGACAAAAATGTGCCACATGGCCATGCTACATCATACAGATTTGGCGATCAGCTTATCTAATTCACCAGGACCAGCTAAAACCAAAAATCTGGTTCATATGGCAGTGGCTAGAATAATTATGAAGTTATGATACATAACTAGTTTTTGCCAAAAATTTGATTTGAGAACAAAGGAGGGTAATAAATGGAAACAGACAAATGGTGCTCTCCTCCCCTGAACCAATCCTGACAGGGGGCGGAGAGAGGGATGGTAACTGTCCTATCCGAGTGGCAGGGATAATTACAGGGTACTCTCCCTAGATTGTACAATTATTGATCTTATTTCTGCTATATAAGGGGGACTGCACTAGGACTCAGACACACAAACTGGGGAGACAGGAGAAGGAGGACGGAGATAAGGCTGCTCAAACCTTACCATCTTTGAGAGTGCAGTACCAGACCCTCAGCCCTATCTGTCCAGAGTATCCTGAGATCCAGCTGGCTTTCCTGAATCCTAAACCATGGCTTGCTTTGTAAATTGCATATAACCCCAGCCCTAAATTGCATAAGCCCTTAATTATTGTAGTAGTACATCCAATATTTCCCATTGAAAACCCCAAATTGCCAGTGTAATTCAGTCATCTCCCCATAGATGAATCTCTTGTTTGCCTGTGTATGTTAGCATATCTACTTTGAAAAGCCTCTCAGTTGTCTGTGTAAATCCTTAGTATTTATTTTTGGTAAATCAATTAATTCCCCCATTGAAATTCACGGTTCAAGATTGTTGCAATTCGAAATCAAGCATCTTGTTCTTGGTGTTTTATTTAATTGTTATAGACATTCAAGTATTGCCTAAAAAGAACTATGCTCCTTGTAACTAAAAAACAAATTTGTCTGTGTATTGTGTGCATTACCAAACAAATTCCTATTTCATCTGTCCTATTAACTCCAAACCGTTCTTCCCTTTGTGTGCAATCCATTTGCCTAGAAGTCACCCTCTTTTGTGGCTCTGTCCTTTTCACTGAAAATGGATTTTCCTATTGTAAGCTAAACCCCTACCCAGAGCTGCCTGACATTGTAAGTCCCAGTGTAAACGTATTTCCATTTGCCACTGTATTTTCCCTTTGCATTTTCTTTCTCCCAAAACCGACTTTCCCACTTCATTTCTATTTTGTCCTGGTGTGCTGATCAGTATTCTCTAAAACCCTCCCTATCTCCTAAGTGTAAGCAATACAAATTTCCTTCTATTCTGTCCCCTAGCAGTTGTGAGTAATAATGAAAATCCCATTCTTCCATTTTGCTCCAAAAACGGGGTTTCCCTTTCTTTGCTGGCTTCCCATCTTGTGGAGGTGGGCTTTACCCCAAACCGATTTTCCCTCTATATCCCTACTCATTGCCACTGCCTTCCATTCAAAGGAATCAAGTCCAAATTAATGTTTGGGTGTGAGTGCTGCAGGGGGGAGTGTTTAACTGTAGGAGCATCACTTTGTGATAAATTGGTCTTTTTCTGTTTTGCAATTAAAAACGTGAATTAACTGTAATAGGATATCTTAACCTGGTTGTTTTGTAGAGATTATTGCATTTTGGTGCCTGTGAAATTGTTTGATCTTTCCTTTTTAAAATTATATAATACATTAATAAATATCTTATTGATACACACCGGCCTGGTTTCTAGTCCATTGTGACACAAGTGTTTGTGGAGGTTGGGTGCGAGACGGGTTGGAGGCCTACTCAAAAGAATCCTTAGTAGATTCAAAATAAAAAAGCGTTTTATTGTGCGCCACACTCATTGTAGGGGAAGGAGTTGCCTGGCGGGTGAGTGCCATGTAATAAACCATGACACTTTGGTATGGGCCGAGCCTGCTCTGTAGCATTTGTAGTATTTCTAACATGCTAACTTTCCACAAAAGAAAAAAAAAACTCAGTTGTTCTAAATCTAGAACAATACATGGCCTCAGTTGAGTACTTAGATGCCTACGGGTTGTAGCACCACCCTATCACTGAACTGAAATGAATGACATTAAATTGAGAGTGCATAACAAAATGACCATCTTAAAAAGTACTACATAAGAACTAGACAAGCATTGACAATGCCACTAGTTTGGGCTTTGGTACAGGCATTGCAAAGCAGTTCTAAGAAGAGAGAGGCATTCAGTGGTGTGATGGAACGAGGGGGTGAGAGAAGAAGATGCATGAGGGAAAAAAGGGTGAAGAAGAGTGTGGGAAAGAGGATAGTGATTAACGAGAGAAGATGGGAGCTTCCATGGGGCTGTTTGCATGTGTATGCTTATGGAGAGGATGGTTGGTGCAGCGCGCAGGTATGGAGAACATTCTCTGCTTGAAACTTTCTTCAGAACTGTTCAGGAGATGTACATTGTAAGTGATTTCAATCCGGCACACACCCGAGTCTAAGCTCAGCATGTAGTGCACAAATGAAATCCTTATTTATTTTTGTCTAAAAGTTCAACATTCTGAACGATATACCACTCATATCACACCCTTCTCCTGGAACCCCCCACCCCCCCAGTCACACTGAACCAGGAATCAAGCTGGTTTGCAAAGGTAAATATTTATTTATCTATGGAAAATGTAATCACAATATGTTTTAGTAGGTACACAACAATCACCAAATATCTTTAGTACACTAGGAATAGGTAATGAGCAAAACAAATGCAGCACAGAAAATAATACTTTGTGTTGGTTCAGATCAGATAGCACGGTGGTTAGCAGTTCCCCCTGCAACACCCCTCAACCCCCAATAGGCAATGTAAAGAGATAGAAGGAGAGAGCAGGTATTCAGGAATGGCACAAATCAAACAGAATATCAGTCCCACCTTCCCCCTTTCAAACACAAGAGAAAACGTAATTGACTGTCCAGCTGTCAGAATGGCTTTGCAGATTGTCCTTAGAATGGACTGGGCAAAAAAAAACAAATATGTTCAAAAATACTGAAATTGTATAAATTCCTATGGGAGCCACTTTAAACAGTTGCACACAAGCACAAGCAATGATTTGGTCAGCAGAAAACAATGGAAATCTTAAGGTCCAAGTCGGAAGCAATTTAGAGCTATTTTACACGTGCAGATTTTTAAAATCATGGCAAACCTTTCATTGCGCGATATTCGCGATAACTGGATTCTTTTTTATATGGGATCGTCAGCTCTGGTCAAGATTGGGTCTGGTCTGGTCTGGGAAAAACAGCACATCAGGCATGGGACTGGATCCTCTAGGCCGGTCGCCGGATTGGCACAGGATCTGCTCTCCTAGTCTGTGGGTATTTGGATCAGCTGGATGGCGAGTTCCTCAGGCAAGCCTAGTGGTGGCAAGCCAGAGAATTTCTGGATACTGGTTCAAAATGGCCTTCTCACACCACACAGGGCTTTATGAGTGGGGAGAATAAATTTGAAGATTGGGGCCTTGCTGGAAATCAATAGTCTCTATGGCTGGCAAGAGATTTGGCATCTGGATCTGGAAGAATATTTAAAGCTGGATGTAGGAAGCTGGATCAGAGTGCTTCGCCAGAATCAGGAAGGTGGCTGTATCAGAGAGTCCCTATGTGCTATGTACTGTCTCTATTTATGCCTTAAAAATGACACCACAAAGGGGTGTATGGGCCGGCTTAGCTAAGCTAGCCCCTGTGAAAGGTGATTGGGTCAGAGTCTACTCTCTGCCTTTATAGGAAGAGAGAAACAGAGTGTCACCTCTATGGTGTCATTCTATGATGCTGAGAATCCACCCCTAGCCACTGGAACACAAAGTCTAATTTTGGCAAAATACATATTTACACATGTGCAACCTCTAAAAAAATCACCTACACAGATTGCATATTTTACATAGCAGCCATTCCTCAAAACTCTGTAGCTGTGGGGTCTTGTCTCGGCTTTCTACTGAATTTTGTCCTTTTCGTTGTGTACGCAATGTCCAATTTTTAAGCAAATTTCTACAAATGTGCGTGTTTAACATAGGGATGTGGAGTGTACATTTTCCCAATTCTAACAGTAATACATTTTGTGTAAAATCACATATCTTGCCATTCCTGTCCAGAACATGTCACACCATTCTGGCACCTCTTCATACGTGCAGCCAGAAATTAAATTAACAACTCTGTCATTTTCACATTTTTCACCATTTTGAATAGCAAGTTATGAGTCTTTTAAAAAGGGTTCTTTGTTCATGTTCAGCAACAGATGGTCCCTTGGCTCTGCCTCTTTTTGTCTCCCTGCAGTCCAGGAGCATGTTCCTCCTTGTTTTTTCCTTCCAGAGGCCATTCACGACCCTCTTCACACTTCTAGTTTCCTGAGCTGCAGCATGTCATTGTTCCTTTGCTCTCTGTAGACCAGATTCTGTCCTACCATGCAATTAACACCTCCACTTGAGTTTCTGCTGGGGGGAAGGCCCTCCTTCTGGGAAGAACCCTGCTTTCCCAGATTTTTTCAACTTCAGCCAAGCTAATTACTTTTTAAACTTAACAAAACCCACATTTGTTGCATCAAATACAAATACATTTCTTCCTTGGCCTTAAAATCTGTGGAATCAAAAAACACAACAAAACTCTGTATTCCTTCTTGGCAACAATCCTGTTTATGTTTGCTAGGTCATTTTAAAGCTGCCTTAGTACTCCTCTGACAGCTGTCATTCAGGTCGCCCCGGGTACTGCACCCAGATTTTGGCATAGAGGCTGTCAATTTTCAGATTTTGTATGTTTCACAATGTTACATTTGATACATGGATTTTAGCACCAGGCAATACTGTGAATGTTGGAAGGGTTGTGTTATAGGCATTTTGGAGTTTTTGGGCAACAAAGCAAATGACAATTGTAGGCACATTTTTGGGTTTCATTTGCAAAGTGCCGCTTTTCTCCCTGCACTCTGCTTGCTGGCCCTGGGACCCACTGGCACATTTCTGCAGGGTGTGCTCCATTCCACTGCACATGCACCATGGGTGGCAAGTTGTGCATCCCTCTTTTTGTGTGCTGAAGCACACGGTTTTTGTAGGTTTTTGGCATGCACAAGGGTTTTGCCGCCATTGTTGCTGTTTCTTTCCCCATAACTGGCAGGTTGATGCCGCATAGCATAGCGGAGTGGGTCAATACATCCCACAACATCAGCAGCTGGATCTAGTAGAAACTATCTCTAAATACTAAAAATGAAATTTCACTACCAAAACTTTGCCTTCAAGTAAAAAACCTGAAACAGTAAAGGTTTGATAAGGAAGGGGTTGAATATTGTAAGTGGTTCCATGTCAGCTGCAAGTAGCTCATGCTAATACACTTTCAACTCATTTCAGAAATTATTTCTTCTGCATCCAGTTGATGCATGTGAAGTTTAAATAATGGAATTCACTTGATGAAATTAAATCACCCATGGAGCTTTCTTGGTAGCAATTCAAGAGCTCTGCAGACACCCATCAGTAAGCAATTAGAAACTATTGTTACTAAAAGAAATAAAAAGATTGTGGAGCGTTGTAGCCACAGAAAAGGACTTTTTTTAACCGTGAATTATAAACCCCACCTGGACCCGGAGCACTGGAGTCCTTGCTCTTATTCATGATATGAGTAACAACCTCTACCGTGCGTACATAGTTCCATTTGCCACTTGGCATAGCGCATTCAGATTCCACTCACAGGATCACACCAATAGAGCATTTCATATATGATTGCCAGCTGTCCTTTGAGGTACCAATCAATGCTCTAGTGCAGTTATTATCACTATTGACTAGCTCCCACAAGCTATGCGAGTCACTGAACTTAATAATCTCAATTAGGGTTTGCCATATTTAAATTTTGGTATGTTTTCAATGACATTTTAACCATTTCTGATATGAGATCATCCTTCTTTTGGTGGTATCCATCATATCTTTGGTCTGCAGATTATCAAGTAGGATCATCTGGAGAGCTTGTCTTGGATCTCTTCTTTTTGCTAGACTCATTTCCCTGTCCTAAGAGTGCGTTTGGTATTTTTTTAAAATTTATTTATTGGACATTTGTATGGCGCCTAAACAGCAGAAAGTGTTTCCAGGCACCATAAGGCAAAAGGGGTGGGTGGGGGACAGGGGATGATAAACAACAAAAAATGGTTCTACTAGGTGTTGTGACATTCGGATTGTGCAAGTGTAGTAAACAAGTTCAGGAGGGGGGAGCCCAGGGCTTAGGCAGGGTAAGTAATAGGGAACCCATGGAGGGCATGATGCGCAGGGAGACAGTGGGCTTGTCAGGGAAAGGTGCCCGAAGGCAAGTGCTGGTAATAGGGTACTGTGGAAGACTGGTGGGAGGTGGGCTTGGCCCCAGTAAGACTCAGAATGGACCAGGCAGCCAGTCATTGCATCAGGGTTGGCTTTAGCAGGGGAGAGGTAGAGGGAAGGAGGAGGAGAGGAGGAAGGTCTTGAGGAGTTTCTGGAACTTAAGGAGATCCGGCTCAAGTCCGAGAGGGGCAGGGAGGCCATTCCAGAGGGAGGCTCCTGCCGAAGGAGGATATCTACCCCCCACTCTCTGCTTGGAGAAACGTTTGACCTGCAGAGATTTAGAGCTAGAGGACCGAAGGACTCTAGCAGGGAGGTATTTAGGGAGCGGGAATTGGGTATAGCGTGGTCCCAGGCCCCAGAAAGCTGTGTGGATGATGACAGAGGGTCTTGAATTTGATCCTTGCAGCTACCGGGACCCAATGGAGAGATTTTATGGCTGAGAGATGCGATCCCTGGCTTGAGGCCAAGGATAAGTCTTGCAGTCCTTTTCTGGATTAGTTAGTTAAAGAGAGCGGAGGGCGGAAAGAGGCAGATTGAGGAAGAGGCTGTTTACAGTAGGCCTGCCTGGAGAGAACTAGAGCTCTGGAGACAGTGAGTTTCTGGCGAAGGTGAGGAAAGCGAGAACGCTCAGTGCAGTGCACTGAAGTGCAAGTTTCAATTTCTTCCTACACTTTTATTTTAAAATGAAACCATTCCAGAAGTATAGGAACAGTAAAACATAAAATAATACCATACATGAGCACCGTTCCCAACCGCTCCCAACCACTTCGACCATTGGAGCAGACCCATAATATTCCTCCATCGTATAATTACGTGGGGATATTAACATCCCTGCTTCTTTATCACCCAAATAATTGAGCATTCGTGGCTGCTGCCCCAAGGAGTTAGCAATCAGATCTGCTTTAGCTAGATTGGGTGTGCGCCAAGTTATCCTTGTGGCTCTATTATTAATCTCAGTGTCCCCAATGTTGTGAGAGAATAGTGGATGTTCAACGATAGATTTTACAAGCAGTAACCAAAGGGGCACAAAGAACAAGTCCCCAACTCAGACACTATATCAACTGAACTAGAGCTTGTAGTTTTCCTAACTATTGCCCCACACCGACCGAAACATCTATAATAAATAGAAACCCAAAGGCAAAGCACACAGAAACGCACACACACTGACACGCCCTTGAGCAGGTAGGCGCACAGACACACAATCTCAATGCCACATACTCAGGAAATGAATGCACCACACATCAGGCCTAAAACAAACAGTTATGAGTACCTTTTTGCATCTCATGTTCGCCAGGCCAGGGACACCAGTCCTATTTTTCTCTTTCAGATGTGCTAATAATTGCCAATCAGCCACTGCTTCATCCTCTGTGATCATGGATATTATTCAATCCATGGGTCTTGATTTTCTTTTTTGAACAGAAATATGGTGTTCCCATAAATCATTTGCTCGCTTAGATGAGACTGTGCTGGATGCCTACTATTTTGTTAATCTGGATCGATCCAGGAACCTAAGGGGGTAGTAGGTACATTTTGGTAGCCATCCATTATGCAAAAATCTTCTGTGTAATTCCTTTAAATTGTCTGGACTATTATCCTGTCCTATTGCACTCTCTGCTCAGTGCACTATAGTTTTGCAATTTCTGAGCTCAGTTAACCCTGCATCACTCTATGAATATTTTTTTCATGGAGAGTGGATTTTAATATTCCCAATATCACTGCTTTCAAATGTACTTTGATTACATTTCACGACAAATGTAATCAAAGTGATTCGAGTCAAAACTCGCTCCAGGGGCAAGACACTAGAACAGAAAAGGGCTCCCATGTATTTAATTAATTACTCAACACCATTTCAAATAGATCGCGCTGATAATTTATTAATTCCCTTCTGTGCCACTTCTAAATGGCCTCACCCTGCTTGTCAATCTGTTGCTCCTAAAGCTGCCAGGCACAACTTTAATAATCAAGCAATCTCTAAGGTTGACATGTAATGTCAGCAAAACCCTACTGACTCAGGTTGCACGGATGGGTATGCAGTGTACTAGTCGCTTATGTAGACTGTGGGGTGGTGTTTATATTGAAACATGAAACATTTGTTTAATGTGAAAGCTTAGCAAAAATACGGTGGAAACATCTTAGAGCGTATAAAAATATGTTCAACTCCGATGAACTACCTAAGATATGGTCCGAATTTTGCAAAGTTTGTGACAATAATCTAATTTTTCCTCTAGTCAGATTCTATTGGAAGTGTGTTGAAATCATGACTATATTGGACATTAACATATGACTTGACTATTTTTATATTGAACGATCTGAAAGTGTTTATTAATCCAAGAAAATGCAGGAATTATGAATTGGTTTTAAAACAAGAAGTTATTAACACCGTGTTTCATTTTATTGTTTTAATGGTATGGTTTTAATATTGTATATCCAAAACTATTGTTATATGCGTATAAAATAAAATAAATAAATAAATAATCTTGAGTCTGCTTTTAGTTCCCTGCCGGTTCTATCTTCTATGGCAAACAGGGATGAAGAATGTGCCACATTTCAATGTTCCATTGAGTCCATGGCTAATGCCGTAACTCCTGTACAGCTGATAAACTGTGCAACACCTACATTTAGTCTTTGCTAAAGTCTAGAATTAAATCTGAAAGAACAGGCGATCAGAAGGCTGTAAAGACTCTGGAGGAAGCAAAGGCATATCCTGACAACTAAAGAGCAGCAAGTCCGCACTGGAGAACCTAGATGCAGCCAAATCTGCTTTTATACACAGCAAATTCTCTCTGCATGAAATGAACCTAAATGCCTCCCCCTTAAAGCAAACCACTGTCTTAATGTGCGCCCTAAGACCTGTGTTCAGCACTCCAGTGAATGCTGTTCTCACATCAATTCCTGTTTTATTGGTAAGATTACTGGAATTCAAATGGAATTACAGTGCACATCTCTTAATACTTATTTTCAGGCTTGGACTGGCCCACCGGGAAACTGGGAGTTTCCCTGATAGGTCTCTGGGACATAGGGCCTCTTTTCTTGGGTGAAGGATACATAGATAAGCAAATCATGTTTTGTTTGCTTCAGTTCATCATGATTGCAATTGCAAATTGCAATTTGCATTTTTTTTAGTTTTTCTTTATTTAAAGGATGATAGTCATCTCATCGTCAGTACATAACCTCCTTGCTCTGAAGTTTTGCCCTTCGGGCTGGGTAGCCAGCCAGGCTGTGGTGGTGGTGGTCTACTGACTGGGGATGGGGGAAGAGGGAACATGACATGCAGGCCAGCCAGCCTGGGTGTGGTTCGCACGATTCTGCCCTTGGATTTGGGACTCGCATCGCCTCATTGTTGGCGGCATCAATCCGCACATGCCCTCGTTCGCTTGCAAACAAATGCGAATGTGCGGCCCGGGCTGTACAGTGCTCCGGCAATATGCTGCATCCATTCAGCAAATTGAACATAGCGACCTGCTGCAAGGCCGGCTAAGGTCGGGCTTCCAGATAAAAAAAGATAACTGCGACAGGCCATAGACATAGAAGTAGGACTACGGCAAAACACAAACAGGAGTCCGATAAAACTGTAGTCCTACGTGTGGGGGTAGGGGGGGTTCCAGGCACACTCTTCTCATTGGAGGAGAGCGACCAGGGAGGAGAAGGGGGAGCAAGTGGGGGCATGAAAAGTCGCGTAGGAAGAGTTGCGTTGTGCCTCTAATTTCAGGATTTCTGAATGGGATCAGGCAAAAACCGGGACAGCAACCAACCACCCATCCAATCCCGGGACGGGGTTCTTTAAGTTAAGAAACTCTCAGGAACCCGGGACGGAGGTCGATTTCTCCGGACTGTCCCGGGAAAACCGGGATGTCTGGTCTTCCTAGGGTGAAGGCAGCAGGCCTGAGACTGAGCGGAGGTAGGATAGGTGGCGAGAGCAGGGATATGATTTGTTATTTTTTTTTATGCGGCCCGAGGCTGTGCTTTATGTTGGGGTCCAGGCACACTGGCAACGCACGTGCCCTTTTGTGCTTCCTCATAAAAGCAGGCGTGGGCCATGCTCCTTTGGCCCACAACACGCTGCATGAAAGCGTAACCACTTAGCCAAGAGAACCACCACAAGAGAAGGCCTACTGCCTCGGCTTGCATTTGAAAGTGACGTGGGACCTGGCTGGTCGACCTGCTGTGCTTCTGCAGATACTCTCAGTGTCCACGAAGAGGTACATGTTCTGCCTGGCTGGCACCTGCCGACCAGTAGCAGAGTCAGGACGGTGACCTGGGGGGCAGCCCCCTACCCCGGCCCCTCCCTGGTGCCCCAGTGCGCCAGCAGCCTCCCACTGGTGCCCTATTATCCGCCTCCAGCACCAAAAGCTACCTCTGCTACTGCTGCCGACCTGCCCTTACATGCATTTTTTATAGTGCATTTATGATTGCTGTCAGTGATAGGTACGCTCGCATTTTGAAGGGCATTGTTGTAATTTGTAGACCTGCCTTTTTGTAAAATATTTTACTCTTAAACTGTTCCATTCAGAGTAGCAAGCTCCAAACCCTTCCGTTTTAAGTTATTTTTGCAGCAGATGGGCATTAGAACTCGGTATTTACACCAGAGAGCAGTGCACTTGTCCCACCAACCAAAGTATTTACCCAGAGACATTCTTTACAATGATACTATGAACGTTTGCCTTTAGGCCACTTTGTTGTCTTTAAAAAACAGAGTGTTTTCCCACCAGAAGTGGTCTAGTGCGTTCGGATTGCTACAATGCAGTGTGAAACCTGGATTCCAGGATCACCTGCAAGTCACCCTCCTACACAACCACGTGGATGCCTTGGAGTGGGTTATTACACACGGTTCGGTTTAATAGATGTTCACCTTTCACTTTGTCCCCTGCCAGCAACATCACACAAACAGTGCTCTCTTGGATTACTTGTCAGGTGTTCACTACCCATTTTCTCAGAGGCACATGCATTTGTGTCCTGGGCACTTTCTTCGATGTGGAAGGCCAGTTCAATGCAATCTGCATATTTCACTCAACATCTGTTCACTTCTTGTGAGCTCACTTGCCATTACAAAGGACGCCAGGAGCAGTGGTGCGACACCCAGAGGCGTTGCTAGAGGGGAGAGGCTTAAGGGGGGTATAGCCCCGGTTAGAAGCCCAGGGGCTACAAGCAAAAGGCTAGCTAGCCCCGAGTCTCGACAGTCCTGACATTAGCATAGCCCCAGATGTTTTCCAGACCTGGGTACACCCCTGGGGATACTACCCGCAAGACCACGCAAAGGTGTGATCGTGATGTCTGTGAAATGGGTCCTTGCGATTGTCCTCTGCACGGAATAATTAAACAATCCTAGGTTTAAAAGGTGTACACCTTTTATACTTTGCCAGCAACAGTACAGAAATGGACGGACATATCGTTTCTTTTTGATTTTGATGTTTGATCTTGTGATAGGCAAATGTTGTTTTGTTCTGTGCACTTTCTTTGATTGGGAAGAGAAATTAAATCAAATGTTTATAATTCACTTTAACATGTTGACACCCCCTATTCTTTAGACTTTTCTGGATCTTGGTAATTGTGCATCTGGCTCACATGGATGGTGTTTAGTGGGCAGGACAATGAGAGGTAACCCCTCTGAGTCATGACTTTCCGTTTTGCGGCCATTTTGGAACGGCAAGCGCAAGGCCTTTTTCACACTAGAACATGAATGCAGTGGCTTTTACATGTGTATTCGTTTTTTGTACAGTGTTGTTTATGAAGCCTCTACTCACCAATCTCTAAACTTGGAATGTTTTCAAAGTAAGCAAGTGAGGACTTGAAGTTCTGTGTCGAATGGCCCGAAGACCCTACCTTCTGCCCTCTCTCTGTCCTTGATGTCTTCAGGTAAAGCACAGGTGCGTGCTGGATTGGTTCGTGGCTGTTCCAGGCTGGGGCTCTGCATATGAGAGGGTACACCCATTAAATATATTCACACCGTACATGGAGTTAAAGGTGTTGGGCTCACTAAATTGGGGTGACCTTACGAAATAAAAAAAGAAGTGCTGAAATCTTATGGAAAAAAACAACCTTCAGCATTAAACAAAGAAATATGCTTAAAAGCCTCTAGCTGCTACAAATCTGCCATTCTCCAATCCCAAAGTGACATGTACAACAACAGAATCAATAATGCTAAATAAAGGCACTAGAGAACTCTTCACCATCCTTAGAGAGTTAGAGTCCCCTACAGCGCCAGTTGAAACGTGCTCCGAAGATACGATCTGGTGCACCAATATTCAAAAAGCCCTGCTTGATAAAATAATGTTGCTCCAAGCCAAAAGTGAAAACAAAAAAATCAGTTTCTCTCTCCATCCTCATCCATCAGAGGCCCAACCCTCCTCTGCAAAACTGTGCCGACAATTCCAATTCACTCCTCTCTCCACTAAGGGAGTAGAACATATAATAACCAGCCTTAAACCATCTAGATGTTAGGGGGACATCTGACTTGCAACTATTATCAAAGAGGCAGCGAGAGACCTTGCATCTTTCATCACTGCATTTAAAAACACATCAGTTGAATCCAGTACGGGGCCATCTAATCTGAAAGATGCCTGGGTATTACCGCTATTAAAAAAACCTATCCTTGATCCAGACATCCCCACAAACTACAGACCAATAACCACAGTACCTTTCCTGCTGAAAATGTTAGATAGGGCAGCCTATTTACTGATTTAGGCACACCTAGAAACCAACAATCTTCTTGGCCTTCGTCAATCAGGGTACAGACCAACACATGGTACCGAAACTGCCCTGATAGATCTGAAAACACAGATGGATGACCAAAAAGACAAAGGAAACATAGCCCTTCTTCTACTGCTAGACTTATCAGCCACCTTCAAACTAGCCAATCACAAAGTCTTGTGCAAACACCTAACCTCATCAGCACATTTATCAGAAAAAGCAACTGCTTGGATACAATCATTCCTTGACAACAGAACTATGAGAGTCTTCTCACCATCTGCATCGGCAGATCCAGCACCGGCCACCTGTGGAGTTCCACAAGGGTCTTGCGTTTCACCGACGCTGTAATATTTTCACCTAGCCCCTATTTGATGACCTTGACCATTTGGGTGTCACCTACACTAACTATGCAGATGATACCCACATACTCATCCCCATCACAAGTGACTACGACTCTCACACAAAACTGCTGAACAAAATGTACCTTATCATCCAGGCGTGGATGGCCACACACGGCCTATGCCTTAATGATGATAAGACTGAATTACTTCTTATCGGCTCCCAATCTAGACTAGATAAACTGGATAATTAGTTTAAATCCTTTATCATAGATGGCATCAACATAAAGGTATCCAAGGAAGTAAAAACACTTGGATTCTATCTTGACTCATCCTTGACTTTGACTAGACAAGTAAATGCAACAGCATCTGCCACAGTTTATACCCGCAAACTAATAAATGCCTGCAGACTCTTCCTGTCGACAGCAAGCTGCATTACTCTAGCCAGAGCACTCATTTTATCCAAATTATATTATTGCAATGCATTACACCTAGGAACTAACAGGAGAAACCTTAAAAAACGACAAATACTTCAAAATAATGCGCTTGGATCTGTCCTAAACATACCTAGAACTCATCATATACCTGCGGCCAGAAGCAAATGCCCATTGACTGTCTATCAAGGACAGAATCATGCTGAAAACCTTAGCTCTCACCCACAAATGCCTCTCTAATTCAGCACCTAAATATATGACCTGCAAATTTACCAGATACCTTTCAGACCGACCCACTAGGTCATCGCAATCACACTGCCACATGGTCCCAAGGATTTAAGCTACATAAATCAGGGGGCATCAGTTTCCCTGTACTAGCAACAACACTGTGGAACTCCATGCCCATAACTTTAAGAGCAGGTTGTTTGGGTTATGGAGACAGCATATACCCGATTTGGGGCATATTCTTGTGCCCCTTTACAAAGTGACACGAAAGAAGTCTAACTTTGAGTGGGGAGAGGAACAGGAGAAAGCATTTCCGTTAGCAAAAGATACCATACAGAGAGTGCTTGATTTATGGCCATTGAGGGCCGGGGAAGTGGAGTTAAGTGTGTCAGTACAAGAAAACAATGCCAATTGGAGTTTGTGGCCGAAACAGGACCGAAAGCACATCCCTTTGGGATTCTGAAGTCATACGTTAACAGACGCTGGTGACCGATATACTCCTTTTGAAAAACAATTATTGGCATGCAATTGGGCTCTTGTGGATACAGAGCAAATTATGGTGGGTCATGATGTATTGATCCGACCAGAAATTCTGATCATGCAGTGGGCACTGAGCTCTCCTAAGACACATCGGATAGGGCATGCCCACGAGGCAAGCATCATTAAATGGAAGTGGTACATTCAAGATCGTGGCAAAACGGGAAAGGGGGGAATTGCAAAATTGCATGAGCAGATGCTGGTGTTCCGTTGGTTGATTTGGAACCTTCTGAGGAGACTGAGGTGACAGAGTCTCCTGTGAAATGGGGAGTCCCGTATGGAGAGTTGATGAGTGAACAAACTGAGAATGCATGGTTTACTGATGGTTCCGCCAAATATGTGGGGACTGAGTGACACTGGAAGGCTGTGGCATATAATCCTAAAATGAAGAAAATATTGACCACATCAGGGAAAGTGAAGAGTAGTCAATTTTGCAGAATTGTATGCAGTATACCAGGCATTAAAGCAGGAGACACCTGGTTGTTGTTATGTATACACCAACTCCTGGTCAGTGGCGAATGGACAACAGTTTGGCTGCCAACATGGCAAAAGAATGGTTGGAAGATGCATGCTAAAGAGGTGTGGGGGAAAGAGTTGTGGCAAGACATTGCTGAAATGTTGACGCATAGTACAGTGACTGTGTTTCATGTAGATACCCGTGCGCAACCGACTCATTGGAACGTTGGTTCAATTTTGTTGCAGATGACTATGCCAAATTTCAGTCATGGATACGAGGTGTGAGCAAGATGATCTGGAAGGGCTTGCTAAGTGGGCACACCAGAAAAGTGGGCATCTCAGAGAAATGGCTACTATCAGGTGGGCACCATTTTTCAATGCCCAGTGTGCCAGCATGACAAACAAAAGTCTATCCCGCATATAATTTAGGGTACATTGAAAAGGGGTAAACTACCTGGACAAATCTGGCAGATTGATTACATCAGTCTGGTGGCAATAAGCAGAGGATGTCAATAAGCATGTACTATTGTGGACACATATTCTGGATATTTGATGGTGATGCCATGCAAGAGAGCTACCCAATTGAATATGATTAAATTGTTAGATCATGTGGCATTGTACTATGGAAAACCTTTACAAATTCAAAGTGACAATGGGTCACATTTTAAAGGAAAACTGATTCAAGACTATTGTCAAGAGAAGGGGGTTGAATGGATTTTTCCCATCGCTTATCATCCTGAGCCTTCGAGATTAAATGAGAGAATGAATGGTTTGTTGAAAGAGCAGTTGCAGAAAACCAGTGAAGGCAGTCTGAAAGGGTGGCGTGAATGAGTTTTGGATGTAGTAATAACAGACCAATTGCCAATGGAGACACCCCCTTGATGCGTATGTTAACACCACCCTTGGTGTATTGGGAAATGTCACCTGGAGCACAAGCTCCTTATCGAGCCACACCAGAGTCTGCAGGGTGGTTTTGCATGCAAGGGAAGAAATTAGACTGGAACCAAGGTGAATTGGTGTAATTGACACAGGAATCGGAGTACAAATTCTATCAGAGCATATGGGATTAATTACCCCTAGATCTGGGTTATCCCTAAGAGGAAATCAGGTATTGGGACGGATCGTTGATGCTGACTATCAAGAGGAAATAAAAGTCATTCTGATTAATAGTGGAGAGAACATGCTACCGATCCATGAGGATGATAGGGTGGTGCAGCTAATCATTGTACCTGAGAAATGTCTATGGTGAAAAAGGCAGAGCCACCCACTGTAATAACTACACGTGGTGATAGAGGTTTTGGCTCATCAGACAAGATGGTTCCGGGAGCAAAATTCTGGGTCGAGAAACCTAGTGATCCACCAGTGCAGATGTGATTGCAGCAGGAGAGGACTCTTGTGATGGAACTGTGGAAGAGGAAGTGGAGTCATGTTCCCGCTGACAAATGTTATTTACGCGAGTGATGTACTCCACTGATATCTTGTTCTCTTTTGACTTTTTGTTATCAGACCCTGGTCGTGGTGTATGTGCTTGTAGATGTGTGTGGAGTGCATTTGGGCAGGTCCGGGGACATGCCAGAAACGGTAGCCAGTGTCTCCATGTCGCAACTGAATTCAACGATCTGAACGATGAATGATGATGGTGATGTTACCATGCTACCTGCTGCCACTTCCACTCTGTGGTATCGTGGCTCCAGGAGGAAACGTTGTGGGCATGATGTTTTGCCCCCTTCTGCAGTTTCCATGTCTTTTGTTTGGTACGGCTATGCCGCAATTGTGGATCAACCTGAGAATATATGGGTCTTTATGGCACCGCTGAGCACTGAACATCTACATTTCTGTTTGGCTGACATTCACAATGCTACGAATTTGATTTCAACGTGCCTTGTGGCTGCGCCTACGCCAGCTCCTGTGTTGCGGCATGTTTTCGGAGTCCTGCATAATGACTCCCTCGTGGAGGATTTGGATGTCAGAAGTTATTTTTCTTTTATGAGTACTGCCCATTTTGCACTGACACTGATGATCGCAAATGGAGGAATATGACTCGCATTATTAGCTACAATATTGCTCCTGCTGATGTGTGCTATTTATTGACTTGTGATCCTCAGCACATTGGCAAGTGTCAACAACTAGACCTGAGTGATGATCAAAGCGGCACTGATTTTGAAAAGCGTTTATGTGCCCGATCTGTATCTATGTGTAGTGATCTGTCTAATAACATGTTCTGCAATTTCACTGTTTTGACAGCCAGTCACATTCCACATGTTAAGCTCCCTACTGGTTGGCTAATTTCCTATTCATATATTCCTGCTAGAATTTCTGGGGGGCCTTGCACCTTAACAGGCCTTAGCTTGATGATGTTTCCTTTGCACCCTGCTAGTTGCCACTCTACACATGCTGTTCACCATATTGGTTTTTCTCCTGATTGTGCGATTGATGTCAGAAGCAGAAGTGTTAGCACTGGCCATTTCTTTGGTGATGATAAATCCTTAATTAAGCTGACTTGTGTGGTAGGGAAAAGGCTTAATGAAATCTCTCAAGCTTTAACTGATCTGATGTTAGACAACAAACATTTTAGAAAGCTATTTTGCAGAATACGGCTGCTATTGATTATTTGTTTTTGAAAATCAACTTAGGTTGCAATGCCGTTGAAGGGATGTGTTGTTTTAATTTACAGGATCGTTCATCAAAAAGCATATTGGTGGTTTAAAGGACCTGATTTCCTAAGTCACTCAAGATCAGGGCGGGAGCTGGTGGATCAGATATTTTCATGGATTCCAGGGGCATTGTGTTATATTTTTTGGGGGATTTTTGCTGTATTCTCATTATTTGCTGTTGTTGTATTTCCTGTATCCCAAATATGTTTGGTATGTGTCATCAGTGGCAAAGACCTGCTTTTCATCCATTGGGAAATGGAAATTGAATGTCCAAAGGATGGATTGTAATGTGTGTGCGAAAATGAGCTAAAAAACATGGTGCCGGTACGCGACAATTTTGGACATTCACTTCCATTACTGCAATGGAAGTCTACGTTTCTGTGAGCGCAATTAGCAGACATGAGTTCTGCCATGTTTGCGACATGTATATTTGGAAGCAGATGAGCTCATTATGGAGGATAGTTGGTGCATTGTTCGATCAAGGACGTGCCAAGATGCGAGTCGGAGCTCTGCAGGTGCAGTGATAAGGGGTGCTGGGAACGAGCATGCAGGATGCGAGCTTGGTTTTTCCACTATTAACTGGAGTTTTCCACTCTGTGCCCCCATGCTTGCTGTCTGTCTTTCGGCCATGTATGGTTGGCAACCTACTGTAGGCGGGCATCTGTTCCCCATATGAGAAGCGGTATCCAGGTATTAGAATCAGAATCGTAACCAAGGGTGATGAAGTCTCGCTGAGAGGGAGGATGCTCAGCTCCATACCTCTGTGATCTCTCTGCCTACCTGCCTTGGGACTGGCTAGTGACGTGGTGGCCGAGATGAGGTTTTCTTCAACTACACTAACAGTGATGTAACATATCTATCCTTAATTATCTTATGTGTCTGTTTATGTACAATTAACCCTATTCAATTACAGAGTGGTGTGTGTGTGTTTATATTTTATGTGAAAAAAGGGCCTGTAAAGAGCTGATTATATTCCAACTATTGGTCTAAGTGTGGGTTATTGCCTCTCTGAGTCTAAGAACTTTTGGTCTGTGTGGTCTGGTAAGTGGTTTCTAGGGTAACTGCACACGACACAAAAGCAAAACAGTAGGCAAAGCATAAGGCAGACTTATTCTGGACAGGCTAACAGCAAGTCAGGGAAAGCAAAACCCAGTTTGGGGATACTTATACAATTATCATAACAGGAATTATAAAGTGAAACAAACAGCATTACTTGTGTGGAAGAGGCACAACCAATTCACAGGTGAGTAAAATAACCTTATATCTACTTTCCAGAATGGCAGAACATTTCTAAGGTAAGTAAACTAACATTTTATATACTTTGCAGAAAGGTTAGAACATAATTTTGTATAATGTGAAGACAGTTTGAATCCTGTAATGAAGTCTAGGTAAGGCTTTCACATCAGTAAAAGTGTTCAACAAATTACTGCCACCAGCCATTAATGGTAAGTTTGTCCTTGTAACATAAGGTGGGTGGGGGGAGGGGTGGTGGTGCTTGTCTCACTTAATAAAATCAACAAGTAATGAGAAAGCAGAAGAAAACAGAAGCCACCAAAACAAGAAGACAATGGCAAGGGGTGAGGTAAAAGACCAGAGCCAGACAACTACTTGGAAATAGCAGTCAGCCCGCGAGAGAAGGAACAGAATAGTTTGCCATTAAAGTGGAAAACCTCAAAGTAAGTACCCAGAGAAGCACAACGACCCTGCAGGGATATAAGAAGCAGTCCGGAGTGTCTGCTGCCAGAGGTAAGTCGGCTGAACCCACAAACACAATTTCCAAGGAAGGAGGAGGAGGAATTCCAGCGGAACCGAGCCATGCAGGACACAGAGCGGGCTAGAAATCTGACATACCGAAAGAGCAGTGGTAGAAGGAGAAAAAGGTAAGTGCGAGAAAGAGGGGGGCCAAACAGAGTGATGAGAGATAAAGAGAGAGAGAGAGAGAGAGAGAGAGAGAGCAAGAGAAGGAACGAGAGAGAGAGGGAGAGAAAGATAGAAAGAACACGCTAGCAAGAAAGAGAGCCGGCGAAAAGCAGCAGGTTAGAGGAAATGCAAGTGCCTAACACAGCGAAACCTCAGAGTAGGGACACAAGCACAGGGATAGCACTAAAAGAGATGGGGAGCTGCGGAAAGGATGCTGGCCGGAACCGGGCAGAAAAATAAGGAGGCAGGGTAAGACAAGACCTAGGTCGCAGAGCGATCATGCCGGGAGCGATATCATCTAACGTTGCAATGCACAGGGGGGTGGGACTAGCAGGTAGAAAAAGGAACGGGAACAGAAACACTGGACTGCTTTCCAGTAAATGTGGTGGAACATCCAAGATGGCTTCTCCACCGGGACCATACCTCCCAGGCACCTCTCCTCATTACAGGCGTAAATAAATACTTTGTAGTACATTATCTAGCATTGAAATTGTAAGTGTAATAGCATTCAATTGTTTCTGTATAATTTTCAAACATTGGGGAACATATCTAAATTGTTATTGTGAGCAGATTTTGAAGACAGCTATAAATCATTTATATCTGGAATTCAACCTTTCAACAAGTTTGATTTCGGAGGACAAGGCTCCTTTGCAATGTTTTGTGGCATTGTCCTGGGAACAAAATCAGGATCCATTTCATGAGTATGCATGGCCAACAAAGTCAATGTCAGATCTTTCACTAATTCAAAATCCATTTGCTGGTATATTGGCTTGGCTACCCATTGTTTGCTTTGTTTTGTAAAGACCATGAGGTAACGAAGCAACCCGAATGTTCCTGCAGTTTTCGCTTGTTCCGTCCCAACTTTCTCATTGTGCACAAGTACAGCTAGTCTTGTTCTGGCCCTCAACATGTCTATGCTGAAATACAGCCTTTGGCCATGTACTTTAGGCACATATTATGAACACCTCCAAATAAATCTCCAGTATGACAGAATTTGGTGTGGCCCTTCAGGTCTCCTGAAAGCATGTTATCGTACAGAATTTTCTCAAGTGCTTTGTGTGGAGGGGAACATGGCACTAACCACTTCTTCTTGCGTTCCTGCTCCCTCAATAAAGGTCCATGTGCACATTCGTAGAAATATTGGTTTTCTGTCCATGAGTGCACGTTGGAGCAATGGTGCAGCAATGGATTTCTAAAGACTCATCACAAGTGTGGAGCTTCACCAAAGATGGTTGCTGATTGACGGAGACCACCTTAAAAGGTTTTCTGAACCCTTTTTTTTTTTTACCAGCAGCTGTAATTTTTTTATTGATAGATTTGGCAGTGTGCCATACATCAAATTGATGCTGAATGTGTGGAAACTGCTCTCGCATGGCATTGGCTATTGAAGCGTGCCAGTCAGTGGCTATCAGGTCTATTTGCATTCCCCTGGATTCCAGATGTTCAATGAATTTAATGAAACCATGTTTCTCCATGGCCACACACGATGTGCATTCGACACCTGCACGATGACCAAACCCACAATTTGTGTACTTTCCATGTCTTGAAAGTGGTATGTACAGTACTTAGCGGAAAATCCTGGACTGTCACATTGTCCGTTGCCAGCTAGCTAGACACGTTTGCCAGAGAATGTACTGTCCACTGACATCTGTTTGAGTTTCCAGGCATGGCTAATAGTGGGGAATAAGAATTCCCTCTGATATTTGTAGTACTGGGTTTAGCAAGTAGTTCAATTCCCAAAAATTGACAGAAACTGTAAATCTTACTGAAAGTAGATCTGCTGAACATTAAAGCTGCTGAAAAAGTACATTTCCAGCAGGCACTTTGCCGAGCATCAGTTGAGCAGACCATGAAGATGTATTATGGAAGTGGACACAGCTGGACTGGATTTTCAGGTTGGTGTCTTGTAATACACGAGACAGATTCACCAATGGCTCCCCGCATATGATCCCTCTTAATTTATGATCACATTTCAGCATTTGTACAATTTCTCGCAGGCAGCTGTTGAATACAATGTATTTTTGCTCCTTTAATAGTTAATCGTCCTGCAGTACTGTGTTTTGCGACTCGACAGTGGTGGACAATTCCCCCAAACTAGGCAAACTGAGGTTGAGATCTTGAGCAAATTCCTCAGTCAATTGCATTCAAGCTTCAGTCTCTGTTAGTTCAGGCTGTGATATTTCCGCATGTATTGGAGAAACAGGTAACATTGAATATTTTTTGGGTGGAACATTTTTAGAGGGTGTAGATTGTGTCAAATTGTCTGTGAGCAATTGCAATGCATCTTCATTGTCTTCAGTTTCATCTGGGTGAGTTTGCACAAAGTAGCAATGGTCCATTGTAACTTTGTACGGTTCGCAGGTGAGATTCCATTCATTTTCCGGCCACTGGACACATGCATCACGAGTCTGAATATAGACTGGACCACGCTGTGCCTCAAATAGTAGTTGCTACATTGTGAAATCCGTTTGGCAAGTGACATCTTTGGTTTCAGTTGTTGTCTCAGTCTTTATACTCCCCTTCCTTCTGGGCCTTTAACAGATTTATAGAAAAACATGCTCAATGTATAGCACACATACAGAAGATACGATTGATGCAGAATCTTGCTCTTTCATGTTCAGTAGATTGTCAGAAAATAGTACAATGGAAAAAGTAAATTAGTATTGGAAATGTGGCCACATCCAATGCTCTAAAATATCACTTTGAGCAAGTCGGTAGGGCTCACCATTGGGATACTCGAGGTGCCAGTGGTTTTCTAGACATTATTTTGAACCCCCTTTTTTTAACTCTGTGTACATACTCTTTTGCACTTGATAGGATATCTTCCCCTTGTTTTAACTCACCTACCCCTCTACTTCTTGTAGGGGATACCACACCTTAACTCCAGAAGAAGGCTGTTCAACTCTGTATTGCGAAACGTCTGAGAACTCCGGCACCATTTGGTGCCCCTATGTCCCACCCCATTTTGAACTTGGGACTTTGATTCATCCTCCTGACGGCCACCCATAACAAGGTCACCCTTTAGCCAGGCTCTGGTAGACCTCTCCAAGGTCTTGTCGCCTAGACAAACTATATTAGCTATGCTCTGTCTAGGATGTCAAAACTATACAAAGCTTTAGTGTCTGCCCAGGACACTACCATACAGTTTCTGTTGCTCCATGTCAGTTTAGATATGTGCGCACCCTTTGTTGATACATGTCCAATTGCTTTGCACGTGTTTCCCTATTTTCATGAAGTAATACTTATTGTGGAACTCGTTTCATGTTTATGCAGTCCACACTATTGTTCCAACATTGCAATCCTTTGCACTAACTTGCTTGTTTTACAGTTAGCAATGTTATCAGTGAACCTTTTTTCTTTACTTATATTGTTCACAGTTTTATGTTTATGTTCAATGAAGTAATTTGGATACTTGTACAGAGGGAATGAGCTATGCCACCCTCTTGTCTAATGGATTAAGGTCTAATATTGACTCCAGACAGACTTTTGCTTTCAGAAAATCCACAAAAATATGAAAAATAGTTTCAGCAAGATCTCAAGCTGACCTATACCTCCAATATTGAGTGTTCATTTGTATCGTACACACTAGTACATTACATGACAAAAATTTGTAGTTTGCATGAATGTCTCTTATTGACTAAATTTGCATTAAAATATATTGCAATTGCTTAAATATCACAGGCAGGACACCCCCTCTTTTTTGTACATACAGAACGACACCCATACATGGCACTTTGTGTAAATAACCAATACTATACATAATCATTTTCAATATGCTGAAATTCCAAGCATAACACATACATTTATTTTTTAGTCGCATATAAAAGATTAGTACAATATAATTACTTGATAGGCGAGTGAGGTTGATGTTGACGCTGCAAAAGTAATGTATGCAGAATCTTGCTCTTTCATTTTCAGTACATTGTCAGAAAATAGTACTATGGAAAAGGTAAATTAGTATTGGAAATGTGGCCACATCCAATGCTCTAAAATATCACTTTGTGCAAGTCGGTAGGGCTCACCATAGGGATACTAGACGCGCCAGTGGTTTTGTCACTGCTGAGGGTCTGTGCTTTCATCAGTGTGCTCTACGCAAAGACGGACATGTCAACTAACATATTTCCAAAACATTATGCGACTTTTAAAGGGCACTATGGAGGTTTTTACTGCGGGTCATATTTCACTGATTTATTAGAGGCTCCCGAAAGCAGGGATAAAGTAGAATAAAGTGAAACATTTTAAAATTATGGTGATTCCGGTAACTATGGAAACTTGAATAATACAACTTTAATGGAAATAAACACTGAAACCCGTTCATGAAGTTACCTTTTCAATACAATACTTTAAATAAATCAAGAGATCATAGAGAATACATATTTATACTGACCACCGTCCTACATACCAATGAACATAACAAATTCATCGTCCAATACTCACCTGAGCCATCATGTGTCGAAATTGAGTTGGAATTGCATTTGGAAGCAATTTGCGAATAATTCTGGGTTGAGGTTTTTTGTGTACTTTGATTTTTCATACATATTGTCGGTAAAGTGCAGGCTGCAGATGTGGAATCGATTGGGCCTCACGTCTCCCAAGACGGCCTGGGCTCTACCTTCAATCTCGTCCACTGGAAAACCATAACTTGTAATCCATCTTCTTATTAAATCAAAATACTTTCGGGTTGTATGCAGGACTGTGCCCAGAGCTTTGGCATGTCTCACAGAAGGGCAACCGATAACGATACATGAAGGCATTCTTGAAAAGTCAGTAAGATCTGTATAAAAAAATATGATTGTTTATTGCAAATAATACTGTATGAATGTGAATAAAGCCATTATTATGCATCTTAGGCTGTAAAGTTTGTTTTAAATAAAGAAAGTAACCTGTGTAACCTAGTCGAATTAACACAGCGATAGCTTTCTTACAGAATTGATTGTATACCGCAAATCGCAACGTATTACACATCCATTGAATGAACTTTCAAGTATCAAAAGAAAACATGCTTGCAAACATGGACCATGAAACATTCCATTCTATTACAATGCACAGTGATGCAATATGCTATTTACTGAGATCAAAATACATCAAACATTCAATAATGGTGAAGTCTTTGAGATAAATGAACATTAGAATACTGGGTACATTAGGTGGAAATTGATAGAAACTTTCAGAGCAGCGATCGATGAACATAGAGAAGCAAATAGGTGACCTACCCTTACTTGGATGAAGAAATGAGCCAATTCAGCAAACCGATCAACAAGTAGCCGTAGAACAGTTATCCGGGGAACAGGTAGCTCGATGATGATATACCTTGTAGATCTCAGAGATGTCTTCTTGGAAAATGTCAAGGTGTTTATAAAGGCTTAGAAAAGTGGGTGTGTATATGAATGTGCAACGTGTTTGTTGACACCCACTCAGCCTTGATGCCAGTGTTTCACATCTGCCATACCCACCCACCCAGCCCCCTTATGAGCGCACAGACATAGGCCTGCTCATACTGCCTATAGGGCAATAGGAGAATGTGGCCAACTTTTTTGAGCCAGGTGGGCCTGTTTGATAAGTTACTTCACTATGCGGCTAGTAGTAATGAACCCTGTTGCTGAATATATATATATTTGAATGTACAATTTGCATAACCTTTTCATCAAAATACTCACGTTTGGGTAATATTCAAACAGTGTCCGAAAAGGAATGAATAACGACTTTGAACTGTGTGCCATGTTTTCCTTGGTGTCCGAGCCAAACTTATGGCCCAGTATGGCCCTGTTCATGGGTGCCAAATGCCATTGATACTAGGCAGGAGGATGGATGTGGACGAGGTGAGCGCCAAGGTTGCAGAACACTGCTCAATGGACAAAAACATATGTTTATTGCAGGGATGGGGTCTTGAAGAGGGGAATCAGGAGACACTGGTTCTGGCCTGGCCATATGGACAACGGATATCACAGAATATAGGACACATTCTTTGAGGATAGTCGCTGCCACATCGGCATGGCATGGAGGCATGGGGACACAAGTAGTCAACAAGATGGGAAGTTGGAAATCACGTTGTTTCACAAGATGTATCAGACCAGAGCTAATATAAGCAATATCTTTTAACAGATAAGAGAAACCCTCCAAATAAGCATCTATTGTAGGACATTCCTTTGTGGGTAGCACAGGAAAGTGGACCGAAAAGTCAAGAAGCAAACTACCATTTACAAACACAATCACATCCTGGTGGGAGCAGTCTATTTTGATCCAGAGCGTTTCCACAAAAATGGAACACACCTATCAGTAAATGGAATGGAATTATTCCATACAGGGATTTGAAAGATACGAGCAGCAAGGGGGCGTGAATAGAGCATTAGGAGGGCAAAGGTCTTATGGGTGGAACCGAGTCGTCCTGGACCAACTCATGTGTGGCGGCATGGTCCTGGAATAAAGCTGCCAGCAAGCGCAAGAGTGCTCACCAGCCAAGATGCAGGTCCCCAACACACGGGTCTGAGAGCCCACAATGGGGGCAGTCTGTGAGCTAAGGAGGCCCAGTTCCTGTTTCACGGTCCAAGTGTCCAAAAAGTACAGAACTATGATAACGCTGCACACCTGTTGATTTGTGACATAAACACAGTAATCTTGTTTGGTTTATTATTGTTATGTTTAATAAAAGCCACATACGTTCATTGCCAACACAAAAATAAAGATTGTGCATGATTTTGTATGATGCGTGATGTATATTTTCAATGCTACACAGAGGCTAGCTAATCAACAGCTTCTGGCACTTTGAGCATCCACACCCATCTAGCTGCCTTGTGAGTGCATGGTCTTAGGTGCGAACTGCCAACGATACTGGGGAGGGAGGGGAATGGATGGACTTGAACAGGGGAGTCTGGAGACATTGGGTCGGTGGAGGCCATATGAACAATGGTCCCTACGTGAAATAACCCTTTGAGGTGTACATGGTGTTTGGCAACTTGAGTGTTACCACCCACCCAGCCACAGTGGGAGATTGCTGGGGTGTGTTTTAAAGAGGGGAGTCTGGAGACACTGGGTCTGGGGAGGCGATGTGAACAATGGTCACCGTGCGGAAGATCCCTTTGAGGTGCACATGGTGTTTGGCAACTTGTGTGTTCCCACCCTCCCAGCCCACTTGGGAGCACACGGTCGTAGGTGTGAACTGCCATTGATACTGGAGGGGGGATGGATGGGCATGAGGTGAGCGCAAAAGGCCCTGCACACTGCTGAAGGGACACAAACTTATGTTGATTGCTGGTGCGGAGTCTTGAAGAGGGGAGTCTGGAGACACTGGGTCTGGGGAGGCCATGTGACAATGGACACTGTGCAGAAGATCTCTTTGAAGTGAACATGGTGTTTGGCAACTTGAGCATTCCCACCCTCCCAGCCCACTTGGGAGCGCTCGGTCATAGGTGTGAACTGCTCTTGATACTGGAGAGGGGATGGATGGGCATGAGGTGAGCACAAAAGGCCCCGTACACTGCTGAAGGGACACAAACCTATGTTGAATGCTCGGAAGGGGTCTTGAAGAGGGGTGTCTGGAGCATCCCTTTGAGTTGTACATGGTGTTGGCACCTTGAACGTTCCTACCTAGCCACTACTGGAGGGGGGATGGATGGGGACGAGGTGAGCGCAAAAGGGCATCAACCATTCTTTCATGACCTTCACAGACGATTGAGCATGTTCTTGACTCACTGAAAAATTCAAACGACTATTCGTATATGCTCATTTGTATTTTATTTAGTTTGGTGATGTTGATGGTACAAACAAACTACAAAATGTATACTTGTGGTTGCAGCATAGTGTGTGAAAATCCCCTGTACTGTCCACTGTCACTGGGGAATTTGGCGTGAATGGCTTGAACGACACAGGCAGACAGGCAGGTATTACTCGTCGAACGCGGTATCCAAACCTACCATAAAGCCACCATATAAACGAACAGTAGGCCACCAGCCTGTAAAACCTGTGAAAGAGAAACATAAATATATATTTTTTTTAATTCAGTTTTTATTGGTTTTTCAAGAGCCAGAAAAAGCAAACTTATGCATGTGGTATACATTGGGCACATGCCCATAATGACTTCAAAACTTAATAGAAACACAAGGCTTTAACACTTTTCACCCCCCCCTCTCCTCCCCATCTCGGGAACTCAGAGTCCGCAATTTGTGATTCTTCTCTTTGGGCAGCACCAGCCGGGCCCGGGGCCAACTATGTATAATCGACTCTCCAGATTCCCATGCATAGGGATCCATGCACAAGGTAGTTATGGGCCGGGTGGAGGCGTCCAATTACCCTGGAGACTTGTCCTCTGATTTGACAAACACCTCCATGAAACGCAGCCAGTTGGTTTCAATCTGTACACTAGAGCCATGTATTGCGGCCGTTAGTTTGTCCATGAAGTAAATGTCCTTGGCCACTGTCACCCATTCCCTCTTCGTTGGAAGTGTTTGTCTTTTCCAGGTCCTGGCCCGAGCCGCTCTAGCAGCCAGCAATAGGGCGTGTGTCAAGGCCGGTACCTTTTCCCAGTGCTCATCACTATGTTGCAGGCCAAAAATCACCAGTATGGGGTCCAACGGGTAGTCCCTCTCCCCCACATCCCTGATCCAACTAAGCACCTCGGACCAATAAGTCTGGACTTTGTGACAGGTCCACCACATATGCCAGTAATTGGCTTTTTCCCCACACCCATGCCAGCACACTGGGGCTACGTCTGGGAACATCCTGGAAAGAGTATTCGGGTCGTACTGCCACCTGTGAAGGAGCTTGACCGCGTGGGACTTATATTGGTATGAAATCGACGTCTTGAAGGCCCTAGTGCAGAGTTTCCCCCAGAGACCATCCCCTATGGTGCAGCCTAGATCCCTCTCCCATTTTCTTCTGAGGCTCCCAGTGGTTCTCTCTCAGGGAGCCAGGAGGGCCGTGTACAGGAGAGAGATGATGCCCTTCATTTCCGTATGGGAGTCCAGTATTGTTTCCACTGGGGTGTGCCCCCTCTGTAAGCATTCCTTCAGTTTTGGGTTCATTAGAATGCCCTTGAGTCTAAGGTATAGGAGTGGCGAAAGTCTGCCGATACCCAGCGCCTCCTCTAGTTCCTGGATCGGTATGAAAGAGTTAACCCTCACCAGTTGGCCAACCCCACAAAGCCCCGCTTCGAACCAGGACTGGTAATGTTCATGTCCCAGAATCTCTTCCAGTACTGGTGTGGGCCATATGTGACTGAGGGGGAGGGCCATGTGGTGACTCCATCCTTATGTCCCTTCCCTGCTAGTGCCTTCCACATAGTTCCCATAATGGGGTGGTCTTTAATTCTTCTGGGAAGTTTCTTAAGTGGGACCCACAACCATTCACCCACCGTAACTGGGCTTAGGAAGGAGTTTTCAATGTAGACCCACTGTTTGTTGGGGTCTTCTCTAAGGTGGGGGGCCAAAACCCTGAGCTGGGCGGCCCTGTGGTACGTGTCGAGATCTGGGAGGGCCACACCTCCTCTTTCTTTGGGAAGGGTGAGGGTCTCATACCCTATTCTGGGCTTCTGGCCTTGCCATATAAACTTCAGTATGCGCCTCTTGGCCTCTCTGAGGTATGCCACCGGGGCCTCCAGTGGGAGCATCTGGAAGAGGTAGAGCACTCTGGGGAGCAGGTTCATTTTTATCGCATTTATTCTACCCATCCATGAGATTTGTCCCTTCCCCCAACCCTCCATCTCCCTGAACAATTTCTCAAACAGAGGGGGGTAGTTTGCCAGGCTCAGGTCCTCATTGGGTCTTACAATGTTGATCCCCAGGTATTTTATCCCATCGACGCAGACCTGAAGGCCCAAAGGGGGCAATTCAGGTAAGCACCTATCGGCATCCGAGGCAAATGGGAAGATCATGGACTTGCCGACATTAACTTTAAAACCTGAGAACCTGCCAAACTGGTTGATGATCTGAAGGGCCGCGGGGACTGAATGCGTGGGTTCCCTCAGGTGGAGCAGGAAGTCGTCCGCGTACAGGCCGAGTTTAAAGGTACGGTCTCCCACCACTATGCCCCGCACCGTGGGAGAACCTCTGAGGTATTCTGCGAGAATCTCCATGGTCATGGCAAAGAGAAGGGGGGAAAGGGGACAGCCCTGCCTCGTCCCCCTCTGGAGGCCAAAAATGCAAGACAGGCGACCATTGACAGTCACTCTGGCCGAGGGTGACATATATAGGGCTTTGACGGCCGTCTGATCCCCATTCCAAAGCCCAGCTTTTCTAAGACACCATGTAGGAACCCCGAGTCGACCCGATCAAATGCTTTCTCGGCATCTATGGACGCAAGGACTGGGTTCTCACCCATCGGAGCCGCGACCCGCATGAGATGCAGAGTTTTACGCAGGGTGTCGGCTCCCTGTCTTCCCTGTATAAACGTAATACAATAAAGAGCAAGATGATACGTGTTGTTTACTTGCCTCCAACCCCCTCACAAAGGAACTCTATAAGGTTTCCCAGCATCACTAGTCCTGAAAAAATGGACCGTCTGCTAAAACTGATTTACACAAATGTATAACAAGTTTATTATTCAAATAATTCAAACTGAATTTAAACAAAAAACACTACCCTCACCTAACACAGTGTACTAAACATTAAAAAACACATATAAAACAATTATAAAACATCAGATAACTTATTTATACGACACAGAAGATATCACATAACACACAAAAAAAATCTCAATGTGTCACTAAAACAACAAGCATCCCAACAGGTTTCTGTTCTTAACTGCCCAGTTCAGGCGAACATTCTTCAGGGGATAAATTTAAAAGCATCCACTAATCTCTTCCACACCGTGTTGAAAGGGTAGATTCAGGCACCCAAGAGGGTAAAAGGAAAACAACCTCCAAGCCTGTAAAAATAAAGGAAAGGAGAAACCTAATGAGTTCCAAAGAGGGAAGGAAGTACTACAAAATGTAAATGGAGGCATGGCACAGGGATTATGCCACACTCACAAGGGTCCCAAAGGGCACCCGCAGATTTACCTTTAAATGGTGAAACTTCAAAGCACGTCACAGGATGACAAATTTGCTGGTTTCCCTCCAAATGAGAAATCAATACTTCAACAAAGCGTCACAGTCCGCTAGAGTATCGCCACACCTAAGTAAGACAAAACCAATACACAGAGACCACATGCTCTGTTATATCCAGAAATCACACTGGCTTCAATACCACTGCACATAAAAACAAGGCTCCAAATAACAAAGTGAATTACCTCCACAAATGTAGGGATCAAGACTGCTATTCACAATTCAGTAATGGACAAGTTGAAATGGAAACATCCATACGATCAAGCAATAAAGTACAGAGTCAATCTGGAAAGCAATGGGAACATAACAGTAAACACCATTTATCTGGCATTACCAAAACCTCAGCTAACAACATGCCGTCAACATGCACTAGAGGGCAAACAGAAGGGGGTGCTTATATTTCACACACGTGAGGAGACCATGCATTATCTAATGTGTAAAGACAACTACTCAGCGTCCATGCTGTCCAACCTCCACAACGTAAAAGAAACGCGGAAAATGGATAGCCACACAACATGTGTAAAATAAGTGTAAAATAAAGTACCCCAACCACCAAATAATGCAAAAGGTGTCCCGACATGGAGACAATATCATGCACAGAGTCACATCCAAAGGCGAAATGCTGGTAGCGTGCTCACCTATACACACTGCGGGGTTTATTCACTCCACTTGCAGCATTCAAACATACTCGGCCAGCACTCGATTCAGAGGAGCCATGGCTGCTGCACAATCTCAAAGCGTCTATGGTTGCGCAGCAACACAAAGAAAGGACTCTGTTAAAGCGTCTATGGTTGTGCGGCAACACAAAGAAAGGACTCCACTTCTCGAAGTTAATCAGGAGTACAACAACCAAGGGGGCCACATTGGAACAGACCCAGGATCAACTGGTGTAGAGGAGTTTAGTGGACACTCAGCGCATCAAAAAGATGTAAATTGCACTAACTTCATCAATTGAACTAAAAACCAAATTGTTCACCAAAATTGGGTGCCCACATGGTATATGCATCACACAATGTCCAAAATTATATTTGGCTAACCAAATGCCAATCAATGCTTTCATTGAGCCCTAGCACATTGCTTTGTAATTTGAAAATTATTTTTTGCTCTATATTCAATAATTTTCGATCTGTTTCAATTTTGGTATTTCCATGCACCTTTTTCAAAATCAGCCATGTGAAGTCATTGAAACCATGTTTCATTTCAATAAAATGTTTCACAAGAGGGGCAGTTATCACTTGATTCTTGATACAGCTGCGATGTTCCACCATTCGAACTTTACATTGCCTATTTGTTTTTCCCACATAATGTAGGCCACATGGACAGGTGATCAGATATACAACATTAGCTGTGTTACAATTCGTCATTTCAGTGAAGACCCACTTAACATCAGGTAGAATTTGCAATAATCTAGTTTCTTTTGTTTGTCCACACATGCTGCAATTCCCACATGGAAAATGTCCTTTTACTTCAGGCAAACCCCACAGTCTAGTTTGCCTAACTTGTGGTATCTGCATTTCTGTCACATCATTTCTGATCAGAATATTTCGTAAATTTTGGCTTTTTCTGAAAGCCACTAGGGGAGGCAACACTTCTTGACCACGATATATTTTCTTCCAAGTTTTCATCACAATGTTTTTGATTTTGTAGGACAAATTTGAGAAAGTATTAACAAATACAGTGCCAATCTTTTTAATTGGCCTACTACTTTTCTCCAAAAGTGCCTCACGATTGTTATTGTAAGCTCTTTTTGAAGCATTTCTTATAACTCTAGGCGGATAGCCTTTGGCCAACAACTTGTTGGTCAATACATCCGCACTTCGGGCAAAATCATCTTTAAGACTACTATTGCGCTTCAGCCTCAAAAATTGTCCAAATGGCAAATTGTTCTTTAAATGTTTAGCATGGTGGCTATTGAAGTGCAATAAAGAGTTCTTATCAGTAGTCTTGTTATAGGGCTTCACTTTTAAAGAACCATTGTGATGGAAAATGGGGATGTCTAGAAAATGAGTCTCACAATCACATATAGACCCAGTGAATTTCAGAAACCGATTTTGTTGGTTAAGCCATGTCACAGAACAATCTGCCTCTTCTCTTGAGCCATCCCATATGATCAGTATATCATCTATATACCTCAGTCACTTCCTCAAATGATTGCTGAAAGGGTTGGTGGCTGGGTATATTACTGCCTTTTCAAAATACTCGACATAAAGATTGGCTAAATTCGGGGCCATGGCAGCACCCATGGCTGTACCCTCAATCTGTTGAAAGAAAGAACCCTGGAATTGGAAAAAAATATTAGTCAGGGCAAACTCCGTGCACCACAGAATGAAAGCATTACTCACAGGATGGCCATCCTCTCTATTCATCAACACTTCTTCAACCACCTCAAGTGTGGCTCTTTGGGGTATCACAGTGTACAAAGATTGAATGTCCAAACCTATCAGCAAGGACTGGCCCGGAATAAACTCAATGTTTTCCAATTTATTAATAGCGTCAGTGGTGTCTCGCAAATAGCTTTTCATTTTCAAAACAGACGGTCTCAAATAGAAGTCTGCAAATTTGGACAAAGGTTCCAAAATCGAATTCACACCAGACACTATGGGTCTACCAGGGGGATCAACAAGTCTCTTGTGTACTTTGGGCAAGGTGTAAAAAACAGGTACTCTTCCTTGATCCCTAATCAGGAATTCAAATTCTTGCTTACTAATCATTTCGGCATCAAAAGCTGCAGTCGCCTTTTCTTTGATAATTTTTTTGAGTTTGGCAGAGGGGTCATTAGCCAGTCTCAAGTAGCTCACATCATCAGATAGCAGTCTTTCACATTCTCTTACATAATCACTACGGTTCATCAACACAATCGCTCCTCCCTTATCTGCTTGTCTAATAATCAGGTTCTTGTCTTTTGCTAACTTTAGTGCCGATGCTCTTTGTAACCTACTAAAGTTGGAGTTGCGAGACTTTTCGCCAGACTCCAACTTAAGAACCTCTGCCAGCACCTGTCTTTCAAAAACCGTAGATTCGGCAGTATGAGAGTAACTGGGAGCACAGAACGTAGATGTATTGCGCAACCCACTGAGATTATTACTGGTGTATCCTTCATGTTCACTGAAGTATTCATTCAACCGTACCTTGCGCATAAATGCAAAAAACTATGTTCTAAATTCAAAAGGATCATGGGATTTAGTAATGACAAAACTGAGACCCTTATTCAGGGTGTTTTCCTCTTCCGAGGAAAGGACATAGGAGGACAAATTTATCACCACTGATTCCTTGTTCGACTCCTTGTCCTGACCTGGTTGTCCCAGCCCCCCGATTCGGGCCTTGTCCTAAAAAAGGCATCCTTTGTCTTTGTCTATTGCCCCCTCTAGGACCTCTTCCTCTTCCTCTACTCATACTGGCCTGAGCTCCAGGGTCATTATCTCCTGTCGTACTTTCTTCACTAGAACTATAGGAAGTATCTCGAAAATGTACCCGTCTGTTGTTTCTCGGAGTTTGAAATGTATTACCAAATTTGTTACCCTCAGTAACATAGGGAAAAGATTTCTCGTGAGAGAAATTGGTAAGATCTTTCTTTAATCTTTTTACCCTTTCTAAAGTAGTGTCATTTTTTAAATCAATTAGTCCCTTTAAATGTTGTTCAAATTTTGTTTTAAAAGTGTTTAAATCAAACTCTTTTTTGATTTCTTCTTCAAGCTTGGTGATATCTATTTCAATTTGTTTGGAAACCTCTGTTGCTGTATCAATAATTAAAACTAACCAATCTCTCCCACACTTATTGGATATATAGCTCCATTTTAATTTAAACTCCTTGTTGTCTAAAAATAGATGTGGCTCATTTCTTACTATGAGGCCTTGAGGAAGAGCCTGGTTCTTTAAATATTCAAGCATGATAGCTCCATGCAACTGAGTACGTATCAGGCGTTTCCTCAATTGGATAGATTCATCCCATTGATCATTGTTATTTACATTAAGCTCATTTTCACCTGTCCCTGCTAGCACAGAAAGTGAGTCTAGTAATTTCTTAATATGATCCTCACTGTACGCCAAACACTTGTCTGCGGCTGTCGCCATAATGTGGTTCTGGATACAATACTGGATTGTCACAGTGTAGTGCAATACCTTTATATTAACAACCTACGAGACCACCAGGAGCCTCTATATATAATATGTTTAAATAGGTATAAAGAATCCCTATTAACATGAAAACATCCTACTCCACCAACGGGGATATAGATATATGTAATACAATAAAGAGCAAGATGATACGTGTTGTTTACTTGCCTCCAACCCCCTCACAAAGGAACTCTATAAGGTTTCCCAGCATCACTAGTCCTGAAGAAATGGACCGTCTGCTATAACTGATTTACACAAATGTATAACAAGTTTATTATTCAAATAATTCAAACTGAATTTAAACAAAAAATACTACCCTCACCCTGAATAAGGGTTTCAGTTTTGTCATTACTAAATCTCATGATCCTTTTGAATTTAGAACAGAGTTTTTTGCATTTATGCGCAAGGTACGGTTGAATGAATACTTCAGTGAACATGAAGGATACACCAGTAATAATCTCAGTGGGTTGCGCAATACATCTACGTTCTGTGCTCCCAGTTACTCTCATACTGCCGAATCTACGGTTTTTGAAAGACAGGTGCTGGCAGAGGTTCTTAAGTTGGAGTCTGGCGAAAAGTCTCGCAACTCCAACTTTAGTAGGTTACAAAGAGCATCGGCACTAAAGTTAGCAAAAGACAAGAACCTGATTATTAGACAAGCAGATAAGGGAGGAGCGATTGTGTTGATGAACCGTAGTGATTATGTAAGAGAATGTGAAAGGCTGCTATCTGATGATGTGAGCTACTTGAGACCGGCTAATGACCCCTCTGCCAAACTCAAAAAAATTATCAAAGAAAAGGTGACTGCAGCTTTTGATGCCGAAATGATTAGTAAGCAAGAATTTGAATTCCTGATTAGGGATCAAGGAAGAGTACCTGTTTTTTACACCTTGCCCAAAGTACACAAGAGACTTGTTGATCCCCCTGGTAGACCCATAGTGTCTGGTGTGAATTTGATTTTGGAACCTTTGTCCAAATTTGCAGACTTCTATTTGAGACCGTCTGTTTTGAAAATGAAAAGCTATTTGCGAGACACCACTGGCGCTATTAATAAATTGGAAAACATTGAGTTTATTCCGGGCCAGTCCTTGCTGATAGGTTTGGACATTCAATCTTTGTACACTGTGATACCCCAAAGAGCCACACTTGAGGTGGTTGAAGAAGTGTTGATGAATAGAGAGGATGGCCATCCTGTGAGTAATGCTTTCATTCTGTGGTGCACGGAGTTTGCCCTGACTAAAAAATTTTTCCAATTCCAGGGTTCTTTCTTTCAACAGATTGAGGGTACAGCCATGGGTGCTGCCATGGCCCCGAATTTAGCCAATCTTTATGTCGAGTATTTTGAAAAGGCAGTAATATACCCAGCCACCAACCCTTTCAGCAATCATTTGAGGAAGTGGCTGAGGTATATTGATGATATACTGATCATATGGGATGGCTCAAGAGAAGAGGCAGATTGTTCTGTGACATGGCTTAACCAACAAAATCGGTTTCTGAAATTCACTGGGTCTATATGTTATTGTGAGACTCATTTTCTAGACATCACCATTTTCCATCACAATGGTTCTTTAAATGTGAAGCCCTATAACAAGACTACTGATAAGAACTCTTTATTGCACTTCAATAGCCACCATGCTAAACATTTAAAGAACAATTTGCCATTTGGACAATTTTTGAGGCTGAAGCGCAATAGTAGTCTTAAAGATGATTTTGCCCGAAGTGCGGATGTATTGACTTTATTGTATTACATATATCTATATCCCCGTTGGTGGAGTAGGATGTTTTCATGTTAATAGGGATTCTTTATACCTATTTAAACATATTCCCTATATAAACCCCACCTGGTCTGAGTGGATTAGGTTCGGCATATGGCCATCAATCCTCGTGGCAATAATTCTCGTGAACAGCTTCGCGTCCACGTTAAGGAGGGAGATAGGTCTATAGGAGCGGCAGTCCGTAGGGTCCTTCCCCTCCTTCGGGATCACCGTGATTAGTGCCTTGCCAAATGACGGTGGTGCCTTCCCTGTCTGCATTATGTTCGAAAATAGACCCGCTAGGAAGCCCGCCAGTAAATCCGAGAAAGCCTTGTAGAAGCCTGCGGTGACTCCATCCTCCCCCGGGCCATACCCAGCTTCAGCCCTGAAATTGCTTTCAGCACCTCCTCCCCTGTTATTGGGGCATCTAGGGCCATGGATTACAGCATTCCAAGGGTCTGGAGTGAGACCCCTTTGAGGTATGCCTCCCGTGCTTCCCTCTCCACTACCCCCTCTCTTCCATATAGGGTCTCGTAAAAACTAGCGAATTTCTCTGCTATGCCGTTCCGGATCCGTACATTCCCCTCTACATCATCCCCGATTTGTTGGACCCATCTGTCCGCTCTCTGACCTCTGAGTTTGGCCGCCAGCATAGCATCTGCCTTGTCCCACTTCTCGTAGTACCTCTGACACAGGTGTTGGAGTCCCGCTACTATTTTGCCCAATTCTAGATCCCTGAGTTCCTGTCTCTTTCCCCTCACCAGGCCTAGGTCCCTCTCTTTTTCTCCTTCCCCCTTCCCCTCAGATCTTTCTAGTGAGAGTATATCTGACCTCAACCTGTGAGCTAGAAGGGTCCTTTCTCTTTTCTTGGGGGCTCCTTCACTTATCAGCCTACCCCTCCAAGTTGCCTTCGCCGCCTCCCATACGATATCCCGATCCACTTCGCCGTGTCATTTAGCTCAAAATATTCTCTCGACGTCCCTGAGCAGGAAGTCGTTGCATTTCCACAAAGATTCCCTGGCCTTTAAGCCAGAGATGCTTAGGTCCGACCAGACCATATCATGGTCTGACCAACTGTCAGGGCGAATATCACACGCGTCTATTCTACTCATGAACTGGTGAACTGTGAACAGATAATCTATTCTTGTCCTTGTCCCATGGGCTGCTGAGTGAAAGGTGTACCCCTTTGCTCTTGGGTGACGTTCCCTCCAAATGTCCACAAGTCCCCTTTCCCACATCAGGTCTCTGAGCCCCCATTCCGGGACTCCCCCCACGCCGCCTGGTTGGGTGGCCCCCCCGCTATGGTCTAAATCCCGGTTTGCCCACATGTTGAGGTCCCCACCCAGTACCAGGAGACCTTCCGCCCTGCACATCACCTCTCCCATGGCCTCGTGGATGAATTCCTTCGGGCCTACATTGGGGCAGTAAATGGATACCAAGGAGACTCTGGAGTTGTGGAGATTACCGGATACCATCAGGACCCTCCCATCCTCCCTCTCCCAATGGGAAACCTCTGTTAGTTTTTGGTGCCTGTGGATCAGGATCCCAACCCCCACCTTTTTAGTGGCGCTGGACGCCCAAAATACCTGGCCCACATGCAATCCGGGGATGGCCCTCTCCTCACCCTTCACTAATCTGGTCTTCTGCACGAAAAAGGATGTCTGTCCCCGCGTTCTTCATTTCTCGCCCCAGAAGAGAGCATTTAGTTGGGGAGTTAAGCCCTTTGACGTTGAGTGAGCCAATTCTGATCATCTCGACCCGGCCCTTTCTCTCATGGTCTGCCATTACTCCCAAGCATGGTGTTCATCGGCTTCCCGATTCAGTGGGAGCTGCCCTGTCCCCCGTTATGGCTGGATCCGAGGAGATCCCGAGAGTTCCTTCCTCCCCTAGCCCGTTTTCCCCCCTCCCCCCTCGCTCCCCTGTTTGTTACGCCTGCCAACGGGCAAGCCGCCAAAGCCAAAACATGATTGTGCACTGCAGTTCTCTTGGTCAAAAGAAAATCCTATCCCCGGCCGGGGTTGTGCCACTAGGGACCTGATGTATCCCAGGAGTTCATAGTCGTTTCATTAGTCTCCTCCAGCCTCCGACGGTGGGGTGTTGGGTTTTTTAAATTTCCTCCTGCCCTTTTCTTCTTTGTCGACCAGGGACCCAACGGTCCCCTCTCCATTTCCGGTCTGGGCTGAGTTCCTGCTCCTTCTCTCTCCTCCGGAGGGTCTCCCTTGAGCGCCTGTAAAGCTTGCGTAGCCTCCTTACCACTGATCACCCTGTAGTCCACCCCCGCCCGTTCGAAGGATAGGGCGAACGGGAAGGACCATCTGTATCTCATGTCCTGGCTTGTCAGCCATTGTGTGAGTGGACGGCACTCTCTCCTACGGGTGAGCGTGAGGGTTTAAAGGTTCTGATAAATCTTAATGGTGTCCCCTTCAAAGATGAAGCTCCCCAGCCTCTTTGCCTTCTCCAGTACTTCCATTTTCTCCCTGTAGCGGAGAAACCTCACCACGATGGATCTTGGGCCTCCCCCCGCACCGCCTCCACCTCGGTGCGCCCTTTCCAGCTGGACCTCTTTGCCCCCCTCCAGTGAGAAGAGTTGATTGATTAGGCCCTGGACTTTTCTCCCCACATCCGCTGGAGTCTTCCCTCTCTCCTGAGACACCCCCATAATGCGCAGGTTGTTTCGACGTTCCCTGTTCTCTAGATCGTCCATCTTAAGGATCATGTCCTCTTCTCTCATTTCCAAGTCTGTTAACCTGGCCTCATATTTCATGTCGAGGAGGTCTGCCTGTAGATGGTTGTTTTCCATCCCCTCCATTTTGTCTTCCAGGGTGTCCTCTCTCCCCTTGAGGTCTACAATGGAGGCTTGTATGTCTGTGCGGAGCGCCCTGATCTCCTGGAGGATATCCTTGAGGTCATTCCTGGTCAGTGCTGTCGGGGGGGGTCCCCCACAGCCGGCATGATGACCCCGGGGCCTTTGGGCTGGGTTGGGGACTGGCGGCGAAACCGCTGGAGAGAACTGATAGTGCCGGAGAGTGGGGTCTGCTCCAGGATCGGGGGTAGGGCGGGCACCCGGGAGGTGGCGCCGCTGTCCAGGGTCCCCCTGGAACGTTCTAGAAGCTCAGGTCGGGGATCACGGCCCCTTCTTGTTGTAGGGTGCTGCGGCCACAATGCCAACGCCAACCTGCTTTCTCCCCTTCCGCTCCTCACCTTGTATCGGCGGCTGATTTCGGGCCGAGCCCCTCTGTGGGGCCCGAGAGCAGCGGGAGCGAAGTCCCTCACGTGTGCAGCCCTCCGGGCCCAACTTTCTCCGGGTCCTCTGTGGTCCAGGCACCCAGGCTTTCACGTGGGGCGTGGCCGAGGAGCGCCTGGATCAGCACGGGGCAGTCCCGTCCTCTCTGGCCAGGGACGGGTCCAGAGCGGCCTCGTCTTTCTCCCCCCTGCGTTCTGGTAGCTGGTCCCTGGTGTCTCGCTCCGGGCTGTGGACGAGGGGGTGCCTCCCCCAGCGCCCGGGCTTCCCTGATATTGTGGTGGTTTTGGGGGGGTAGTTCCCACCCCGCTGGCGGTTCCCGTGTTCCTCCAAGGGGCCCGCTCGGCGAAAGCTCGGAGGTATCTCCCGCGCTGTAGGCGCCGCTCGCGTTCGGCAGGCTGTGCCTTTCCCGCTCCCAGCGACTCCCTCCGTGGTTGCGCCTAGGGAGGCTGGCGTCTCGGGCTGCTGGGCGAGTGGGGCTTCCCACTTAATTCGGGGACAGTGGTCTCCTCTGGGGCTGCTTTAAAATCCCAGCCGGGGATCCTCGAAGCACACTAGGCCCTGCGATGCTGACGGAGCGCAAGCTCACAGGTCCGTCATGTTCCGCGCCCCCCTGGCGGTCTCCAAACATAAATATTTTAATTGAATGAACCAAGTGTACCACCTTATTCAAAAATGCATCCTAAACTATGCTATGGCATAGTTGGCATAGTCTAGAAAAATGTACTTGGGCTTTGAAGTATCGACAGATTACAATAGTGAACACCCATTCAAGCCAGAACAGTTTGGGCCATAAAGAAATATTGTTTTATAGTTGAAAGTGAAAGACACGTAAGCGATGAACACTCTGATTTGCAATAAGCGAGAGAAATGTATTCAATTTACATACTAAATTAATTTGTCAGTGATCGATCGAAGTTACGACAATGTAGGCGAACAACATGAAATGTTAGTCATCTCAGTGGTCAAAATTACATCACATCTAGAGCATACTTACTTGTTACTTGGATTACGAAGGAGAACTGTTGCGCGAAGTTCGTGCCTAAGGACCATCATAATCCTCAACACAGACCTTGTGAGGCAGGCTGCCCTGAAGTCATGCAGCTCGTTAACTCAAAGCGGTGGTGTGTCCTCTTCGGCTATGTAGGCCGAGCATCCAGAGTTTTCTTGGCAACAGCAGTTCTCCACCTCAGTTGGCATGACCTCACAACAATTGCAAGTACACCAGGTGGAAACATCTTCCATGCGACTAGGCTCAGGCTCATGCTCCGGTGATTCTTCTTCCCAACTATCATCCGATTCCCCATCGTTTCCGCTTCTTTCTCTTTCTCTTTCCATTAGTTCCTCTTCTGAATACTCAGGCTCATACTGGTAGGGCTGTATTTTTGCCATTATATGACAAATATTTAAATAAAATGCAAGTGCTGAGTTAAATCAGTTCTGCTAGTGTAAGTACCTGTTTGCGGGGCTTTGTACTAGGAAGATAGCTGAACAGAGCCGAAACAAGTCACGGCGATCAAAACTAAATACAGTGAAACGATTGAAAAAGCAATGCTGTCTGCTCAGAAAGGGTCTGTTTATACTTGTTGAGGAAAGAAGGGTCCTGGCATTTTCATGGAGACAGGTTAATAGCTTGCGCACAAGGAACGTTGACACAAGATGTCCATTGGAGTTGTGAAAATGGGCGTAAGCGTCTAGTGATGTCCGTTTGAGGGGCGGGCCGATCTGTATTCTTGCCGTGAGGGTACTTGAATTTAGGGCGATGCTTCAATGGATAAGATTAGCACAAGATGGTCGCGCCTAACCTGTTGTTTTTGCATGTGTGAAAGTGAGGAAAACTAAGGTAAGATGCACAGGAAATAATTTTAAGATCGATTACAGTATGCTTAAAAATACATGCTCGAACGATCGGGACAATAACATTTTTTAGCAAACTTCTCTTTTAACCATAACTACAGTGCCATTATAAGGCCACCACAGGCCCTGTAATGTGGGAACCCATTTCTGTATGTGAATACACTTAAATTATGTATATAAGTACACATGCATGAGTGATGTATGTGTGTTGTGCTTGAGATTCCTGACAGTGCATTTCATGTTTGTGTGGAGCTTTCCCGTGCATGTGATCAGAGTTCATCATCCAGAAATAAAAAATATGTGACATGAGTGGAGTATTTAAGCATTTTATGGGACTGGTGATTGTCACAGATGACTTCAAGAACACGCCAACCAGAAAAGAAGGTTCAATGGTTTTTATTAAAGATTCTGAAATTGTCTCACAAAGGGCCGTCCCTCTCACTCTCATCTTCCATGGGCTTCCCCTCCATAGCACAGGCATTCCTAAACTCCAGATTGTCACTAGAGATGTACAACCATTACTATCTAGGTTCTGCCTTTCTAGTCATGATGGCCTAAAGGTAAACACTTTCTCTCTCTGACTGTCTCTGAGAGTTCCTAGATGAGTCCTATCCTGGTGTCCCAAAGGCAATCCCAATGGTAAAACAATCGGGTAAAGTGCTGTTCAAACAGTCAGGTTCCACTTGTCTTGCCCTCTCATGCCCTTATACTCCTTACCCTAGACTTCGCTCTGTATCCTTTCCCTTCCTCATACTCTTTCCCTAAGTTTCCACCCACTGTCTCTCCCCTCTATCCCTCCCACTCCTTCTCCTGTCCCTTGGATTTTCCTCTTTCAGCCACCCTACTCAAACACTCTCAATCACACTTCTCTACCCTCTCCCTTAGTCTCACTCAATTCCCAATCACACATTCTCACACCCAAGCAACCGATACCTCACCTTGCACACTCTCTTGAATTTCTCTCCACACTTCGCTACACCGTCCTTCCTCCTCTCTTGGTCCTCCTTCTACACTCAATTGACCTTCTCCTCACCCAAACAACCCACAATGCTCGTTTCCCACTGCCCCCTTGTATCCTCCCCTGCCATTGGCTACCCTTGCCAGCTTGTTTCCTGGCACAACCACTGTTTTCATTTTCTCCAGGGGCTGGTTTACAATTGCTAGAACATGTATAATGCACATAAAGCCCCGCCCCTATAGAATCCATGCGTCTGCCGACATTTGGAAATGGTGGTCCGGTGCAAAGCAAAGTCCTTTTTAGGGTTATTTTTTCGTTCAGGCTGAGCATTTATATTGCCAGTGGGATGTACGCAGCATTCTTCAGCTTCATCGTTCACAGTGCCCTCTCTGGTGCACGGCCAGCTCGTTTCACCACCGCTAAGCATGCTGGTCTTTGTAGTCCCGTGGTAAGAGCTAAAGAACACTGGTGAGCATTGTGCACAAGAGGTATGGAGCATGGTTTAGTGGTCCCTAATATTTCCATCCAGGCACAGGTAGAAGGGACAGAGACTGGCCCTCTCCCAAATCCCACACACTGCCTCTGGAGCAGGACTGGCTCCGTGTTTCCTGATTACATGCTTCCTGCCCGAGGATGAGAGTGGCCCCCATCCCCTCTTGATAGGGTCAGGGCCCTGATCCTGTCACATGTTGCATATGTAAATAAATACATATGCAGTAGCAAAACCTGGTATATCAGGGGTGCGCCATTGCATGTGATGGTACAGACGCATATAGGGGAGATTCTTCCAATGTGCTGGGAGAGCCTGATAATATGTAACTAAGACATGTCACATGGTACTTACATCTGGCTCCATATATGCATACCTGCTAATGGGTGTTCTACCAGAACACGTCATGGCAGTGTCCGGTAGATATATCAGGCCATACTATCACACTGCTTGGGCACATGACTGCAATACCTGGCATGTGGTTGGAGTATATGTCTACATGATGCAAGTATGCAATACACGACATATGGTGTATGTACTTGCAGTACATGGGAATAGTATGCTAATATGTAACATATGATGGGAGTACCTGACTATACTATGGTATTTCCCGTCACTGCTACACCGATACACTTCTTTAAGAAACAACCAAATATTAACCTGAAAACGCATGCAGCAAACTGACACAAAAACACAAATCCCAAACCACCGACCCATCCACTCTCCACTCTCCACCAATACCGACATCTACACACTACACAAGCTATACACTTTAACATGTCAGAACTATTTGCTTTGTCAATGTTTGCTGCTAAACATGTCTTATACACTTCTTTCTGACTTCACACCTGTCTGTAAGTCTTCCACACTCCAGCGTGTGTTCAACACCAGTTCTGCAAAGCAACATATCAACAGCCTAGCAGGCTTTGTTGAATTAATTGCTTTTCAATGCACGCAAATATAGCAGCAAGTATAATGTAATCTATAGCGACTTGAATGATGAGGTGTGACAAAACCCTTTGCCTAGAGGCAGGAGCACGCACTGTGCAGCGGTCATTGCTGGCCTTAAGCTAAAGCATGATCGTCCTGCAATGGCAGAACCAGACAATTCGGTGGCAGATTAGTCCAAAGGTGTCATGGGAAATTTTTCTAGAATGCAACTGTATGTATCAGGTTATGATGTAATTAAGTCGTTATGGCAGTAATGGTAACTGCACACACTGATTCATATGAATGCTGTTACAGATTAGCAAGCACCCAAGGGCTTAACGACAGCAAAGGCAGTTTCAAAGGATGGAAACATGTTATTTCTTTGATCCCTTTACATCACAGTATAGAAATGTGTCAAGTCGAGTCTCGCGCCCTGCAAGCCGGGCATCAATAGCGCTTTGCCATTTTGGTTAAACTGTGCCCTGCTGCAATTCCAGAGTGAGAACAAAACCCTATTACATTATCTGTACACTTCATTATCTGTACATTATCAACTAGCTATTAGCCAGATCCTGCAGATAATCAAAATAGCATAACAACGATAATAAATCTGCATTGTGTGGCATTAACATCAAAATACAATTTGACGATCATTGAAAAAGCCATTGTGGGCCATGTATAGGCATCATCTAGGTATGGGCATCACATGCTGAAATACCCACGCCATTGCCAGGCTTGGCATCAAAGCAATTTAGACTAATGCATGCTATGTTTTATAATCATGGTGTGTGCATGAAAATGAGGATACCTGGAGTAAGGATGAAATGGACTGTTGATCTCCATTGATAGTGAGTTCCTACTTTCTATGACTTTGTTAAATGCTTGTTATCAAAATCCCAGGCGCTTGCATCATTGCCATCTAATGCCTAAGCCGGTAGGACAGCATTGTTAAAGATATGCCCAGTATTGATAGTGGTGCCCGGTTGCATTATGCGTAATTAGGACCGAAGTGTCATGTTCCATTATATTTTTTGTTTGTATTTTATTTCTATTTTATTAAGCGCCTTAAACCAAAGTGCTGTACCTAGGATACAGAAAGGTTACAAGATAAATGTATAAACAATCAAATCTAGAAAACAATCACTCAAAACTGTTGAAGTAGATGAGATTTCGGAGAATCAAGAAACAGAGAATAAGTGGAGATATCGCAAAGAGAAAGCGGAAGAACGTTCCAATGAAGAGGAGCTAGAAGCCCAAACGAATAAAAGCAAGACTGTGCACATGGGGGACGGGGAGCCAAAAGTATTGAGAAGAAGAATGAAGAGACCGTGCCGGGATATAGAAGGATGTTAGTGCAGCAAGATAACTGGGAGCAAGACCATACAGAGATTTAAATACAAGACAAAGACATTTGAATTTAATTTGAGAATGAAAGGGTAACCAGCCAAGTGTTTCAAAAGAGGCAGTAATAGAATCCCGCGATGAGAGAAGACACAAAAGATGAATAGAAGAGTTGAACACTGATTTAAGAGGGGCAAGACGAGAGTAAGGGAGCCCAAACAGAGAAGAGGAACAGTAGAAAAGTCAAGAGAAAATTAGAGAGGAAATTAGAAGTTTAGATGCCTGAAAAGTAAGAGATGGAGGAGCCTTGCGAATATTATAGAGATGAAAGCGACAGGAATGGGCAGTTAATGAGATGTGGTGAGAGAAAGAGAGATTTGTGTCAAAGTAAAGATCAGGATTGCGAGCTGTGGGTGTGATTGGAAGCTTGAATGGGAAAAAGATATAAAAGACGGTGTAAGATGAGAAGAAAGATTGTTAGTGGAAAAAACAGTGGGAAAAAACAATACTTCAGTCATCGCAGCATTGAGGGTGAAATAGTGGGATGACATCCATGATTTAATTGCAAGCAGAAAGATTGCAATGAATTTCAGGGAAAAAGAGGAGAAGGAAAGAAATAGTTCGGTGTCATCCGCATAGAAGTGGTGGGACAGCGCAAAGGAAGAAATAACAGACGCAAGATAAGATGTATAGAGTGAGAATAAGAAAGGGCCCAGAAATGGCTCTTGAGGCAAACCGTGGGCAAGCGAGAACGACTCAGAGGACGTGCCCTCCCAAGTGACCGAAAATGTTCTATTAGAAAGATAAGAGTGGAACCAGGACAAAACAGAACCTGAAAGACCAAAAGACAAAAGTGAAGCTGAGAGTAAAGAGTGATCAACAGTGTTGAAGGCTGCCGATAGATTTAGAAGAATGAGAAACAATGAGTGCTTAGAATATCGTGCTGAAAGAAGGGGGTTCAACACTGAAAGAAGAGCAGTTTCTTTAGAGTGAAAAGGGTGGAAACCAGACAGAAATGTCAGGAAAATAGAAGAATTAGAGACAAACGTGGAAATCTGAGATGCGTGCTTAAATGATGTGGGAACAGTGGAGGTAGAGAGACTGATACTGAAAAAGGAGACAAGATAAGGTACAAGAAAAGGGTAGACCTTAGGGATTAACATAGAGGGAGAGTCAGTAGGGGAGGCAGTAGGATGAGCTTTAGTGAGAAAAAAGAAAACATCAGAATTAGAAATGGGAGACCCTTTTACCCACTTTGCACAGCAAATCCAGAAACCATTATGCCTTCTTAGTACATAGCTGCCATATTCTAGCTAGCTGGCATAGCAGTACCAGATCCCAGTAAGCCTAGTTAGCACAGCAGTGCCAGTCTCATTTAGGCCCTGAACAAACAAAGGCCAGATACTATTATAGTGGTTTTAACTCCCGTTCTGGCAGGCTGGATCTGGTGTTAAAGAAATGAGCACCCCGGATTACCAAAGCAGTAATCTGGGGTGCTTAAAAAAAAGGATTTCCCTCATTCAATGGGACGCCGCGCACGTCCCGTTGAATGAGGGAAAATCCTTTACAAAGATGGCCACCATGGAAAGGGAAGTGGGGCTCCGTATGGAGCCTCACTTCCCTTTCCGTGGCAGCCTGCGGGACCCAAGGAGAAAGAGCGGATGAAGCAGCGGGATTTGCCGCTGCTGAAAAAAGATAAGTGTGGGGGTGGGAAAGAATATTTTTTTAAAAACGAACAGAAGGTGGGGGAAGATGGCAGCTGGGGGACCCGGCCGTCAGGTGGCATGGAATGTGGACTTGTACCGGTGGTTCAAGCCTGCGTTCCTAGCCATCTGATTAGCTGGCTCCCGCAGCCCGGGTACTAATGCCAGATAGCACTCCAGTACCAGATTCTGTATTGTCTACTTTGCAAAGGAAAGATATATTTCATTGTCCTCAGTCACCACAGGATGTCCAGCATTCCATTGTGACCAGTTTCCACAGCAGTACATTTCTCACTATGCCCAGTTAGCAAAGCATGTGCCTATTCCATCCATACTGCCCAGAAACCGCAGCAGGGAAATATTCCAGTCTTGTCAGGCTCAGTTTGCCCATAATTTGTATGTTCTGCAACAGTGAATACGTAAACATCCAACGGATGACAGGTGGGCACTAAAGGGGGGAAGGCTTTCCCTTCCAGTTTCCCTTCCAGTTGGGATGATTGCACACAGAGCTCCAATGTGTCCTTGCAGACTATCTTGTAAACAAAGGAAAAACTGCAAGCCAGATGCACTTTGGTTCGCAAAGAGACCCCATTTATGCTGGATTCATAATCCAATATGCTCCTTTCAATTTAGCAATTGATTGTCATGTAAATTAGTTCAAAGGAAAAGGGACTTCTATTGTCTTTTCTGACATGTCCTCCTCTGATACCTACAGACAGTTTCACTTCCAACCCCACTGCAATTTATAGAAGCTGGCTCCTAAAACAACAACTTCCGGCTCTTTCGCAGAGCACAGAGGAGGGGGACACGTCAATGGAATGTAACACCATATGTGCAGGGAGCGAGACAGGCAGCGGGATCTCTTCTGCGTCCTCCTTGCATCCTTTGCTATACTCTCTGGTCTGCCTCTTCCATCATCCTCTTTGCTCTCTACCTCAGAAAACAAGTAATGCACGAACCTGCCGTTTAAGAGCTCGAAAGCGTCATTGGTCAATAGTACACTGGCGTCCCTGTGCCCTAGTTATTTCCCTCAATCAACCTCCCTAAGTGCACGACGGCACTAAGTGATCCGCATGAGGACACACTAGCCTCTTGATCATGTTTATCCATATACAATATGCTGAACTGTGGCGATCAGCAATGTGTGTCCTCTTGTCTATGGCTCCGAGTGATGTCTTGTCTTGCTCACATGTGCTCTGATCTGTTGCTTTTAGACCTGCTCCTTTTCTGCTCCCCACATGTGTTTCTTTTCTTTTCTTCTGTCGGTGTGTTGTAATGCTCTCATTGCCTGATCAACGCTCTCAAGCCTCCTGTGAAGCTAGCGCTTTAGACATCCTTAGGTTAACAGTTTCTTCCGTTCGGCCTAAGGTGCACCTTTGGTAGTTTTTCTGTTGTGTCTCTGAGCCAGTGTTTACTATTCTTGAAGCCAGTCCATAGTTGTGTTGGTTTTTCTTTACACACTGGGGGTGTGGCTGTATGTTGCAACATTCTTCCCACCATTCCGATAAGACCCTGGTGGGGGGAGTACCATGTGCCTACCAGGGCATAGGTTTCATGGGGCAATATTTGTGGTTGAAAACATCCTGACATTCTCCATTATGCTGCGTCCCGCCTACAGCATACTCACGCCTTCATTCTAAGTCCATTCTCTTGCTTTATCCTCTCTCCTTCTTAATGTTCCTTGTACTCCTTTTTCCTCTTCCAGCCTTCATCAGACCTTTTTCACTAGGGCCACACCCTTTCAATAGACCATGGAATAGTTGAGACATCATTCAGTTCCAGGTAGTACAGTTCTAGGTAGTACAGTTCTAGGTATTGCAGTTCTAGGTAGTACAGTTCTAGGTAGTACAGTTCTAGGTAGTACAGTTCTAGGTAGTACAGTTCTAGGTATTACAGTTCTAGGTAGTACAGTTCTAGGTATTACAGTTCTAGGTAGTACAGTTGGAGCACCACATTTTATCCATAGTCTCAGCTGAACTCCTCTGCTTCCTTGCCTCAACTATGATAGCTGTGGTTAACCACGAAGTGCCTACCTTTAGGATGGTATGTTGGGAGGCACCAGATACAGAGCGATATGGTATCAGGGGCCATGATCATCAATTTCCAGTCGTAGGTATTACATTTTTAATAAAGCATCTCTCCAATCACACACAAAAAAGACTGAAATAAAATGTAAAGCAAAAGAAATGATAGTATTTAAGACTCCTGCTCTGCCTGTGTTCCTCTGATGGTTGATTTGATGCCACAGATGTAGCTCTCAGTTGGTGTGATGCAGGGATTGTTGTCCATTGAGCCGGTGTCTCTTTAGGTCTTTCAGTTCAGCGGCGATCATGGTTACAGTCCTCTTGGATCAGCCTGCAGTGGTGGGAACTTGTAGAAGACAGGCAAGTGTCTGAAGAGACAGTAGCCCTTACTTGATTGTGTTGTTCTGATTGAAGAACAGGGTGTCAGTTGGAAAGGATATGGCTTACAAAGTGAGTAATAACAAAAAGAATGATGGCAGTCTTAGGATGTGGCGCCTTACATAAGAAATGGATTCATTGAGAAGATATGCCCGGAGACGGCGGACCGACCTTGAAGGTAACGGCCCGCTGCCAAAGTTAAGGGCGCGGGTGCAGAAAAGGTCCACGCTGCCAAAGGGCATATCGCCATTAGCACTCGTGTGCTAATGGTTTTTTTTTTAAAAGAAAAGAAATGTTAATTTCTTGTTCGGGCCGGCGCCTTGCAGTGCTGCTGCCAGCAAGTCTATTTTCTATGTTGTTGGCTGTGATATCATCAACAAGCAAATGGCCTAAGTTGAGAACTGCACTACACGGCACCGGGCCGCGTGAGAAAGGTACATTTATTTGCATTTTCTTTTTTTTAAAAAGACACCATTAGCACCTGTGTGGACAACTACACGGGTGCTAAGTGGTGAAGGGGGAGCGGGGAAGGAATGGGAGGAGGGGGCGCTGGTCACCCAGGCTACTTGGAACGCAAGCTTGTACTAGAGAATAGAGCCCGCTTTCTGAACTTCCTCATTGTGCTATATACCGGGTCGTAAATGGGAGTGGTACCGTATACCAGGGACAGGGACATAATGATATTTTTAATATTTACAGCCTCAGGAAAGTGTTTACGTATTTACAAATGAAATGCAGTGGTCCTGATGTTGCAATGCAAGAGAGGTGGAGGACAAAGCCCGGTGGAGAATGTCCTTGTTTTTACGGCCTAAGCCCCAGTTCACAAGTGAAAAGCACAAGGGCTTCATGTATGGAACTAGAAGAAGCAATTGGAAAGCTTCTAGGTACTTTGAATGGGCAGTAAAACCAGCCCATAAGAGACAGACTGTCTCGTGTGCACAGGTTGCTCTTGACACTCCAGCAGGACCCACTACTAATGTGAAGCCTATGGGAATGAGTGTGCGACGTATCCCTCTGAAATGCCTCGATGAACCAGGCAGTGAACTGGGCCGGGGTTTTCATGTGAGCAGATGGACCCACGCACAGTGTCATTTCATGTGTTTGCGGGTCCTGTGCCAGCATGGCTTCTTCCATTTCTTTCATCTCTCCTGAGATGCCTTTCACGTAACCCAATCTTCTCTCTCTCTCTCTCTCTCTCTCTCTCTCTCTCTCTCTCTCTCTCTCTCTCTCTCTCTCTCTCTCTCTCTCTCTCTCTCTCTCTCTCTCTCTCTCTCTCTCTCTCTCTCTCTCTCTCTCTCTCTCTCTCTCTCTCTCTCTCTCTCTCTCTCTCTCTCTCTCTCTCTCTCTCTCTCTCTCTCTCTCTCTCTCTCTCTCTCTCTCTCTCTCTCTCTCTCTCTCTCTCTCTCTCTCTCTCTCTCTCTCTCTCTCTCTCTCTCTCTCTCTCTCTCTCTCTCTCTCCTTTTTCTGTCCATCTCCCTCTTTTTCTCTCTCTCTCTCTCTCTCTCCGACCCCCCCCACCCCCCCCCCATAACCCTCCTTCCCCCACCCACCGAAACGCCACCCCCCAGTCAGCATGTTGATGTAGATGTTGATAATAAGGGTACAGCAGGTCATGATCATGTTTACGATGCCACTGACCTCTGACTTAGCAAGAGGAGTGGCTAAATTCTCAGGTTGTCCTGTCACTTCCAACTCAGGTACCTCTGAAGTTTTACAAGCAGGATCAGATTACAGAAATGTGTTATACCTACATTGGGTTGCACTGGCAATACTTGGTTCACTGGCATGGCCATTGTGGTTGCTTTAGTCTTTGGGAACACGTTTTATATTGTCATTTTCCTAAAAAAGCCAAGGTTTTTTTAGAGGGAGCCTTCGCCTGGCATTAATAGCACTTTTCGAAACATCAAAGTCCTTGTGACCATCACAAGTCACCAAAGGAAGATTGAGGGGAACAGTGAGAAGGGAGTCTGATGAAGGGGTTCGTATGGTGGTGTAGCCAGGATTTCTTGCCATGGAACGCATGCACATAATGCAACGCGTGCCCAGGGCAGGATTTTAACAACTAAAGAAGATATATTCATCTAATTTGGCTGCTTTCTTTCGTGTGCTCCCTCAGACCATGAAAGGGTTTGAAATATTTTGGGACATTGAATACTTTAACTGGTTAAAAGACACCATTCAACCAAAATGGCCATTTCCAATGTACTACAACATGAAGTAATGTGAGCCCCAAAAATAATCTACTCTGAGTTTTACAACTATATCTTCAAGAAAAAACATCCAAGGAAAGTATGTGATACTGGTACCTGCTTGTAGTCAATAGCGAAGGGATGTAGCGTGTTGTGAGAAAAAAAGTTAAGTGCTTCAAACAAGGGACGGTGGTTTACTTTGTGATTCAGTTTGTTGGTATAGAATATTAGATTGCTTAATTGGGTGAGTACGTGATTTGAAACCAATTGGACTGTGTGAATATCACACATTGAAACTCAACAGACAGAATTGTCATAGCAAAACGCGTATAATTATCTGCGTCATAATGAACACCAGTCATTTTGCAACATTATAAATAAATCATGTTAGTATTTCCCAACTAAACATTATTCATTCAATCAACCGTGCAAAGATAAAAGAAAGAGTTAGTCCTAGTCAAATTCAAACATGTGCATCTTTTCTCTTCTGAACCAGAACAGTAAAATGCATGCAAAGTAACTGCTGATATGAAAATTCATAAGTCTGATGAAGGAAGAAATGCAGAAAAAACGAAATCCCTTTTCTCGCCTAGCATCATTCCTACATGCACACTTATAGCCTTATGCCATAAGAGAATACTAAAGTCCCGTTCTACAAGTCCCGGGATTCTTGCTGCATGCCATTTTGCATTCCTGTACATATTATAATTACTGGTTTACAGCTGCCAAAATGCAAAATGAAGTCTACCTAAAAGCCATAACTGCTTTATCATTTGACACATAACATGGAACAACTTCAGATCTCGGGGTTGCACTTTTATTATTATAATAATAATAATTATTATAATTAGGGCATTTATTGAGCGTGGACCTAGCTTCGGGTAGCAACGTAGCAACGTAGCACATTACAATCATAGGGGGAAGAACAGAGTGAGGGAAGCAGAGAAAAAGCGAGTAGGGAGCTATAGGGGGGAGGGCAAGGGTGGGCAATTGGCAGCAAGGGATCTAAAAGCAACCAGGGGAGGAGATCACCGACTCTCAGGTAGTGTTGGGAGTGCAGGGGGTGTGGACCTAGGTGTGAAGGAGGAGCCATTCCTCGAAGAGGAAGGTCTTGAGTTCTTTGTTGAACTGTAGAAGCGATGGGGCAAGTTTGATGTTGACGGGGAGGAAGTTTCAGATTCTTGGAGCGTAGACAGAGAAGGCCTGTCTTCTGGTTCTTTCCTTCCTGTACCGTCACATTTCAAGTCTGCACATTTCCTTACTTCTGGTTGATCGGCAGCCTCTGGATATGCTGAGTTTGTCAGTGAGGAAGCTTGAGGACTTCAGGGTGACAGCCTTGTAGATAATGCAACAGGATTTGAAGATGATATAGGCTTGCAGCAGGAGCCAGTGTAGTTCGATGAGGGTCAGGGTGATGTGGTCCTTTCATGAGTCTTGCTGCAGCATGCAGGACACATCTCAGGGGTGCCAGGGTATTCGCTGGTAGGCTTTCTAAAAGGGCATTACCACCATTCAGGTAGGAGAAGACCAAGGCTTGGACTGCAGATCTGAAGTTGATTTCTGGGATGAAGGGCTTGATTCTCCACAGAAGAGAAAGTTGGTACCAAGTTGTTTATGTCTTCTTCTATGTGCTATTTGAACATGAGGCATCTGTTGATGTTGGATCCAAGGGACCCTCAAGGTTCACAGCAGAGAGGTAGGTCCATACGTCAGGGTGTTTGGTGTTGTTGCTCAGCAGTAGGAAATCAGTCTTGGAGGAGTTGAGCTTTAGGTAAGCACTGGACATCCTGGGCTGGATAGGCAGGCCTTGAGCCTGTGGATGTATTCGATGGAGAACATCTCGAGGTAGATCTGTGTGTCATCTGCATATTGGTGGATGTAGATGTTTTGTGAAGCGAGGAGGGTTCAGAGCAGTTCCATGTAGAGATTGAAGATCACAGGGGGAGAGGGTGGATCATTGCAGGACTCCACCAGTGATGGGTAAAGTTAGTGATCTGGAAGAGTCCATTTGTATGAACTGTTGGTGATGAGGACGATCTTGCTGATCCCCATGCAGTGATGTAGACTGTTGGTGAGTGTCTGGTGGTCTACACTGTTAAATTCTGCTATGAGGTCAAGGAGAAGAAGGAGGGAAAGATGGCCATCATCGTCAATCACATTGATGGTAGCCGTTTCTGTGCTGAATCTTGCTCAGATTTGTAGGACAAAATGAGGATATTGGCTTTGATGTATTGGAGAAGTTGCATGGCTACTGATTTCTCAAGGATCTTACTTAGGAAGGGAAGATGGGTGATGGGGTGGTCGTTTTGCTATGATTTCCAGGGCCCAGTGTTAGTTTCTTAAGAAGTGGGAGGATTTGTCTGGTCTTGAGGGTCGAAGAGAAGGTGCCTTGAGTTAGGGAGTTGTTGATGATTGTCAGGAAAGGAAGGAGTGCTTCAGTCTGAAGGGTCTTGTGTATGTAGGCAGGTAGGATGTCTGCATACGATGTGGCCTTTATGGATGATAAGATAGCAATGAGGTCTTCCATAGTTAGTGCCTTGAAAGTTGTCCAGGTATTTGTGGTTTTGCGAGATGGGATGTCTAGTGTGCTGTCAGTTAAGGCGTTGGTGTCTGTGTTTCGGTGGATCATGATGGTTATGAAGCGGGCTCTGCTTTCATTGTTGGCCTTGGCTATGGTGTTTTGGAAGTTTGGCAGTTGGTGAGCAACTGCCAGTGGATCTAGGTCACGTGACCTAAGCCCCACCCACCTGTCAATCACTGCTAATCTGTTGGTGCCTTCTTGTTTTTTCATTCTTCTTCCCTACTAATGCAGCCCTCCAGTCTCTTCACCTTTGTGGTCAGTGAGCAAGTGCTAGTGGATCGAAGCCACGTGAGCTAAGCCCCAACCACCTGTCAATCACTGCTAATCGGTTGGTGTCTTCTTGTTTTGCCACCCTTCATCTCTACGTAAGCAGCCCCCCAGCCTCTTTTTCTTTGCAGTGGGTGGGCAAGTGTCAGTGGATCTAGGTCACATGACCTAAACCCCACCCACATGTCAATCACTGATAATCTGTTGGTGCCTTCTTGTTTTTTCACTCTTCTTCCCTACTAATGCAGCCCTCCAGTCTCTTCACCTTTGTGGTCAGTGAGCAAGTGCTAGTGGATCGAAGCCACGTGAGCTAAGCCCCAACCACCTGTCAATCACTGCTAATCGGTTGGTGTCTTCTTGTTTTGCCACCCTTCATCTCTACGTAAGCAGCCCCCCAGCCTCTTTTTCTTTGCAGTGGGTGGGCAAGTGTCAGTGGATCTAGGTCACATGACCTAAACCCCACCCACATGTCAATCACTGATAATCTGTTGGTGCCTTCTTGTTTTTTCACTCTTCTTCCCTACTAATGCAGCCCTCCAGTCTCTTCACCTTTGTGGTCAGTGAGCAAGTGCTAGTGGATCGAAGCCACGTGAGCTAAGCCCCAACCACCTGTCAATCACTGCTAATCGGTTGGTGTCTTCTTGTTTTGCCACCCTTCATCTCTACGTAAGCAGCCCCCCAGCCTCTTTTTCTTTGCAGTGGGTGGGCAAGTGTCAGTGGATCTAGGTCACATGACCTAAACCCCACCCACATGTCAATCACTGATAATCTGTTGGTGCCTTCTTGTTTTGCCACCCTTCTTCCCTTCTTAAGCAGCCCTCCAGCCTCTTTGCCTTAGCAGTTGGTGAGCAATTGGCAGAAGATCTAGCTCTGCACTTCTTTCAGAATCACAACCCAGCAGAGTCTGTGTGATAATCCCCTGGCTGTAGTTATTGTTTGCCACATGCACGCATTTTGGTATTGTGCACAATACACATTGCATTTGTTAATCTGCTGTTACAGGCTTTAAATTCCTTTCAACAGATGGCCAGTCAAAACCTCCTGCTTTGGTCAGAGCTGGTAATATCTTATATATTACTGGACTTTATTTCTGCTGGTTTTAGCTTCTGGTCTTTCGTCAGAGGGTCCCAGTGCTTTCCTTTATGGTTGAAGACTCCAGTTGGGAATGAGCTCTTAGTATGGTTGCAAGGCTTCTGTGCATTGTATCATGAACATCCAACATCTTGCAGTCAGAGAAGGGAAATACTTTCCCCCAAAATGTTTACTCCTGTGCCCTGGCTCCATTTACATACATGGAAGGCCCAGAAATGTGTAGATGATTTTATTTGATCTAATAAAGTGAAACAAACTGCAGTCAGAGCCCTGGGGCTGATCGGGCTTTGGTGGGTTATGTCGCTCCTGGTCTGTCCTCTGTTACCCGTGAGCCTTTGTCTGAACTTTTTAAGCTAGGGCCATCTCAACATATTTTGGGCCCAAATGAACAGACTCCGTTGGGGTCTCCTGAAGCAAACAAAAAATGAAGGGACCCAAAGACACTGTGATTTTCCTCCACCTCCCCCACCCCTTCATCAACATCTCAAACCATAGCTTGATATATTGCTTTTGTAGTGATTAAAAGTGTGGGAACGCACTCGAATTTCCCTGACCTCATTATCCATTGTGGAACGAGCATAATAAAAAAAGTGTCACGACAAGAGCAACATTAGCCATCCATGAGGAGGGTATTTATGTTCTGGCATAGATATAGGACACATTCTAACAGTAACAAGGTACAAGGAAGGTTTACAGTATGTAGAATGCATGCAGGGCACAGATCAGTAGTCATATGACAAAGATGCACATACCTCAGCATAGGTAGAGAACTCTGATTAACATCCTAACAAAATGTGATTGGCATGTGCTGCCCCCGGGAGACAGTTGCATGGCCTTGACTTACCTGGTCCCTGCCAATGGTATCCTCAACGTCTCCCGGCATCCACACTCTGTCTGGATGGGTGCTGCAATTCAGCTAATATGGCACATATCAGCAAAATGACTGCTGACTGAGTATGGAATATGCACAATACGAGACTTCCTGGCATTGCTAGGACAACATTCCCCGAGACTCATTTTCACATTGCTCCATAAGATGCTGAGCCAGACTGGACCTGGCGTGTCTCAGCACCTTCCCTCGTCCTCACGTTCTTCCAACTCATGGTTTGTGGAGATCTGCTTTCCTGCCCTGTTTCTCAATCCTCTTGTTCCGTCCTGTCTATTCTTTACTGGAAATTTTACCCGCCACCTCTTTACACTACCCAGTCCTTGGGGAATAGATTTTTTGAAGCATTACCTCACTTCCCCTGCCTCAACCTTTCTTCATTTTCCCCCATTCTTCGGCTAGCTCCACCTACAACCACAGCATCCTCCAGCAAGTGTTTTCTTTGGCTAGGACAGACTACAGCGCCCCAGCTCAGAGCTAGCCACTGCTCCTGCATCATCTACATCTGGGGTACCGTTCTGTGGTGCAGGGAGATGGATCCAGCACCTCTCTGTGGGACACTATTCATTGTGCAGATGCTACACCGCATTCTTGCATCCGCCTTTCCACTGGTTGGTGCTTTTTAACATCACAGTAGCCCTGTCTCGCCAATCCACGGTCAGGCTATCAGGCACAAGGTGCCAGCGTTCTGAGCAGTTTGACCGTACAACTGTTAAGGCATGGATGAAAGAACCAATTGGAAGCAATGAGTAATGTACAAATACCACAGAATAAATAGTGGATGCAGATTAGAATTTAGTAGGATGGAGGACATACCCAAATTTAAAGTGACATTAGAAGAGCCATGTTTTTTTTATTGGTGTTGCCATGAGTGTGCCAAGATTGTGGTGTGCAATATATGAATGGTCACTATTATTATATATATAAAGCAACACTCCAGCCTCAATATGGAGCCCCTCTTCCCTTTCCATGGTGGCCATGTTGGTAAAAGATTTTACTTCGTACAACGCGACGCAGCATGCGCCACGTTGTAGGAAGGAAAGTCTTCTTTTTTTAGGACCCCAGTTGCCGCTTTGGTAACCCGGGCGCTAATGACCTTAACACCCGATCCAGGCCACCGGAGCAGTTGTTAAAGCCACATTAAACCCACAATGTAATAATTGCTTAAATATCTAATTTAACCTCTAAGTCAGTCCATTCATATTTGCATGGCTTTAATGCACACACAATACCTTACAGACAGCGCCCCAAATCTTTGCAACACAGTGGGAACTTCTTTCACACAAGGTCCTCTATGAGAGACCGTGTAGAAAAGTATCTCAGTACGTTAAAAAAAAAACAGTCAAATTTAAACCGGAACGCAGTTAAGAAAATGGTGTTAAACGTTCCATTTTTGGAAAATCTACAGTGAGCACAATGACTGTCTGTAACTCTAAGGTAAACTCCCCTGGAAATTGCACCCCATGTCCCTGGAGCCAGCTATAAAGTCACACAAATATTTCACACCAACTGGTGACCACCACAAAAATTGAACCCTTCCTTAGTCATCAACACTAAGGACTGGATGGTACACACAAACCTCGAAGACACCGTGGGGTCGATTCATGGAGCAAACGTGCACCGAAAATCCCAGCGCAAGCAGGCGCAAGGTAGCGCAAGCGTGAGAAACGCAGCGCACGCGCACATGTGCGATTCAAGGAAGACGCTGCGCGTGTTTCCCGCTGTCCGTGCGCCCAATCCTGCCATGGCGCATGCAGGCACACATGGCGTGCGCTACGCGCACAGCAAAAGCGCACATAGCGCGGCGCACACAACCAAAGTGGGTGGAACAGTGGGCGTAACACGCGGAATGGAGAATAACGCGTGAAAAAGAAGGCGTAACTGGGGAAGTACTGCAGGGAACTACACGGAACGCCCACACGCACGCCAACAACCCGTATTCATGGATTCGAATACGGGAAACCCGCGCGCTGCAAAAGACGCACACAGGCGTCAACGCATCCGCCACACGAAGGCAGGCGGAAGCGTCCCCACGCACAGTATAAGAGTGCACGCAAACAACAAACACGTATATACAGCTACGATGAATGCCCCATTTGTTGCAGCACTGATCCTGGGACACCGCAGGAGGAGGGGAATAGCCAGGGCACGCATTTTCGCACCACGGACAAGCCTTTTTGGGATGCCTGACGACCAGGTCTATGGCAGGTATAGGTTTCCACCCCACATCATCCTAGACCTGGTCAGGGAGTGGGAAGATGACCTTACATCCCCCACCCTTTGCTCCCAAGCATTGAGCCCCTTGCAGAAGCTGCTCAATGTCCTGCATTTTTTGGCCACTGGGTCATTTCAGTGGACTTCTGCCATAGTGGGGGGGGTCTCACAGGCCATGCAGTCACGCTGCCTACAACAGGTACTGGCAATCATGACAGCGCGCCCCTCAGTCCGCAGGCACATATACATGCCCAGAACACCCGCAGAAAGGCAGGCCGTTGTCCTGGATTTCAGGGTGGCACACTTCCCCAAAGTGCTTGGTGCCATAGATTGCACCCATGTGGCCCTACGTCCACCTAGGGCCACTGAGCACATCTACCGAAACCGCAAGCACTGGCATTCCATCAATGTACAGGTGGTATGCGATGCAAAGGGAATCATCACCTCTATCTATGCAAACTACCCTGGCTCCGCCCATGACAGTTTCATATACAGAATGTCCGCCCTGAGCCGGGCCCTGGAAGCTGGGCAGCATGGCGACACCTGGCTCCTAGGTGAGTACAAATGCCCTTGCACATGCATGCATGTCACACACACACACACACAAATACACAAACCCCAATAATCACAACCATTTACACCTCCCCAGGGGACAGCGCCTACCCTCTGAGCAACCACATGATGACGCCAATCCGGAACCCCACCACACCACCCCAGGTAAGATACAACGCCGCCCATATTGCAACCAGGGCCATAGTGGAGCGCACATTCGGAGTGCTCAAGTCACGTTTCCGCTCCCTTGACCGCTCTGGCGGGCAGCTACTCTATGCACCACCAGTAGTGTGCAGAATCATTGTGGCAGCATGTGTCCTGCACAATGTTGCAACACGGCAGGGCGTCCCGGTGGACATGGTGGTGCCCCCACATCCCCAACCACAGGCACAGGTGCTGCCCATGGGAAGGGACAGGGCATGTGGCGAGGAAGCCCGGACCCAGCTTGTGGCCACATTTTTCACCTAAACTCCCACCCCTGCGGAGTGCACACAGGCCTGGCACATACCAGGTGACAATCGATGATGACAAGGAGACAGTCAACTGTCACAACCCTACCACCCTGAGATAGTTGCCATGGAAGTGCCACATTGTCTGCATCCCTAGCTACTTAAACACAAGCTATCCTGTGTGACCAAAAGGCACACATATGACATGACATGATATGGCCTATACACAAGTATTTCAAAGTGCGATGAGGCAGGGAGGGGGGAACAAGGGAAGACAGACAACGGTACTACTAGGCCAGGTGTCATTTAGATTGTGCAAGTGCAGGGGTAGAGGGAAGGGAAAAGTGCAAGGGGAAGGGGAGGGGGGGAGTGCAGTACAGGGTAAGTAGACCAAAAAACAAATACATAGGCCAGCTGGTGGCAACTGCAAAGGTAAGTGCAGACAAGTGCTGGGAAGGGGGGGCTGTAGGGATAGAGAGACAGTCCCGCAGTGCAGGGGTTGCCAGGGAGGCAGTGCAAGTGGAGAGTGGCTGGGCCAGGGACCGAGATCGGTGAGAGTGGCCCACTTGCAGATCCAGTGCAGTTCCAGTGAAGAATTTAGCAAGGGAGAGGCAGAGAGAAAGCAGAAGCAAAGAGGAAGGTCTTGCGGTGCTTCCCGAACCGGAGATGGTTCTCCTCAAGTTCCAGTGAGGCAGGAAGGCTGTTCTAGAGGGAGGGCCCTGCCGCGGAGAGAGATCTACCCCCAGCTAGTTGCTTTGAGAAGCGGATGACCCTGACATGCAAGGTGTGAATCACACACACCTGCAAAACAGGCCATGGCCATCACTGTTATATCACTCAAACCCTCCCAAACCACAACATGACATGGCAAGCAATACCCATACACCAACACAGTAACAATAAGGTACACATTGCCATGTCCAAAATGTACAGTGGCATCAGACAATGATGCCTGACCTGGAATCAGATGAAATGACTGACCAACAACCTCCCACCCAAAATAAGTCATTTCCAAATGCATTACAAGAGTTGTAGACGTAACATAACAATGAATGCCTGTATACATGCACATTGTGCATTGCAAAATCAACACTGCAGCTTCTGTGTGCTGTGTCCTACTCCTGCAACACACTGCTCAGCGCACAGCACAGTTAACAGCCATTGTGTGTGATGCACACCCTGAGCATCACATCTAAGCGACAGACCACATCAAAAAGCAAATTAGGCATGTACAGGATCCATAATTGGTCACAGAACATGTGCTGCAGGGACACAGTGGGCACCAGAAGGCAAACAGTGTACACGTGGATATGCAAGAGTGTTTGTACATCTAGTGCATCAGAGTGCAAGTGTGTGGGTCAGCAAGAACATGCACTCAACATATGCATGTGCAATCAAGTGACCATCAGTGCTCTCTACACATCACATGTGAACATTCACCATGTGTACACCCCAGCATGTCAAACCACAACTATCCCCTCGCACCTGAAAGGTAAACACAACACATGAACAGGCATTGATCAGCAGAACACAACATGTACATAGGATACCACCATTACAATGTCAGGGTTCCCATCACACTGCAGGGCAAGGCAACTATCAACAACAACCCCCCCCTCACAAATAACCATGACCCACTGAACAACTGCACCTGGGTCATGGAGCCTTCAACCCTCAATTCCACCTGGCCACAGGATCACCTTTCCCCTTCGTCACCATCTCACACCTTGTGTGTAAAAAGGTGCCTGCACCCTCAGAGTCCACCCTTATTTCCAAAATCACAAAATCCAAGCCAGAAAAACGAACCAGAACACCCTCCAGTAGATGACTCGACGTAGCAGTACCTCACAAAGGCCAAGTACTACCACAATGATGCAACAACCAAGGTAGCACAGTAAAGCAATGTCACAACAGGATGTGAACCATGTGTGGTACATAACATAGAATGATGCACCATGAATGGATGTGTACTGTCACAGGTCCCGTGTACAGGCGCGGGAGTGTCACGAAACAACCACTCCCACCGTGTCCCGGGTGCCTGCAATGTCAAACTCACACAGGCCCCTGAGACCCTGGTGGGGAAGGAGGGTCAGGGATATGCAGTCGGGACAGGTGTTGGCACACTGGATAACTGGAATGAGTGGCAGGAGAGGGGAGGAGGAATGACACATGAAAGTAGGGAATGCACGAAAATGCACTACCTGCATGAACACATACACAATCCAAACAAACTTGGACATCATTGTCATGGCCTTCTGTAGTCCAGGCTTAGGAGTGGCACGAACCAACCACCCCCTCTAGGGTTTTGGCGCCTGCAAATTTGGGGCTTACACAGGCATCCGCAACCCCAGCGGGGAAAGAGGGTTAGGGAACGTTGCTTGGATAGGTACGGGAAGCAGGAACACCGGGTAGAGGGTACAGGGTTCAAAATTGCATAGGATTCCGGGTGATTAGGGGGAAAAAAACATACCAAATTGAATTACACATTCATCCATGCATTAGTGCACCCCCCAGCAAGCCTATGCAGAGCAGTTTGAAAGAAAAACAACAAGACACTTAGCTCTGGTTTTGAGTGCTGGCCTCCTGCCTGCGCACTCTCAGGTCCGGTTACAGGAGCACTGCAATGATTGTAACGCTCACCTGACTCCCACGGAGGCGCTGGCCTGGTTCGCGCTGCTGTGACCTCTTCTAAGGTGATGCGCAAGGTTCGGAAGACGGACTGGACCGGGCCCCCAAATCTGGCTTGTCTGGCTCACAGAAGTATCCTTCTGTAGGTGAAAATAGGGGATTAACTGTCTGCGGAGTAATGCAATCGGCCTCCCACTTTCCCCTCTCACCCTCCTCGAAACCCTTCTGTGATTCCTCGTAGCGTCTCACCTTAGGGTCTGGAAGGATGAGCTCTCCATCCTGCTTCTGATGCAGGGGCGCGTTGGTATCCAGTTACTTTACTGGATTTTCGGATTGGTGAGAACCAAACTTGCTTGGCTTCCAGGTAAGTTTTTTGATAAGAGGTTCCCCTTGTGTCCATGCATTAATGTACTAATGCTAGTGTCTTTTTCCCCATAGGGACCGGGGTACGGAATGCCGGGGAACAGGCACCAACCCGAGATGAGAGGTGAAATCCTTGTAGAAATCAGATAAGTCTTTAATGAGCGTTTTTTGGTAATGTCTTTTCATTCGCTCATTAACGCTGATGTCTTTTTTTCCCCTTAGGGGCCGGGGTCCGGAAATGCCAGGATGTGGTGCGGACCCGAAATGAAGAGGGAATGAATCAACAGGTAAGTCTTAACATGGAGATTTAGCTTTCCTTATTCCCTTCTCTCTCTCAACTTTTTTTCTGGTCTTTTTTCCCTAGGCGCTGGGGCGTGACTGCGAATCCGGATGATCGCTGCTGAACATGGAGGCGCCCTGTAAAGGTGAGTGGAATGCGGCGCTGCAGCGATCGACGCGATGAGCTTTTAAATAAAAGTCTTCCTTTTCAGGATTGTCGGCGAGATGTCTCCGGGATGCGGATTTAGCAGGTAAGGACTTTTCCTTCTTCTGTTCTCTTCTTCTCTTCCTTTGCAGGTGATCCAGGATGCTGGCAGGCATGGCAGAAGTCAGGATGCAGGAGCAGACACGGTGAGCGTCCAGCTGCTAGATGCAGAACAACGCGAAGCACGTGTGGCTGTTCGGGTGGGGTTTAAATAGCCTTGGAAGAAGTTCCAGGTATGTATCCTTCCTCCAATCAGGTACGTATCCTTCCCCGACCACGCCCGGATGGTAAATTAGTCCCATAGGTAAAGTAGTTCCTTTCAGGCCTCAAGGAGGCCGGGATCCTGCAGCATGGTCTGCATCAGGTAAGTGCACCCAAGCACTCCCATAATGAGCCTGGCGCCTATGGCGCCAGGACTGATGTCTTTTATGAGCCTGGCACCATAGGCGCCAGGACACTGTCCAAATGGCCCCTATATGGGGTTGCTGGGTCCTTCCTTGGGGACTGGATGTCCGCTTCCGGGGACGCAGGGCTTGAACCGGCTCCCCGGGAGCGGGCATCATGACACTGGTGTAGATGCTTCGTACCCATATATAACATTACCCATGTGATGGGTCATACACAGTCAATGCAGTAAGTCAGCCGCCGGTGGGTGTGTGGCAAATGGAACACCAATGTGTCACAATTCACACAACATGCAATGTTCCCTGGGTAAGCAGACATACCCATATAGCAAGCCATAACTTCAGAGCAAGTAGTGTACCACCATGACCGAAACAAAGTTGGCAGTGCATTTATCAAAACGTACATGGAAATGAAATGCACTTCACCTGAGTATGTCCCTGTGAGCTGCCCCTTTCCATGTCTCGGAACGCTACATGATTGATACAAGTGCCTCAATGGACCTTGGTGTACCGGAGGGTATGTGCCACTGCCCCTGCAGGTGTCTCAGACAACCTTACAATCAACAGCCATCAGTCCACCAACACATCTGAGCTGCATTGTGTGCTTCAACACCAATATTCGTCCAAGCTCACCCTCAGTGCTGTGACTAAGCCTGCATGTGCAACTCGCCTGGTGCAAGCTTTGCTGTGTTGTGGCCCCCCTGTGCTGCTCACCTTGCCTGGAGTTCCTTGGAACACGTCAGCAGTTCTAGGATGTAGGTCTGCAATCCCTGTGCCTCTGCTTGTGCACACATGTGCATGTGGGCACCAACAAACGTGTCCAGAATTCCGACGTCCAATGGGCCATGTCTGCTGGCAAAGGTGCTCTGGAGGCTCACCCCCTGCAGAAGGGCATGAAACACATGGTTAATGCTTCAAAGTCATCTGTGTGTGTCTCTTCAGGCATCTCATTACTTGACCATGTCAGAGAGTCACATCAGAAATCACACCATCAGTCCGTCTTTCACATCCAAAGTGTGGAACACTATCTACGGCATGAATTGCAACAAGCACGTGTACAGTAAAGATAAAAAACATACTACACAATGCATAGCAATGAATGTACACATTCATCATGAAACACCCCATCTAGCAAAAGCTGAACAGTGGACAATAACACCAAAATCATCCCCACTAGGGGTGTAAACACAAGTCACACAGCACCAGACATGCCACAGATATGACAGTCCAAAGCCCTTGTGTATAAGGTTGTGACACCGAACCATCCTTGCGAGCCCATGGATAAGGGAGGCAGAAGTGGCATATGTGAGTCAAGGACCCCAAGCAGCAAACACATACACAAGACAAGCCTGAAGGGCCCAGCTGGAACAGACAGTGGATGCCTTCAAAAGCCACAAAGCACCGCACCGTCACATGAAAGCACAATAGACAAGCAATTTTAAACTATATTAACTAATTACACTAACTATGGAAAACCTACATTACCTAATCAAACTAACTATCAAACAGAAACTTAACTAACTAAACTAAAAGAAAAATCAAAAATGGCCACATACGACCCGGGGGGGGAGGGGAGGCACCCAGGAGGGGGAGGTACAGGGTGCTGCTCAACATCCACATGCGATGATGCTGAGCCAAAAAAAAAACTCCATGGGCTCAACGCCTGCACAGCCTGACCTATGTGGGAGATAGATGGTCGTCCGAGTCTGGCTCATCCTGTAAAGGAGGACGTGGCACAGTAGCCTGGCCACGCCTAACCGCAGCTTGCCCCTCGTCGGCAGCAAGTCTGCCGGACGGGTGAGCCTGGTTCTGTGTGGCGATGTGACGTAGGTCGGCATGCAGAACCTCATGTGATACACGTGCTTCCTCTTGCAAGGTAGCACGTGTAACACAGAGTTCCTCCTGCAAGGCCTGGCTGGACAACCGCTGTACCTCCCGGCAAGCCTGTAGCTCAGCCGAGATGGTACGCTCAAGCTGTGCAAACCTCTCCTCTGCCCGCTGCCTCTGGGACATCATAAGGACACCCAGAGTGGATTTGAGGGAAGCATACTCCTCCCTCAGGGCATCCATGTGTGCCTCTGCGTGAGCAGCAATTGCTTGACGCAGAGACGACATTTCAGCCTGGCGTGCCCTGTCTTAGGCCGCCATGCCCAGCCTGAGCGAGCGGGCCGTGCCGCCTGCTGCTGGAGAAGCACCTGCCTAGCAGGGGGGAGCACAGATCGGGCCACACGCTCCATGCTCTCAGCGATGTTCTCCATTGCTGCCCCCTGCCGTTCGGAATTGGCAGTCATGTCTTGCTCCCACTCAGTATACAGCGGTTGCGTGCGGCGACCGCATTGCTGGGCTTGACCCCTGCGGAACCCAAGGACCGGGGGTCCTCGCTGTGTTGGCACCGCCCGCGGCTGCACGACTACATGCCCCCGTCGACGTGATGTCCCAGGCACATCAGTGACTGGTGTGGAGGGTGACCCTGCGTCCCGATCCACCACGGGCAGAGGAACCAAGACTGTCTGATCCCTCAGTGCAGGTGTCGCGGACAGAGTGTCCACATCAGAATCACTCACCCCTGACACATGGACTTGATGCTCATCCAACTCAACATGGACGTCAGAGTGGTCATCAATGCTGGACTCATAGGCAGCCAGAGACAAGATGGACTGTAGCACTTGGGGGTTTTCATGGCCTACCACCCCACGACCCCCACTAGTGCCAGGTTGATGTAGTGGTAACAACCCTGTGTCTGGCATGACAACACCATCCTCCGCCTCCATTGCGTCATCACCTGAAAAATAGAGAGAAAAAAGGTCACTACACATGTTAGAAGCACACAACACACACACACACTGACAGCAAACGCATCAGGCAGACATGTGACACACAACATATAACCTGGCATGCATGCTGGGTCAACTTTGAATTGCTTTTGTGATCAGACCTGTTGAAAGGTGGCAGTTTCCATGGAAGTGGGTCTATGCAGTGCAGAAAATGTGTACGCCACTCACTACCTACATGTACAAGGACTCCATGGTGTGTGCCAGGAAATGTGAAGGCAGTGCAATGTCAAATTCAGACATCACCTGCATTGTGCATTCAATGTGTACCATATCTAGAAGCCAAGCACCCCTCCACCCCAGTACCAAAGCAGGGATGCCTAGCATGGTATCAAAAGGCTGACCATACACCTGTGTATTGACAGGCAGTGTTGACTGGCATCAACAGCTTAATGTGATTCAAGTGACAACACTGCAAATGATGCTGGGACAGTAAGCAGGACACATGATGAAAACTCTGGATGCCGCCCATGTGTGAAGAAGACACAACAACAGTTGGACAGAGTCATTGGCCATTGAACAGGCTGAGGCCTGTGAGCCACACAGATTGTCAGACCCTAAACATGTGTGCAACGCAGGACTGAGCCACAGTTGACATGGGAAGGCTGATGAGATGCCAGGCAATGTATGTAACCAAGGACTTGCATTACAGTGATCATCCAGTCAAGGACACATAGGGGCATGCGTGCAATGCACATGGTGCATGAATGGGCACTCATGTCCCTGCGGGACATCTGACCTATGCACAGTACAAGTGAGATACCCTGCATCAAGTACTAAGGCTGTACCACACGGCATATGTCTGGCGGATTCTACGCTGGAAGTTAGCATCTACACAGGACGCATGAACAAGAAAGTACACATTGGCAGGATTGAAGCAGACCAGTGCAAAGGTGGAACTGGGGTGCAGAGTGGCGGAGGAGGGGCAAGGGAGCATGCCTACATGGAGTCCACGCATGCAGGCAGAGGAGACATGCATCACGGAAGCATTGCATTACTTACACATCAGAACCATGTACACATCACATGTAGTGGCAATCATGCACAACACATCCCACAAGTGAAACACACACGTCCTCAACAAACACGCATCAACACTCACTGGACTGGGCATCAAAGTCCAGCATCTCTCCCACTCCTTCGACCAATTCAGGTGGTATGAACTCTGCAACGAGTGCCTCATGCGGAGTGAGCACTTCCTCCTCTGGTGCAGGCCCACCGCCAGTCACCAGAGTCAAGTTGTAATTAGAGGCACGCTTAGCCTTAGTGCTGCGTTTGATGTCATTCCAACGCTTTTTGCACTCTTGCGCCGTGCACACCTCATGGCCGAATGAACTGACATGTTCCGCAACATGCTTCCAGTGGGTGTCACGTTGGGCAGCCGTAGTCTGACTATTGGCACCCACTAGCATGTCACGGCTGTGGCCCCACACGTAGTCCACGAGGAAGTCCAGTTCCTGCTTGCAGAAAGGCTTCTTCCTCGACGTGCAGGAGGTCGTGGCTGTGTGTGGGGTCCCAGCCTGTGCTGCAAGTGCAACCTTCCTCCTCTTGGACTGTGGCGCAGACCCTGGCTGGCTAATGCCGCCCTGACCAGTATGGCCAGTGGGTTCGGTGGATTGAGCCAAGGGAGTGGCAGGTGGAGGGACGACCAAAGGCCTGACTTGTGTCAGTGGCAGCTGGGTGCCCTCTAATGGACCCTGCGCAGCAACATCAGCCGTGGCAGGGTCATTGACCGCAACAGTCCTGGTTGGCAGACTCACAACCGGGGTGTTGTTGGGTGCATCTGCCCCTGCACTTGCCAACACCCGGCTGTTCGGGGCAGCAGATGACATGACTGCCCCAGGGACACGTGTCTTGGTCTGAGCAGCCCGGCCTGCCCCTAGGGTTTCCCTCCTGGCCTGTTGGAGATCTACCAAGGGCTCCTCAAGTGCCAACGCAGCCTGCGCTGGCAGACCCTGAGCCTGGGTGGCGGTGTCCACAGCTGCACCTGCAGCTACCACTACCCTTGGGCCCGTGGCAGTCGATGGAACAGACTGCCGGGTCACACGGGCGCCAGTGCCAGATGCAGAAGCTGCATCCCCCAGAACCACAGGGGGTGGTGGCATGACTGCACCGACACATGGCACAACATTGTGCTCAAGTGGCGCACCCCTGCCTCTTCCCCCTCTGTGGCCGCCCTGGACACCCTGGAGTCCCCCTACTCCCTGGTCACCACGGCCACGTCCCCGACCACGCCCGCCACAACGAGTATGCCCAGCTGAGGCGCCCCTCACTTTTGGCTGCCTCCCAACCATGGCACAGATGTAGTAGTGCCGGCACAGATGGAGTGGTGCCAATGGGAGGTGTACACCACAATTGACCTGGGCAATTGGGATGAAGGGGGTGGGAAGCAAGATGTTAACAGCCCCCCCGCACCTGCAAGGCTGTATGTGACCCCGGTGATGTAGTGACAGGTCACGCAACGCTCAGGCACCCCAAAACTGCAGTAAAACCGTGCACACAACCCTGCAGCCTACGTGCGTGGATTCAACCTCCCGCAGTACGCGGTGACACCCAGTAACACGAATAATGCGTACGCGTGGGACACGCAGGCTACTATGACATCGAAAACGGGTGCGATACACAGGGGCACCTGCAGTGGGAAAAAGAGCATGTGCGACTCACCGTCTGACTAGCGCGATGCAGAAAAACACGCGTAGCCAATACCCCCGCCAAAAGAAGAGATACGTCCTTGATAGCTGTGAAGTTGTGATGGCGCACGAAACAACAGGAAGCAGCAACACACGTCAGTCTCCACGAAAGGCACGTACAGCGAACTGCTGGGCCCGCTCACCTTTAACCCGTGCTGAGGGAAACGCCTGCACGTGTCACGTCATTTACGCGCATGGGCCCTTTCCTCGGATTACACGCGGACGTACAGTTTTTCATGCGCGCTGAAATGCCCATGTACGCCTGCGCGCGTCACGTCACATGGGCGCTTGCGCTTGAGGGGCCTTCTGTCCAATGAAATTGCGTATGCGTGCAGACGCGCTTACGCGCTAAGGGCCTTTCCTCGAATTACACGCTGACGTGCAGAATTTTCACGTGCCAAATCACTCCGTATCAAGCTGGCCACGCATAAGCACACGGAAGACCACGCTCCTGCCCAGAAGGCCGAATTACTGCCCCCCAGAGCCCCGAGCACGCTCCCACCTGCCATCTGCTGCTGCCTGACTGCCTGCTGCCCACGTGCCCTGCCATTTGCTGCCTGCACATCAGCCACGGGTGCTGTTGCTGTGACCACCCCTGCTGGAACCGAAGACTCCCGACTGGGATTCCATCGCTCCACAGCCCAGCCCCAGGACCCAGTTGCCCACCCACTCCTGCCTCTGGGGTTGTCATGTCGGGCACTGCAACATCTGGCACCACTGACAACCCCCGGCCAGAGAGGCAGAGGGGCACCAGCTTCAGTGCCAGGGAAGTTGGTGTCCTGGTGGAGCAGGTCCTGGGGCAGTATGATGCCCTCTTCAGAAGTTCCCGCGCCGACAAGGAAGGACGGACTCGGATCTGGACGGACATCGTGACTGCCATCAACGCGGAGGGGGTGGCAGTCCGCGACTTCCAACATGTCAAGAAGCGCTGGGAGGACTTCAGGTCCAGGACCCTGAACAAGGCCCGGCGCCTCTTGAAGGCATCGGATGCTAAGGGGCGCCAGGGCCACTTGTCGGAAGATCAGATGAGGGTCCTGGAACGCATATCCCCAGCGCTCCATGTCCAGGCCCTTGAGAGGCAGACCCGTCTGGAGTCGAGCGGTAAGTGTACATGCATCCTGATTGTGAGCTGTGCGTGTGGTGATGTTTCAGTAGTGTGCAGGTTGCACATCTGTTTGTATGGGGTCGAGTATGGGTGGGGGTGTACAGGGCCGTGAGGCTAACACATGCGAGGGCTGTAATGTGTGAGACATGGATGGTGCTTGTGTGTGTAGGCTTGCATGCCAAATGCAGTTGTGTGGGCACACATGTTTGGATGAATGTGTATGTAAGTAGACATGTTCGTGATGTCACGCATGTATGTTGTTTTCAGATGCATGTATCAGCACTGTGTACATGCGCATTTGTGTGTATTTGACAAGGGTGCAACAGTGATGCAACATGGATGCATGTGACAGCGGGATGTGGAAGCCTGATTGGCAGATGTGACATGGATGCCCATCTGAACACTGCGACAATTGGCAGAGGTGTACACATGCATGCAAGTGTGGTGGTGTGTGTACATGTGTAGGGCACTTCCTGTGTTGCATGTGATGTCTGGCTCAGCTTTGCCTGCTCATGCTGTTGTATGTGTATGGATGGTGCTGGCAGTTGCGGTATGGCTGTGGTATGGCTCATGTGTGCGAGTTGAAGTGGCATGTGTGTTGGGGATTGTGATGGCATGTCTGAGGTTTGCCAATGCCACTCATGTACAACTGTCATGTGTGTATGTGTCCATTGTACAGTGCCCTGATGCCTGTGTTTTATTTCTCCCTGTCTGCAGCGTCAACTGATGAAGAGGGCGGAGAAGGTGCTGTGGAGCACAGCGGCGGGGATCCCACCGCCAGCCGGAAACGCAAGGCCCGGCTCCCCTGCCAGGTTGTGATCTCATCGGGGAGTGAGGAGTCCGGTGCCGCGTCCCAGGCCGCAGCTGCCGGGGGGAGGTCCAAGAGGCAGAGGTTGGAATTGGACTCCTCGGCAGCAGAAGGGGCAGCTGGGACCCCACAGGGCCCAACGGGGGAAGATGGCACGGAGTCATCCAGGTTGGTGGGGGGTTTGGTGGAGGAGGAGGCCTTGCAAGCAACAGAGACGGGGTCTGGAGGTGGGGATTCCACTGGTGCTAGTGGTGCAGTGCAGGACCAGGGACAGGAGGCAGCACAGGCCGCCGCGGAGGTGCCTGTGTTCAATCCTGTCCCTGATCCTGTCCATGCATCATCTTGCACCAGCAGGGATGCCTATGTCCAGACCCGTTTTCAGGCAGGGGATGAGCTCACGACAACTGGCCTTCCTCTGCCTGCAGACATGGCTATCCGGGTCCGGGTTGAGCCTGTCCTGACTGGTGTGGCGTTGCGTCAACGGGCCATGCGAGGTGACCTGCAGTCTTTTCATGAGGAGACTGCACGTCATCTCGAATGGCTCGTTGACCGCGTCGGCCTACTGGGACAGGTCACCCAGGCCGGATTCCTCCGTTTGATGGGGCTTGCTGCAACCCCCTCCTCAACTGAACCCCCTATGCGCCAGTCGTCCTCCGTGCCATCTTCCCACCCATCAGTCACCTGGGTGCCCTGTGGAGCTGCCTCTGATGGTGCGGCCAGGCTGGTGGAGGAGGCATCCCTGCCACAGTCGGGAGTCGGACGTCCAGCAGGGGTGGCCACATCAACGACTGCACCCCAGCCAGCGGAGGATGTGCAGGCAGCAGGAGGCAGTGCACGGGCAGAGGCACAGCAGCAGCAGCAACATGGTGGGAGCCATGAAGGCTCGGGGCCTTCGACATCGGAGGGGCAGGCATCGGCCGGAGGGCAGGAGGACCCAGGACAGAAAGTGTCTTCCGTGTGGCAGCGGTTGGGCCACGCCATAGATGCGGAGCAGCAGCGGGCGGAAGAGGCACGGCTCACAAATGTCAGGGCGGAGAACTCCATGCGGAGGGCCCTGAGGCGGGCCGAGTGCCTCGAGGCAATCCGCAGGGGGTTGGAAGTGGACACGTCGACGGCCCTGCGGACCCTCGGGGCCATGGAGGAGGACCGCCTCCGGGACATTGAGCAGGAGTTTGATGATGCCCTGGCCCGGGACATCCAAAAGTGAGCCGTCGGACTAGCCCGCTGCCCTTGTACATAGTTCTGTAGTTAGTGTTAGGTTTCCTTTGGTTTTGCATTTTTTTTGGACCTTTTGGACAATGGGCCACATTTTTGTATATAGTTTTTTTTTATTAGGTAGTGTTATTAGATAGGTTTCATTTCTTCTGTTGGGATCATGGACCCTGGCTTGTTCATCTGTACATAGTTGACTGTTGGATTTTCTTTTTTTTTTACAATTTACCCATGGAGCAATGGCTTTCAATTATAATTTTCCATTGGATTTTCTTTTGTGGACTGTGACTTTGGACACCATTCCTTTGGATTATGATTTTTGGTTTTGCATTTTTTCATGGACATGCTTCTTTTTATTTTTTTACATTCCCATTTCTGTTTGTTTATTTTTGATTCAATTTATGTTTCCTTTAATACATATTTTTTGTTCAAACTTCAATGTGTAGTATCATCTCATTGGTTTCATGCATATCATGATATGGGTTTTGAGATTCACTGACACCCATTGGGTGTATGTGAGGGACATGTGTTTGTTTCCAAACTTGCAATTGGGGTTCTATCATGTTATTGCCATTTCTAAGTGGGTGGATGCAATACTCGGGTGGGTGTTTTGCATTTGGAGGCTGACCATAGGGACCAGGGATCTAGATTGTGATGACATGTTGGCTGGGGAACATGAGTTGGGGCCTGGTGGAGGGTGCACCACAGTGCTGGGGGGTGGGGGTGATGGGAGACATGAGTGGGGGCCTGGTGGAGGGTGCCACACAGTGCTGGGGGTTGGGGGTGTAGGGGAACATGAGTTGGACATGAGTGGGGGCCTGCTGCCCGGTGCCACACAGTGCTGGGCGGTGGGGGTGCAGGGGAACATGAGTTGGACATGATTGGGGGCCTGGTGGAGGGTGCACCACAGTGCTGGGGGGTGGGGGTGCAGGGGAACATGAGTTGGACATGAGTGGGGGCCTGCTGGCAGGTGCTCCACAGTGCTGGGGGGTGGGGGTGATGGGAGACATGAGTGGGGGCCTGGTGGAGGATGCACCACAATGCTGGGGGTGGGGGTGCAGGGGAACATGAGTTGGACATGAGTTGGGGCCTGGTGGCAGGTGCCCCACAGTGCTGGGGGGTGGGGATGATGGGAGACATGAGTGGGGGCCTGGTGGAGGGTGCACCACAGTGCTGGGGGGTGGGGGTGCAGGGGAACATGAGTTGGGGCCTGGTGGAGGGTGCACCACAGTGCTGGGGGGTGGGGGTGATGGGAGACATGAGTGGGGGCCTGGTGGAGGGTGCACCACAGTGCTGGGGGGTGGGGGTGCAGGGGAACATGAGTTGGACATGAGTGGGGGCCTGGTGGAGGGTGCACCACAGTGCTGGGGGGTGGGGGTGCAGGGGAACATGAGTTGGACATGAGTGGGGGCCTGCTGGCAGGTGCCCCACAGTGCTGGGGGGTGGGGGTGATGGGAGACATGAGTGGGGGCCTGGTGGAGGGTGCCCCACAGTGCTGGGGGTTGGGGTGCAGGGGAACATGAGTTGGACATGAGTGGGGGCCTGCTGGCAGGTGCCCCACAGTGCTGGGGGGTGGGGGTGCAGGGGAACATGAGTTGGGGCCTGGTGGAGGGTGCACCACAGTGCTGGGGGGTGGGGGTGATGGGAGACATGAGTGGGGGCCTGGTGGAGGGTGCACCACAGTGCTGGGGGGTGGAGGTGCAGGGGAACATGAGTTGGACATGAGTTGGGGCCTGGTGGAGGGTGCACCACAGTGCTGGGGGGTGGGGGTGCAGGGGAACATGAGTTGGACATGAGTTGGGGCCTGGTGGAGGGTGCCCCACAGTGCTGGGGGGTGGGGTGATGGGAGACATGAGTGGGGCCCTGGTGGAGGGTGCACCACAGTGCTGGGGGGTGGGGGTGATGGGAGACATGAGTGGGAGCCTGGTGGAGGGTGCACCACAGTGCTGGGGGTGGGGGTGCAGGGGAACATGAGTGGGGGTGCAGGCTAGTCCCCCGTGGTGTGGGCTGCCTGCAGGGGCCGTGGAGGTTGTGGAGCGAACACCTGGGAGGACCTACACGGCCAATTCACGTGTAGTACTCCACGGAACCCCTGAAATACACGTACCCTGCTGATATCGTGTGTGAAACTTCCCGTGCACCCCAAGATACACGTACCCAGGACATTCGCGTGTGGAACTTCCAGCGCACCCCTGAAATACACGTACCCTGCTGATATCGCGTGTGAAACTTCCTGCGCACCTCAAGATACAAGTACCCAGGACATTCGCGTGTGGAACTTCCAGCACACCCCTGAAATACACGTACCCTGCTGATATTGCGTGTGAAACTTCCCGCGCACCCCAAGATACACGTACCCAGGACATTTGCATGTGGAACTTCCAGCGCACCCTGAAATACACGTAGCCTGCTGATATCGCGTGTGAAACTTCCCGCGCACCCCAAGATACACGTACCCAGGACATTTGCGTGTGGAACTTCCAGCGCACCCATGAAATACACGTACCCTGCTGATATCGCGTGTGAAACCTCCCGCGCACCCCAAGATACATGTACCCAGGACATTCGCGTGTGGAACTTCCAGCGCACCCCTGGAATACACGTACCCTGCTGATATCGCTTGTGAAACTTCCCGCGCACCCCATAATACACGTACCCAGGACATTCGCGTGTGGAACTTCTAGCGCACCCCAGTAATACACGTACCCTGCTGATATCGCGTGTGAAACTTCCCGCGCACCCCAAAATACACGTACCCAGGACATTCGCGTATGGAACTTACCGCGCACCCCTGATATACACGTACCCTGCTGAATTCACTTGTGAAACTTCCCGCGCACCCCTGATGTACACGTACCCTGATGGAATCGCGTGTGGAACTTCCAGCGCACCCCTCAAATACACTACCCAGCTGAAATGACGTGAGGTACTTCCCGCGCACCCCAGTGATACACATAGCCCGCTTGCCGTGCTGGTACAGGGTTAGCGCAGCCCTTTGCGCTGGATTGGGGATTTTGATGGCTTTTCCCTGCGCAAGGGGCGTTCTTGGGGGCGTAACTGGCGCTGCTGCAGGGTCACTGCGCCACTGTGCGCCACGGCTGGTTTTGGTGGCTGGAATCCATGAATACGCTGTGCGCGGAAATGTATTTTGGCGCACGCGGATGGCGCAGGGATTCGCAAGCGCACACTGTGCGCCAGCTGCGTGCGCCACTTGTGCGCTGATTTCTATGAACTACCCCCCTTCTCTCTGATGAGAAAATAATGTGCCAACCACGAACTTGCTCTGGTGGAGGAGCATAGTGGCACAACTATTTATTACCACTGATTGGCTTCTATGTTACTTGAGCATTGAATGCAATGATTACAAAATCACATTAGCAAAGTAAAAGCCTGTCTTTTTTTATTATTTTTTATTAAGGCTTTTAGTTTATATTCAATCAAGAACAAACTTTTGCATTCAAATTCACAAAGTAAAAATCGCATTTCCTAATTAAAACACTACTCCAACAGCAAATTTAACCTAGTACGTGTAAAGTATTATGAACTGTCCTAAACTAAAAAGAGAGACATGCATGAAATGATAAATGTCTCCTCTGGGAGTGGGCAACCTTAATTGGAAGCTTAGTTTACTCGCAGTCTTCAATCTGCAGCAGAAATGCTCCAATGGCACTGTCTCAAGCACTGGTTCCAATTATAAATGGCTTTTAAGTCTCAAAAAAGGACCGGAAGTGAAAGGGTGCGTAGTAACCAAAAGGCCTGATCAGTTGTATTATCCCACGGAAGTGCCTTGATCACATTCTCGTTCTTAACAGCTGTGTAATCTGAGAAACATATAGAGAATGCAAATGAGCACGTCAGGTTTGCCAGCTGATTCATGGGGTCTGCACACAGAACAGTAAAGACTGAAACTCAGATATGCATCTCGCGCCTGATACCCAGTGTTTGAAAAACACATATTATTTGCATGAGAAGTTAATTTAACGAAATACATATGTCTCTGTAGCAACTAAACTCCCGATATCACCAGGGAATTAGGAGGAGAAATCCCGTGAAAAGATGAATACTGTTTGATTTCTCAACTATTGTATCGACTGCCTTGTTTCATTCTCACCTTAATATATGCCTTACTGTGATTTGCTCCCTGCTATCTCATTAAATCGTTGCTGTCCAGTGTGCCACCATTTTCTGTGCCCTCCGTTGATTTGCTTCCTGACATCCCATTACACTTTTTCTCCTTTGTGTCCCACTGGTATTTGTGGCCCACTGTGATTTTCTGGCCAGTATCCCCTTACAATGTTGCTCTTTAGTGGCAGCCATATTCTGTGCCCTACTGTGATTTTCTGCCCAGTACCCCATTACAATGTTGCTCGTTAGTCTCAGCCATAATCTGTGCCCTACTGTGATTTTCTGGCCAGTACCCCATTGCAATGTTGCTTGTTAGTCTCAGCCATAATCTGTGCCCTACTGTGATTTTCTGGCCAGTATCCCAATACAATGTTTCTCGTTAGTCTCAGCCATAATCTGTGCCCTACTGTGATTTTCTGGACAGTATCCCATTATAATGTTGCTCGTTAGTGGCAGCCATAATCTGTGCCCTACTGTGTTTTTCTGGCCAGTATCCCATTACAATGTTGCTCGTTAGCCTTACTCATCATCTGTGCCCTACTGTGATTTTTCTCCTGCTGCCCTTTTATGTTTTTGATCCCGGGTTCACTCCTGTAATCTGCGCCCTGCTGCCTGGTACCTCACTGTGATTTGCTTCCTGGTGTCCCATTAAAAGGATGCTTCCCATTGTGCTACTGTTATCTGTGCCTACTGTGGTCATGTTCACTGGTGCAACACAATGATGTCAGTCTTGGGAACAATTGGCATTCCCCCACCTTACTGAGGAACCACTGGAACTTGAGCCGCACTACACTACTGGCGGGTATTCCACACGCCTTCCTGCTTGGCCTTGCCCTCTTTCCCTCAAGACAACCTCTCTCTGAATAACTATCCTGGTGTTAGGTTTCTCCTCACACCTTTTTGCAGCTGGAATCAAATTATTCTTCTCCTCCCCCTCATTTTCAGACTTTACGATTGTACAGATAGCTGCTTCTGTTAACTGCTGGCTGGACAAATGTTGCCCATTGCCCTACACTGGCAAGAGTAATTGTCATTCCCCAACTGGCTAGAAATGTACCGTAATTTCAACAGATGGGAACGATTCCCAACTTCATCACTTGTGTGCCTACTTTAATCTACTATCACTTGATCAAGATATGCAAAATCCTCTGACACGTTACACCCCACCATTTAAGGAGCCACAGTACACCTCATGTAAGCTGGACCATTGAAACTGCCTCCTCCTTGGCTTCTCTGTGCCAGTTGAAGACACCATCCTTCCTAGAGCCACCTCCTAACAGATATCAAGTAGTCTGCTCCTTATTGTTACACACTACATTATATAGAGTGTGTTCCGCATTCTAGTACTTAGATGTTCCCACAGCCTTGACCACCCATGTACAAGACCCTTTGATTAATAACTCCATGCAACACACGCATTAGAAATCCCACATCTCCTCTTAAAACCATGTTCTCCTCCTAGTGTTCTAATATTGCTCCCATCTTCCCCCAATGTAACCTACAATGAGGGCTTCATGGGCACTCCCCAGCCTCCAGTGTGTGGTGTTCAGAGTGTGTGCAACACCAAAAGCCAGACCATCTAAGCGTTTCCATTATGCAAAAATAGTGAGCAAATGAAGTTAGAACCAATTTCCCTCGTTTAGTGGACTAGAGAATGGTGCAAACTGATTTTGCAAATCTGTATTATCTAAAAATGTCTGTGCTGGCTCAAAAATGAAGCAGACTGTTTTTTTTACTATGCTTGCTATAACATCACCAGAAATGCAGTAAACACATTGGGGAAGATTCTGAAAAATGAGAGGAAATGAAAGAAGTGCAGAGAATGTGTTTTTTTTATTTGAACTCATTGCAGAAATGTTCAGGTCACCCTATTCTTAAAGGTGGCCTGTGCATTTCATGGTGGCCTGAACAGTAGCGCAGACATTGCTGCGCCTCCCACACTAATGTAGTACAGGGTCCCAGCACCCAGGTGTGTGCTGGTAGTGTATTTCACAGTGGCAGGCCTCTAAAGGGGCCTGCCACTGTTAAATGTGCTCAAAAATAAAACAGCATTTCTATCCTTGTTTGAAGGATAGAAATGCAAGCGGAGGAGCATGCATGAAATGTTCAGAAATGAACCTCTAATTGGGCGTTCACCTGCATCTACTCCTAACAAGCTCAGTGGAAGGTCTTTAATTTTTGTGCATTTCAAAATGCGTCCCATTTGTTGATTCGGGATGCACACTGACATGCTCAAACACGCCCCCTTATTTGCAGAAACGTTAAAAGGAACCAAGAGAGCCTCTGGATGTGTCTGTCCAGGATGCCCATATTCAGATGGCATCTCTATATTTGGAAGGGTTGAGTGAGCCCTTTTTTGGCGCACGTGAAGAGATGTGCCACACCATGTCATCATTATGTGCCAAAACAAGATTTGAGAATCTGGCCCATTTTCTTTCTTATGGATCAAACACGGTACCACATTTTTTTTGCACGATTCCAAACATAGTATAGATTGGCACAACACCTGTTTGCGCCATTCTGTATTACCTAAGCAACATAGCCGGTGCTGAGCGCATTTACTCAATATTGGTCCCCATGTTAGAAAAGCTGCCCCTGCTCTACAAACTAGCAGAGCGGCTATTTGCCAGGTCCTTGGCGAACCTCCCATTTCTGGATGCAAATACAAAAGCACATGCGACTTAATGTATTGCGACGTAAATGATGAGGTGCGACACACCCCATTTGCCTCGAGGCAGCTCGTCCCGCGCAAGCAAGCTGAACTAACCCTATGAGCCACCTCGACACCGTGTGTGCCCGTGGGCACCGCCCCACGCTCGCTGCTGGTTGGAAGCTACAGCATGTGGCCACTCAGGTGGCAGCACCGAACACGTGTGGCAGATTAGTCGTCCATTAACGTCTTTTGAAAGGCTTCCAAAATAGACTGCATACGTGTCTGTGTGATATGCAACCACTTTGTGAGGGCAGGCATATCAAGTGCACTCAGTGATTCAAACAGATAGCTGGGCCAGGTGAGAGATCTCCTGAGGAGTAAAAGCAGCGCGAGGCATGCAGCGCGCGGCAGATTGAAAGGCGCGAAAACGTATCACCATCTTCATCCCAGCCAGGTAGCACCTTTAGCATGTTTTCATGAAACCTCTCCTGCTCAACACCCACTATATGATGTTCTGGTCATTTACTTCTCCGCGTGAGACTGCGTAGCGTACAGGTATTCAGGAATAACCTGTCCCATATTGTCAGACTCCTTTTTGTTCTGCGTCAGCCACATTGCCCTATGATCTCCATACATGCGTTGTGCTGCTCCAGGATGGGACCGCAAATCAAGGAATACTGTCAAAATCACACTTCTCTAAAGCATCTCGGCTGGATTGCTACACATTCTGTGATAGTGGGTAATATTACCCAATTTAATGGTACTATATCCACCTCCAAACTTGTGAATTGCAAACTTTCCGATGTCTGAGGCAAGCAATTTATTATTCTCCCTAACTTGCTATCCCAGTACTGCTTTTAGCATTTAAATGCTAAGGTATCCATTAGTGGAAGTTAGATGATACTAATCCAAATCTCTTTTTGTTTAATCTACAGTTTTACAGTGCATTTACCAAATCTACTTTTCTCTGGTGTGTCGATCAAAAATAAACACGTTTAAAAAAAAAAGTTGATTCATTCGACCAATCTGCAGATCTCATAATGTCCTATACTCTGGCTCCTATGTTATACGCTTTAGTAGCCATCGCTCCTCTAGTTGAGTGAGCGCCATATCTCTCAATATCGATACCCGCTTGTACCATCACCCATCTAAGCCATCTGGCTATGGTGGCCGGCCTAACTGCTTTAAATGGTTTACAAATTGCTATTAATAATTGTGACACCCCCGGGGGCCTTACTTCCCTCGTCATATTTTCATATGCTGTTAAGCATCTGACTGGACATAATTTTGGTTGATTTGGAAAAGCCTCATAGGAAATAGATCTCAACCCCGTTTTGGTCCTCCTTGTTATGAGAAAAGTCACTCCGTTCGGAGATATACTTTTCCTGTTAATCTCACGTGCTCTAATATCAGAAGATCTCTTATATGCTAAAAGACATAAGAGCATGGCTAACTTGCCTGGAATTGCTTTACGTGTCAAATCCTGATTATCTGGCCATGATAAAAATAATCTCAAAACCTTGTCTACATCCCATAACTGATTATATTTCTCGCTAGGGGGTCTGAGCATCTTTACTCCTCTCAGAAGTCGACAGATTAATGGATGTTCCCCAATCGCTAAGCCTTCAACTCTAGGGTGCCCTGCAGATATCGCAGACCTAGCTGTGTTGATAGTTCTGTACGCCTTTCCTTGAGCTGCCATCTGAGCTAAAAAATTAGCTACATGAACTACATCTGTTCCATCGGGATGGATATTCCTTTCCAAACACCAGCTACTCCATCTGTCCCATGATGATCTATAAGCTTTGTGTGTCCCCGGGGCCCATGATTCGCTAATGATGTTTTCAGCTTCATCTGATAGTCCTGGCTTAACCCAAGATCTCCTGAAATCGCCCACGCTAAGAGATTGAGTCCTCCTGACCTCACCAGTGGATGACTGAGGCCTCTGAGATCTCGAATGATGAATTCTGTGTTGGGTAAAGCCACTGGGTTCTGATGAGTCAATTCCAGCAGGCTGGGAAACCACACCTGCCCTTTCCAGTCCGGCGTAACTAGGATTAAGGATGCTCCCTGTCATCTGGCCTGAGCTAGCGTCCTCGTTATCATGGAGAACGGAGGAAATGCATAGTTCTTCTGTTGACCTCAGGATTGCAGGAATGCATCCGTCGCCTCTGCTTCTGGGTCCGGTCTCCAGCTGAAAAACCGGGGTAATTGCCTGTTTAGTCTCGATGCAAATAGGTCGATCTGGCATGGACCCCATCGAGACATCAGTTTCTGAAACACCACCTCGTCCAGCTTCCAATCGCTGGCGTCTCTGAGGTATCTGGAGTTCCAATCTGCCACTTCGTTCTGCTGGCCCGGCAGATATTCCACCGTCACTGAGACTCTTCTCTCCAGACAGAGTTCCCAGAAATCGTTTGCCATTTCTGCTAGTAACCTGGATCTTGTCCCTCCCAGTCTGTTGATGTACCTGACTGCCGAGACATTGTCCATTTTTAGCAGAACGCAACATTGAACCCTATCCTGGGTCCAGCATTTCACTGCAAAGGACCCTGCCAGTAATTCCAGGCAGTTGATGTGGAGACTCGTCTCTTGATCCGACCACCTGCCTCCTGTCGACAGGTTTCTGCATCGGGCTCCCCAGCCCCATCTGCTGGTGTCGGATTCGATGATCCGGTCCGGGGATGAACCAAATATCGCTCTCCCATTCCATGCATCCATATGAATGAGCCACCATTCTAACTCTTCCCTCACTTCTTGTGAAATAGTCACCTTTGACTCGTATGAAGCGCCCTTCCTGAGGTGATAGATCTTCAACCTCTGGAGTGCCCTATAATGTAGAGGTCCTGGGAAAATTGCTTGGATTGATGCCGCTAGGCGACTCACTAATCTCGCAATGTCCCTCAACGAAAGTTCTCCCTCCGCTAGTGTGTGTCTCAGCTGTTTCTTGATATCGTTCACCTTGTGAATGGGTAGACTGAGCGCTCCCTGAATTGAGTCCACTATGAAACCCAGGAATTCCATTATCTGCATTGGTACTAAACTGGATTTCTGCCAATTTATCATAGAACCCAGACTTTCTAACAAATCTATTGTTTTCTGTACTTGTTCTATCAGCGCCTCCTTCTCTTGGCACACCAGACATATATCGTCTAGATATATTATAAGTCTTATCCCTTGAGCTCTGAGGTGTGATACAACTGGTTTCATCATCTTGGTGAAACACCATGGTGCTGATGCCAGGCCAAAAGGTAGGCATCAAAACTCCCATGTCGCTTCCCCCAGATGAATCTCAGAAATCTGCAGTGTTCCTCTGCTATGGGAATAGTCAGGTGTGCATCTTTCAGATCTATCCTGGCTAGCCAGTCTCCCTGAATTAGGGTATCTCTTAACAGGTGTATCCCTTCCATTTTGAAGTGTCTGTACACCACGTATCCATTTAGGCCTCTCAGGTTTATGATTGGTCTTGTCTTTTGCTTCCCTTTTACTAGGAACATATTGCTTATGTAATCTCCTATCTGACCTGATGCGGGTCGTATAGCTCTTTTGCTTTCCAGCCCTCTCAATTCTCTTTCCAGCAAGACCATGTCTTCCCTGTTCATTACTATCCCTCTTGGTGGTTTCTCCTGATGTGGTGTATCTAGAAAATTTATATAAAAGCCTTGAGCAGTCTGTATCACCCAGGAATCCCCCGATATGTTCAACCAATTTTTTAAAAATTGACCGTCCTCCCACCTACTGCTGGGGTATTTAGACGTGGGGATGTTATTCTCACCTGGGTTATTCTGCTGACGTTCCCCTCGCCAGTTTCTCCCTCTTCCTCTACCTCTCGAGGGAAAGAAAGGTGTTTGTCTGCACTCCTCCTGTTCTCTCCATTGAGCTCTGTCCTGATAGGATCGATTGTATTGGAACCGGCCAGCCGAAAGACCTCTACCTCTGCTGGCCCGTCCAAATATTTGCCTCCCGAACACTCTCTTAAGCGAGGCTTGAGCCTTATCCAAGGCTGCGTAGGAGTTGACAAATTTGGTTAGCTCCTTGATAAAGGAGTCCCCAAACAATTTTCCTTTTGCCGATGAGGCAGATACCGAGGAGGCCAGCTCACTTAATTTGGGGTCGATCTTCACCAACAAAGATCTCCTCCTTTCCGTGGTAATGGCATGATTGGCGTTCCCCAACATGCATATCGCCCTCTGGGCCCACCCGATTAGAATTGACGGATCTATCAGCTCTCCTCTGACTTTGGCTTCCTCTCCCATCTGGAGAATCTTTGTGAGGGGTCCAGTCATATCTAGCATCTTATCCTGGCATGATCGCCAGGATCTATCCAGACCCTTCCTCACATCTTTTGTGTATTTGCCCATGAAGGTTATCCTCTTCTCATCTATGGTGGGTGTGTCCGCAGCACCCTCTGGGAGGTGAGGTCTGGGGCATTCTGCCCTCATCTTGCTCCTAGCTTCTTTGGCTAGTGGTGCTCTCAGGCGTTTCTTTAAATATGCCGCTATTCTTATGGGTGATTCCCATTCAGATGATCTGGGATGAATCAGTGCTTCTGGATCGAAATCATCGTCCTCTGCACCATCCCCTTCTGTTTCCTCATTCTTCCTTTTCATTGGCGCTTTGTGGCCCTCACCCTCTGAAGAGGATATAGATAGAACTTCCTCCTCTTCAGAGTATTCCTCCTCCCAGTTGTCCTCCCCCTCATCTGAGATGTTTGAGGACCCTTCACGTCCCCTGCTAGGCCCCGCTTTTCCTTTTCTCTTCCTTTTACCACCTTTCTTCTTCGGTGGTGTGCCTGGGGGGGTGTGGGCTTCTTCCGCCCTGCGGGCTGCTTTACTGCCCCCTTTTGATTTTTTCTGTGCCTTAAGGCCCTTGATTTCCTCCAGGCCCTGCGAGAATCTGAGGCAGTCCTCCATCAGCGCTATTTGCTGAGGTCCATGTCCCAGTGAAGCCCCCAGGGCTTTATGGAAGACATCGGTCATTTCCGAGTGGCTCCTCTTTTGGCTAATACTAGCCTTCCCCTCATCACTGGAAAGGAAAAAGGTTCACGGCCTCTGGGGAATACAAGTGTCTGTATATAATATATATATATATATACCAGGATTTTTAGCACTTTATAATCTCTCTGTAAAGAGATTCAATACATATATATGAATCTGTATCTATGTAGTATAGATCACCTGGTTCATAATTATATATATATATAATTCCAATGAACAGGTTTTACCTGGGACTGTGCCCGTATTATCGTGCGGTACCTGAGATGGCCTGCAGGGGCGCTGTCGAGTTCCTGACAGGACGCTACGCTCTAAAAGAACGATGCGTGCTGAGGCGGAATGAAGGTTCTGGTAATAATGGATCTTTCGATCGCAAGAATCAGTCTACGCCAACGTTCGTATCACTCGCTCCGTTCTCGAGAAAACCTGAATGCCGAAATGGGAGAGAGAGCGCCAGAACTACGCGGTCCCGTCGTGCTCTCTCTTCCATGTTGCAGTGCTCTCTGCGTCGGGTCTGAGGAGCTGCGGCCACCAGTGCACCAGCTCCGTCACGGCCGCAACTCCCGAGAGCCGACTAACGCGACGCGGATATGCTCCGCCTGATCAAGCGCACACGTGTCATGTTCCCAAAATAATATCTTAAGCTCGTATAAACACTCTCACTCACACATATATTAGAATGAAAAAAGTACTTAACTCGCTGCCGAGCAGCAAAGAAAGAGAAGGAATGGAAAGAGGACAGGAGGTTTTATACATTGAGGACTTGTTTATTGGTTAAAGACTTATCACATGGTCAGTTCGAAGACCAATTGAAATGGACTACAAAAACTCAGAAAAACATGGTTATTGTAGTTTTTATTAGTTTTGTATTCATGTTCATTGGTATTTGTTTCTTTGCTGCTGAACAGTAAATTTGAAGAGAAAGCATAATCCTTCGCCTCCGTGTCTTTAATAGAATTATGACTTTCTGTAACGAATGTGTTGAAAATCTGAATTTAACAACCACCCATCTTCCACAATCATCAGATTAATTAGCAACAATTCTGCACTTAAGCCTTTTATTCACAAGAATCGCCACCCCATTTTTCTCAGCAGCACTGGAGAAAACTTGCCCGACCCCATACCGTTTAAGTTTGGAAGCTTCTGCTTGTGACAACCATCAATGAAATAATGACTGGAAAAATGATTTGTAAACCATCCATAGATGGAAATTGATAGAGCTACGCATAGGGTAGGAACACGAATGGGAAGAAACAAGAGGACTGTGGGGAGACGAACACAATCAACATGGATATATATAAAATATAACAGAGAATCCTTGAAAGGTATGTGGCAAACCAAAAATAGCCACAGGAAACCACGTTGAAGAGAAATGGAAAAAAGATGGGGGGATTAGAAAGACACAGAGGTGACACCCTTCCTCGCACCCCACTCCGGTGAAATGAAAAAGTTATATGTTGCAATCATAGTAATCATATTGGTAAAAATAGTCAAGTGGGCGCTTTTGATATGTCCATTTAATCCTTTTTATTGTTCTGAATAAAGTGTCTTAATTGAGCTGGATCTTGGAAGTTGGATCTACGGACATTGAGGGTGACCTTAAGAGTAGCTGGATGTATGATGCCATATCTGGCATTTAGTTGTTTTAATGCTGGTCTAAAGGTAAGTAGCTGTTTCCTCCTTGTGGCTGTAGCATTTGAAACATCTTGAAAAATGAATATTTTCCTGCCATTCCAGAAGAGCTGCTTTACCAGCTTAACTTTCTCCATTATAAGCATTACATGTGTGCAGTCTAGTAGAGCAAAAATGAGGGTTCTGGGGGATTGTCGGAAGGCTGTATATTGTTAATAGGACCAATGTGAGTAACTCTTTGTATATTAAGTTGTGTTGATGGCGGTAGGTCCAGAAGTTTACTAAGCATTGCATTTAGGAATATACTTATGTTGTCTCCTTCAGTACCTTCCAAAAGGCCAATAATGTGAACATTGTTCCTCCTATTGCAGTTTCCAAGATTTTCTGTCTGTTTTTGCAGAAGTTTAACAGAGCTTTCCAACATTTGGACTCTACCAACAACAACTTCTGCCTTACCAACCCGACTCTCAACCTCTGTGATTCTTGGATCAGAGGCGGACTATTTATCATTAAGTTGCTGTAACTTAATATTTGTGTCTTCCATAAAAGGTTTCAGTGCCCTGATATCACTAAGAATAGCTTGCATCCCTGAGTCTAAAGTATCATCGTTAGGTGGTGGTGAATCACTCTTCTGCCTCTTAAGAGTTTTAGAGGGAGATGCAGGTATGTCTTTCTGTTGGCCCTTTTTAGATGTCATTATAATTAGGTGTGTAGTGATGATAAACACCCACTGTGTGGGGCATATAGGCCATGAAAGAAATAGATGGTGTTGAATTTAGGTTGCGCCAACCTGCCCACGGCACAGGATGTGTATCAATATATCCAATAATAGTAATGAATAGTAAATCATTATTCCAAGACAATCTGTGAAAAAGTTCTTGAATTTCTGTAGATATTCAATAAATAAGAGTGTTCTGATGTATGAGGAGTAGAATTGAATAGGATTGGGCTACAGCACACAAAATGTTCAAAAATAACCTTTTAATCTATCAAACAAGGCAAAAAAAATCCATACGCGTATGTTTAAACTAGCATTTCTTGTAAAAGAGCAATTGTTGTTAAAGAAACGTGTTACCAGCGAGTTAGCGCTCCTCACGCAGTACCTCTCCCGACCAGCTGTCAGGAAACGTTGGATACATTTCTTTTGGGACTCCGCTGTCACAGGCCTCGCCCACGGAAGTCCCTAGTCATGAAGGGTAAGTCCCACCGACACCTCACAGAGACGCCGGGGACCACCTGGGACCCTAAAAGATGATGGCACAGCCTTGACAATAAGTTAGTATAGCACGAATAAAGCTTTATGAAGCTTTAAAATGTTATAAGTTATCACCAGAACAGGAGCGCTCGGATTAGGCAGCCGCTCTCATCGGCGCCAAGCCATGCCCCCCCGGGAATCTATATTTCTAATCCCAGCTTTCCCGCTTGAACACTGTGGGATCGTAGGCGAATCGTTATCTGCTTTTGCATCAGTGGCAAAGTATGCAATAATCCTGGACATTAACAGTTTTCACACAGGCTACTGTGTGAAAACTGAGGGTTACTGAAGAAGGTGGGGCAGGGAGTGAGTCATGCTGCTATGCCTGCCTCGGTCACACACAATCCCTTCCGCTATGGAGTCTCAGTGCCTCACACAGTACTCCCTCCAGCTGCTTACTTGCTCACAGAGGATGGATATACAGAATCCAGGGGGTTACACTGTGAGTGAGTTGCAGTGAGTAACACAATAAAATTGAGATCCCTTAAAGCTAGAGCCGCTTCCAAAAGCATGTCAGTGTTTCCCAAATTACACAAAGCACAGTCTGAGCATGGATTCCACATGTAGGCAAAAGGAGAGCCGTTCATGAAAATAGCATCACCTATTTGGAAACGAGGATGGGTAAAATGAGAGCGTTTCTCTCCATAATCGAGCAGAATGTGCAGGCATTGATGTCCCCCCCTTTGATGGTGTCAACCAGTGCGGTCTGCACCCCTCTAGTGATGCCACCCCACGTGTGATGTTGCGGAGGCATAAAGGGGGTGGGTATATAGTTACTTCTCAATTTCCTGAAAGATGCAAGTCTTTAGCAGAATAAACTTATCAGAGCTCCTTTCTGTACTGATTGGACGCACAGCACCAAAAAATGACAGCATGTCTCCTGCAGAACGGGTGAGAAGGGGATGGTAGCGAGCGATGTAAAAGGAGCAGGCTTGTAATCACTAATGGGATCAGCTCCTGTGTCCTCCAATCTGTTAACATATGGATTTAACTCACAGAGCTATTCCGCAGCCGTACAACAATTCAAGTATATCGCTGGCTTAGAGACGGGAAAAAGAAAAACCACCAGAAAATGGAAGGCGGGCTACAAACCTGCACAAACTGGGTGCGTATTCACGGATTCAGCCCCCATTCACATGTAACGGTTTATTGAGAAGCCACACTCAACACAGGGATTTCCTTCCTTCCCCCACATAAGGTGTGATGCAACACACTGTTTAATGGATTATTTTATTCAACCCTACTTCAGACACATATCATGCCCTTGGGATCATTCCCCCTGAGCTAACAATGAGCCAATAACCTGCCCGGTGTACGGGAAATATTTTGGTATTTATTTATGTAAAAAAAAGTCAAACACCACTTTATCCGTGGCACAACACAATCAACTTCTCTCAGCATAAATAAATCACAAAAAGAGTTGAAAAGAACACAATCACAATTATTCATTTTCTACAAATTTCACTTCAAGAAATAATTAAACTGATCAATAACCAAAACAATTATCATGTAGTGTTGTGCGATTTTCATTTTCCTGCAAGCTTAAAAGCCCAGATTGGTACAAATATATGTGGCAATTATGGTTTTGCCCACACTTTTGGTTTAAAATGTTTTAGCGGTTTGTTTTTCATACCCCCCGCCCTCTACTTTGGTCTGTGTTGGGGAAGTCAGACTGAAAAATATGAATGATTTCGGGAATTACGGGATTTCAGACCCCCCACCTCCACTGAAAGGCATGTGCTGGGGAAGCTGGACAAAAAGGTGAGTGTTCTGCCAAATAGGGAATTAATTAAATTAATACTTTTAGTTAAATATACTCAGGATCTACACAGTTTGGCCCCCTGCCCACTATAAAGGGAAATAATTTAAGGCAAGCATACCCCCTCTCTTTGGGTTTCCCAGGGCTCAGTTCTACTTACATAGAAAGCCTCTGTTTAAAGTTCAGGAAAGCCTGCTGCATCTTGGGACATTCTGGAAATATAGGGCAGGGGTCTGATCACTCCACTCTCAAAGATGGCCCCCCGCTCTCCACCATAGCACCCGGTCAGCTTTGAGGCCTTCCTAGAAGAAACAGCTCCACCCAGTAGCACCCTCAGAAATCTCCTCTGGTGTTCCCTTACAGCTGTCAGATGGTACGTTTCAGCAGCCCACCTGATGGTAAATTTCACCAGCTCTGTCTGTGTGTCTCTCCTCCTAGTGCAGTCCTCCTTATATAGAAGCGATGACACCACCAATTTTAGAATCTTGGGGAAGAATCCTGCCAGAGTTCTCGCAACTATGATTGGACAGTTACCTTTCTCTCTTCTCCCTAACCCAGCCTCCAAGTCAGGATTGGTTTAGGGGTCTGGAGCAACACATGGAAATTCCCATTTGTAATCACCATTTGTTCTCCTTTCAAATGTTTGGCAAAAACATGTTATGTATCAAAACGTCATAGTTTTTCTAGCAACTGGCATAATATACATATTTTCTGATTCAGCTACACATGGGATATTAGATAAGCGGACCACCAGGTCTGTACCATGTTGCATGGCCATGTGGCACTTGTTTGCCATTTCCATAAAAAGCATAACAGTTATGAATAGGTAAGTTATTACCCATATCCCTAATTTTATTCTCCACCTGTTCACAAACTCTCACATTTGGAACAGGTTCAGATCAGCCAGAAAGCTAGTTTAACTGGCCATTACAGTTTCCTGAGTTGCAGGTCGAGGAATTGTACATAACTACAATCACCTGGAAATTACATCAAAAATGGTACATAAATGGAATCCGTACAAGTTATGGTTGCTGAGAAAAAGGCCTAAATGATAATGGTCCTTTTAAATACATTTTTAATCTTCATGTGGGACAACTGGCCATTCTCCTGCCTTCAGGCCATTTGTTTTCACTGGGTCAGCCTGTACCCAGAGATTTTTTTACCAGTCTCTCTGTGTCGGAAGCTTGCTCTCTGAAGATGTTGCCTCCATTTTCTCAAATATTGGTCATGTTCCAGCAAAGGGGAGCTTGTCCTGCAGTCACTGCCTTCAGAGACAGCCAGTCTGGGGAACACTGCTTTTTGACACCTTTAGCAGGACACTTTATTTCAGTTGGTCATTATACGGGAGATGTAACATCCAGACTAGCAGTGGGAGATTTCCATGTGAAGTTTGCCCACAGTCAGCAAAAAGGTGTTACCTTGGGCTGACATTTTTCCAGGAAAAAAAAAGAGGCTTTTCAAATGTCACTGGTATTTTGTATGTGAAACATATTATACATTGCTTTTCGTCAACCCGCACAGCAAGTCTTTTACCTGACATGTTTCTGTTAGCAGTGATACATTTTACCATTTAAACTGCTTTTTCTTGCACACACCTATGCAAGCCGTTTTTGTGTCCCTGTTTAAAAATCCTGTTTTCTGTGTGAAAGTGATCTTTGAGTCCTCCTTATTTTGTGAATTAAAATGACGCTTTTCCTTTGGTAGTGACAGGGAGGCCCCTTTTCCCCATGGCTCTTCAATTTTATTCAAAAAAACACACAGGCCAAGCCGTTTTTGGTTCAGTGTTTAAAATCCTGCTATTCATATGAAAGGGACTTCTGTTTGGGGCCTTTGAATGCACCCACATGCCCCCCCTGTTTTTCCATGACTCTTTGTTGGGGAAGAGCAGGGTGGAGTTGTGTTTCATTAGGCGTAACTTCCTTCTTTAGGGAGTAGGCACTCCAGTCTCACCTTCCATCTCTGGGTTGGGGGGTATGGCATGGCACCCTCTTTTCTCCTTCATTAGGGAGTAGACAGTCCAGCCTCCCATTCCATCTTTGTGTTGGAGGGTGTGGCATGGCACCACCTTTCATTCTTCTTTTCCTGGTTCCTGGGGTTCTCAGCAGACTTAACTCTCACCTGCAGGCTGGAAGTTAAGGAGGTTAGTTCTCTAATAAAAGAAAGTAAAAGAGTTTCAGTACTTTTTACACACATATTTCCCCAAAAGATTTACATAGAATTTACAAAAACAAATAATAATTATACCATGACATTTTCACCATTTGACAAAACCCATTTTTATTTATTGTCTTCATTTGTACAATAAAACCAAGTAAATTGCTCCCTGTTATAAACATATTCATCTTAGTTTCCATCCGATTTTTCATCCTTCCTTTTCATTCTTCAGATGTTTCTTCTATTCGACTTTCATTTGGGTCTTCAATCAGTTGTAAAGAGTGTCTGGGTTGACAGCTTTTCAACTGATTGATGTGGACCCATTTTTCATTTGTCTGTTCATCTTTTGGGTTGTCAGAACAGAAAAAGTGGGCACCCCTTAATCATGAGGCAATGTACTTTGTTGGCTGAAGACCAACCGCCTCATGTGTTTAGTATTAGAAATATATAGCCATAAGCTTGACTGAAGTGCGGCCATTCTGAAGTGACTGAAATCGCCATTTTGTTTTCTAACATTTGCCTTTTGCTTTCTGTTAAAACTGCTTTGCTGAAAACTTATTCTGCTCCACTAGTACATTATTGTTCATGTAAAGTGCAAGGTCGCGAGAGACTTGTTGAAACATAACGCAGAAACCCAAACAGTAATGCCCGGTCTCCTCCCTCACAAATCCTTGGAAGTAAGCAGAGAGGCATTCTAATCAGTACATGGGTGCCAGCTAGTCTTGTTAATACAGTAGAAATGATAGAAGCGAACATTAACTGACTCTGAATTAACTGAATTATGCTCTTATTTGCGGCCCCCTTTCCTGAGCCCTGTAGAGCCCCGGAGAGCAAGTTGACTCCCAGTACACAAATAGAAACTAGGAGATAGGGAGGCCTGGAATGTGTCTCTCCCCTACGCGCAGCTTGCTTGCAGAGAACAGAAGCAGTGTATTCTTATAACAAAGAATTGTGTCTGCAGCCTCATGAAATTGCAAACTGTTGCTAAATAAATGTCTGAAGGTGTCATACTCGTCACAATTGTCAATCATTGTGCCCAATTCAAAGGATATACATTAGGGGCGGTATTGAATGTGTCACCACTGATTGCAAGATGCTTGCTTTGTATATATGTAACTGTTGTATGATTCTCACTCTCTTGCGTCCCCCGGGGTCTGGAAACACACGACGCGGGGCGTGGTACCCAGTTGGCCAACTGAGACTATTTGCTTTGCAATAAACCCTAGCTTTTGGGAATACAACCTCGTGTCTGGCGTATCAGTTTGTGTGTGGTGATTGTGCCTTGTTTCCATACGCGAGGGTACCCTAAGGGCCCCTTCAGGGTTACGGATCTTTAAAGCATCAGGTGATATTTTATCTACAATTTCAAAGGCACCATGCCAAGATGGAAAGAATTTCCACTCCTTGCCCCGATTCCTTGGAAAACTGTACAGGTCAACCATGTCACCTTCTTCATACCCTTTCTTGGTGGTCTTTAGATCCGAATAGGTCTTCCTACCTTCAGCCGACTTTTCTAAATTGCGCAGAGCATAAGCAAAAGCATGCTGGAGGTGCTTCCTAAAATTTTCAATGCACTCACGAGTAGTGGACGCATTTATCAGTGTCTGCTCCTGAGTCCTACAGAGCAGATGCTGTGGTAACACCATTTTCCCTCTGGTCATGAACTCAAATGGAGACATCTTTGTTGCAGAAGATGGTGTAAACCTAATCAGGACAAGTGTCAATCAGATGTCCCAACTGGGTCCGGAGTCTGCCATGAACTTCTTTAAGATACTCACAACTGCATTGTTGTATCCCTCTACCCCACTGCTTGAGGCTGGGTGGTAGGCAATGTGGAGTTTTCTTTTTTCCCCGAGATTCTCCCACATCTTTGCCATCACCTCACTGGTAAAATGGCTTCCTCAGTCTGACTCAATCCTTTGCGACGGGGCAAAATGAGAGAAGATTTGGTTGATCATTAGTGAAGCAGCTGTCTCTGCCTTTCAATTCGAGGCTGGAAGACATTCTACCCACATTGTGAACAAGCATGTCACTGTATACATGTACTTATTTCCTCCAGAGGAGCGAATCAAAGGCCCGATGAAATTGAAATAGACTTGCAAATCTGACCAAGGCAGTGTCATTCCCTTTTTTTGTAGCGGAGCTCTGTGTGTGAGTGAATTGGCTTGAAAATGAGCACACACAAGGCACCTCTTTAGGTACATTTCGAGGTCCTGCCCATGTGTGGCCAGTAGGCAACCTTGCACAAGATTTCCAATGTCGTATGAAACTCACTATGACCAGCAATGGCAGCGTCATGGGCGTGGTTCAACATCAGGCTTCACAATGAGGTAGGTACCACCCACTGGTCACAGCCAGATATGGCTCTCCATACCAACAAACTGTCTGGATCCGGAACATCTTGGAATACTTCATCAACACCCACAGATCCTCTTAACCAATATAATCTGACTTTGTTAGTGGAAAGCTTACAGCGACTTCAATGTGTCGATAACATTTCCCAATGATCGGGTCCTCTTCTGTGCAGCGATCAAATCTGCATCTAGAGTATCTTTACTCCACTTGGCTTTCGAGAGTTCGCTGTTAGCAAGAGTTTGTAACCTGGTGACAGCTGCAACTTGGATTTCCCCCAGAAGGGATTCTGTTTCCATGAAATCCCCCTGGTCAGCCAGGTCATTCCCAGTCTTAACTGGCCCCTCTATTTCGGAATGACCCCTTATTTTCTTCCAATAGATGGTCATCTCATTGGAGATCACAAGATCGTCAATTGACTGGATCCGTTTGGAATGCTTTTGGGGTTTGATGTTGGCACAATGCATGGCTTGATTCTTGCAGTTAATGAGGTGCTCCACAAACCCAATCCTGACATAATCAGAGTCAGTGATTATGACCAGTTCATTGAGTTGGTAGTGCATGCAGTGAGGATGGCTTCATAAACAGCCATCAACACTGCAACCTGACTACTTTGGGGTCCTATTTTATAACCAGCAGAGGCTTCCGGGGTATAATTCAACCAGGCATTCCCAATTCCAGCCACCAGTTCTTTAGCCTTGTTGTTGTCAACATGGTAGAAGCACCCATCCACATAAACCGTGCGTATCCCCAGACACATTCTCTTCTTCGTAGACCATTTGTGGGGAAGTTAAGTATGCCTCCATGTTGTTGTTGGTCATTAGACTTTCATCCTCAAGACAGTTTTCTTGAGCACAATCATGCAAGTCTGCGCTAGAGGACCCTTCTTGTTTTGGCCCCATCTGACCTTCACAGGAGAGCCTTGCATGGACAGAACTAGGAAGTAATTCTGGAATTACTAACGTTCCTTGCCCAGATTCTGTCACTTTGTAGATATTGCAATGGTTGGTGAGGTGTCTCGACAATGATGTGCTCTACTATATGAATGGGCAGCAATTTATCTGTGCTCACACTGTTGCCAGGAGTGCCTTCTCACAATCATTGAATTTGTCCTCCAAAGAGGACAAAGTCTTGCTCCTGTATGAGATGACTTTGTTGACCTTGTCATGCTTTTGGTACAAAACCACAGTTAGGCAAGTATCTGAGAACCCTGTCTCCAAGAAGAACTCCTTGTTCTTTATCTAATAGTCAAACAAGTACCCTAGGAAAGGCTTTTTTTCAGTTGTTAAACTGCCTCAGATTCTTCTGGACCCCACTCCCACTTGACTCCAACCTTTAATAAATGGACCAAGGGTTGAGTGTCCTGTGCGTAGTCTTCAATTAACTTTTGACAATAATAATAAGTCCAAGAAGGCTTCTAAATTCTCGCAGAGTGGTAGGGTCTTTTAATTTCAATAAAGCTTCCACCTTCTTAGCCTGGGGATTAAGACCCTCAGGGGTGATCTCATGCCCTATGATGTTCACTCAGGTGTTACACCACTGTGCTTCTGAAAGGACAACTTTGCTCCGGATTTCTGCAACTGGGTTATGACATCGTGGCTTTCTGCTATATGTTCCTCCACAGTTGAGCTCTTGATCAAACATAATCCACATCGGTCAGGTTTCCCCTTTTGCCCAAATCGGGCACAGCCTTATGTAGACAAATGTTGAACTCATTGCCAGAATTTATGTACCCAAAGGAGATTCGGGTCCACGTGTACTGCTGACCCCGAAGGTAAAGGCAAGCTTGTACTGGTATTCCCTACTCAAGGGTAATGTCCAGTAACCGTTGGTCAGGTCAATGGCGGTGCACACCTTTGACCTTTGGATCTCGGCCAGTCCCTGATCTAGGTAGGGAAGGGGCCATCTTGACATATGGACTTGTTTGCTCAATTCCCTCCGGTCTGCACATAATTTCCATTGGCTATTTGGTTTGAGTATCCCCAGTACTTGGTTGTTGAAGGTACTGTGAATTGGACAATTTATACCCTGGGATTCTAAATTCTTAATCTCTGTGAGTTACTTCATGGATGTGAGAGGTAACCAGTATTGTTTCACAAATACTGGAGCCATCTCACGTTCCGTGGTAATAGTTGTTGATATAATGGATTTGCATCCACAGTCATGTGAGTCCTCTGAAAAGATATCTTGATATTCCAGGAAAACCTGCTTTAGCTTTTGTTTTTGCTCCTCGGTCTTGCAGTCATCAGCAAGATTGATCCTTTCCTTGACTATCTGCCTGAAACCTGGAAAGATCTCAGGTGTGGCCATTTCAGCAGTATCCTCGAGTTGGGTGGAGAGATCTCTTTTGATTGTGTTGACCTAGATTAGGTATTCGAGGTAGTGCTCCTTGATACTGAACAATACCTCCTGCCTCCTAATGTCACAGATCACCTCTTCCACAATTTAGAGGCAGGAAGAGTACACCAGGAAATTCCCCTATGCCTAGTAAAAATATTTTCTGTAGGAATACCGTTGCTGATGTCGAAACAGTTATTTGAGATTGGTCCCATGATTTAATTACCTAAATCAATAGAACAATGTTGGGCATCAACGGCCATTCCAATAAAGGTGTCTGTGCCCAAAGTGATACTTCGAGGGTCACTGTTATCCACCAATAATCGAATTGTGTCTTTTTCTTGGTCTACTAGGGGTATTGGATTTAAATCCAAACCTTGTGGTTGGGGATGGCAATTTAGATTTATATAGGCGTCCTGATGTTTGCGGTTCTGTCCTCGCTTAATTTTGTGGGGGAGAGTCAATTGTCGCACCTGTCTGGGATGGCAAGCTCTTCTCGTACTTGAACTTCAATCGCATATGGCAGCAATTGAGCTGACCGGAATGCTTTTTCAATATTTTCAAAGCCCATGGGGTTACCCCCCAGTCGAGACCAGGCTTTATGGTTAATTAGGTCCAAATTGATTGTGAATCAGTTGAGAATGTCACTTCCTAGATAAAAGACAGAAGGGACATTTCTCACAACCCAACAATTACGGTCTATGCTTTTGTGGCCAATGGACATTTTTAGCATACACCTGCTAGGCAGGAGATGTTTGGAATTTGGGGTTGCCATACCTACTTGCCATTTGGCAATCAATTTAAATGTGGGAACGGTCTGATCTTTTGGGAGTTTCGTGAATAATTCTTCACTGATGAAGCACCTTCCATTATTCAGCCATGCTCCGGTTCCTCAACCTCATTTAACTGAATGGGGAAATGCTCGCCCTTTTTCTAAATGTCTGTCAGACTTTAAGTGAGTTCTTCCTTGTCTGGTTTCACAGGACTCAAGATTTCTTCTGATTTTGGACTGGTGTTAAATTTTAAGGTGTTCCCTTCCAGTGCCCACTGCCACTTACAACTGGAAGGAAGGTTGATTTTCAAGAATGGAGAAGGATTCCCATCAGCAGTTTGTTCTCCTACAGAGATGACATTGATATTTGGGACTTGGTTATTCTTGAAATAGAACGCTACATTCTCAGAGCATTGATCAGTTACGTGACAGGTACCATTCAGGCTTACATAATTGGTACTCATTTCTAGTCTGAGTCCAGAGGACCTTGTTTACACAGTCAATTAGAGGTGATAACCTCTTCAGGAGATTGTTCCCCAGTAAACAAGATGTGCCCTCTGGAGTCACAACTATCTCCGGATGTTTCAGCCGGTAACGTCCAATTTTTATGTCCAGATCCACAGTCCCTTCAATGGAAATATCAATCGCGCTAAAATGTTGGAGTTGTCCGGGAAGTGGTGTGAGTGGAACTTGGTAGCCCTTTCCCCGTCCTGAATTTAGTTGGTCAAGGACCCATTTGAACAGGAGGGTGGCTTGGGATCCAGTATCCACCAGAGCTGATAATTCACCTTGACCGGTGCAGACAATTGGCATTCTATTATGCGTCATTATTTGTTATTTGACAGCCCGGTGGTCATTTTCTTAATATTGAACTCTGACACTGTGTGATCTTGGGCAGTTTTCTGTGTCAGAGTTCGGGAATCTGTAAAGTAAAAAAAGTCTGTACAACTCGCAATGGGAGTTGTTGGGTGAATCCTCCTTTTCCCCGGCTCCTTGGCTGTTCCCCTTTACCTGACAACAGTTCTCAGAACCTGTTTGGCGAAAGGACACGCCCTCTATTTCACTCCTGTCTGGTTCACATGTTTGGGGTTGAACAGTTTCTGGTTCTGAGTGTGTCTCCATACTTAGCCTGTCCCACTCAGGGTCTTTTGGGATCCATTTTTCTTTGGGAGGGATCCCCCCATTTTTGAAACAGAAGGTCTCCTTACCTGAATCCTCCAGGAATTCTTCTCTTTCAAAGGGGATAATCTGGAATCCCACCACAAAGTAGGTTCTTCTTTGGCCTCTCATACTTACCCTTTGCTCTTTAAGTTATAACATTTCGGGGGTAGAAGAGACTCTTTCAGGCTGTGAGGTTTTAAGGGGATCTGTTTGGGTGAGAATGGAAGCTTCCTCTAGGTCTTGCATCTCCCCTCCACCCAGGCTCCCTCCTCAGGAACCTGTGGTTTGTCAGAGGTTTCCTCCTGTCATTTCCCTCCTGCAGCATCAGACCTCAGTGTTGGGGAATTCTGGGAAGCAGGATTAGGTTGAGAGTTGGACTGAGCCCTCACCATGGGCCCCAGATCATCGGTCATTTGCTGGATCTGTCGCTCCAGTTGCAAGACCATGTCTGGGTGGTAGGAAGGTCTCAAGGCATACCTCTGCTGCTTCTGAAAAGGATAACTGTCCCTTCTACCAGAGTAGCTTGGGTACTGGAAATTCCCCCCATAATTTTCACTCCTGAATCTCCCTTCTCCCGGGTTTAGGGATCTATTGTCCTGGAACCAGAGAGAGAGAGGAGGATTGTTTTGGAAGTTCTGGTTTGGGGGATATCTAGGGAAAAAGTTCACATTGGGAGGTGGAGTGACACGTCTTTCCTGAGGGAAGTTTGGAGGGAAGTTTCCCGAGTCAATATTTACCTGATTTGTTCCCCCCCTTGGGACGGGGGAGTATATACATAGCCCAGGATTGGTTTAGTACCCTTGCACCTAGGACTTATATAAGTGGTAGTGTCCGCGGGATCATTGTTCTGGGCCCCTGCCTGACTATCTTTCGATTGGGCCGGGTTGGGGGTTCCCTTTGACTTTACATTGTGCTTGTTGCCAGGAGGGTTACTTTTAGGCCCCCATCTCCAGATCCAATGGCGGGGTAGTTTTTATCTCTTCCACCTTTGCAGCAGCAGGTGAGTTAGATGTTTTGGGTGTTTCAGCTGTATTTTTGCTCTCAACAGGTGGTAGACCATTTATGATGATCCTGGTCCTCCAGTCCTGCAAAGAAACTGGAGTACTCAGGTGAAAAAGTCAATTTAGCAAATGCTATACAATTCACATAATTCCTGATCTGGAATGATGCCATCATCTGTTCATAAAGTTCCAGGTGCTCCCATACCAGATACTTGGAATTCTTGTTGTATGGGGTCAGGGAGCTCTTTATGGCCTTGATTTGTCTTATTGGGTTTTTCACACAACGCTTGCTCTGTTTTGCTGTCTTTCCTTCCTCTGCACTGGAGTCCATTTACCTTCTGAATGAGAGCTGCTGCTGGTACACCCCTCCCTGCCTTCTAGGTGCTGCCTATCTCTAGGAGACTGGGAATATCTCCCAAAACCACAGGGTCTGGATTCCTCTTGCCTGGTCCAAAATGAACTCTCAGGGTCACTCTCCCTGGAGTTCCTTTTAGGCTCGGGATAGAACCTAGTTTCCTCATCCCTCCTATCAGGGAGTCTGGGGAATTCCTCCCCTTTCTCTGAATATACAGAGGTTTTCAGACTGTCCTTCCTAGGCTGAGGGTCTGGCTTTTCTCCTTTAGCGAAGCGGGCAAGGTGGTCTCTTTGTAGTCAGATCTTCAGCCAATCTAACTCCCTGACTTTCTCCTCATAACAGTTCTCATGGTCTGAAGTTCTTACAGTATTATTCCTTATGTCCCAGGACACACTGGCCCGGCCACTTTCCCTTCTGTGTGATAGCGATGAATACTGATCCATATCAGACACGGACTGTACTTCTTGATCAGTTGGGCTAGGCCTGGGTAAGTCTAACTGCCTCATATCGGCCTGTTCTGGATAGGTGGCATTCATAAGGTTGGTTCCCATTTGTACATGGGAGGTTATTAATGACTGCATAAGGCCCCTGTTTGGAAGGGCATCTCACCTTGATCAATGGGCCTTGTCCCATATCCTGATTGATCAGGGTGCCTCAAGCCGATAGAAATAAAAAATATCAATCAATCAAGTCCTGTTTATAATTTTGGATTTCCTTGGTGAGGCTCCGACACCTGTTTCTCTATTTATTTGCTGTTGGTAGTCAGAGAGCTGGCTTTCTAATTCGAAACTAAGGCCTGATTAGTGTCAAGAACCCTGCTCTGACCTACCAACCAATCCTTTGTTTGCTGAACCTCATGCTGAATTGATGCATTTTCCATCTGTGGGCCTTGTATGCTGAGTGCATATTCAAGGTGCTTTTCCTTCAGGAGAATAATCACTTTCTCTTGTTCATCCCTACATTTTGCTGCCTCGAATAGTTCAGCTTCTATTTGCATCACTCACTCTACTAGCTCATTCCTTTCTTCTATTATTCTGGTCAGTTCCTGAGAACCTGACTGTCCCTTGTCCACCTCCATTTCCAACTGATTTATCTTCTGTAATAGGACACTGTTATCCTGATTCAAGAGGTATTTTTCCTGAATCAGCTGTGAGCTTTGTTGTTTTAGAGTAACTACCTGTGGATGTATCTGATCAAAGTCATTTTAGGAATCAATCCCTTTAATAATTAATTGACTACTTTCAGTTTTCAAATGTTGTTTTTCTGATTGGAATGTGATGTTTTCCATAATTACTTTATTATGAGCAACTTGGTCATTTACCTTGTGTTGCAGTGTTCTCAGATTTTCTACACACTCTTTATGTGTATTTCTCAGTGCACAACTCTGTTTCACGTTCTGTACACTCTTGCTGCAGTGTTTTCAGCTCATCTTTGAGTTTTTGAACAAGATCCTGGGCCTGTGACAGGTCTTCAGCCTGATTCATACTGCCAGCCTCACTATTTTGCCATTGCTCTACTACTAACAGCAAATGAACATATAACTGAGCCATTTGTATCTGTTCATCATGAGCAGTTGTGGTCACATATAATGCTTGTGCTTTGGGCGATATTGGCCTTCAAGCCAAATATCCTTGCTTACTGGGTAACCTCCTGCACAATTCTGGTTTGCCAGTTTCCAGCATCTTCATGAACCCATTCTCCTTCAAGAAGCTATGAGATGCTCCCTGGTTTCCTCAATTTGTCCAGTAGTCATTTTCACAATGTCATTGTGCACCTTAGTAAAACTTTCTTTGTGTAGGGGCAAAATCACACTGTTCCTGCTTGATTTCCTCACACGAATACATTCTCACACAATCTTAATTGTTCACCTATATGCCTCCTTGGAATTCAGGTGTCAAGTCCTTGTGGCACTTTAACAAAACACAGATGACATTCCCTTCACCTTAATCCAATTGCATCAAAATGAATAGTCTGTCACAATGTACTTGTCATGGGTCAGAAATAGGCAGCTAAACCCCAGCCACGAACCCCCAGTTTGTAACAGTGTATTGAGAAGCCACCCTCAACACAGGGATTTCCTTCCTCCCCCCACTTAAGATGTGATGCAACAAACTGTTTAACAGATTCTTTTATTCAGCCCTACTTCAGACACATATCATGCCCCTTGTATCCCTCCCTCTGGTTCAGCAATGAACCAAGAACCAGGCCGGTGTACAGGAAATATATTGGTATTTATTCAAATTACAAGCAATAGAAATGGCCTCGAAAATGTCAAACACCACTTTATTCGTGGCACAACGCAGTCAACTTCTCTCAGCATAAATAAATCACAAAAGTGAGTTGAAAAGATCACAATCACAATTCTTCACTTTCTACAAACTTAATTTCAAGAAATAATTAAACTGATAAATAACCAAAACAATTATAATGTATAGTTGTGCGATTTTGATTTTCCTGCAGGCTTAAAACGCCAGCAGTAGGATTTCAAGATTTGTACAAATACATATGGCAATTATGATTTCCCCACACTTTTGGTTTAAACTAATCACAGGGTGTTTAAGAGGTTTGTTTTTCAGACCCCCCACCCCTACTTTGGTCTGTGTTGGGGAAGTCAGAGAGAAAAATTGGAATGATTTGTGGATTTTGGGGATTTCAAACCCCCCTCCGCCGAAAGGCCGGTACTGGGAAAGCTGGATAAAAAGGTTGGACTGAGTTAAGAACAAAGACACCGCTCTTCCTTAAAGAAGTCGTGGTCAGCAAGACAAAAAGGATTACCCAATTAAATTATGGGCTATAGTTTTCAGTGCACACTGGGAAGTGAGATTTATTAAATTTTAATTTCAACAAAATTTGTCCCCTTGGTGTTCTGCCAAATGGGGAATTAATTAAATTAATATTTTTATTTAAATATGCTAAGGAGTTACACAGTTTGGCCCCCGCCCACTATAAAGGGAAAGGATTTAAGGCAAACCGACTCCCCCACCTTTTGGTTTCCCATGGCTCAGTTCTACTTACATAGTAAGTCTCTCTCTAAAGTTTAGGAAAGCCAGCTGCATCTCAGGACACTCTGGAAAGATAGGGCAGTAGTCTGGTCACTCCACTCCCTATGGTGGAGATCCTCCCGCTCTCCACCATAGGACCCAGTCAGCTTTGAGGCCTTCCTAGAAAGACACAGCTCGACCCAGATGCATTCTCAGCAATCTCCTCTGATGTTTTCTTACAGCTGTCATATGGTACAATTGAGCAGCCCTCCTGATGGTAAATTTCACCAGCTCTGTCTGTGTGTCCTACCTCCTAGTGCAGTCCCCCTTATATGGCAGCGATGACACCACCAGTTTTACAGTCTTGAGGAAGGACCCTGACAGAGTCCTCGCAACTAGAATCGGACAGTTACCCTACTCTCTCCTCCCAAACCCAACCACCCAGTCAGGATTGGTTTAGGGGTCTGGAACAACATTTGGCAATTCCCATTTGTAATCGCCATTTGTTCTCCTTTCAAACTTTTGGCAAAAACTAGTTATGCTACAAAACTTCATAATTTTACTAGCAACTGTCATATTATACATATTTTCTGATTCAGCTTATCATGGGGAATTAGATAAGCTGACCACCAGGTCCTTACCATGTTGCACGGCTGTGTGGAACTTTTCGGCTGTTTCCATAAAAATCATAACAGTTATAAATATGTACGTTATTACCCATATCCCTAATTTTATTCTCCACTCGTTCACTATCTCTCACATTTGGAACATGTTCATATCAGTCAAAAACCTAGTTCAACAGGCCATTACACCTCCCTGAGTCGCACATGATTTTATATCACTACAGTAGCCTGGAATTTACTTAACCAATGGTACATAAATGGAATCCATACAACGTATGGTTGCTGTGAAAAAGGCCTAAATGATAATAGTCCTTTTAAATTAATTGTGAATTTTCACCAGCAAACATAAGGAGGAGAGCAAGATGATGTGCAATAAGCAGTGCCATGGCAAAATTGTTACAGTATTGTCTTTCTGAGAAGAACCCAGGTTGAGGGGGAGTTACCCTTTAAGAATTACCAAGGACGGGGCCATAGAAAGGTCTGCAGAACAGGCTTGGAGAGCTCCGAAAGAGCAGTTGAAAGCTGCCTTTCACCTAAAGCCCTTGGGAAGAAGGCTAACCAACTTAATTCCCAACTATTTGAAAAAAACCTGTGGATATGGAATATTATTGTGTGGGACTTTCCACCAGTAACATAGGAAGAAGATACAGACCCATTGCAGGACGATTAAAATCTTGTCTGTCTGGCAAGGTTGAAGAGGGAGAAATGCCCTTTCAGAAGTAGCAAAGATAATGCTGTTGAGAGGACTTGAGAAAGTGGTGAAGGCTGAAGAATGCAAAGGAAGCAACAGTCTCCTATGAGAAGCTTCATAGGATCCCAAGGAGAAAGACTGGGAATGCTATGAGTGTTCAGGGTCAACGGCATCTTGTGACAGTTGAATATCCAGAATGGAAGTGGGATTGTAAGTAACCCCTGAAAGGGGCATTAATCCAGAACATGTTTTTGTTTGATTTATTAGAATAGGGGTTTCATTTTTGAAGTCAGACTTGTGAACATTTTGTCGCTCATTCCTTAAAGACAGGAGCTCAAAAACATAACAAGAACAGGTGTTGGATTTTTGCTGGCCATTTCTTTTGAACCTTTCTTTCTAGAATATTGTGTCCTAGTAGAGGCACCGATTTATGCCTAAAAACCTTTATGCTTGCATGCAACCCTAGGGAAGGAGCTTAGTGTGGTACTAAATCACCCATCACTTTTCTGTTATCCCAACCTGATACTAGTTTAATGAGAAACTCATTATTTCTAGTTTCATCCCTAGTTCCTATAGGCATTAAACCAACCATATACCTTGAGAAACCTATAGTGAAAGTATCTGACAACACACTGAAAGGTTGCCAGTTTTGTGTACCATCATTTGAATTTCATACAGTCCCCCTGGACATTCAGCAAACCCATACAAAGTAAGAGTTTTTTTTAACTATGTATTACAGTACAGCATAAGGCATACCACTGATGCAGGTTTGTTTACCATGGTCCTCAGATATAAAATGCCAGTATTTTATGATGTGCAATTACATTTGTGTGTACAGTAATGTTCACTAATGGCAATGAGCATGACCATTTTCATTTCCCATCTGCCCCTGAGCTACATGAATTCAATGTGAGGACAAATGGCATTTGTGGTTTGGAAGATCTTGCAATCCTCATGTAGAATCTGCGGACCCTGATTCTCCGGCTTCAGTATGCATATGCATACAGCATCCATGCATTCACCAGTAATGTCATGTGTCAAGTAATGTTCATTAATACCAGTAGGTGTGCTCATTTTCATTTCTCCACTGGGTCACCTGCCTTTAGATATGCATTGTCCTTTTTCTGGGCACTCGCCCAATATTTTGGACTACCACTCCCATCAAACCTATGCAAGAAGTTCAAAGGCAGGCACTGTTGATCAAATATGTAGTTCAAAACATCTCATGGCCCACACGTAGTACTTTATACCCTACTTCTCTGGCCTCAGTATGCGAACATCATATATGTCCACTAATGTAATATGTTTAATAATGTTTAATAATGTCAGTTGATGGAACCTTTTCCGATATCCCTGCAGGTCTATTCCAACCCACGTGGATCGCGATGCCCAGACAGAAGCAGTTTTATTGTTGTGGTTTATTTGCAGATGTTAATTCAGATATTGCAGTTTGTAATCTATAATAAATAGATGCATACTGAAACAAGTTACGTTTCTGGGTTTGCTAGTATTTCATTGGCCTAAATTGTCAAAACCTTGACCTCTTCCCTACCCTCCTGGAAGCATCATCTCAGAAAAGCATTTCATATCTCTCAACATTCCCCACATCATGCAGGTGCAGCCCATCCACCCTTGTTTTATTCTTTGCATTTTAGAATAAGTCATCACAAACATAGGAGTACATGCCAATGTACCTCATGCTCAGTGAACGGTGTAAACCAAACTCATCCTGCCAACAGCACATCACAACTCTCTTGCTCTTTTCTCCCATTCAGTCCTACTTATCTACCCTACCCAGTTGCTTTTCAGATCCTCATGAGGGCCAGGGGACCACTTTGGTGGTGACAGTGCACGGTATAAATGACCTTTAGCATAACATAACATGTAGTGTCCTAATGGGAAAATATGAATGTAGGTTTTAGAATATCTACTGCAGCAATGGCTCAAGAAACGTGATGGAAACCTCCTGACTGTCCACTAAACTATACTGTATCCCTGAAAAACAAGAAAGAATAAACACACTAATAACAGTGTGCACTTTATAAACTGCAGGACATCAATAAATACAATGGATGCTAAACAGATAACCATAACTACTGAAAGCATTCACCACCGCCCCACCGTATTTCAATGTCCCTGTGACGCAACTCATTTAGGTGTCACACAGTTAATAAGGAGTTAGCCTTGTTGTTGAGTCACACACCAGGTTGGAACTCTGGTCTCCAAATCTATCAAGAGTAGACAAAGTAACTAAACTGTACGGTAAAAAAACATAGTCAGAACTAATACAAATCATCTCACTATGGCAAACAAGGGACAGAATATCCTAAGCAACATAAAGTGTTTTTATTGAAGACATCATAAGTACACACTCACGTGAGTACTTCTTCGTACCTACCATGCATCAATTTGTCACCATGAGCACATAAGCATATCATTTACCCACACCTTACTTTTTAGGTCAGCAACATGCAAACTTTCAAATAAGGAATCCCAATCGAAATTGCAACAAACTAACAGGCCGATTCATGGAATAATTAGCGCGGCGCAAGTGGCCAAAAACGTGCGAATCGCAGTGGAATTGCGAAAATCGCAGTGCAAGTGCGAAAATCGCACGAAAAGCAGCGCACATCGATTCATGGAAGGCCGTGCGCGAGAAAACCATCGGATGTGCGATAAAAAAGTGTGCGGCGCACGTTGGCGCACAGGCCATATAACTGCGTGCGCCAGGTCACAGCGAAAATCGCACAGGCCACAGCGAAAATCGCACATAGCGCGGCGCACGCAACAAAAGTAGGCGGAACACGGGGTGTAACACTCGGAATGGGGAACAACTTGCCAAAATGTGGGCGTCACGAGGGAAGTACAGGGTACAAGTGCGCGGAACGCCCACACGCTCGCCTACAACACGTATTCATGGAATAGAATAGGGCAAAAAAGCGCACGCTCAAACCAGCGCACAGGCACAAACACGACCGCCACAAGAAAGCAGGCGGTAGCGTCTCTGCGCCTGTAAGAAATGTGCGCCAAAAGGTGCGCCAACAAATAGCACCTATATACAGCCATGATGAATGTCCTATACTGTGGCCCTCCAGGACAAATGACGTGCAAAGGGGTACCCACAAACACGGACACCCGCTGACAAAAAATACGTGTGCGTGTATACCGGGGTGCGCGGGAAGTCTCACACGCGATTTGTCAGGGTACGTGGATTTCAGGGGTGCGCGGGAAGTCTCACACGCGATTTGTCAGGGTACGTGGATTTCAGGGGTGCGCGGGAAGTCTCACACGCGATTTGTCAGGGTACGTGGATTTCAGGGGTGCGCGGGAGGTTCCACACGCGATTTGGCCGTGTACGTGGATTTCAGGGGTGCGCGGGAAGTCTCACACGCGATTTGTCAGGGTACGTGGATTTCAGGGGTGTGCGGGAAGTTCCACATGCGATTTGTCAGGGTACGTGGATTTCAGGGGTGCGCGGGAAGTCTCACACGTGATTTGTCAGGGTACGTGGATTGCAGGGGTGCGCGGGAAGTTCCACACGCGATTGGCCCAGTGCGAGCAGGGTACGTGTATTTCAGGGGTGCACGGGAAGTTCCACACGCGATTGGCCCCGTGCAAGCAGGGTACGTGTATTTCAGGGGTGCGCGGGAAGTTCCACACGCGATTTCATCAGGGTACGTGTATTTCAGGGGTGCGCGGGAAGTTCCACACGCGATTGGCCCAGTGCGAGCAGGGTACGTGTATTCCATGGGTGCGCGGGAAGTCCCACACGCGATTTCAGCAGGGTATGTGAATTTCAGGGGTTCTGGGGAGTACTACACGTGAATTGGCCGTGTGGGTCCTCCCAGGTGTACGCTCCACAACCTCCACGGCCCCTGCAGGCAGCCCACACCACGGGGGACTACTCTGCACCCCTGCTCATGTCCCGCAGGCAGCCCATCCACCATGGGCATGCCCCCCAGCCAACCCACATGTCACCTTGCACTACTGATCAACAATGCATGTCTCCCACCACCCCCACCCCCCAGCAGTGCAGGGGCACCCTCCACCAGGCCCCCACTCATGTCCCCCTGCACCCCCACCCCCCAGCAGTGCAGGGGCAGCCTCCACCAGGCCCCCACCCATGTCTCCCACCACCCCCACCCCCCAGCAGTGTGGGGCACCAACCACCAGGCCCCCACCCATGTCTCCCACCACCCCCACCCCCCAGTCACCAGGGGCAGCCTCCACCAGGCCCCCACCCATGTCTCACAGCACCCCCACCCCCCAGCAGTGCAGGGGCACCCTCCACCAGGCCCCCATTCATGTCCCCCTGCACCCCCACCCCCCAGCATCCAGGGGCACCCTCCACCAGGCCCCCACTCATGTCCCCCTGCACCCCCACCCCCCAGCCACCAGGGGCAGATTCCACCAGGCCCCCACTCGTGTCTCCCACCACCCCCATCCCACAGCCACCAGGGGCAGCCTCCACCAGGCCCCCACTCATGTCTACCACCACCCCCACCCCCCAGCATCCAGGGGCAACCTCCACCAGGCCCCCACTCATGGGCCCTATCACCCCCACCCCCCAGCATCCAGGGGCACCCTCCACCAGGCCCCCACTCATGTCCCCCTGCACCCCCACCCCCCAGCATCCAGGGGCACCCTCCACCAGGCCCCCACTCATGTCCCCCTGCACCCCCACCCCCCAGCATCCAGGGGCACCCTCCACCAGGCCCCCACTCATGGCCCCTATCACCCCCACCCCCCAGCCACTATGGGCAGCCCCCACCAGGCCCCCACTCATGTCTCCCACCCACCCCCACCCCCCAGCCACCATGGGCAGCCCCCACCAGGCCCCCACTCATGGCCCCTATCGCCCCCACACCCCAGCCACCATGGGCAGCCTCCACCAGGCCCCCACCCATGTCTCCCACCACCCCCACCCCCCAGCCACCATGGGCACCCTCCACCAGGCCCCCACTCATGTCTCCCACCCACCCACACCCCCCAGCATCCAGGGGCACCCTCCACCAGGCCCCCACTCATGGCCCCTATCACCCCCACCCCCCAGCATCCAGGGGCACCCTCCACCAGGCCCCCACTCATGGCCCCTATCACCCCCACCCCCCAGCAGTGCAGGGGCACCCTCCACCAGGCCCCCACTCATGGCCCCTATCACCCCCACCCCCCAGCATCCAGGGGCACCCTCCACCAGGCCCCCACTCATGGCCCCTATCACCCCCACCCCCCAGCATCCAGGGGCACCCTCCACCAGGCCCCCACTCATGGCCCCTATTACCCCCACCCCCCAGCAGTGCAGGGGCACCCTCCACCAGGCCCCCACTCATGGCCCCTATCACCCCCACCCCCCAGCAGTGCAGGGGCACCCTCCACCAGGCCCCCACTCATGTCCCCCTGCACCCCCACCCCCCAGCCACCATGGGCAGCCTCCACCAGGTCCTCACAATCCTCAATCATGTGCGTTATGGTCAGCCTCCACAGCCAAAAAGCCCTACCAAGTAACCCATTCACCCACATGGAAATGGAAATTACATGTTACACCCCCAGTGTTCATAAAGCTAATGAACCCATGTCCGTCACACACAATGGTTGCAATTGAATGGGAAAACACCCAACATGACATGCATGAAACCAATGAGATGATACCACACAGTGAAGTATGAAAACAAAATTGTATTAAAAAAAAAAGAATGCAAAAGAAATGAAACAAAATACAATGGCAATGAAAAAAAGATAAGCTGCATGTCCGTTTAAAAAAATAAAAACACCAAATCCTAATCCAAAAAAATGTTGTCCAAAGTCAAATGAAAAATAAAATCAATCCAATGAAGAACTATGTACAAAACATCCAAGGGTCCATGAGCCCAACTGAACAAAGGAAACCTACAAAAAACCCTAACTAAAATGCAACTATATACAAAAAGTGGAGCAGTGTCCGTCGACTCCAAATCATAAGAACAAACAAAGGAAACCTAAAACTAAAGAACTATATACAAAGGCGGCGGGCAAGTCCAGCGGCTCACTCCGTGGTGTTCCGGGCCAGGGCATCATCGAACTCCTGTTCGATGTCCCGGAGGCGGTCCTGTTCCATGGCCCCGAGGGTCCGCAGGGACGACGCCGTGTCCTCCTCCAACCCCCTGCGGATTGCCTCGAGGCACTCGGCCCGCCTCAGGGCCCTCCACATGGAGTTTTCCGCCCTGACCATTGTGAGCCGCGCCTCTTCCGCCCGCCGCCGCTCCGCACCTATCTGCTGGCCCAACCGCTGCCACACAGAAGACACACTCCGTCCTGGGTCAACCTGCCCTCCGGCCGATGCCTGCCCCTCCGATGTTGAAGGCCCCGAGCCTTCATGGCTCCCACCACGTTGCTGCTGCTGCTGTGCCTCTGCCCGTGCACTGCCTCCTGCTGCCTGCACATCCTCCGCCGGCTGGGGTGCAGTTGTTGATGTGGCCACCCCTGCTGGACGTCCAACTCCCGAATGTGGCAGGGATGCCTCCTCCACCAGCCTGGCCGCACCGTTTGAGGCAGCTCCACAGGGCACCCAGGTGACTGATGGGTGGGAAGATGGCACAGAGGACGACTGGCGCGTAGGGGGTCCAGTTGAGGAGGGGGTCGGAGCAAGCCCCATCAGACGGAGGAATCCGGCCTGGGTGACCTGTCCCAGCAGGCTGACGTGGTCAACGAGCCATTCGAGATGACGTGCAGTCTCTCCATGAAAAGACTGCAGGTCACCTCGCATGGCCCGTTGACGCAACGCCACACCAGCCAGGACAGGCTCAACCCGGAACTGGATAGCCACGTCCGCAAGCAGAGGAAGGCCAGTTGACGTCAGCTCATCCCCTGCCTGAAAACGGGTCTGGACGTAGGCATCCCTGCTGGTGCAAGATGATGCAGGGACAGGATCGGGGACAGGATTGCACACAGGCACCTCCGCTGCGGCCTGTGCTGCCTCCTGTCCCTGGTCCTGCACTGCACCACTAGCACCAGTGGGATCCCCACCTCCAGACCCCATCTCTGGTGCTTGCACGGCCTCCTCCTCCACCAAACCCCCCACCAACCTGGATGACTCCGTGCTATCTTCCCCTGTTGGGCCCTGTGGGGTCCCAGCTGCCCCTTCTGCTGCCGAGGAGTCCAACTCCAACCTCCGCCTCTTGGACCTCCCCCCGGCAGCTGCGGCCTGGGACGCGGCATCGGACTCCTCACTCCCCGACGAGATGACAACACGGGAGGGGAGCCAGGCCTTGCGTCTCCGGCTGGCGGTGGGATCCCCGCCGCTGTGCTCCACAGCACCTTCTCCGCCCTCTTCATCAGTTGACGCTGCAGACAGGGAGAAACAAAACACAGGCATCAGGGCACTGTACAATGGACACATACACACATGACAGTTGCACATAAGTGGCATTGGCAAACATCAGACATGTCATCACCATCCCCAACACACATGTCATTACAACTCGCACACATGAGCCATACCACAGCCATATCGCAACTGCCACCACCATCCCTACACATACAACAGCATGAGCAGCCAAAGGTGAGCCAGATATCACATGCAACACAGGAAGTGCACCACACATGTACACACACCACCACACTTGCATGCATGTGTACACCTCTGCCAGGTGTCGCACTGTTCAGACGGGCATCCATGTGACATCTGCCAATCAGGCTTCCACATACCGCTGTCACATGCATCCATGTTGCATCACTGTTGCACCCTTGTCAAATACACACACATGCACATGTACACAGTGCTGATACATGCAGCCGAAAACAACATACATGCGTGACATCACGGACATGTCTACTTACATACACATTCATCCAAACATGTGTGCACACACAACTGCATTTGGCATGCAAGCCTACACACACAAGCACCATCCATGTCTCACACATTACAGCCCTCGCATGTGTCAGCCCCACGGCCCTGTACACCCCCACCCATACTCGACCCCATACAAACAGATGTGCAACCTGCACACTACCGAATAATCACCACACGCACTGCTCACAATCAGGATGCATGTACACTCACCGCTCGACTCCAGACGGGTCTGCTTCTCTAGGACCTGGACGTGGAGCGCTGGGGATATGCGTTCCAGGACCCTCATCTGTTCTTCGGACAAGTGGCCCCGGCGCCCCTTGGCATCCGCTGCCTTCAAGAGGCGCAGGGCCTTGTTCAGGATCCTGGACCTGAAGTCCTCCCAGCGCTTTCTGACATGTTGTGAGTCGCGGACTGCCACCCCCTCCGCGTTGATGGCAGTCACGATGTCAGTCCAGATCCGAGTCCGTCCTTCCTTGTCGGCGCGGGAACTTCCGAAGAGGGCATCATACTGCCCCAGGACTTGCTCCACCAGGACACCAACTTCGGTGGCACTGAAGCTGGTGCCCCTCTGCCTCTCTGGCCGGGGGTTGTCAGTGGTCCCAGATGGTGTTTGCCCCGACATGACAACCCCAGAGGCAGGAGTGGGTGGGCAACTGGGTCCTGGGGCTGGGCTGTGGAGCGATGGAATCCCAGTCGGGAGTCTTCGGTTCCAGCAGGGGTGGTCACAGCAACAGCACCCCTGGCTGATGTGCAGGCAGCAAATGGCAGTGCACGTGGGCAGCAGGCAGTCAGGCAGCAGCAGATGGCAGGTGGGAGCGTGCTCGGGGCTCTGGGGGGCAGTAGTTCGGCCTTCTGGGCAGGAGCGTGGTCTTCCGTGTGCTTACGCGTGGCCAGCTTGATACAGAGTGATTTGGCACGTGAAAAATCTGCACGTCAGCGTGTAATTTGAGGAAAGGCCCTTAGCACGTAAGCGCGTCTGCACGCATACGCATTTTCATTAGACAGAAGGCCCCTCAAGCGCAAGCGCCCCTGTGACGTGACGCGCACAGGCGTGCATGGGCATTTCAGCGCGCGTGAAAAACTGCACGTCCGCGTGTAATATGAGGAAAGGGCCCATGCGCGTAAGCACGTGTGGAAACAGCACGTCCGCGTGTAATACGTGGAAAGGGCCCATGCGCGTCTGTGCACGTCACGTCACAGGGGCGCTTGCGCTTGAGGGGCCTTCTGTCCAATGAAAATGCGTATGTGTGCAGACGCGCTTACGCGCTAAGGGCCTTTCCTCTAATTACACACTGACGTGCAGATTTTTCACGTGCCAAATCACTCCGTATCAAGCTGGCCACGCGTAAGCACACGGAAGACCACGCTCCTGCCCAGAAGGCCGAACTACTGCCCCCCAGAGCCCCGAGCACGCTCCCACCTGCCATCTGCTGCTGCCTGACTGCCTGCTGCCCACGTGCACTGCCATTTGCTGCCTGCACATCAGCCAGGGGTGCTGTTGCTGTGACCACCCCTGCTGGAACCGAAGACTCCCGACTGGGATTCCATCGCTCCACAGCCCAGCCCCAGGACCCAGTTGCCCACCCACTCCTGCCTCTGGGGTTGTCATGTCGGGGCAAACACCATCTGGGACCACTGACAACCCCCGGCCAGAGAGGCAGAGGGGCACCAGCTTCAGTGCCACCGAAGTTGGTGTCCTGGTGGAGCAAGTCCTAGGGCAGTATGATGCCCTCTTCGGAAGTTCCCTCGCCGACAAGGAAGGACGGACTCGGATCTGGACTGACATCGTGACTGCCATCAACGCGGAGGGGGTGGCAGTCCGCGACTCACAACATGTCAGGAAGCGCTGGGAGGACTTCCGAAGAACAGATGAGGGTCCTGGAACGCATATCCCCAGCACTCCACGTCCAGGTCCTAGAGAAGCAGACCCGTCTGGAGTCGAGCGGTGAGTGTACATGCATCCTGATTGTGAGCAGTGCGTGTGGTGATTATTCGGTAGTGTGCAGGTTGCACATCTGTTTGTATGGGGTCGAGTATGGGTGGGGGTGTACAGGGCCGTGGGGCTGACACATGCGAGGGCTGTAATGTGTGAGGCATGGATGGTGCTTGTATGTGTAGGCTTGCATGCCAAATGCAGTTGTGTGTGCACACATGTTTGGATGAATGTGTATGTAAGTAGACATGTCCGTGATGTCACGCATGTATGTTGTTTTCGGCTGCAGGTATCAACACTGTGTACATGTGCATGTGTGTGTATTTGACAAGGGTGCAACAGTGATGCAACATGGATGCATGTGACAGCGGTATGTGGAAGCCTGATTGGCAGATGTCACATGGATGCCCGTCTGAACAGTGCGACACTTGGCAGAGGTGTACACATGCATGCAAGTGTGGTGGTGTGTGTACATGTGTGGTGCACTTCCTGTGTTGCATGTGATGTCTGGCTTACCTTTGGCTGCTCATGCTGTTGTATGTGTAGGGATGGTGGTGGCAGTTGCGATATGGCTGTGGTATGGCTCATGTGTGCGAGTTGTAATGACATGTGTGTTGGGGATTGTGATGACATGTCTGAGGTTTGCCAATGCCACTCATGCGCAACTGTCATGTGTGTCCGTGTCCATTGTACAGTGCCCTGATGCCTGTGTTTTGTTTCTCCCTGTCTGCAGCGTCAACTGATGAAGAGGGCGGAGAAGGTGCTGTGGAGCACAGCGGCGGGGATCCCACCGCCAGCCAGAGACGCAAGGCCCGGCTCCCCTCCCGTGTTGTCATCTCGTCGGGGAGTGACGAGTCCGGTGCCGCGTCCCAGGCCGCAGCTGCCGGGGGGAGGTCCAAGAGGCGGAGGTTGGAGTTGGACTCCTCGGCAGCAGAAGGGGCAGCTGGGACCCCACAGGGCCCAACAGGGGAAGATGGCACGGAGTCATCCAGGTTGATGGGGGGTTTGGTGGAGGAGGAGGCCGTGCAAGCACCAGAGACGGGGTCTGGAGGTGGGGATCCCACTGGTGCTAGTGGTGCAGTGCAGGACCAGGGACAGGAGGCAGCACAGGCCGCCGCGGAGGTGCCTGTGTGCAATCCTGTCCCCGATCCTGTCCCTGCATCATCTTGCACCAGCAGGGATGCCTACGTCCAGACCCGTTTTCAGGCAGGGGATGAGCTGACGTCAACTGGCCTTCCTCTGCCTGCGGACGTGACTATCCAGGTCCGGGTTGAGCCTGTCCTGGCTGGTGTGGCGTTGCGTCAACGGGCCATGCGAGGTGACCTGCAGTCTTTTCATGGAGAGACTGCACGTCATCTCGAATGGCTCGTTGACCACGTCAGCCTGCTGGGACAGGTCACCCAGGCCGGATTCCTCCGTCTAATGGGGCTTGCTCCGACCCCCTCCTCAACTGGACCCCCTACGCACCAGTCATCCTCTGTGCCATCTTCCCACCCATCAGTCACCTGGGTGCCCTGTGGAGCTGCCTCTGACGGTGCGGCCAGGCTGGTGGAGGAGGCATCCCTGCCACAGTCGGGAGTCGGACGTCCAGCAGGGGTGGCCACATCAACAACTGCACCCCAGCCGGCGGAGGATGTGCAGGCAGCAGGAGGCAGTGCACGGGCAGAGGCACAGCAGCAGCAGCAACGTGGTGGGAGCCATAAAGGCTCGGGGCCTTCAACATCGGAGGGGCAGGCATCGGCCGGAGGGCAGGTTGACCCAGGACGGGGTGTGTCTTCTGTGTGGCAGCGGTTGGGCCAGCAGATAGGTGCGGAGCGGCGGCGGGCGGAAGAGGCGCGGCTCACAATGGTCAGGGCGGAGAACTCCATGCAGAGGGCCCTGAGGCGGGCCGAGTGCCTCGAGGCAATCCGCAGGGGGTTGGAGGAGGACACGGCATCGTCCCTGCGGACCCTCGGGGCCATGGAACAGGACCGCCTCCGGGACATCGAACAGGAGTTCGATGATGCCCTGGCCCGAAACACCACGGAGTGAGCCGCTGGACTTGCCCGCCGCCTTTCTATATAGTTCTTTAGTTTTAGGTTTCCTTTGTTTGTTCTTATGATTTGGAGTCGACGGACACTGCTCCACTTTTTGTATATAGTTGCATTTTAGTTAGGGTTTTTTGTAGGTTTCCATTGTTCAGTTGGGCTCATGGACCCTTGGATGTTTTGTACATAGTTCTTCATTGGATTGATTTTATTTTTCATTTGATTTTGGACAACATTTTTTTGGATTAGGATTTGGTGTTTTTATTTTTTTAAACGGACATGCAGCTTATCTTTTTTTCATTGCCATTGTAGTTTGTTTCATTTCTTTTGCATTCATTTTTTTTTAATACAATTTTGTTTTCATACTTCACTGTGTGGTATCATCTCATTGGTTTCATACATGTCATGTTGGGTGTTTTCCCATTCAATTGCAACCATTGTGTGTGAGGGACATGGGTTCATTAGCTTTATGAACCTTTGGGGTGTAACATGAAATTTCCATTTCCATGTGGGTGAATGGGTTACTTGGTAGGGCTTTTTGGCTGTGGAAGCTGACCATAACGCACATGATTGGGGATTGTGAGGACCTGGTGGAGGCTGCCCATGGTGGCTGGGGGGTGGGGGTGGTGGGAGACATGAGTGGGGGCCTGGTGGAGGGTGCCCCTGCACTGCTGGGGGGTGGGGGTGATAGGGGCCATGAGTGGGGGCCTGGTGGAGGGTGCCCCTGCACTGCTGGGGGGTGGGGGTGATAGGGGCCATGAGTGGGGGCCTGGTGGAGGGTGCCCCTGGATGCTGGGGGGTGGGGGTGATAGGGGCCATGAGTGGGGGCCTGGTGGAGGGTGCCCCTGGATGCTGGGGGGTGGGGTGATAGGGGCCATGAGTGGGGGCCTGGTGGAGGGTGCCCCTGGATGCTGGGGGGTGGGGGTGCAGGGGGACATGAGTGGGGGCCTGGTGGGGGATGCCCCTGGATGCTGGGGGGTGGGGGTGCAGGGGGACATGAGTGGGGGCCTGGTGGAGGGTGCCCCTGGATGCTGGGGGGTGGGGGTGCAGGGGGACATGAGTGGGGGCCTGGTGGAGGGTGCCCCTGGATGCTGGGGGGTGGGGGTGATAGGGGCCATGAGTGGGGGCCTGGTGGAGGGTGTCCCTGGATGCTGGGGGGTGGGGGTGGTGGTAGACATGAGTGGGGGCCTGGTGGAGGCTGCCCCTGGTGGCTGTGGGATGGGGGTGGTGGGAGACACGAGTGGGGGCCTGGTGGAATCTGCCCCTGGTGGCTGGGGGGTGGGGGTGCAGGGGGACATGAGTGGGGGCCTGGTGGAGGGTGCCCCTGGATGCTGGGGGGTGGGGGTGCTGGGAGACATGGGTGGGGGCCTGGTGGAGGCTGCCCCTGGTGACTGGGGGGGTGGGGGTGGTGGGAGACATGGGTGGGGGCCTGGTGGTTGGTGCCCCTGGTGGCTGGGGGATGGGGGTGGTGGGAGACATGGGTGGGGGCCTGTTGGTTGGTGCCCCTGGTGACTGGGGGGGGTGGGGGGTGGTGGGAGACATGGGTGGGGGCCTGGTGGAGGGTGCCCATGGTGGCTGGGGGTGGGGGTGGTGGGAGACATGGGTGGGGGCCTGGTGGAGGCTGCCCATGGTGGCTGGGGGCTGGGGGTGATAGGGGCCATGAGTGGGGGCCTGGTGGGGGCTGCCCATGGTGGCTGGGGGGTGGGGGTGGGTGGGAGACATGAGCGGGGGCCTGGTGGGGGCTGCCCATGGTGGCTGGGGGATGGGGGTGGGTGGGAGACATGGGTGGGGGCCTGTTGGTTGGTGCCCCTGGTGACTGGGGGGGTGGGGGTGGTGGGAGACATGGGTGGGGGCCTGGTGGAGGGTGCCCCACACTGCTGGGGGGTGGGGGTGGTGGGAGACATGAGTTGGACATGAGTGGGGGCCTGGTGGAGGGTGCCCAACACTGCTGGGGGGGTGGGGGTGGTGGGAGACATGAGTGGGGGCCTGGTGGAGGGTGCCCCTGGATGCTGGGGGGTGGGGGTGCAGGGGGACATGAGTGGGGGCCTGGTGGAGGGTGCCCCTGGATGCTGGGGTGTGGGGGTGCAGGGGGACATGAGTGGGGGCCTGGTGGAGGGTGCCCCTGGATGCTGGGGGGTGGGGGTGATAGGGGTCATGAGTGGGGGCCTGGTGGAGGGTGCCCCTGGATGCTGGGGGGTGGGGGTGTGTGGGAGACATGAGTGGGGGCCTGGTGGAGGGTGCCCCTGGATGCTGGGGGGTGGGGGTGCAGGGGGACATGAGTGGGGGCCTGGTGGAGGGTGCCCCTGGATGCTGGGGGGTGGGGGTGATAGGGGCCATGAGTGGGGGCCTGGTGGAGGGTGCCCCTGGATGCTGGGGGGTGGGGGTGGGTGGGAGACATGAGTGGGGGCCTGGTGGAGGGTGCCCCTGGTGGCTGAGGGGTGGGGGTGGTGGGAGACATGGGTGGGGGCCTGGTGGAGGGTGCCCATGGTGACTGGGGGGTGGGGTTGGTGGGAGACATGGGTGGGGGCCTGGTGGAGGGTGCCCCTGGATGCTGGGGGGTGGGGGTGATAGGGGCCATGAGTGGGGGCCTGGTGGAGGGTGCCCCTGGATGCTGGGGGGTGGGGGTGGGTGGGAGACATGAGTGGGGGCCTGGTGGAGGGTGCCCCTGGATGCTGGGGGGTGGGGGTGCAGGGGGACATGAGTGGGGGCCTGGTGGAGGGTGCCCCTGGATGCTGGGGGGTGGGGGTGATAGGGGCCATGAGTGGGGGCCTGGTGGAGGGTGCCCCTGGATGCTGGGGGGTGGTGGTGGGTGGGAGACATGAGTGGGGACCTGGTGGAGGGTGCCCCTGGTGGCTGGGGGGTGGGGGTGGTGGGAGACATGGGTGGGGGCCTGGTGGAGGGTGCCCATGGTGGCTGGGGGGTGGGGGTGGTGGGAGACATGGGTGGGGGCCTGGTGGAGGGTGCCCATGGTGGCTGGGGGGTGGGGGTGGTGGGAGACATGGGTGGGGGCCTGATGGAGGCTGCCCCTGGTGGCTGGGGGGTGGGGGTGGTGGGAGACATGGGTGGGGGCCTGTTGGTTGGTGCCCCTGGTGACTGGGGGGGTGGGGGTGGTGGGAGACATGGGTGGGGGCCTGGTGGTTGGTGCCCCTGGTGGCTGGGGGGTGGGGGTGGTGGGAGACATGGGTGGGGGCCTGTTGGTTGGTGCCCCTGGTGACTGGGGGGGCGAGGTGGTGGGAGACATGGGTGGGGGCCTGGTGGAGGGTGCCCCACACTGCTGGGGGTGGGGGTGGTGGGAGACATGAGTTGGACATGAGTGGGGGCCTGGTGGAGGATGCCCCACACTGCTGGGGGGGTGGGGGTGATGGGAGACATGAGTGGGGGCCTGTTGGTTGGTGCCCCTGGTGACTGGGGGGGTGGGGGTGGTGGGAGACATGGGTGGGGGCCTGGTGGAGGGTGCCACACACTGCTGGGGGGTGGGGGTGGTGGGAGACATGAGTTGGACATGAGTGGGGGCCTGGTGGAGGGTGCCCCTGCACTGCTGGGGGGTGGGGGTGGTGGGAGACATGAGTTGGACATGAGTGGGGGCCTGGTGGTGCTGCCCCTGCACTGCTGGAGAGTGGGGGTGCTGGGAGACATGGGTGGGGGCCTGGTGGAGGGTGCCCCTGCACTGCAGAGGGGTGGGGGTGGTGGGAGACATGAGTTGGACATGAGTGGGGGCCTGGTGGTGGGTGCCCCTGCACTGCTGGGGGGTGGGGGTGGTGGGAGACATAAGTTGGACATGGGTGGGGGCCTGGTGGTGGGTGCCCCTGGTGGCTGGGGGGTGGGGGTGGTGGGAGACATGGGTGGGGGCCTGCTGGTTGGTGCCCCTGGTGACTGGGGGGGTGGGGGTGGTGGGAGACATGGGTGGGGGCCTGGTGGAGGCTGCCCCTGGTGGCTGGGGGGTGGGGGTGGTGGGAGTCATGGGTGGGGGCCTGTTGGTTGGTGCCCCTGGTGACTGGGGGGTGGGGGTGGTGGGAGACATGGGTGGGGGCCTGGTGGAGGCTGCCCCTGGTGACTGGGGGGGTGGGGGTGGTGGGAGACATGGGTGGGGGTCTGGTGGTTGGTGCCCCTGGTGGCTGGGGGGTGGGGGTGGTGGGAGACATGAGTTGGACATGAGTGGGGGCCTGGTGGAGGGTGCCCCTGCACTGCTGGGGGGGGTGGGGGTGGTGGGAGACATGCATTGTTGATCAGTAGTGCAAGGTGACATGTGGGTTGGCTGGGGGGCATGCCCATGGTGGATGGGCTGCCTGCGGGACATGAGCAGGGGCGCAGGGTAGTCCCCCGTGGTGTGGGCTGCCTGCACGGGCCGTGAAGGTTGTGGAGCGTACACCTGGGAGGACCCACACGGCCAATTCACGTGTAGTACTCCCCAGAACCCCTGAAATTCACATACCCTGCTGAAATCGCGTGTGGAACTTCCCGCGCACCCCTGAAATACACGTACCCTGTTGAAATCGCGTGTGGAACTTCCCGCACACCCATGGAATACACGTACCCTGCTTGCACTGGGCCAATTGCGTGTGGAACTTCCCGCGCACCCCTGAAATACACGTACCCTGATGAAATCGCGTGTGGAACTTCCCGCGCTCCCCTGAAATACACGTACCCTGCTTGCACGGGGCCAATCGCGTGTGGAACTTCCCGCGCACCCCTGAAATACACGTACCCTGCTCGCACGGGGCCAATCGCGTGTGGGACTTCCCGCGCACCCCTGAAATACACGTACCCTGATGGAATCGCGTGTGGAACTTCACGCGCACCCCTGAAATACACGTACCCTGCTGAAATCGCGTGTGGAACTTCCCGCGCACCCCTGGAATACACGTACCCTGCTCGCACGGGGCCAATCGCGTGTGGAACTTCGCGCGCACCCCTGAAATACACGTACCCTGCTGAAATCGCGTGTGGAACTTCCCGCGCACCCCTGTAATACACGTACCCTGCTGATTTTGGTGTGGAACTTCCCGCGCACCCCTGATGCACACGTACACAGGACAATCGCGTGTGGAACTTCCCGCGAACCACTGAAATACACGTTCCCCGCTTGGCGTTTGCTGTTTGCCAGCCCGGTGAACTGGTCCAGGGTTAGCGCAGCCCTTTGCGATTATTTGGGGATTTTGAAGGCTTTTCCTTGCGCGAGGGCGTTCTTGGGGGCGTAACTGGCGCTGCTGCAGGGTCGCTGCGCCACGCTGCGCCACGGCTGGTTTTGGATGCGAAAATCCATGAATGCGCTGTGCGCGGAAATCGATTTTAGCGCACGCGGCTGGCGTAGACATTCGCACGGGCATGCTATGCGCCAGTCACGTGCGCCACTTTTGTGCGAATTTCTATGAATTACCCTGTAAATTTGGAATCTGGAAAATTGACCCACTCACCTCCTGAAGAACCACTCATGAACCAGAGTGGGGAAACACGTGTTGAGGTTCCGCATTAAGATTCCAAATCAAAAAAGGAGATTTGGAATCAATTCAAATCAATTCAATCACGAGGACTTCAAGTGACAATACCTGAGAACTCAAAAAAGTAGGGGTTTGGCATTAAGACTTCTAATTAATCAGGAGATTTGGAATCTATTTAAATCTATCAAATCACAAGGACTTCAAGTGATATTATTTGAAAACTCGAATAAATAACCCTAGACAGATAGTGAATTTAAACTATACTGTCTGACACTGTTCATTTGTTTATGCTCAAATACATTCTTTATTATTTTTAACATTAAAGCTAATATTTTCTTGAGACTACAAACTTACAGAATTGACCTTTTTATTCAGAGAAAGAGCGCAACTCTGGGACTATAATAATTTGATCCTAAAACAAATCATGTTCAAGCTGTAGTAGACAAAGCATTCAATGCTCCAAATATGGCTTCATACATAATGCAGATGTACTAAAAGTTGTCAGTACTCCCCCAAGAATAATGAAACCACTATGACTTCAAACAAAGTCTAGAATAAGATCAGCAATTAAGTTAGTAAGAGAATTAAAAGGGAAGATTGTGTATTTTCCATAAGGCATACATGACAATATCTTTCCATTGGGAGTTGCCCATCGAGTAGAAAACACATTGTTAGAGGTAGTTAACAGAGTCGCAACAAAAAGTAAACGACTTGTAGGAACGTAAAAAATTACACAAAAATCACAATACACTAAAATACATACGACTAAATAAGCAAAACCATATTGGCATAGATATATGTGATGAATCCTAAAACCCTGTCTAAAGTCTCCCTCCAGGCGGCCAGGGAAAGGCAGACTCTTCCTGATCCTTACCTCAGGGGTGGTGTACTTCGGGAGGATCACCTAGGAGGAGACAGGACCCATGGTGGTGAGGAGATCCCGTGGGATGAGACAGAGTATTTGGCCTTGGAAAGGGAGAACCGTTCATAGTTGCCAAAGCAGGTAATTGCTTATTGTCATTATGATGTATCTGAATCACATATAAGATATGTGCTCTGGTTGCACATGCCATAAAACCTGAACAATCCTTAACAACAGAAAGATAATTCAAGGTACTTCAGGATAAAAATCCTTCTTACTACCAACGGTATAATGGAAAGGAATATAGAAATGTTGCATTAAATCAGTGGTATTCAAACTGTGGGTCGCGCCCCCTCAGGGGGCCGTGGCCGCATCCCTGGGGAGCCGTGAGATCCCAGCATGAAATGTAAAAAAAAAAAAAGTAATGGGCAGGGGTGTCTCACATGGCAGGCCGAAGCATGAAACTGTCTCAGGAACCAATGAAAAAGTGGCCCGCAGTTGAAAATGGATATTCATTCCTTTAGTCACAGACTGTTGAATAGTACCCAAAGGGGTGCTTTGTGTTAAAATGTAAGTAAATTGTAATATTGAAAGAATATTTATTCAGCAACAATGGTCAAAATTACTAACTGCATAGTGAAGTAACTCATCAAACTGGCCCACATTGGCCAAAAAGGTGACCCATTTTGACTCACCCACATTAGCATTTTGAATTTTTGGTACAGGCATTGCCCTATTGCCCTATAGGCCATTCTGAGCCTGGCGGCTCATCCATAATGGCAAGGAGGCACCCACCCAGTGGCCCCTCACCCATTATGGAGGAGCCAAGGAGCCAGCCCAGTGAAACAATGAGCATTCCCTCAGCTGCTTTATCCAGCTGAGCGAGTGCCCGTGGGCTGGCTGAACTGTCAAAGGGAAACACTATTTCCCTTTAACAGTTCAGTTCAGTTCCCGAGCAGCACATGCTCACTGAGCCATGCAAGGCTGGGGCGTTTTGCTTCGTCAGCATTGCATAGCTCATTGGAAATGCTGGCTGGGGCACTGCATATCTGTCTGTACATAGGGGAGCTCCTGCGCCTCCTCACACATGCGAACAGAGCAGCTTGGAGCAGGGCGTTTCAGCACCCACACGCAAGCCAATGCAGTAGGAACGTTTAAGTTCATTTTTTCAAAAATGTAAACATGTGTATGGATGCGTGTATGCTTATGTTATGAGTGAGTGTATGGTGAAGGATGCTCGTGTGAATGATAGAGTGATTGCTGTATGAATGTGTGTGTGTGTGTGTTAGTTTGTTTTGGTCTGTTGAGCTGATTTTGGTAAGTGGTGGATAGAGGGGGAAAGGAGGGTTGTACAACACAGGCATTTTAAAAGTGCCTAAATGCCTTTGTTGTACAATCACCCTACCCACCTGCCAAAATCAGCTCTCCCTTTGAGGCGCTGTGGATACCAGGGGACAGGGATGGTATTTTTTTTACTGGATTTCTATCATTGATGTCCAGTCAAAAATACCATGCTTTCCCCCTTGGCACCCCAGCGCCTTGCAGACACACATAATCATGTTGATTGTGTTAGGCCCAGTTGGTTCCAGGGGACAGGGATGGTATCTTTTTACTGGACATTTATCATAGATGTCCAGTAAAACATGTCATGCCTGCCTCCTGGGCCACCCAGCACTAATTGCAAACTGTTTGACTATTATTTAACCATTTAAAAAAAAAGAATGCTCCACAATGCAACATTTTAACCCATTATTTTAAAGAAAATGCATGGGGGAAACTCCCCGAACTGCCCTTGATTGGGTCAGGCTCCCTCACTGCGCTCGGTCGCTATGGCATTTTTGGGGGAAATATTTATGCCCCTCCACTTAAAAAATTCACCAGCCGCCACTGGCCCTCGGACTGTGTTGGGAACGGGATGGGGGCATCCCAGGGACAGGATTGGTGGGAACCATGGGATAATGGTGGGAGCAGGGTTGGGGAGAGCCCAGGGTGTGTGATGGGTGGGGAGAGCCCAGGGACTGAGTAGGAGTAGGATGAGTAAGACCAGCGACTTTTATGGGTGCAGGTGAGGGAGCCCAGGGAGTATACTGGGAGTAGGGTGCTGTGACGGTGCGCAATACATACTGTCCATTTGACATTTTTGGGGGGCCCCATCCTGGCCAAATCTTGCTCTGGGGGGGCCCAGGCCAAAAAGGTTTGAAGACCAATGCCTTAAATAAACTGTCTTCCTCTGTAACAACACATTCTAATGGTTCATTCTTAAATGATTCTTAGGGAAATAACCCTATTCTTAAAACTAAGAAATTACTTAAAAGTACTGATTTTGTTGTTGGGGACTGCAAGTCTCATAATCCCATACCTACTGGGACGTGGAAGCGGGCAGAAGAGTCATGCTGTAGTAGTAGTCAGGCAATTAAGCCTGATGACCCACACCTGGGGGAAGCCGAGAGGCTTAAAAGGCCCCCTCAGGTGCAGGTAATTAGAAAAAGCTGGAACTGTGGCTGGAGTGTATGCAGTAGTAGCCAAAGCAAAAGGAAGAAGTCACAGTGTTGGCAATCCAGGCAGAGGAGGGAGAACCAAAGGGACGCCGGGACTCTGATGCAGCACCTTCTTGTCCTGTGAGGGTCTTATTTCCCCAAACTCTGGTGTGCAGAGGCTGCTCAGTGGAAAGGCATGTAGGAACGCTACCTTTCCCCATGTGAGCCTAACCCCAGAGATTGCGCAGCAGGACGCATGTCAGTGCCTGTCGTGAACATTTGTTGTGAAGCCATGGCTCTTAGGAGCGAGAGGAGCTCATTGATTGAGTGGCTGGACCGGAGAAGCCTTTAGTGATGAAGAATTTGGTCCCAAATGAAGCCAGAAGTTGTAGAAGTCGTGCAACATGCGAAGAAAGGAACACAGAAGCCGGTGAGTTAAACCTGGCGTTCTGATTCCTTGCGCGAGCACTGCTGCCTACGGTATCCAGCTTAATAATCACTTGCGTAAGAGTAGAAGTGATGCAAAGTTGTTAATTGAACCTTAAACAATGGGACACTTGAAATGTAGGACTCGCGTGTGATCGTGTATTCTCTCTTTCGCTGGCATGAAGAGAAAATGCTCCGAAAAGCAATTGTTAAACCTAAAACACTTATAAAGTACATGAAGACGTGGTCGTGTGTGCCTAATTATGATTCAGAAAGGAAAAGTGAAAGCAGCCAACAATTGCAAAAAAAGAAAAGTCAAGTGTTTAAACATTGTTATTTGACGTTGGACACAGCAAGCATTGCCCAAGTCAAGAGTGAACAAGGTATTACCCAATTGAGAGTGAAACCAGCCTTTCCCAAAGCCAGAAAGCAGTCTTTGAACCTAATAGGACTTCAGCATTGTCCAAGATACAAGTGTGCAAGCATTACCTGAAGCCAAGGGAGTGGCAGCAAAGCTTCTGGGTAATTATTCTGGCTAACGGTGGCCAGAGCGGTGAAGGCAAGGTTGGGGAAGGCAAACTTGCTGGTGATAAACATTCTTTGAAGTTGGTACAACCTACACTGCCAAAGACTGTACGAGAAAGAGAGAAGTGTTTACCAAAGGTAATTCTAGGTTGTTGCTGGTTGCAGACAGACAAGAAAGGCAAAAAGGCTGCCCCTCTTTTCAGAGGAAGAGTGCTGTGTCTACTTGAAGGTGTTAAAGAACCCGAAAGTGAATTTTGAAACCTGTTTAAAGTCACAAAGTTCTGAAGCTGTAGTGGTGTCACAAAGTTCTGAAGCTGTGGTGGTATATTTGGTTGTCAGTAGATTTGAGACTTCAGTAGCACAAATAAAGGTGTGATATTATGAGGCCAAGGAGTATGTCCTCATGGTAAACTCTTGTCAGTCAGTCAAACAAGTTTATTCGGTTGTATAAAGCAACCATTAAACGACAAATAAACACAATTATTACACTGATTCATATTACAAAATCTTAAAATGATACTTCCATAAAAATAGAATCATGGAACATTGCCATCAACAGCATACAAATACATTTAGCACCTGGACAGTAGCCTCATCATGAACTACGTTAAAAGATATTTTGGTGATGATTCATACATAAACAGTACATAATACTTTAACCCATTACGTGTGCTATAAAATTTTTCTTACAGACCCTCACCACCTTGCAGTTTCAGAATACGGTTTCTAAAATACATTGCTCTTTTCAGGAACGTCAAAAGAGCCCATGCGGTGTGAACTGATTCGGCGCTCAAGAGGAACACAAGAGCAGCCCAGTGTGTGCGGATCATCGATTTCTTAAGGACAGGAATAAGGGACACTTTACGTATGCCTGCATGCCCAATACAGAAGAATAGCAAATGTGAGAGATCCTCTCTACCGTGTCCACAAACCGGGCAACCCGCTGAGTTGGGAAAACCCTTCCATTTATAAGTGTTGCCTTGCAGCCGAAGGCAATCGAACCGTGCCCTCGTAATCAGCCATCTGTCCTTTTTCAGCGTACTCCAAAGCAGGTAAGGTTGGATACCAGTTAGACAGCTAATGCTTGAGTGAAATTCACCATTACTATGGCCACATTCTTGCAAAATTCTTTTACTTGCTATGAATTCACCCAGCATGGATTTGTAGACGGACCCCTCACTTTTGGACAAAATAATATCTGTCGGAAAAAGGGCGCCTAAATTTACTTCACCCAGAATTGAATAGACATATGCTAGCCAGGGAATTTTTTTCCAGCCACATTTACCTAGCACAGTACGAATAATAGTATGGCACAAGGAAGCATGCTCATTAGCCCACAGCCTGACCCAAAATAAAAGAGGGGCCAACGCCCACTGGTCTTCCCAAAGCTCCACACCCAACTCCCTATGGACAGCTATTCCAGATACACTGGACGGGAGCCCAAGCAGATTTTTGAAAAAATTGCTCTCCTTACGCTGGATTTCCGCTGCATTCTGGAAACCCCAGATAGCTGCACCATACAAAGTAGAAGCCGCAGTTTGGGTGCTATATATCTTAAGGATCACATCCAAAGGCCGGCCCCTACACTTCAACATAAATCTAAAGATTCCACCAATCTGTTGACTCATCTTAACAGATTGTTTGGCCACGTGATCTTTACCATTTAAGGCCTCTGAGAAACAGATCCCAAGGTAATCAAACGTCTTAACTCTGGGGATGATTTCATCTGCGCATAGCATCGGTTTCATGGGCACAGAACGTTTTCTGCCAACGCACGCCATTACTGCAGATTTCTTAGAGTTAATTTTTAACCCCAAATTATCCATGAACCTTGAGTAAGCGTTAATCAATAACTGTAGGGCCCTAGGTGTTCTTGCAAGAAGGACAGTGTCATCAGCATAGGCCAATACTGGGAACCCCCTTCCTCCCAAAACTAGAAAATCCGCCAATACTCCAGACAAGTCCTGTGAAAGGCCATTAATGTAGAGGCAGAAGCAGATGGGGGCCAGTACACAACCCTGCCTCACACCACACCCCACCTGAAAGCAAGCCGTGCAGTGCCCCCCAGAGCCACTGCGAACACAGGCCTCATTATTCGAATGGATATCAACCAAGGCCTGCAGAATTTCCCCTGGGCACCCTAAGGACCCAAGCACTTCCCAGAGCTTAGCTCTATCCACTTTATCAAAGGCGGTGCTTAGGTCCATGAAAGCTAGATAGACAGCCTCGCCCCGACGAAACACAGAATTAGCCACCAGCAAATACAAATTGAGACTCTGTTCTATGGTGCCCACTCCAGGGCGAAACCCAAATTGGATGTCAGAAAGAACTGACTGTTCCCCAAGCCAGGATTCTATTCGGGCCAGCAGAATTCTCCCAAAAATTTTAAACGATGAGTCTAGAAGGGATATTGGCCTGTATGCACCGGGACTAGACCTGTCTCCCTTTTTAAAAATAGGGAATATTATTGCCCTCTTCCACGAGGAAGGGTATTTCCTCGATTTTAGACAAGCATTGAACGCCACAGTCAGAAGTGGGGCCCACAAATCAACTGGGTCCTGGAACAGATCTGAGGGTATCATATCCGGGCCGGGGGCGCGGTTATGTGCTTGAAGCCTGATTGCCTTAGCAGTCTCCTCCACCTCAAACGTCAGGCAGGGGCCACTAAAGTCTAACTCGACCTCTGGATGTACAGATCCAAATAGGCTACCAAAATGCGCCAACCATACCTCTTCTTCCACATGGGTGCCACTCCCCACGTTGGACCAACATCCCTCCGGACCACTTTTTACAAATGCCCAAAAGGCCTTCTGGTCCCTCTTCATGGCGGCATTCAAGAAACCTTCCCAGGCTGCCTGTTCTATCTCCATTTTCCTTCTCTTTATCTCCCGTTGGTAGATTTTCCTATCTTGTGCTATCTTCAGTCTCTTGTAGAAGCTGAAGTTGTTGAGGTGATATTAGAAGTGCTGTGAAGTCATCCTGACAAAGCCTACTGTGACTCCAAATCTTGTAAAGAGAGATATATTAACTGTTAACCAAGACATATGTTTCACTAACATTTACATAAATTGTTTTTCCTTTGAACTGCGGTAATTCTCCTTGGACAGGTGGAAGTTGTAGCAACGCATCATGGCTGGGAATGACATTGATGCTATTTTGGTGAAGTGGTAAGTCTTATCACCAAGAGGAGAAGCTTTTCTGTTATTGGAACTTTGGTTCACAACACTCTACTTTGACATTGAAACCATCAAAAACTGGATTGAGACTGTATTACGTTCAGGGATTTCCTTGTTTCTTTTTGTTGAACATTGGAGCTAAGTTTACCTTAAATCCTTGGGAAGGGGAATTCACCGGGGTTACTAAGAGGTTATACATAGGGTTTCCTGTTTTAGGGGTTTATTTTGTTTTACTTCCAGGGGTGTTTTTCCAATGTCTTCAGTGTTTATCAGTGTTTACCCGTGTGTCCCCCTTCAAAAAATCATGGATAACTGTTTTTTCTAGTGTACATTCACAAATATTCTTTCATTGTTTCATTGCATGCATAAGTAGGGTAATATCTGTCAGAACAAGATGTTATGAACACTTTCTGGAGAATAAAGATGATTGTGTTAATCCAGTAATATCTAACATTTCTACAAGTCAAAATGATTTTAGTAAATCATTCAATTCTTTTTCGGGGACTCTTTGACTGTCCTTGCTCTTTCTTTTCTTTCTTTTCTTCTCATGAAGACTTTCATTTGTGAAAATGACTGTTCCACATTGTAGACACTTAGTGTGATCAAAGGATTTGCCCGGGGGCACTCACTTTGGTGGAGATAAGTATTATTTTCACTGTCAAAAGAAATAAACTCTAAGCAGATAATAACTGTTTATCAAGTGCTGCTCACTACAAAATGAAAAGGGGATCTCATTAATTTACTGCCTGATGCTTGATTGGGGGGTGAGCAGGTCAAAACTGTTTGCCAGGTGTGGGAATATCAGGGGATCCTAGAGCAGAATGTTGCAAAGGCAACTCAGCAGGTTAGGTGATTGTTGCAGAGCTGTCATATGTTTACACCATCCTGTAAATCATACAGCTTTTTTCCTATTCCTTCTGCAACATGTGCTGTAAATGTGTTGTTTGACTGGGGATGAGCATGGCTCTCTCTCGCTCCACTCTGTGTGGGAACCTTTGTCCCCATAGCAAAAATCAAAAGCTGGCACCCATGAATATATGCAGAGTAAGTGAACATATCTTAAAGTGAAATACAAATGTGGTTCAATTGACCTTCATCCTAGAAGAAAGTGTGCAAGACAAAAGAACATAGGGCTTTAAAAAGAAAATAATGAACACCAGAAATTTCACTCCCTTAAATGAGCCACCATTTATAAATCACTCATAATTTAAAAACTCTCCTTGATCTCTCCGTGCTCTAGAGAACCACAGGAGGTCAGGAGGTGACCCGTGACAGTGCGACCTTCGTACATGGAAGCCTCACACAGATTTCCTTTTAAAGACAACAGGCAGCTAACACTTTTCAGCTCTCCTCCAGACAGATACACAGAGGGTCTGTGGCCACAAAGGGAGACACTAAAAAATCCATGTTAAAAACATTTCTTTGTAAATACAAATATTGTTAGTGGTCAAGGGCTATTTTGAGGAATGTTAGCCAATTTTAAGATGTGAATCAGCAACCACAAAAATTCTTCAAATTTGGCTACAATTAGCTCTAGCCACAAATAAATACACATTTATTTTTACAAAGTAAACAATGCAGCATTGAATGCGCAGTGTTTTTGAATAAGGTCAGGGGACGGGTGCACGGGGGGACAATGGGAAAAAGCAAACAAGCATATATGGGTGGGAGTAGGACCATTTTCCTATTGTCTGCTAAACCCCCTTTCCAGCCACCCCTTCAGGCCCAAACTTCCTCCCATCCCTTCACAGACTAAGGCACCACTGGGATAGGGCCACAGTATTTTTCAGTTTAAACCCAGGAGGCACATTTTCTTCCGGGGGTGTTTTTCCGGGGTTTGTCGGATTTCACTGAAAACAGGAAAGCCTAGTTATAAAGAAACTGTGAATATCAGTGTTGATGTTATTTAAATCACCATATATTTTCTTTATGTAATTCATGTTTAAATCTGAAGACCAGACATCCTGTGTTAGAGTGTTTCCCTCTAGTTTTGATAGGTAGCAAAATCCTCGTCAGAGTAGGGATAGTGAGGCATTTAATAACATTTAGATTTTAATATAATGGCATATTTTGAACTATCATCAAACAGTTGTCCACCTCACATTGCTGACCCCTCACATATACCACTTTTTCGCATCAACCAGTGCCTCACCTTGACCTCTACCGCCCAACCCATGAACACTTGATATTGCTGCCCTCATGTATTCTCTGTCTCCCCATTCCATTTGCTCTCTGCCTCAGCTGGTTTCCCCAGCCAATTACTGACTTTGTCTCCCCCAGGGAGACATTAGAAATGATAAAGCTGCTTGTAAACCCCAGCACTTTTTGGAATGTGGCCTGCTATAATCAAAGTAAAAGTTAATATGCAGTTGTATGGAGCGTCCGGCTTGCTGCTCTACATCGCGCAACAATCTGCTGTCTTTCTGCTTGTTGCTGCCTCTCCTACTTGTGAGTCGTCTGACAGGTCTCTGCCACAAGGAACCCTGGGAGAGGAGGAAAACACTGATCATCATGATGCACAGCAGGTATAGGGCAAGCACAAATGGTACTCTGTTATTTTAACCAAGCACGTGTGGAAGGTACCCTCTCAAATCTCTCACCCCACCTCTGGGGCAGTACTGGCTCCAGCAGTACCCAGGTAGGCTCCCAGCTCCAGGTTGTGAGGGGTCCACATCCCTTCTTGTCAGGGACAGGGCCCTGAACCTGTTCCAAATTGTGGGTTGGGATTGTTGTGGTGAGGGGTATTAGATCAGTGCCATTTCTACATAATAAATTAACATTATAAATAGACAGAATACATATCATAGCTAGATGTCATTACAGTTTCTGGATATATTACTCCGTGTCTTAAGACTGATATTTCAGTGGCAGGATGAGATTAGTAAATTCTACTGAACACATAACATGGTCCAGTCTCGGGAGAATAGCTCATGGGCAACTCGCTGGAGCAACACAGGTTCGATCCCCGGGTCCGCGCTTAGAAACCTTTGGATATTAAGCGTGTTATAAATAACCCATTACAATTACAATCATGTTCGCACGTGAGAGCCATGGGGACAGCCTTGACATGGAAGCATGTTTTTTTCCTTAGATGCGCTTATCCCAAAGTCTTGAAGACTCAGAATGAATGGTTTGCTGCTCCCAGTCAATTACCAGGTAATTGGGAGATCTCGACCTTTCAGGGCACTACCTTGAACTGGAGGGCAGCAATAAGGTTGAAACCATTACTCTCCGTACGGGTAGGCAGCATGTCAAAGTCAACTCAGCTGTTTGTCTACCGATTGGACCATTTCACCCAATGTCCACATACTTCCTGCAGGATATTTTTTTCCATTTGACATTACGAAGGATCTAGCAATTACCAGATTGAAGAACTGTTTGGTAGCAGCATATCTGACATAAATGATATGTCAATGGCATGATCCATACATTCCACAGTTATAGATGAGACAAGATGGAAAACCACTTACTGCAGAGCATTGGCTGCTGACAAATCCTTAACTGTGGTTGTTTTAAAAGAGAAAGGACCTGGCTTAATAGCACCACTTATTACAGAACCAGATTGTTTCCCGCCCCGGGTTTCATGGATCTCGCAGTGCATTCTTAGAGAAATGGGGCAACAGCAAATTCCCAGAGAAGGATTAGGGATGGATTGGATGGTGTAAACTTGTGGAGAGAACAGGCAGTTTATCTTAGACATTCAGCAACAAAATTGATTCTCTGAGTATAACTGTGAGGAATTCTTTCATCCGCACGGGGGATGTGCACTCATCTGGGCTTTTTTGATATTTTTTAAAGAAAATTGAATGATGGTAGATGAACCTCAGAAAATGTGTGGAGCTAATCAGCACACATTTTCCTATGCTCATCGCATGACAAAAACATAGACCTGTGTACTCTGGTTGGGCACAACCAACAGGCGCTGCCCCCCCGTCCCATATTTGTTGGAATGTGACAGCCAGGAGTACGTGAAAGCACCTCAGGAGGAGGAGCCCAAACCTTCCTCCGGCCATGGCCAGCCTAATTAAATATCAAAGGCTCAATGGGTCTGCCCTGTTCATTGTCAGTTCTGTTGGTGGCAGCACATACTGATGAGAGTTAGTTGAAGCAGGCCTGCGACAGGCCTGGTCAAAGAACTAACATGGGACAGGAACAACCACACACATTTGAGATGCATCTGTGTCATCCTGAAGCCAGCTCCCTCCCTAAAGGATCAATGACAGTGAGCTGTCATGTCTGGTACATGTGTTTACAGTAGGCAACCCCTGCATGGAGACCCCATTCAGAGGTTAGGAGCATGTGATTTGATGGAGACAGAAAGTCTGCTCTTGCCACAACTTCAAGGGAAACCTGCACTTTGATCAGGAACCACAGAGAGCTCATTTAACCAAAGAGATCCTTTGATCCAAAACAGACAGGAAGATGGGTGGGACTTAGTAGCATGTTTGCACCCCTTTACCTTTCCTGTTGAAAAGCACTCTAGTTATGACCTCACGCATAACAGAAGATTGTTATTGGGGACCCAGGATTGGTTAATTAAGGTAGGATTAGCCTGCACCAATCACTGGGGCCCATCTGGCTTTAAAAGAGGGTTGAGCCCCTCTTTTGGCACATCATTGGAAGACTTCACGAGGAGTAACAAGAAGAGCTCATTTGGATCTTGGCTGAAGGTACAGTCTGCCTTACAGCTTCCATCATTGAAGGAAGGCCAGGAATTCCAAGAGGGAAGCAAGATCCCTCCCCTAAACATCTCCCAGGGAACAGAGGAAGACACTGAGTCCAGAGGACCCTCTAGTAGCTCCAGAACCAGTACCGAGCACATGCATGCCCTGCTAGGCTCTGCAAACAAGCTTCCTAGGTGGGAAGTGCCAGAGAGTCTCTGACCCAAAAGAAAGACAATGCCATTGCCTGTAACACTCTCCTCAGGTTTGCTCTGCCTTAAAGGAAGACATGAGCCCAACAAAGAAGCTAGGAGGAGTGCATCAGCAAGCATCAACCAGCGTCCGCCTGAAAGGTCATTTTCGAGACAGTCGAGCCCCTCGAACTGCAACTGACTACACCACTGACTGTTATCACGCTGCAGTTGCTGATGTTGATTCCTGACCCTGAGCTGCCATGTAGACCAGCCTGCAGCCGTCCATCCAGCGTCATTCACCGAACTGCCTGCTGCCTAATACCTGCAGCTGTCTCTCATCTGGAACTCTGTCATAGCTGCTTCAAAGCGCCCTGCAACCAACTCGACCCAGTCGGGCAACGAGAACTCCTACGGGCACAAAGGACGGTTTGGTTCTGTCCCCCTGGTCCTTCTCCTGTTATGGTGGTGCCAGAAACAGCAAAATGGCAGCAAAACCCTTGTGCGCGCCAAAACCCTTGAAAATCACGCTTTTCAATGCACAAAAAGATGGCTGCCCAATCTGCCACGCATGTTGTCTGTGGTGAAACAGAGCTCTCAATACTGAAATGTGTCAGTGGGTTCCACAACAATTGAAAGTGCAGTGCAGAAGGAAAAAGCAGTGCTTTGCTAAATGAAACGCCAAATATTGCTTTAAATCAGCTTTTCCTTGCTGCTGAAACTTCACAATGCCGGTACAGAACACCTTCCAAATATTCAAAATTCTCGCTGGGAGATACAATTCACTTAGTTTAAGGAATCACTGTGAATTTACAAGGTACTGAAAGGCTAAGAGCATAAAGAGATCTCCACAGCAAAAGTGGCCTGCCTGTGGATCTGTAAAAAAAATCTCTGTGCAGCAGAGGGCTACCTGTGATGACAGCTGTCAGGGGCCTTCCTGATTAAACTTTAACATGTTATAAACTGAAAGTCAAATGTTTGCAATATAAGAGGCCTGTTACTGATAGTAACCCATATTGTAGTTGTTTTTGATCCCATAGGTTTCAAATCTTGAATGAGAATTCTATCTGTTATTTGATGCAACAAGTTTGTTTTTTGCTAAAGTAAAGCCAAACGAATTTAACAATTAAATTAAACCTGGCTGAGCTGCAAGAACTGGAAAAGCAGGTTTCTCCCAGAAGGAGGTCCTTCCTCTCAGCTGAAACACACATGTGGTGCTACTTGCTGGTTAGCCCAGGACTAAACAATGGACATCCTCCAACCCAGGATATTGAAGGTGTGAAGGGTCATAAAACTGCTGCAGCCCAGGAAACTCCTGGCTGACAGAAGAAAATTCCAAAAGAGGGGGCGACCACATCCTTCAAGGAGTGCCAAATACTGACCATTCGGTGTTAACAGGACGTGTAATGGACATTTTTAGAAGGTGTATAATGTATTATCAGAAGGGGTGCAACATCTGAAAATGGCAGATTAATTAACCTAATTTTTAGCACTACCTTTGAAAATTTAGTACAATCGTGTAGCTTATTCTGAACAGGAATGGCAATAAATGTGGGTTTATGGGGACTGTATTTCAGCTAGAATTGTGAAAATTTATACCCACATTCCCATGGTAAACGTGCATATTTGTGGAAATTTACAGAAATTTTGGAACCTGTTCTCATTACAAAATTGAAAAATGTCTGAAGAAAGGCAAAACAAAGTCGCAGAGTTGGGGGATTTCGAGGAGCAGATACTCCATAGAATATGCAATCTGTGTATGTGATTTCTATAGAGGTTGCACATGTGTAAATACATATTTTGCCAAAATTAGACTTTGTGTTCCAGTGGCTAGGGGTGGATTCTCAGCATCATACAATTATACCATAAAGATGACACTCTGTTTCTCTCCTCCTATCAAGGCAGAGAGTACACTCTGACCCAGTCACCTTTCACAGGGGCAAGTTTAGCTAAGCCGGCCCAATACTCCCATTTCATGATGTCATCAGGCATAATATATAGGGACAGCTGACAACACAAAGGACGTCTGCAACTTTTCTATCTCCTGACTGCTGGCGGAGCGCTCTGCTGCTGAAATGTACATCTTCCTTGTTCCAGACTCCAGAAACTTGGCAAAGCAAACGCCTATGCATAGCTGAACCATTCTCAGTTAGGCCTCAAATTCTAGAAAAGAATCCCAAAAGCCTTGGGGAAGCATCATAATACAGCCGGGCATGCTGTTAATGCTTGCCTGCGCAATTGAAATATCCTCTGAACCAAGAAGGGCAGATCCCGTGCAGATCATGTGCCATGCTGTGACCAGAGAGCCTTGCTGACCCTGTCCAGTCCGATGTGCTCAGCTGTCCGTCCCTGATAGATCTGATTCAATGGTCCAGAATCCTGATGGTCCAAAATCTTAAATCCATTTGTTTTGTGAGTATTAACAGGAAGCTAGAAACTGTTGATTACCTTGCATTGTCTTGTCCCCTCCTAACCTCTGACTTATCCGTACTTCCATAATCAGTAACATGGCATAAATTCGTAGTGAAATCTCATTCTGTCTGTAAAAGCATCCTTTTCCTAGTCATTTTGTCAACTTTGATCTATTAATTTCATTCGAGTGACCAGCCTAGTGCTCCAAGGTGGACATCGAGGAACCAGGATTGAGTCGCGAATCACTCCTGACTCTTACGTTGTGCCGTCCTGGTGGCTTAGCTTGGCTGCTCTAGTCCATAGTCAATATTTTTCTGATTTTAAAACTGCAGCCTCTTTCCATTCTCATGCCTATCTCGCAAAAAATGACCTTTACTAAAACCTCTATAACTCCCTCAGTTTTTCTGATAGAAACGGAATTACAACTCCTATTTGTACCCAACATCCATAGCTATCCATAGAACCCAAATCAGTGTGATTCTCCTGTTATCGTGAATATCGCGCATGGAAAAGTTTTCCGCAAATTCCCATTTTGAAAACATTTTGCACGTGTGAAATAGCTTCCATTTGTTTCCGACCTGGACTTTAAGATTTCAAATGTTTTCTTTGGACTAAATCATTGCTGGTGATTGTGTGCAACTGTTCAAAGTGGATCCCGTAGGAATTTAAAATAATCAAAGCATTTTTCCACACATTGCTTAGCCACTTTAAAAGTCATTCTGACAGTTGAAAAGCCCACTTCGTTTTTCTCTTTCTGTGTAAGGGGGCAAAGGAAAGTGAGACACTGTTTGATCTGTACTATTTCTGAATACCTGCTATCTCCTCACATTTATTTAAATGTGCTTATTGGTGGGTGGAGGTGTGTTGCAGGGGGAATTTCTACCATAGTGCTATCTGATCTGAAACCAACACAAAAGTATTATTTTCTGTGCTGCATTTGTTTCGCTCATTACTTAATCCTAGTGTATTAAAGATATTATTCAGTGTTCTGTCACCACATTGGTGATTGTAGTTTACCTATTAAAATATATATTGTGATTTATTTATTTGATCTTAAATAAATAAATAAATAATACCTTTTACAATCCAGCCTGATTCCTGGTCCAGCGTGACCCGGGGTATTTTTAAGTAAGGGGTGTGATACGAGTGATACATCTTTCAAATAATTGAATATATATATCAAATAAGCTTTTCCATTGCACTCTACACTAGGCCGAGAGCAGAGTGTATCGCCGGGTTGAAATCCTTAACAGTATCCAGAGTACATCCCCTTTCGTTCTCTTGTCTTCTGTACTTCTTTACAGGGTGAGTTGCATTTTGTAGTGAGCTAGAACTGTCTGTTGTAATAATAAAAAGTAGATTGTTTTATATAACCTTGACAGGACAGTCACTTTCATCAGTGGGTAATAATTGTATTTTCGCTGTGTTGCAACTAACCAACAAACCATGAACTTGCGGAGATAAGCCTGCCGTTTGTCCACGTTACCAACATTGGACAAGGAGGTTTATAATTGACTTGTGCTTCCAATCTGTTCGGATCCCCTTTGGTGTACTAGATGGGTGGGGCTGATTGATGGTTTAGAAACCAATATTCTAATACCTGTAGCACTGGTGCCCCAGAAGTTGATTTGTCACAATAACAACTGATTGCCCAAAGTGTACTTCCTCATCTGAAAAGATAAAAAGATGTGTTTGCAAAGTGCCCTTGGCACCTTAGCTTGGAGACAGATGAGTTGGAAGGAAATGCCCTGTAGACTTCACCTAAAACACCAGTCCCTGACCTTCCTTTAGTGCACTGCGATTCCCTTTTGACTTTTATAAACCTACCAAGCAGTTTACTTTAGTCGCAGACTTCCTTGTCTCCAGTCACCCCATACAGTAGTCAACTCTTCATTGACTTCCCACTGTACCCATTATGCCACTGCCTGGAAAGTGATGGCTTCGCTAGAGAGGCTTTTCTAATGCCCCCTAATTTACAAAGGGGCTGATTCATGGAATCTATGCTCTGAAAAACGTGGATTTGTCTGCTATTCTGCCCGCAAATCGCTGTTTAACAAATGGGGATTTGCGGGCAGATGCGGGTAGAATGGCACACAAATCCCCGTTTTTCGGCGCACAAATTCCATGAATCAGCCCCAAAATTTTCCTCCACATGCACTTCACACTCGGGTTGGGGTGGATAGCACACAAATAACGCGCTGCTCTTTGCCAAAAGGATGCCTTTCACTAGTTTGAATCTGGAGCAGAGTCCACTTTTATGAAGACAGTCAAAGAATCTGTTTTATATCAGTGCTTCCAATCTGGAAGTGTCTTGCCTAAAGCAAACTCAAATTATTATTAATCTGCTCAGAACGCAGCTGCTTAGATTTTTTTCTTCAAACCCAACAGCACAACATTAAGATTCCTACAGTGCTATTCTCATTGCACTTTAATTTGAGAAACCCTAGTGTCGTGGAATGTAACTCTGCTGAGTAGGGGTCACTGTATAGTCATGCTGTTGACCTTGAATTCAAGGGGCTGAGCGCTCTCCTTCCATGGAGTCTTCCTTGATTGAAAGCGTCCCTTCCTAGAGGCCGACACGTCCAGTTCCTTGCTCTAAACCCCACAGCAGTCCAATCCAGACCCGGTGTCCGGGCCTTTCAACTATTTCTATTCTAAAGGATCGCCACACCTTTAGGTGGCTCTGAAGAAAGCTTTACATTTTCTTAAGGGGTCATTTAAAGTTTCAGCGCCCCTCTGGCTGGCTTTCTTTGTTCTGCTGTGCATAGACTAATAAACCTGCCCCATGGTAATCTGCACATACTCACCCCTCCCTCCATTGCGCTGGACTCGTAAAATGCATGCCCATTGATAAAACCACTGAAAACACCCATTTAAATTTGAATTAGAAATCATCCTCATTGTAATCTATGCACCGCACAATTGCCCCAAACGTGTTTTCCCAGCTGTAGGCAAGGGGACTCCAAATATCATTGTGAAACGGATGTAGCATCATCCATACAAGAGCAGAGGGATACCTTAATTCCAGCCACTTCCTCTTTTGACAGGTACAGGTCGGCCTGGGAGTGTAAAGATGGCCGCTCTGAACAGTCCAGGCAACAGCAGTTGATCATTAAGCTTTGGGTCTTTGTCACCCTAAAGCAGCTGCGCTCTTTTTAGCCCACAATCCTGTAGAAATGCTCGCCCAAGGCAATGCTCCTGCAATAAATCATATGTAAATGCTGACAATGCAATCTGGATGCCCATTCTGCTTTCACACACGCCTGTGATTTTGGGTGGTATGCTCTCTGGCGGCCATGGGCTCAAGGCCACCCACAACCAGTGGAGTAACTTTGCTGAAAATGTTGGGGGTCGGGGGACATGACATCTGATGAAAAGGTGTCCCAGCCAAATGAATGGGGACAAAATGGTGTGTCATGAAAGTTGGGGGAGGGGATAAACACTCCTGCCCCCCCTAAAATTACGCCCATGCCCACAACCACCGTCCACACTTTTATTAGTGGTCTGAGGGGCCTGAGAAATCCCAATCTGAGCCGTTGTGAAAGTTGCATATTGCTTTTGAATATGATGGTGTGTTTTGGTGAACAGTTTCTGGTTCTGTCAGTTTTCTGGAAAGGGTCTTTCTAAAAGGCTTGGCAATACATTTCTAAACTTTGATGAGCTGTGTGTAATGCATTAAGAGTGGAGAGGGTCATCGTTTTTGGCTATCATCCATGCACTAATGGCCAGGCAGGGGAAAACCAAACACTAGATCAGTATTATTTTTAATATTGTAAATGCTACTCAACTGTAAATGATTTTAACTCTAAGGTTTGTCTGTATATATGTTATATAGTATTCTGGCCCCCAAGTAAGACGCCGGACACGGGGAACGTCTTAACCTTTTATTAACTCCCAAACTAAACTCCCCATGCTTCCCGCCTCCCCTTCCTCCCGCCCCTCCCCATCCCATTTCTGGTTTCGCTTTCCCCTTAAAGGGGCCGCTGTCCATTTCCCTCGTAACACCCCCCCTTACTTATTAAGTAAGTTCAGTGCCTACATTTCTTCAATGAGACGGGCAGGCTTTCTAGAGACTCTCTGGGGTCCACTGGCCGGGTCACTTCTTTCATCGTCCGGGACTGCCAACATGGGAACCTCGGGCGGTTCGGAGGGTGTCTCTCGGCCTTCAGACTCGTCCTCTTCAAGGGGTATCTCTTCTTCCAGGTTTTCTTGGAACATCTTGCGGAAGAATGACACGTTCCTTGTTATTTCTCCTTGGTCTCCTACAGTGGTGATCATTGATCCCTTGACCTCGGTCACCATCAGGGGCTCGGGTCGGTATCATGAGTCAGTTTTCCTGGACTGAGTCTGCCTGACTAGCACAGTTTCGCCAACTGGAATTTGCGGTTCTCTGGCTCTCTGTTTCTTGTCAGCCCACTCTTTGGCTCTTTGTCTTTTTTCGGTTTCTCGCCTTCTTATTTCATCGTCCTCTGCCTGGGTATAATCTTCCAGTTGAGGTAGTCTGGTTTGTGGCTTATATTTGATCATCAGTTCTGCCGGGGTCCAACCGCCGCTTCATGGGGTGTGTGTTGATAGCTTCTCAGCATTTGTGAGATAGCATGGGGCATAGAGATCTGGTCCTTAGCAGCTTTTTGGCGTGTCCGCTTGATGCTTGTCATGAAGCGCTCTACCATGTCGTTGGCTTGTGGCCATAGTGGAATGATGGAATCCCAGGTGGGCTGCAAACTTCCTGAACTCTTGACCCTGGAAGGGAGACCCGTTGTCGGTTTTCACTGTGTTGGGGATGCCCCATTCACTGAACAGTTCATCCACTACGGCTACGAGGTAATGGAATCCTGTGGACTGCACGTGTTTCACTAGCGGAAATCGGGTGTATTCATCGATTGCCACTAGGAGGTATACTCGTTCTTCCAGTGGGCCGTAGAAGTCAAGTGCTACCCGTTGCCACGGTCCCTCTGGGAGGGGGACTGTCTGTAATGGGCATGGCGGTGAGCTTGCCGCATTTACCTGGCATGGGTCACAGTGCCTCAATATGTCCTCGACTATGGTGTCCATGTGTGGGAACCAGATCTGATTGCATAGTATCTTCTTCGTATTGGCTATGCCTCAGTGTCCCTTGTGTGAAATCATGACGAGGGGCTTCCTGAGGCTCTTGGGGGCCACCAGTCGGTTTCCTCTCAACAGCGTTCCTTGGGTTGTCGTGGCTAGTTCACCATGTATCTTTTCCATTCTTGCTAGGTCTCTCCTGTCTACCTCCCCCCATCCACCTGATCAAATTGTTCCTTGGCTGCCTGTCGCCACCTGTTTGTGTTTGTGAGTCGGACGGCTGCCCTGATCGTGGGGTCCGCTCTCCTCTGTTCTTCAAACAGTTTTGCAGTGATGGCTGGGGGAAGGGCGTTCAGTGACAGGTATGCAATGTATCCCTCTGCTTCACCCTGCATCCCGGTGTCTGGGGGCTTGTCCGGGTGTCTTGACAAGCAATTGGCTGGGTTGGCTTCCCTTCCAGGTTTGTGGACGATGGTGTAATCATATTCCTGGAAGCGGATGCCCCACTGTTCAATGCGTGGCAGCATCTTTATCTTAGGGTTTCCAAATGGGGCCAGCAGGTCGGTGATCAGGGTAAAGGTCCTTATGATGATAAAATGGTGACATTTCTCACACACCCAGACGGCCGCTAGGCTCTCACGTTCTGCTTGTGAGTACACTTGCTCGGTGGTGTTGAGTGCACGGTTGGCGTATGCAACCACGTGTGTTTCGGTGTCCTGTTGCGGGTTGGTCTGGGCTAAGATCGCCCCAGTCCTACGGGGCTAGCATCCACGGTTATTTCCGTATCCCATCTTGGGTTGAAATATGCCAGCTGGCGGTTGGTCTCTAGTTCGAGTTAGATTGTGGATAACGCTTGTTGGAATTGTTCTGCCCAGATGAACGGTTGATCTTTCTTCAGCAGTTGTCGTAGGGGGTTAGTGAGAATCGTGTAGTGGGGGAGGTATCGTGCGCAAATACCCCACCATGCCCAGGAATGAGCGTAATTCAGACACATCTTTTGGGCTTGTCAGGTTTTTTATGGTACTGATTTTGTCCGGAGCTGCTTTGACGCCTTGGTTCGAGAAGATGTGGCCGAAGAAACACAGGCTTTGGGTATTGACTTCACACTTCAGGCCATTGAGGGTGAGACCGGCCTCCTGGAGGATGTGGCAGATTTGGTGTAATGCGTCATCGTGTTAGTCCTGAGTTGCTCTGAAGACTAAGATATCGTTGCTGTACTTGAATGCATTGGTCACCGGAATGATTAGTCTGCGGATTGTTTCTTGGAAAATTTCAGCCGCTGATGATATGCCGAAATTCAGCCTCTTGTAGCGAAATAGTCCTTCGTGTGTCATGAAGGTTGTTATTGGTCTTGACTCAGGATCTATATCCAGCTGGTGGTAGCCTTGGTTCATGTCCAGATGGGAGAATCGGTGGCTTGGTTGAGTCTCACCAGCATGTCTTCTGTGTTTGGTCCTGGGTCTCTCTCCCTTTGAATAGCTGTGCTGGGGATCCTCAAATCAACACAGAGTCAGAGGCGTCCGTCGGCCTTGGGGACGACTACTAGTGGGGTCACCCATGGTGTGGGCCCTTCTGCTCTCTCTATGATGTTGTTGTTGAGCAGGAGCTGCAGTTCGTGTGTTACCTTGGCTTGCAGGTGGAATCCGATTCTTCTGGGGCGTTGGGGTACGGGTTGAACTGAGGGATCTATGTGCAGTTTGATCACATTGTCTTTCAGCATGCTAACACCTTTGGACAGGTTGGGGAATATACCTTGCAGTGCCTTAATGTCAAGTGGCTTTTGGCTGACAGCCTGTATGGACTGAGCATCGGGTGGAAATCCTTGGATTGCCTCTGACTGGTCGTAGTGGATGTCTATTAGGTGTAGCGCATGGCTGTTTTATGACTTAAGAGGCATCTCCCTGTTGCTGGGCTGTGTAGGACATGGATCGCTGTTGGGACTCTCCTCCCTCTGTGTACTAGGTCGCACTGCTATTGACCTCTGGATGTTAGGGGCAGGGTTGCACCCCATTGAAAGATGTAGGCTTGAGACGGGTGCAGGGGGTATTTCTTGGTCAGATTTTCATATGTTCGTTGGTTCATGATGTTGACTGTGGCGCCTGTGTCAACAAGGAATTGTGTGCTGATCCCTTCTAGGCGGACAGTCACTCGGGGTGCTGTGCTGTCGTTGGATGAGTCAAAGATGAGCCGGACATATTCCCTGCTGTATTGGTCGTATTCTGCATATTGCTCTGACTCTGTCGGCTGATCTTCGACGGGGGGGGGGGGGATTTTCATTTGGATCACCGGTATTGAATTCCCTTCTTACGTCTTCATCGGGAATGGTTTGCATGTGATAGATGTGCTCCTGGCTGTTGTACCCTTCATTGGTTGGTTCTACTTGGAGGTTCTCCACGGCTCTGATAAACCCGGGATTGGTGAGGTTCCTGGGGCTGTTGATCCTGGTGTTATCCCTCTCGAGGTATGGTCGCGGGTTGAAGGGCCTGGGTGGTTCATACCGTCTGTTCTGCGTAGGCTGGTTGGGAGGCCGATATGCTTGTAGTTGTGGTGTTTTCTCTCGGCACATGCTCTGGAAATGGTTTTCCTGGTCGCACCTCATACACATTTGGCCAATTGCCGGACACCGACCTTTGTGGGCAAATTCAAACCCACAGCGGTAACATTGTCTCCCGGGTTGGGTTCGCTGTGTCGGGTTCCAGGAGTCTTGTCGGTATGGGTTGCCAGTCTGGCGTCCTTGTCCTTGCGGGTTGGTGACGATGGCCACTATTGTATCTGACTTCTTTGGGTTTTCTATGTTGGCCGCTTGGACATCTAGTCGCTAATATACTCTCGCTAGTTCCGTGATCTCTTGCAGGGGTAGGGGCTTCTTCAGTAAATGTTTCCGGAATTGGGAGAACAAACATCCTTCGATGACTCTCAGCCAGATGGCTTTGTCGTCATTGAAGTTCGCAAAGTCGCAATATGTTTTTTTCATCTGGAGGCGTAGTATAAACAGACCTATCGTTTCATGAGGCATCTGAGTGCATTGGTTGAAAGTGTAACAGTCATAATCCCTATTCGGAATGACAACTAGGTGGCTGTTGATGGTGTCAATGAGTCTTTGATATGTCGTCCTTTCAGGGAGCGGGATTGTTTTAATGACGCTCTTGATATCCTTTCCGACGAGGTTGGTGAAGATGTCCAGCTTGTTTGGCGCATCTTGGTTTCCTACGGCTCTCATGAATTCTTCAAATTCGTCCATCCATTCCTGCCATCTCTGTCCCTGATTTTCTTGAGGCTCCAATGGGAAAGGGGTCAGGCTGCGCAGGAATGATGTCAGGTTGGTGGGGGTTATTCCGGGTGTGGATGGTGCACCAGCGTCTACTGTGGCGCTTCCTGACTGTGACATCTCGGGTTTGACTCGCTGGGTTACTTGGTTGTTGATTGCTGGCTGCGGCTGGTAGTAGGCCATCCAGGCATGGTGCTCTGTGCTTGTGGTGCACTACGTGGTGTGCGTGTTCCTCAATTTTGTGGAGTGGACCTCTTTGGGTTGGTGTTCGCGCTTGAACCCTCTTCACTTTCCGGTGTCGGTGAGTTGTGCCCCTTTGTATTGGCTGTCCTCGCTTTCTAGTGGCTTATGAGTGTTCTGGGCAGGCTGTGCTTTAGTGCTAGTAGCCCGGCAATATTCCTCGCTTTCAAGTGGCTTATCACTGTTCTGAGCAGTCTATGCTATAGTTTCGGTAGCCCTCCGTGCTCTTTCTTATAATCATGCTCCTCGCTTTCTTGTGGTTTTATTGGTGTCAGTATCCTGCCGTGTTGCTTCGTTGCGGCTTGCCTGCGTGCCCTCCTTACACGTGTCCACCCCTCCGAGTGTCTCCGTACCTTGATTCAGCCAGTAAATGCTGCACACATGTCTTTCTTGATCCTCCGGCACGGTCCAGCTGCTTCGCGCGGTCTTCTTTCTTCCGCGTGGCTCCTCTCAGGCTCCATAGTCCTGGCTCGGCCGCTGGCAGCTTCACTGGGTCCTCTGTCCTCCTGGGCAGGCAGTCCGATGTAGCTGCTGGCGCGCCGGACCTCCTCTCCGGTCGCTCGCTGGTCCACTTCCTTACGGCAGCACCGCGCTCCTCCTTCACTGCAGTGGCTCCTGGCCCTCCTTGTCAGGTGCTGGTGCGTCCTCCTTGGGCACGCAGGCGGTGGCGTGGGCTGTTTCCTCGCCAGATGTTATATAGTATTCTGGCCCCCCAAGTAAGATGCCGGACACGGGGTACGTCTTAACCTTTTATTAACTCAACCCAAACCAAACTACCTGCGCTTCCCGCCTCCCCTTCCTCCCACCCCTCCCCCCCATCCCATTTCTGGTTTTGCTTTCCCCTTAAAGGGGCCGCTGTCCATTTCCCTCATAACAATATATATATATATATATATATATATATATATGCATATATATATATATATATATATATATATATATGTATGTATATATATGCCCACAACATTGAATGTGTCTTGTTTATATTTCACTCGCTAGATTGTCTGGAGGCGATGCCTTCGCAGACTACATTTCCTGGTGAGTATGTCTTTCTGCAAGAGCTGTACCAGACTTGTTTTTTTATTATTTTTTTATTGTGTTTGGTTATATAAAAACATTTACAATGATTTTATGAAGGTATCTAAAGACAAGATTTCATGATTCCTTCACAATAACATCTTCACGATTTTAAAAATATGAAAGAAATCTCTATATCCGAATAACTCTTTAGCAATAGCCAGATTCAATTATCCTTTTTTTTCCAACTAAAACAAAACAGTCCTCTTTCTATACCTATATTACATAAGAAGACAAAACATTTAAACAAACCACACCATTGCTTCAGAGTATCCTAACAAAACTAAATAGTCTACACCTCGCGTACAGGTACAGGTAGAAGTGAGAGATAGCAAAGCCTAGCTCCTAGCCAAGGCTTGATTATCCCCATAGTTTCGCCCAGCACGTGCTTTACCTCTGTAGTTGGGCCTTTTTTGTGCCATGTGAGGCTGAGTGCATTAGTCCCCAAGTGCATCATCTATGTTTGTCCTCTGCATGGGGTGTTTATCCAATGTGTTATGCATCTCACAATAGGTCTTCGGTGCCTGACTTCTGTGGTATAACCAGAGCTACCAAAGAACGGGCATCAGGAATATGAGGTTTATGTTTAGGCATCTGCAGTATTTTTTAATTGGAGGAATGGATTTTAGTGCTATGAGAATAAAAGACAGTGAATGACAGAGAAGGTGGCAATCACGGAAAATAGAATATGGAAGAAGAATGGAAGATGAAAGAGGAAGACTCAAGGAGAAAGAAGGAACAAGAGAAAAAGAAAACTGGTAAAGAATTAGCAGTTTATGGAGACCTCAGAATGCTAGTGAAGGAAGGATGTGTTAGCAAGCGTGAGAACAGCATGGCAGAAGAAGCAGAGAATAGAGAGGATGGCATCATAGCTCCGAGAGCGTTGCAGGAAGCCTAGACACATGAGCAGAGTGTCTGCAGGTTGGTAAAATGGCCCAGTGGGTTAAATGCTCGCTCGTTGCTGTGATCTGCAGGTTGCAGGTTCGAATCCCAGCAAGGCCAACTCATCCTTTATCCTTCTTAGGTAAATAAATGAGTACCAATTTTGATGGGTAATATTGGTACACCCACTCTCATGCACACTGGGTTGTGTTGCACTCCACTGGTAAATCATCCAATGTCTCTACACAGCTGTAAGGCAAAGAAAATGGCAAACCTCCAATAAGACCCTTGAATGCCCCCACAATGCTAAGCTAGTCTATTTCTGTCCGGGTAGCTCAGTGAGATACGCGCCTGCTGCTAAAATATTTGCCCTACCATAGGTGATTGACTTTAATCCTGTGCTTGTGTTTTAGCAAACCCGCATTACTTTACTTCCCGTTCCTCATAAACAGGAGCCAGTCACTTACCACGCACTGACCCCTCAAGTGATATGTCGCTATTAGATCTCTGTGTCAATTAAAGAAACAATAACGAGCTGAACATGCATAAAAGTACTAATGCCAGAGCTAGTAGGAAGAACGTGTATACAAACGATGGCTTTTATGGACCACAACTTGGTAAAGGGGAAGTCGTGCGCATCCTTTTTAACGGTGCATACTATTTTTTGACTGCACTAACACTACAATGCCATTAGGCAGCAAACGTCTATGCCAACGAAACTCACACACAAGTACAGCTGCACCTAACGCCCAGAGACAAATCTCTTATGGTGTGTGTTGTATAATAATTATAATGCACAGGAGAATGCTGGGTTGCTGATGGGACTTCTTTATTCAGTTCTTGGCTTCATCTTCTTTAATGCATAGCAACAGGCCCTACAGCTTTGTTCTCAGCCTCATGAGCCCTTGGGCTCTAAAAATATACTCGTGCGCAGTTTCTTAGAGGAGCACACAAGAGCTGATGTTGCTCAGTGCCCTCTCTCCAGCTCTCTCTCTCTGCGCGGGAGCCGCTCTTCTGCTTTCGTGCTGAGATCTCGCGAGACACGGAAGTCTCGCGTTATCTCTACAGTGCACTATACATATGGTTACAATAACGGAATAAATAATAAACCTTCCCCTACTGAAGTGACTGTTCAGCGGATGAGAAATTGAGTCTGGCGGATACGCAACACCCACTACCAATGCTGTTACTGTTGAACTTGTACTCCTGGGCATAACCGACCATGCTGCCTTATACTCAACATACAGCCTGGCACACAATGGTAGATCTGACGGCAAAGTGCTTGGCCTACAGTTCAATAACAGAGTGAAAAACAACGTGGGCTCCTGTGTCATTTGATGAGGTGTCCTCCTTCAGCAATGTTAGTTCTGCTTTTAATTGTGTGGTTTTACCCTGAGCCAGGGGTAACTCATTAACACAATTCGCAGTGACATGCCAAGCCGGAATGGAAAGTGCAGAGCGCAGCTCAAGGTTGCCAGTGCTGTGTATTTAAAAGCTTGTATTACTAGAGGAAGTTATTCATAGAACGCTCTTTAGAAGCAGTTGGTGTTGTATTTTGATGTGATGCTCCGTGCCCATGACCCAATACGCAGTTTATGTACTGTACCCCATCGTAAAAGAAGGGGCCTGCAACCTTTGGCCCACCAGTCATTTTGCACTACAATTCCCAACAGACTGAGACAGCATTAATTATGGGGAGGGATTATGGGATATGTAGCCGAAAACATACTGAGAGCAGATTACATACCTCTGGTTTAGTGTTACATGTTACCCTAGCCATAGCTCTCAACCATTTATGTCACAAAGGCGGGTGAAAACACCCGATTTTATTTTTGGCGGGTGAGAGGTCCATTGAAATGAATGGGCGTGCAGGAGGCTTGGCGGGTGAGTCAGCTGTTTACAAGGCGGGTGATACCCGCCAAAAGCGTGTGAGTTGAGAGCTATGGCCTAGCTAGCTCTAGCCCCCACCCATGCTACCCCCTGCTCTCTATACCCCAACTCTCGCTACGCTGACCCACCTTCCCTACCTGCACTCGCCCTACCCCAATCTACCCACCTTACCCTCAATCTCTACCCTGACCACCCACCCTACCCTAACTCTCTATCCCCACATACCCATACTCTCTCTACCACTATCCAGCCGCCCTACCCACACTCTCTCTACCAACGCTTACCCATTCTCTACCCCACCCACCCACATACCCCCAATCTCTCTGCACCCACCGTACCTCCACTCTTTCTACCCAATCCATCCACCGTACCTCTACTCCCTCTACCCCACCCACTCACAAACACCTTCTCTCTCTACCCCACCCACCCTACACCCAATCTATCCCCACCCACCCACCCAAACAACCCCCACTCTAACCCCACCCACACTACCCCTCTCTTTCTCTACCTCCACCATCCCTACCCTCTCTCCCTCTCTACTCTACCCCCACCCACCATACCCACACTTTCTCTATCTAACCCTACCCCCACCCACCCTAACTTCCCACTTTCTCTACCCAACCCTACCCCCACCCACCATCCCTAACCCCACACTTTACACCCTCACCAACCCACTCTATCCCCACTCTCTCTACCCCATCTACTTGCACTCTAGCTTTCCCCTTTCCCCACTCTTGCTGCCCCCACCCATCCACCCATCCTCCACTCTTTATACATCCACCCACCCTACTTATACTTTCACTACCTAAAACCCCCACAACTACTCTTTCCCTCTACCTGCAATCACCCTCTCTACCCCCTCTCCCTTTCCAATTATCCACCCTACACTCTCTCTCTACTCCATCCACACACCATAACCCACCTCTCTATACCCCTACCCACTCTGCATCCCTTCTTACATCCTCCTTTTAAATTTACAATCTCCTCTTTGCACCCTGGTGCCTATACATTAAAAATGTATAGACCAGCAGTAAACGCTAAAACTATTGGCTTTGCCAATGTTTGTTATACCTCTGTTTAAGTTTCTCACACTGGGTGATTTGCGCCTCTTTTATATCAGAAGAATGTTTAATGTCGCTGAATTTTCTCCTGATATCCCGCTTAGTTGTAGCAAGTTGTTCATGATACTTGACTTGAGTCACCCATCTGTCTCTATCACAAAAGACGATGCATGGTGCAACAGTAATCCAAGATATGCTCTCAGGAAAAATCTCACTTTTACAAGCAAAAATCAGAGACAAACAGGTATCTGTACCAGCCCCACCGCCTCCAAACCCACCGACAAATGACCCCATTACCACCCCCTTCCAGTTCCAACCCGTTACTATGTCTACCCTTCGCCAACATCATTAATGGCCTCAAGCCCTCTCACTTCAAGGGAGATGCTTGCCCAGCCTCACTGGTCAAAGAATCCGCAGAACCATTTCTCCCATCATCAACACCTCTTTCACATCCTGCATGGTCCCATCCTCCCTCAAAGAATCCTGGATTGGCCCAATGTTAAAAAACCCACTCTCGACCAGCAATTCCTACCAACTACCGACCCATCACAACAGTACCCTTCCTCCTAAAAATCATGGACAGAATCACCTAACTGCAGATTCAATACCACCTTGAACACTATCACATTCTAGGATCATGTCAATCAGGTTTACGCCCCAAACACAGGATGGTAACAGCCCTCCTTCACATCAAGAATCTGCTGGACGTTTCCAATGACTAGAGCTCCCTCTCTCTCCTTCTACTGCTTGACCTCTCAGCTGCCTTTGACCTTGTAGATCATGACATTCTCTGCCAAGCTCTATCCTCTTCAGCTCACTTCTCCCAAGATGCCTCCAAATGGATCTCCTCCTTTAAGGCCGACAGATCCTCCAGAGTCTTCGCCAGGGAGGCCGCTGCCACACCCACCACCTGCGGCGTCCCACACGACTTCTGAGTCTCACCAACATTATATAATGTGTACATCAAACCCCTCTTTGACCTCCTGGATGCTTGGGGCATCTCGTACACCAACTATGCCGATGACACGCAGATACTCATTCCCCTCACTGCCGACCACCCCACAGACACCATCCGAATCAATGCCATCTAAGAAACCATCCAGTCCTGGATGGCCGAACACAGTTTATGCCTCAACAATGAGAAAATGGAGCTCCTCATCATTGGGGTCCCAGGCCGCCTTGCCAAATCCCACGAGGCATACAAAACCTTCACCATTGATGTCCACTTAATACCAGTTGCTTCTTCTGTCAAAACCCTAGGTGGGTACCTGGACTCCTCGCTTTGCATGTAGTGACACGTCAACCACATCGCCTCCTCCTCAGGATATGCCACCCAACTTATCAATGCTATCAAACCATTCCTCACCTCCTAGAACCACCTCAAAATTGCCCGTGCCCCTATCGGTTCCAAACTGGATTACTGCAATGCCCTGCTTTGTGGTACTTCGGAAAAGAAACTGAAAAAACGTCAAACAATTCGAAACAATGCTCTCCATGCTGCGCTTGACATCAACAAGCATGCCCACATCTCTGAGGCAAGAAAATCCATTCAATGACCAACTGTCAAGGACAGAATCAAGTTCAAGGTTCTTTCCATCACCCACCGGTGCATCGCCAATGATGCCCCCGTTTACCTGACTTAATAAATCAAGCAACACTCCTCAACCAGACCAGTAAAACCAGCTTACTAGTATTGTCTCGTAACACCCAGATTCAACAGGAAGAAAGTGGGGGTGCTAGCTTCCCAGTCCGCACCGCCACACTCTGTAACGACCCCCACCATGCCCTGCGTGGTGAACCTTCCTATCAAACCTTCAGGACAAACCTTCAAACCCATCTGTTCAAATGATACTTTGCACAGTTATCCTGTCTGTAACTAGTGCCTAGATGCCCATGGGTTTTGCGCGCTCCCAACAAATGTTCTAATAAATAAATACTTATGGAGGTGCTGCTTTCACACCGGACGTGACATTATTGCATGGTTGCTTAATGCAGAATCCATGAAGTCTCCCAAGAAGGTATCAAAATGAACAGCAATAAACATATCCATTTTCCATTCAAAATCCGAGGACTTTGTTACCCTATCGAAATCTGCATTAAGCAGCCCAAAATTCAGTTCTAATCAACATATAGAGTTCCTTCATCCATTTGTTCTTAGATTTATGGGACCCCTGTGGTTTGAGTGTTCAATATAACATTGACATTTATTGTCAAAATGGAATGGTCGATGCAAGAATTTTGAGCAACCTGCAAATCAAGGCAATAATTGAACAGATGATGGTCAACAAAAATATAGTACAATGTTGATATGCTAATGCCACTGTGCCATATATGTTGGGAGGATTCATTACTCATATTACCATTCACAAGCTTGAGGCCGATAGATGTCATGGCAAGTAGCCATTTCCTACCATCTTGAGTTTTAAAATCGGCTGCTACCTTATTAGCTGTTATATCCTATATATCACCCTCTTGATCAATCGGAATACAATTCGCATGGAGATCACCTGCGAGAATGATGTACCCCTTCTTGACTTTCAACAACCAGCATAATATGCATTCTGTGATTTCACTTAGAAAAACATCCAGCTCATCCACCTTCTTATGCCAATAGATATTGCTCAAGAGTAAGCAATATCGGTCCCCACACCTTGTCAAAACTACTGCCAAAATTCCATGAGCCAATCTTATGGCAGTGATCAAACCCCCCCGAAGCCCGCCCCACAGTACTAGGGATGCCTGACTGGCTGACCACTTGAAATCCTTCAATTACTGGTAGGGCAACAAGCCAGGTTTCTTGAAGTAATACTAAATTTGATTCTTTTATTGCAGTTAACTTGGAGAACAAGTGTGCGGAATTCCACGAGGATAACTTTAAACCAACATTATCTGTAATAAGGGCAGAGGCTTTAGAGTGCTTCAGGAATATTTATTCTCTGGATATTCTCTTACTTCACGAGGTTGGGTACCATCAGAATTCGTGATTATTTTATAGTGACTCCCACTGTTCAACGCAGCTATTTCAGTTTCATGTTCGTTCACATACTGAATGGAAAAGCCCAAGTTGGTTAGTTTAATTTGCTGTGAGTAGACCAACTCCTTCACCAACCTAGACCCGAAGTTTAGAATACATCTCTCAGAGTTTCTGCAATCCAGGAATTCTACTCAATCTAAATCAGAAGAAGAAGAGCACTCAAAGTCGATGACTCAGAAAAAGTCAACTGTACATTGGTTCTGTTTAGACATACAGGGAAATGATCTCGCAATAAACTAGTTAGACTCAACACCAATGTATTAGTTCCACTGTGGTTGATAATGGGCCATTATCCTCTGCAGTATTGGGAAGCAAAGATGGAGGCCCAACAGCCACCATCCATTCCAATACCGGTGTCTTTGACCCGGGAAATAGAGTGCACACAAATATCGTATTCCTTGGAATCTCTTTCTCAATAGCGCCACCCCTCGTCGATTGACCAAGATACATGTAAATTTGAGACCCAACATCAAATGTTAAACAAGTTTTACGCTTTAAAGCAACAATATTCTGGGTTGAATCAAATGGAACATTAACCAAATCGGATCCCTCATTCAACTGAGTTCCCAGACCAATATCAATTTGTACCGAAACCAGAAGCGATCCCGCATTCTGTATGGATCTGTTTATGGGATCACATTGGAGTCCTACATTGACGTTCTGTTCAATCACACTTTCTTCTAATAAAGGTGTCATTGGTTGAGAAAGTTGTGACTCCACAAGGCTCGACCCCATCAAGGACTCAGGAATTGATACATTTCGCAAACATTTTCATGAGGAGGCACTCTACCTTTCTACCATCTGTACATTTTCTTTTCTTTCATCTTGGAACATCCGCCAGAATACACCTCTTCCATTGAAGACTTACTCCTCCTAGTTTTCAATGGAGAATGATTAACAGTATACAAGGTGGCTTCTACCACATAGTTCGTCCCTGCTTCATTGACAGGAATAGCCACCACGAGATCACTTTCAGGAGCTTAAGGAAAAAACAAAGATGCTCCTGTACCAGATTCGTTGGATATCAAGATGGGAGACACATTTAATACTGTTTGTAAAGGAACATCAGGGATGAATGACGGAGGACAAAGCAATGGGGACCTTTTATATTGGTTATTCTGTTTCCATACCTCCTAGTTTTATATTCATTGCTCTCAGGATTAGTCTATGCACCTGAACCTCACCCCATAAGTTGTCGTATAAATTGACAAAAGAACTGAGGACCCTGTTGAGTGCTGACACAGTGGGGGAGGTTAGGTGAATACGCTCACGAACCTCCCTCAGTAAACGTCTTCCTCTGGACACCTAAATTCTGAATCTACATTAGAACATTGATCAATTAAGTTGGTAAATTCTGTTGGAGAACTTAAGTAGGATGCATCACAGGTTTGTTGTATGACACTCCCAGGATCACATGAAGCAATCATTTGAGAATGGTCTAGCATTGCTATTCCTGTAATCGGGGTGCTGTTCGAATTTCAGTACTCGTGTCAGTCGTTCTTTAAAAGAAAATCGATTATCTTCTGCCCTGCAAAAAGAGATACATTTGGACACATTTGCATGACGAACATGTTTGCCATTGGGAACTATTGGAGAGGAGGGAACTTTCATGCCCTCTTTAGGGCGCAGTACAGAGAGTTGATCCAAAGGAAACAATGTAGATTTATCTGAAGGATGATCTCCATCCCCTGGGCTAGTCAAAAGATGTCTATCATCCCCGGGATTGTGCAAAAGGGCTGCCACAATTCCTGCTTTGTGTCGATTATGGGCCGAAACCTTCTCTCCTGTGTTAAGCATATGAATGCAAGCCACTGCTGGTGCAGCAAATTGTTTTTCCAGGGGCAATCGCATCCCAATTGTCTTCATAAACATGGAACGTGAAGCCATCTTACGTCCTCCAAATCAAAGCAAAGCAAAAACAACGATGAAGAGAGAAAAGGAAACAAAAAAATAGTACAATCCTGTGTCAGGTCTAAATTCAGGTTCACACTTATCGCAGTTCAGATAGTAAGCTGTGAATTACTTACCGATCGTTCCACCCGCCTACAGATCAAAGAGCAAGTTCCTGCCGTCTCTGTAGGAATAGAGTGTTATGAAAAAGGGGTCAACTCTGAAACCTTATGAAAGACCACTGATCAAAGAGTAAAGAAGCCCTGCAGTCTCTGAAGACTTAACACCAAGGATTGGAGGACCCACAATCTGCAAAGCGCTGTATAGCAATGTGCACTTAAGTATACATGCCAGCAATTAGAGTTGGGAGTAGATCCCTGAAGTCTCCACCTATGGATAATTCATTTTTTTTATTTTTTCCTTTTTTCTTCCTTTTTTTTGGTCCACCAGCACAGCTTATACATTTATTAAATCCACCAGTTAGAGTTTGTACCCTCATGTTCCAAGGCATTGGGCCCCATTAGAAGGTTGGAGGTAGCCTTGCCGGTAAAACTGGCAAGACTACCTCCAAACTTGCAAGAAAGCCCGGTAACCGCGATGGGCAATTACCGGGGTATTCTGGCCCCGCCGGACCCGTTAATTGCCCGTTTGCGGGTGCTGGAATCCAGTGATGCCCATTCCCATTTCAGTACCATAGGGCTAAATGGGAATGGGGATGAATGTAGCACCGGCACCAATCATAACGGTGCCTGTGCTACAGGCATGCTGTGCTCGCAGGTGCCTTTCATTTTGCCAGGTCAGACCTGGCGGAATGAAAGGCACCCGCAAGCACAACTCAGAGTTTGCCGGTCCGGATACAACGGTACCGGCAAGCTTACCGGTACCGTTGTATCTGGACCGGAAAGCTCGTAATGAGGCCCATTGTCTTGAAAGCCGATGATTTAACAGTTAAACAGTACCTCCTTTGGGCAGATTTATCTAGAGCCTGCTCCCATCCCCCTGGCCACCCACAGACTGATGACTGAAAAACCACTTGACACCACTTTGCTCCGCTACGCGGACTGAGGTGTTTTATGAAAAGAAAAACCGGTTAGAGCTTTTGTTTTCCTCCATCACCTGCTGACTGCAAAACCACTTGACACCACTTTGCTGAAAGTAAAATACTTACCTGCAATCATCTAGTAAAGTCATGATTCATTATTTTTAGTAACCTAGGGGAATACAGTATTTTTTATATGAGGTCAAAATAAAGTATTTTTGTACTTTGTGTGTACATTCATCTATTCTAAACAATACACTAGCATTTCTGTAGGATAACTCCCCTCCTGAGAGGTGTGTCTGGGCTGCTCTGACATGTTACCAGTAGATAAGCTGCACGACCTCTGAAGGAATCTAAAACGTAGATAGATCATGGTGGTGGTTTGGAGGTTTGAACACAAGTTTCAGGACATTCCTCTTGATGGTGAAGCCCATGCAAACATATATATTCTTGAGCATAGAGTATTACACCATCAGCTGAAAACCTGGCGCATGAGCAGTGCTATTGGCACACAGAGCCACAACGTGTGGCAACTAGGCAGGTGTCATCAGTTTCTTTTTTTGGGTTGTCAGCAATGGGAAAAAATGAATAAATCATCCAGCGGTCACTCACTGAGAGAACAGGTTTTGCATCAGGGACAAGGGTGCAGTGTGTTGTCCGATATTTAAAATGTTGCTGACAAGTACTTTACCCAGGGTAGGACTGGCAAACTATGCCCAAGTATAATTCTTTGGCCCATAGTTGAGTTGCCCAAGCCCATAATGCAGCAGCCCCAACTTCCTGGACAAGTTAACTCAATACCATACTCTCCCCCTCACACAATGTCAAGTATATACAATAGACATTATTGACATTATTTTCCTTTTATGCAACATATCCTTTAGTTATGTTTGTGGTTTCTTAGAGTTCCTGAGACAATCATTGGTGAATTGGGAACGCTGGTATTTTGAACCCAGATTTCCCCATGTCCCAATTTACAATTTGACAGCAGACTACATCTCATCCCATCCCACCCGGTTCCATCTTTAGTTTTAAACCACTGTAAAGAGGCGACAAAGCTAGAGAATTCATTGGTAGAGCTGAGCCATGGCTAAACCAGGGGTCTGGCTTTCTCTCAGTCCCAAATATGAGTTGCCACAGAAAAAGATCCATGCATGCCTCTCCGGCCCACAACACGAAACCCATACCTGGCGCTACATCTAGCATGCCAACCCATACACATAAACGCCTCACTTGGCATCCTGCCTCCCCACCAGTTCACATTATCGAAATGGCTACAGTAATATTCATTTATACAGAAACAATACAGGTTATAAACCCATATGAGTCAGACTTTCCTTACAGAAAGGTTTAGAAAATGAAGCACAGTGATGAAAAGTGATTTGTCTACAATCACATGATGTATGAAGTGTAGAAGGTGGGGATTTGAGCCCTGTCTTCCTGGTTACACAATTCCCCATTTACAGAGCTGAGGAGACTCCATCTTTGCCTTTTCTATCTTCAGTATTGGCACCAACAAAATGATTTCTGCAAAGTTGCAATTCAAGGGCTAAACGAGTACACTGTTCAACAAATCTGGCTTTCAAAACACCAATGTAGGTATTAAGAGGCAGGCCTCTTAATAGACTGTATCCTGAAGAAAAACATCTGCAAATGCACACAATTGTACAGACTCTGAATATAGGTATAATGAATGGTTACTATAATTATAAGCTTGGTCTGTACAAATGTGTCTACATTCAAAGCACAATGTCACATAATAAAGCAACATGAACAAATATAAGAGAAGTCTCAATTGAAACATATGTTTATAACGCAAGTATACGTAACTTTATCAGAAAAAAGAAAAGGGTCGAGCCAAGCCCACAATCTGGTGCAGTGGCAATCTGGTCAAACGCAGATCTCAGCAACCACCAATCAACTTGCTGACCTTTGCTCCTAGAAACACTTGTGTACAGGCACGTAATAAATTACTTATCATATCATATCACACCTTCATTTCCTGATTTGTACCTCTTTTTAATACATCTGATTTTCCTTACCCATCACCCTCCGGTGTTATTCCCTTGCATCAGATCCTTCCTTCTCCTTTACCCCCTTCCTCACAAGTAACCTTCAGACCTCTGTTCCGCCTTTGCTCCACTCCTTAACCCTTAACTCATTCCCCTTCTCTTACTCTTTTCCTTAGCCCACATTTCTCAGTCACCAATTGCTTGTCACTCACCCCCTTCCATTGCCTTGGTGCACATGTAGACCACAGACCACCTCGATTTGCCAGTCAGCCTTTGGGGTCTGCATTTGGACAATGTACAGTGAAAGACGACGCTGAAGGGACTTGGCTTCCACTGTGCTCCCAAGTTGTACTTTTTTTTAAAGTTGGCTACATATTTCAATTCATGCAACCAGAGGCGACTGTGAGGGAGCCCACCTGGGATCCGGTGATGACTAGGGAGCAAGGGTGACCTATTATATTTATTTATGTTTTCAAGGAATGTGTGTGTGTGTATCAGTCTGTGTTTGTGTCCCTCTGTATGTTTCAAGGACATTGCATCTATATATTTGATTCTCTTGTTGATTTTTCTTTTGTTGGTGGAAAAAGAATGTTCTAGAAAAAACCATGAACAAAATCGCAAACATACTTAGTGGGTTATTCAGAATTGGGTGGTAACAGTCGAATCTGCAAATCTGCAGCATTGGCAAGTACCACCGGTTTTATCATTCATCCAATTCAGGAATTCATTAAATAGCACGAACAGTATTCGATGACAATTCCAGAGGCAATATTTTAGGTAGACTCTCTGCAACATAACCCCATTGTTACCTCCTTCTAAGAGGTGGAGGTAAAAAGTCCAAATTGCTCTCAATTTGTTTAAAACGTTTATTAGCATCTGGCACCGGGGAAGCAGCCAATCAGGAGGCAGGGAACGTGGGCTGAAGCTGCCGATGTAAGCCTGCATTCCAATCTTGCTGATGGCTGCAGCCCCCACCCACCATCTTCCCCCACCTTCCCTTCCCTTTTTTCTCCACCCCTCCCCACCTAACTGATTGCGGCGACAGCTGCTGCTGCTGCTGCCTCCGCACTGGGTCCCTTGTGGCCACCATGGAAATAGAAGAGGGGATCTTTATGGAGCCCTACCTTCCAGATCCACGGCGGCCATCTTACTGAAGTATTTTTCTTCAATAAACAGCACGCCATGAGGCGTCCTGTATATTGAATGAAAATGCAATGTTCTCAGCACCCGGGCTTACCGGATTGGCAACCCTGTTTGATAATAGTGTTTAGACCCTCTTTGGCATGCCGTATCAGCTGTTATCACCCCAGGATCCTCGTTTAATTCCCTCACTTCGCTTTGGCCTTTAACTAAGACCCCAGGCTGATAACATCCAATCCGGCCCGCCGAATCAGGTCTTAACACTTAATTACAGTACAGAAGGAAAGCCCAGGTGCTTATCTTCAATACAGTGAAAAAGGATTTTCTACCAAGGGACATGTTAAGGGGCTGAAAATGTGGACATCTCTGATGCCAACCCTCCCAACAACCCATGTAATGCATGAAAGAGTCAGAGTTGAATGACTCTGATTGATACCCTTAGCTTATAGACGACATCTGATTAATACCTGAATGTTATATCTTTCCGAGCATATTTGTTAACTGTGACCAAAAGTGAGTACCACAAACAATCCAACATCTATTTTTATAACTGCCATATGCTAACATCCAGGGATGCTAATCAGGGTGCTATTTATTTATTTATTCACATTTGTTGAGCGCGCAGCAGCCCTGAGGCATCGTGGCGCTTGTTATAGACATTTTTTCTTACTTACAGGTACATTTGACATTTGCAGTTTTTCCAGAACCGGCAAGGAAGGGAGCAATGAAAGCAATGGGTTAGGTGAAGAGGGTGGTTTTGAGTTTTTTCCGGAAGGCAAGGAGGGAGTTTTCAGCTCTGATGTCCGGTTAGCGGGTAGAGAGTTCCATAGCTTGGTGGCTATGTAGGGAAGCCTAGTCCTCCAGCTTTGGCTTTATTAATATGTGGGGTGTGTAGTTGGTTGGTGTAACGGGTCCTAATAGGTCGTGTGGAGGTGGATTTTGTTATAGTCTCTGATAGATAAGATGGTGCTGTGAGGGTGAGGCATTTGTGGGTGAGGGTTAGGGTGAGGATTTTAAAAGTGATGCGCTCTTTCTCTGGGAGCCAGTGAGCTGCCTGTCTGGCATAGGAAATATGATCCCTTTTAGGGATGCTTAATGCTGCTCTTATCGCATTGTTCCATGTGATTTGGAGTCGGTGTATGTTGTTTTCCAGAAGTACTTGCCAGGAGAGCATTGCAATAGTCTAGTTTAGCACCAATAGTTGCTCTGTCTATTGATAGACAATTAGGTTTGGATAGGTATGTTTTTATTACGTTTATGAGTTTTGTGGTGTGCGCTGAGGCGGATGTGATAGCGCTGACCTGGCTGGTCATGGATAGCGTGGAGTCTATGTAGACTCCTAGGGTCTTGACGAAGTGGACACAGGGATGATAGTTTTATCAGTGGTGAAGTTGGAGTACAGTTTGTCGAGTATAGGTAGAGTAGTTTTTTGACCTAGTATGATTATTTCGGTCTTCTCTCAATTTAGGCAGAGGCCATTGGCCACCATCCAGTCCTGGATGGTGGTATAGATTGTGTGGAGTGTTTCAGCATATTTGTGGTATGCACCAGTGAGTGGTAGGAGTACCTGGGTATCATCAGCGTAGTTGGTATACACAATATGAAGGGCTTCAAGCCTGTCGAAGAGGGGCTTTGTGAACAGGTTGTATAGAGTGGGTGCTGTGCAAGAGCCCTGTGGGACTCCACAGTGGATGGTGGTGGGTGCTGCATTGGCTATGTTGGAGAATACCTTCATTGCCCTACCTTCCAGGAAGGAGGTGACCCAGAGCACTGCTTCTTTGGAGAAGTTAGTTGAGTGAGTGAGGTGTGAGGTGAGTGTCTTGTGGTCCACCAGATCGAAAGCAGCCGAGAGGTCTAGGAGTAACAGAAGGGCTGGCTTTCCTGTATCCATGATTTGGGTGATCTGGCTTTTTAGATCCACCAAGGCTGTTTCAGTACCGTGTCCTTTGCGGAAACCAAATTGCCTTGTCCCGTGGATAGAGTGGGCTTCAAGGAATTGTTGGATTTGGCAGTGGGCAGCTTTATCCAAGGAGGAAAGGTACGCTAGTTATCGGTTGATAGTTGTTGGGCTGAGTGGAGTCTAGAGTGGGCTTTTTCAGAAGGGGGCATACCTACGCATCTTTGAGGCTGGTGGGGATAATACTGGTTCTGAAAGAGGCATTAATGAAGGCTGTCAGTAGTGGATCAAGGCTGTTGGCACAGTCCTTGAGGAGCTTGGGAGGTCAGATGTCCCGTTTGCACATCAAAGGATTTAGGTTTTTGAGGATGTTGATAACTTCAAGTTCAGAGATGTCTCTAAGAGAGAAGAAAGGTTTAGTGGGGTTTGTAGGAGAAGGAGTGGATTCTGACTGATTTGCCCCCGGATGATGGGTTAGGGCTTTATGGTGGTCCTGATTTTTTTGTTGTTGCAGGAGATCAATTTTGTTTAGCATGGCCGCTTGCATACTGGCACACCAGGCTTCCTCTTTGATGATCTCTTCTGGCGTATTGGGAGGGGAGGTGAGTTCATTAAATATGGCAAAGATTTCCTTTGATTGTGAGTTTGCATTTGAAATTTGGACTTTGAAAGCGTTAGCTTTAGCTTTGGTGATGGCATCTTTGTATTGGTGGGAGATCAAGTTAAAGCAGTTCTTGGTATTGTCACTAGGGTTGACTTGCCAATTTTTTAGTGCCTCCCTCTTGCAGGAGCACAAGGACTGCAGTTCTCCCCTGAACCAGGAGTTGGAGTGGAGAGACTTTTTCTCTTTTTATTTTCTAGTGGAGCAATGGAGTTGATGGCTTTGGTAAGTGTATCTTTGTAGATGTCTGCTAGGGTGTTGGGATCGTTAGAGAAAGGTGGGGCTAGTATTGGGATATTTAGGTAAAGGCGTATATTGTCTGCGTTGAGTTTTCTGGAGCTTCACACTTGTGCTGAAGGGGCAGGTGTGAGTGTTTTAGAGCTTGAGGTAATGGGTATGGTGAATTCGATACAATAGTGGTCAGTCCATGGCAGGGCTGTGTTGGAAGTGATAGTGGTGAGACAATTATTGTCTGCGACCCAATCAAGGGTGTGACCTTTGGTGTGAGTGGGGCTAGAGATTTTTTGAGTGAATCCTAGATCATTAAGTTCTTAGGCGAGGGTAGCAGCAGCTTTATCCTTGGGGTCATTAAACCCTAGGTTTAGGTCTCCAAGAAGTAGAGTCTTTGTTAAGCCTTTGATATTGTTGCTAAGTAGGTGGGTGAGGTGTTCCTGGAAGTCTGATGGGAGGCCCGGGGGGCAATATAGCGTGTGTATGTTGATGGTGCTGTTAGGGGACAGTGTAAGCTTAACAGAGAGCATGTCTGAGTTGCTCAGCCATGGATGACTGATAGATCTAAGGGAGAGGGCTTCTTTGAAAATGAGGGCTACTCCTCCTCCTAAGCGAGCTGGTCTGTCTTGTCTAAGGATGGTATAACTTGCTGGGAGTGCAAGGGCAAAGACAGGGCCAGATGCCTCATGCAGCCAGGTTTCTGTAATGGCCAATAGTCAAGGTTGTGATTGGCTAGAAGATGGTGTATTCCTAAGGCGTGGGCAGTGAGTGATCTAACGTTAAGGGGGGCACATTTAATGTGTGGTGTGGGTGTGGTTGTAGTTTTTGAGGTGGTGGGGATGCTGGATGTGTCTGGAATGGTGGGTGGATTTGAGGTGCAGAGCGTTTGGAGGGGCGTGGGTGTGTGTTTGGGTGTGAGGGAGCGTTCGAGGTGTGGGATGTATTTGTGTGTGAAGCGGGGGCCTAGCCGGAGATTTCGAGAAGTTGTGAGTGTAGGAAGGCATTTAGGTTCTAGTGGTCGAGTTTGTGCTCTGAGTCTGTTGCGTCTGCTAGCTTCTGAGATGTAGCACGGCATTAGATATGAGTAGGTTGCGTGTGAGTAGAAAGGCTTTTGGGTGGTGGTGTGAGTGGGTGCTGTGCTGTATAAGGGGAGAGTATGGGTGGTGTGGTGCAGTGGTTGTATGCAGGCAGAGTTGGTGTATGTGTTGATGGAATCCAATGTGGCGAGAGTGAGTGTGAGGGCCAGCACTATGGTCGTAGTAAGATGGCAGAGGCTGAGGATCTTGCAGAAGATCTTACTTGTGGTTATAGGCTGCATGGTGTGTGTGAGGTGTAGTGGGAAATGCTAGTGCGTTTAGATATGCAGGTGATAAGTGACACCGGTCAAGGGGCATATGAGAGCAGCATATGAGAGGAAAATAGCACATGAGAGCAGTAAAACATGTTTAGCATTCTATAGCGAGTCAATAGTTGGCGAAGTAAACAGTAGAGCACAGTAGAGGCAACCAATGGAGCGCATATAATCACAGTGAAGGCAATCACAGAGCATGTAACGGTCAATCAATCAAGGGCAAATAGCACAGTGAAAGCAATCGGGGGCGTGCGGAAGTAGCATATGATCACAGCAAAGTCTTCCGTGTGCAATTAACAATTGAGGAGAAATAGCATTTGGCGTGATAAGTAGTAAATACAGATGAGCCAGTTATTTTATCAGTGGCAATGTTTTGCAGTGAGGCCAGTTATCCTCAGTTGCATTGCAAGCGTAGGGTGGGTCGGCTGGCAGGGAACAATAATGTGGATGCAAAACTGTCACATGTCCGCTAGGCACGTCAAGGAAATAACGCTAGTTTAAGGCAAAGAATTAACAGTGTACATTGTGGCAGGCTGGTTATTCTAACATCGAGTGGTAGTCGATCACGTGACTTTCAAATATATATATATTTTTTAATATAATTTTATTATTTTAAACCAACCAAAACAAACAAAACATAACTTACACACCCGACATTTCGGTTACAAGAATCATGGCATTCCTTATATGTATTCTCCTTAATGTCTTCCCCCCTCCCTTCCCCATTAACTCGAGGTCTCTCCCTTGTGCCTCTGGCACCCGCTGCTCGGGGTTAATTCTCTTCCTGGTTCTCGGACTGGTCATCATCACTGGGGTCTCTTTGGATCCCATGCAGCGTGGCTATCATTTGTCTCTATTCCATCAGTGGTCCTACTTCTTCTCCCTCCCCCCTGGTAGCCGCCTCGTACCATGCCACTGTCTCCGCATCTGCCCACTTTAAGAAGTCCCTCTACCACATCTCTAGTCTGGGTCTATGAGCGGCCTTCCAGCTCATGGCAATCCTCCTCTTACCCAGGATGTATGCTAGGTCTTTCAGTTTTTCATACATGTCTCAAGTTACGCGGCCTGGAGAAGCCCCCCAGCATGCATGCCCATATAGATTCCACGTCTAGTTTAATCCCCTTATCAGACAGCTTGTGTTTGATTTCCCCCCAGAACCTCCCAACCTCAGGGCACACCCAGAACATATGGATCATCCCCGCTCCCTCCTCTCCACACTTGGGGCATTTTTGTGCCTCTGCGTTTCCAAATTTAATCTGTTGCAACCTGGCATTTCTGGACACTTTCTTGTGGTACCTTTGGGCCATCTCCCATTGCCCATCTTGCATAGCCTTTCCCGCCTCCTCCTCCCAGTCCCGCCGCAATTTGAGTGGCTCTCTTCCCACTCTGGACATTATTAGTTTGTATATTCTGGATGTTTCATGCCCTCCCTCTGAGATGTCATATATGGTTTCAATGACAGTATCCGGTGGCTCCGCTAGCATTATTCCGGACCACGTTTCTTTCACCCTTTTGACTATCCTTCTATATGTGATATGCTGTCCCGCTTGTACCCCGGTTTCATCCATTATTGTTTGGAAATCCGTGGCCTCCCCCTCCTGCCAGATATCACCCAGGGTGGCGAGGCCCACTGGCTCCCAGTATGTCCGGATCGCTTTTTTTAATTGGTCATCTGCTCCACATAACGCCACGAGTGGCGCTTGCGGGGAGCATGGGATCGGGCTTCCTATGGTCTGGCACACCTTGTGCCAGATTTCCCAGCCCAATGTTATCAATCTCGGCCTTCCCCATATCTCTGGCTTGGGTAGCCATATCAGTTCTCGTAGGAAGTATGGGGTGCTCTCGTCCTTCAGCAGCCTGGATTCTGCTGTTGCGTTCTCCGCTAGCCACCTAGCTACGTATTGTAAATCGGCTGCAAGGTAGTATATTTCAAATATTTCAATTCGGCAGATTAATCCCTCCTCTGTCGGACGTGTTCTGTAGTTTCCACAGGGCCACTCTGTTCCTCGTGTTATGAAACAGGAAACCTCTGCACATGCTGTGTAATTTAGTGAAGAAGTGCCTGGGCACCTTGTATGGGATGTTTGTGAAGAAATGCAGTAGTCTAGGCAGGACCACCATTTTCAGCAGTGCCGCCCTCCCTACCATGGCCAGGGGGAGCTTCACCAGAACTCCATGCTGTTCTTGACACCATCCACCGCTCTCTCTGTGTTGTGCTTGCGCTCTTCCGCCACAGTGTGGTAAATGTTAATCCCCAGGTATCTGAACGTATTGGTCTGCCAAGCTATCTGCAGTATGGGGAGGTTTGTGTGTGGCGTGCCTCTGTATCTGCCCAGGGGGAACATGCACGATTTCCTGGGGTTGACCGTAATACCCGATAGATCCACATATCGCTCCTTCACTTCTAAGATGTATTGTAAATTCTCCTCAGGGTATTGCAGATACAGGAGCATATCATCTGCATATAATGATGTTAGGTGCAGTCCCCCTTTGGTGCGCACCCCAATCTCACTGTATTGCTGTCTTAAATAAATTGCGAGCGGCTCGAGCGCAAGGATGTACAGCATCGGGGTCCATGGGCACCCCTGTCTCGTGCCTCTACTTAGTTGCCACTTCTCTGAGATGATCGCTCCCGTTTTTACTCTAGCTATGGGGGAGCTATATAGCATTTTTGCCCACCGCAGGTACCCAGGCCCTATCCCATATTCCTTTAAGGCTGCCACGGCTACCGAACCAAGTCAAAGGCCTTGACTGCATCTAGTGAGACTACTGCTATTTCATCTGGGTCATCCTCTGTCTGCTCTATGTTATGGTGGAGCCTCCTGTGGTTGTCAGAAATGCTCCTGCCCGGGACATGCCCAGTTTGGTCAGTGTGTATTAGCTTATTTATCACCAGCTTAAGTCTATTTGCGAGTACTTCCGTAAGAATTTTACTGTCTTGGTTCAGCATGGATAGTGGTCTGTATGACCCGCAATCTACGCTGGGATTGTCCGGTTTGAGGAGAGGGATGATTACCGCCTCTCTCATTGATTCCGGCAGTCTCTCTTTCTCATATGCCTCATTTAGAATTGCCAGTAGCGGGGGAAGGATCTCCTGTTTATATGTTTTATAAAACTCACTGGGGAGTCCATCCATTCCTGGATCTTTGCAAGTAGGCAAATGTATCACCACTGCTTCAAGTTCTTCCACCGTGACTGGGGCGTCTAAGTTCTCCCTTTCTTCCGCGCTTAGTTTGGGCAGGCCCATGTCTTCCAGGATCTCCTCCATTTCTCTCTCCATGTTCTGCCCTTTGTCTGCATAGAGGTGTTTATAAAATCTAAGGAAGCCCTCATTCACCGTTTCTTGGGTATTCCAGACTTGTCCCGCCTCTCCAACTATCTCTCTGATGGCGGGCCTAGGTGCCTCATTTTTGTATAACCATGCTAAGAGCCTTCCCGGTTTGTCCCCTCCAGCGTGCTGATGTTCAATCTATTTCTTGTAATTCAGATTGCTTAGCCTCTCCCATAATTCCTCGCCAGACAATTGTAGTTGGCGCACCCCATCCTCTTGCTCCTGCGAAGTCCCCTCTTTCTCCATCATTCTTTCCAGTCTCTTTTCTATGCCCTGCTGCTCCCGCTCTATGCCTCCCTGAAGCCCTTTAGATTTGGATATGGCAGCTCCCTTAATTACCATCATGAAGGCCTCCCATAGGGTTCCCTCTGAATCCACACTACCCGTGTTGTGCTCAAAATAGCTTATTATCTCTTGCCGTAGATCCTCTCGGAATGTGGCATCCCTCAGTCCCTCAGCTCTAAGACTCCATGTAGGGATTCTAGCTCTTGTGGGCTGGTGACGCCATTCCAGGACCAAAGGGGAGTGGTCCGATAATATCCTGGCTTTGTATTCTGAGCTCACAATTTCTCTCGCTATTTCTGGGGTGGTAAAGTCCAACCTCGTATACAAATTATGTGGGGCCGCATAGTGTGAGTAGTGTCTTGCTGTTGGGTGCTGTCTCCTCCATATGTCCTCGAGCCCAAAGTCTCTCAGTAGGGCCCATAATGCTCTTGCTGAGGGGGTAGGTTTGACTAGTTTTGTGTCCGATCTATCCAGTGTGGGGTCTAGCATACAGTTACCCCCCACCCATATGATCGCCCCGCCTGTAAGGGGGCAGATTTTCCTATTTAGCGTTTTATAGTAGGTCACTGTGTCTTGGTTGGGGGCATATGTGTTTATAATACTCAGTTCCCTATTCTCCAACAGCCCTTGGAGCGTTACCGTCCTGCCATCCGGTTCCACCGTAGTCTGTAATATCTCGAGAGGGACTTGTGGTGCCACCCAGATGATCACCCTCCTAGCATATGCTGAATATGTTGAACCTGTAGTGGTACATTTCCATCTCTTTTTGATAGCCTCCAGTTTCTCCGTAGTGAGGTGTGTCTCTTGTAACAGGGCTATATCTATTTTGCGCCTCCTCAAGTACATCATCACTGTATTCCTCTTTAAGTAGGAATTGAGGCCCCTGACATTCCAGGTTATTACTCTGAGGTCACCCATCACCCTTCCGGTTCTTGCCCCCGACTATCTCTCCATAATCATCAGCCCGAGAATGCATGATCTGGGTTATGCGCAGAGGCACGCTGGTGTATGCTTGATCCCTTACCACTCTTACTTCAAACTCCCCAACTCCCTTGCCTCGCCCCTCCCACCCTACTACCATTTCCCCCACCTCCCTCCCTCCCTACCTTCCCCCCTCCAGGCCCCAACTGAACCCCCAACTTCCCTCTCCCCCCTTCCCAACTTTTGCCCAGCTCCATCCCTGGATCTCAGGCTCCCCCACATCTGGCCCCTTTCTTGACGCTGCCCGTACTAGGAACCCAGTGGGGAGATGCTGCCCTATCAGCGCACCTTGCCCTATCGGCCTGCCTCCCTTGGCCCCCTCCCTGCTCCTACCTGCAAGGCAAAAAACCTTGGGGTCATCTTCGACTCCACACTCTCCTTCTCTCCTCATATTTCTGACGTCGCCAAGAGGTCACACTACCAGCTGCACCTCCTCAGAGGTATTCTTCCCTTCCTCTCCTTCCCCCAGAAGCTCACTGTCTCCCGAGCCCTGGTTCTCTCGAAGCTGGATTACTGTAACAGCCTCTATCTTAATCTGCCTGCCTCCACTCTCCGCCCTCTGCAACTCATCCAGAACAGAACTGCGAGACTTGTCCTTGGCCTCAAGCCCAGGGATCTTATCTCTCCAGGACTGAAATCTCTACACTGGCTCCCAGTGGCTGCAAGGATAAAGTTCAAAACCCTCTGCATTGTCCACAAGGCCTTCTGGGGCCTGGGTCCTAAATACCTTCAACTCTCTCTTCCCAAATATCTTCCTTCCCGAGCCCTTTGCTCATCCGCCTCCAACTCCCTCAGGGTCAGCCGCTTCTCGAAGCAATGAGCTGGGGGTAGATCTCTCTCCGCGGCAGGGGCCTCCCTCTGGAACAGCCTTCCTGCCTCCCTGAAACTCGAGGAGAACCATCTCCGGTTCCGGAAGCACCTCAAAACCTTCCTCTTTGCTTCTGCTTTCTCTCTCCCTCTCCCCTGCTGAACAGCTAATATTCTTCACTGAAACTGCACTGATCCTGCAACTGGACCTCTCTAAACGGCCTCGGCCCTGGGCCCAGCCACTCTCCACTTGCACTGATGCCCTGGAACCCCTCTGCACTGCGGGACTGTCTCTGTATCCCTACAGCCCCCCCCCTTCCCCAGCACTTGTTCTGCACTTACCTTGCACTTGCCACCAGCTGGCCCTATTTATTTATTACTTTACGCCACTTACCTTGTACTGCACTTCCCCCCTCCCCTTCCCCTTGCACTTTTCCCCCTCCCCCACCCCTGCACTTGCGCGATCTGAATGACACCTGGCCTAGTAGGATCGTTGTCTGTCTCCCCTTGTTCCTCCCCTCCCTGCCTCGTCGCGCCTTGAAACACCTGTGTATAGGCGCGTTACAAATACCATATCATATCATATCATATCATACCTTCTAATACGCCTAATGGGGTTAGGACGCATTTGTCCATGCCCGTTCAACTGAGAACCCCTGTGAAAGTTTGCCAGCTCGTATTTCCTGGAGTAACATGTTCTCGACGTAATCCGTGGGGTCCATGCCTTCTTCTCTCTCCGGTAAGCCTACCACTCGTATGTTGCTGTGTCTAACGCATCCTCCCGCTTCTTCTGCTCGGTTTTCCAGGTTGGCCACCTGTTGTTTCAGTATATGGACCTCTCTCGTATTGGCAGTGCTTGCCTCTGTATTTGTCTTGACAGCACTCTCCAGACCACTTGTTCGGTCTGCCAGAGCCCTCACATCTTGCCTTAGTAGGTTGACGTCAATTACCACTGCCTCTATCTTGGCTTCCAGTGCCTCTTTCAGCTCAGCCATAGCCATCCGCCAAGAGGTTTTTAGTTCCGTGATGGCTGCGAGGATCTGTTGATCGTCTCTTGGCGAGCTCGCTTTTTCTTGTGTCGTGGCCTCGGCCTGTGATGGCGTGGTTGGAGGTTGCTGTGCTTTGGTGAATATGTCCATGGTCGGCTGCTTCACTTTACTTTTGCTTCCCTTCTGGGCCATTGTATGGGCAATGCTGTGTGTCTGAGCACCTTGGTTCCTGTGGAAGAGCGTCGCCTCACTCCCTCCGCCACGGACTCCTGGTAATGTATCTCCCTGCCTCGCTGTCGCACAGCTCAAGTGCGTCCCTCTGGGGGACCGGTCTCGCAGCTGGTGTACGGAGGTCTGTTTGTGTGCACTTCCTCCAACGCACTTGGGCACTTCTGGTATCATAGTCTTAGCTACCACTCTTCTCACGTGAAGTCCCTGGCCTCAATACTCTCCACGCAACCTCTCCACAAGACGCGGTTTCTGTCTGGCGTTGGCGTGTGGCTGGTTGTTTCTTCTGGCCTTGCCGCCAGTCCACCCCTATCGGGGGCAGGCCGGTCCCAGGCCCGGTGTCTTGAGGTAATGTGTGGGGCTGCCCTCAAGTTGCAGGCCTGATGTTCGCTGTGGGTTGCTCCTTTCTACGTTCCGCACTGCCTGGAATGTCACATTTGCAGCGCGTGATTGTGGTGCATTCGCCTGCTGGGTTTGCCCTGTGTCACCTGAGGTCTAGCCCTCGTGCACCCCCGCTGGGGTCACAACATTGCGGATGCCGTCCAATGTGATGTGACCTATTTCTTGGGTTGCCCACCTGGTTGTTACTGCAGTCCGTTGTGTGCAGAGGGTACCCTGTCCTCCCTTCGTGCTGCAGTGTGAGGAGCTGCCCCTGCAGCCTCCGGTTAAAGCACCTCCACGGGCCGTGTGCACGTTGTCCTGCTGAGGCTATTAAGCCTTGCTCGGAACAATGAGCCGTGGGGCTCTCAACTCCGGCTGCATGTCCATGGCCTTGAACTCACCGTAGGTGTGCTCCCGGGTGCAGCCGTCATCCGCCAGTGATTTAGCGCTTCTCGCGCTGTGCCTCCTGCACTGCTGGGCTCTCGGCCAGATCCGTGGCTCAGCCTGCCGAGCGGTCCTCCGCCCGCAGCACACCCAGAGCACCCTCGGCAGAGGGCCTCCGATGCTCCGCCTGTAGGTGTGAGCGGTCGGGGCTGCCTGCTGTTCTATGCGAGGCTTGTCTATCCGCAGGGCCAATTCAGCCGCGTCGCACCAGCTGGTCAGCTCCACACAGAAGTACCGGCTAGATTATTTCGGCAGCCCACTCCTCTGTTACAATGATCCCCGGGTGCAGCCGTCCTCCACCAGTGTCCTAGCGCATCTCGTGCTTATATCCCGTGCTGCCCTGGGGCGCAGCTGCCGCGCCACCTGCACGTCTGGGCCAGGTCCGCGGCTCCTCCTGCCGAGCCGTCCTTCGCCCGCAGGTTTCCCGCGGGGCGCCCACAGAGTGCTCCGCTGAAAGTTCTGTACTGCCGTGCCGCCGGCTGTGTGCAACAGGGCTTTTCCATCAGAAGCCTTCTCCACTACTGGCCAATGTAGCAGCGCTGCCACAGCCGCTCAGCTCCACTTAGCGCCGTGCGGCCCAGCTTTTTTCCGGTGGCCCGCTTCTCCAATACAATAGCCTTCTTAGAGGGTCCCTTTGTCTCGGGTCGCCGCCATCTTGTTGTCAGTTTCATGGCTCGCAACCCGAGTTACAAAGTGCGATTTCTCCTGCCACAATGTATCATTCCTCGTGCTGGTACACGTTTCATGGTCCCTGCTCCTTTATATACGCTCTGTGTTCTTTTGCGGCAGGGCTCTGCAGTCAGGTTGCGTGCGCTTCCACGGATCAATTGTCGGATCACGGAGCCCACAGGAGATGCAGCCTATTCCATGGCTGCCAAGCCACGCCCCCGCGTGACTTTCAAATATGGTCATTAGATGGGCGGATGTAAAGGTCCGGGTGCAGTAGCAGTCTGTACTGTTAGGGTGATAAGGACGTACCTCTTGTTGTGCGAAGCCAAAGGGGGTAGGCCATGCTACGCTCCCATGCGCACAACAGGCACAGAACAGGGCCTTAGCCCCGTGGGCCTTTTCAGCAGTGAGCCGGCTATTAAACACTTTTTTAAGGGATTCACTAGTGATAAATAAATTTACTAGGACATAGAGGATGAGTTTTAACAGAATGATGCCAAGGACAAACTGTAATGATGTATGGACGCTTGGCAAGCAGGCGTCGTAATAAGCTGCTGAGGATTTTTAACAGGCGAATGTTGTGTGTGGTGGAGTGGTGTAAACCTTATCATTCAGGCCACAGAACCTGTCGTTTAAATGTGTACATTGCCGCTTGGTGGTATAAACATGCACCTGGAACTTAGGCTTTGCTCACTCACTCACTGTGGGGGCATATGTGTGGGGGCCACCCAGGCTGCAGGCACATCTCCAACATTTCTGAAATAAAGATGAGTACCTCACCCCATCTACAAAGAAGCTGAGCGGGTCTTGCAGCACTCTGTTCCTTTGAAGCAGCCTGTATTCTGAAGTCTTTTTCAAATGTTTATTTGGAATTTTGCAGCTCTGGCCCTGTAAGCAACAGCACAGCCAGTCTGGGAGGCAATTGCACCCTTTACTCCACCCCAGTCTGCCCCTGGTCCAAGGTCTTGCAATGCTGCCTTAACACAAATTAACACTGGCACGATTCGTGCCCTTAGAACATGGAGAGCGTTATTGACCTCTTCTTGCCAATCACAAAGTTTAGAATGCAGTCAACAACTAACGGTTTCTGTCTTCAAAACCAATTTCCAGGCAAGATTTCTTTCAACAAGACACACTCTGAGAGGACCTTTTTATCCTGCTGCAACATCTCATTTAGCACACGAAAGAGAAAGCTAAAACAGGGGACAATGCTGTGGCTTTCTTATAGAGAAACTGTTTACTTGGTTCTTTTTTTTAAAATAAGTTTAAAGTGCAATTTGGTTAATTAAAACCTTATACACTACAAACAAAAAAACAATTACATTTCAATCCTTAAAACCGATATCATAAAGAGAGAATAAATACAAATATATTACAATCAGTTTTTAACAAGTCATAAAATAAAAGAAAAAGCACTTTATAAAAACACCATTTCAAATAATTCACTAACAGATAGCTCTTTTCCAAATATAAAAGGCTGCCCCAATAAAAACCTTTATCTCCCCGTCATAAATAACTGACCAAAAATGATAAGATTTAATCATTGGGAAATCACCAACTATATTTACATACCCTTTGTTATACCATTCCTTTAATTTAGAGCACATAGTAAGAATATGTCTTACAGTCTCCACCTCTATTTTACAATGCCTACATAGTCGTTGTGCTCGGGGGATATTAGTCCAAGAACCAGTTAATTCATTACAAGGAAGGGTATTCAAACGTAATTGCAAGATAAATCTTCTCAAAGCCCTATTTCCTGTATTTAATAAATATTCTCTCGGGATGGCAGGTTTAAGACCTTGGAGAGAGAAGGCAGCGTATCTTGTCTTAGTATAGAGGTATGTTTGATTTTCACCCAAGTCCCAGATATATGCGTTTTCCTTAACACTTTTCAAAATGCTGGTAGTATCCTCTTTCACCATAGGCTCCTTGTAACCTAAAACTTCAAGGAAGGGCAGTACTGTATTTTGTAGGCTTAAAATATAAGTATTCTTGAACCTACTTTCACTTCTATTTTTTTCAATTAGGTAGAGCAAATTTCCTTCCTGCCCCTCCCCCAGCATTATTCTAAAATACAATTTACAGCATCCTATTTTCCACAAAGTCAAGAGGGAAATAAGCCCCAGTTCACATCTTATTGCTTGTACTGGCACAGTGTTAGGTAATCCAAGAGCAGGTCTCAAAGCTTCCCTTCAAGTTGTCCTAATTTACTCAGATATTTACCCTCCACTGTTTCCAAGGCGTACAACATGCCAGGTATAATACAACTCTTATATACCTCAAGAAAGCCTTCAATAGAGTGGCCTCCTTTACTGGCCATATATTTCCGTATGACATTCCAGTTCTTTAGTATTTTTGTATCTACTGCCTCTTGGAAGAAATTTATACTGGGATTACTCAAAATGGGCATCCCCAGATACTGATAAGCATCAACATCCTCCAATTTAACAGAATTGATGTGGAATTTTTTCTTCTCTTGCTTTGCTACTCCAAATACCATAACCTTGGTCTTATTGATATTTATATTTAGATTGTTAGCCTCTGAATAGGAATACAAACCGTTCAGTAATCTTTGCAATTCTACCAGAGTTTTATCCATTAAAATGGTATCGTCTGAATACATAAGACCACATATTGCTTTTCCCCCCACAATGGGGGGGAAGCTATTTATAGCAGTAAAACTATCCCACGTATCTGATACATACAAATAGTACAGTATTGGCGATGTAACACATCCCTGCTTAAGGCTGGTATTTGTATTACTCTCGGGTGATAAAATCCCTCCTTTACCCAGACAGATGGACACCGTAGTATCCCTATACATTTCTTCCAAAAAGTGAAGGATTTTTGGGCAGATCTTTTTTCCCCTCAGTTTTTCCCACAACAAGTCCCTATTGACACAATGAAAAGCTTTCGAATAGTCTATGAAGCACACATATAATGTTTCCCCTTTGTTCTTTGTGCCAGCTGTAATATGTTTCAGCATTGTCCAGGGTGCTGTATCCTTTTCTGAAACCTGTTTGTTGGGCAGAGAGAAGACCCTTCTCCTTTATCCACTTGTTCAGAGTACCCACTAACAGGGAGCAAAACATCTTTCAGCTGCTATCGGCCATTGCTAGCAATCTGCAATTATCAGGCAATTTTCTATCCCCTTTTTTAAAATAGGAATAATTATGGCTTTCCTCCAACTATCTGGAATAATACCTGTTTCCATATACCAGTAAACAGTTGAAGAAAAAGCACTGCCCATTTTTTGGGTTTTGTTGAGGATGTCCATAATACCAAAGGGGAAATTATGTGTTCCATATACATTTTTACAAATAGGGATGACGGAGATGTGACTTGTCTTGAAGAAGAGATTAGAAATATAGTGCCTCCAAACCTCCTGTCCCACGTCATTATTTTCACTATTATCCTCATCCATCAAAAATTGGCGATATAAATTCCAGAATTTTTTAGAATCGTGGGTTTTACATATCTTATAAATGCACCTCCAATTAGCATTATTGGTATTATATTCATAATCCTTTAACCAATTTTTATAGTGTGTCTTAATATTGCTAAGTCTCTTACTTCTCTCTTCATCATCTAAGTCACATAACTCCGTAAGTTCCCGAATATCACGCTTCATTTATTTTTTCCTATCCTGTATCGATTTGTCAAATTTGTGCGTATGGTTTTTACCATTTTTGTTTTTCAAAATGATATTACTATTTGTTCTCCATATTTAACCCAACAAATTAGTAATCGTATTAAGGCCATATAGGGCAATGTCCTGGCAATCAATGATAAGACGGTCAAACAGACTGTTAAATGAGGCTACATTTTTATCAGACCAAGTGATCCTGTTTCCACCCGCCGAGAATTGTATATTCATCACCTTTCCTACTTCCCAGCTCTGTACTTTTGGACCATTAATACATTTTCCCCTAAGGGCTGTGTGGTCACTCAAAGGGGTGACTACATGTTCAAACGAGATAATAGAGTTACTTAGATTTTTATTTACAAACATGTAGTCAAGTTGGTACCCAACCTTCCCATTTGTCCAAGTTTCCCTAATACCTGACCCTTTGTTAGGTTCAAAATAATTTAGCCCCCAGTTAGGCAACAATTTAAACCATCGGATTCCTTTTAAGGTTTGGGGATTTTTCCCCCCAACCAGGCAGTAATCCTGTATTTCCACTGGTACGATAATAAGCGTTTCATCCCATAGTTCATCACACCTATCCATCTCCCTTTTGGCAGTGTCGCAGTAGGCATTAAAATCCCCTACTATGCAAATTTCATAGTCAGGGGATTCCAATAGCCATCCTTCAATGGTTTGTTTTATAATCTCCCCTATATCCACCATATTTTTCCCCCCAGGGTGGGTGTAAATGTTAATGAGAAGGAGTTTGCCTAATAGGCTTCCCCTATCAATAACTGCACACATAACAAAAGGGGAATTCCCATACTTCTCAAATGGTCTATAACAGATGTGGTTTTTCACCCCAATACATAAACCTCCAATCGGTCGACCCTTTTCACCTTTAGTGGCTGATTTATTCCATATATTATACCAATCCAGTAACATTTCCCCAGTAACCCAAGTCTCTTGGAGGGCAAATATATCGCTGACCAACAGCAGTTGAATACCCTCCATATGAAGTAGGGAATTAAAACCCCTACTGTTCCAAGAGAGTAGGGTAAATTCTTTATTACATACCTCATCTCAGTTTATGGTAGGTATAATATCCTCCGAAGATCACACTTAAATTTAGTTACGTCCCAACTCAATATTAGTTGGAGAGATCACCCCCGATTCCATGTTTTTATCATTCAAATCTTGGTGAATTGAGGAATGGCATATAACAATCTCATAGTTGGTACCCCATACTCCATTAGAGTACTCCCGTTTGAGGTCTACAAAAAACGCTGATCTAAATTGTACAATTACCCAATTTTCCCAGCTACAAATTTTGGGCAAAATTATGGAATCAATGACCCCTGTGTTAATGTTTTGTAGCTGTGGAATGTGTGACAATTTATTCAATATCCAAGCCTGATTTAAAAAAGGACTTTCATCAGTAGTGGATTTTTCAATGATCTTAATACTTTTCCCCACTATAAATTGGGTTTCATTTCTCTTACCTATAGAGTTACTCATTCTAGCTTTAGAATTACTGTACATAGCCAATCGTTCCATTTCCTTAATATATATCTCCTTCTCCTTTAAGGTAAGAGACATGGCATTATCGTTAGTGGGGATTTTAACATATTTGAAATTATTTCCCAGAGGTGCTTCAACCCTTAGTTCTATTTCATCTGTCATGTGTTCATTTCCCCTCAGCCAATTATCTAAACCCTTCTTTTTGGTTACTACTGTTTTTTCTTCGTCTAACTTCCGCTGGCATTCAATGATTTCAAAGCGGTTTTCCACTTCTACACCTTCAGAATCTAAAGGGGCTTTAGAGGCTAAAACCAAGGTATTCTTTTTAACATTCTTGTGAGCTTTAACCTTAGGCGTTGCCACCCTATTATGGGCAGATCTCTTATTTTTTCGTTTATGTCTAGTATGTCTCTTTAAACCCTGGGATACAATTATTTCACTAACACTATCACTTGAATTTATTATTTCAGCCAAATTTCCCTTAGAGACAGATGACTCACTAAGATGTGTCTTTAACCGAGAGTCATCTTTCTCATTTTCTTTCTCGACAGCCAAAACCAATTCACTCAGATCTCCTAAAGCCACATTTGCTTCCTTCGAGTCCTTTTTTTTTTCTGTGCAAATTAGTTCCCCAAAATTCCTCTACCATAATCCCAAGGGATCTGGTGTTATCGATAGTCTGTTGTACCAAAGATTTGATGTCACACTGTTCCTTTAGCAACTTAGTGCAGTTGGTCAAAAGAACATCCATCATGGTAGTTAGAGCATCAAATTTCTCAACAACTTTAAGTGTATTTTCGCTAGCACCACTCCTTACCCTATGAGGTGTGTTTTCAAAGGAGGTTCCAGTAGCATTCCAAGACGCATCACCCTCATTAGGTTCAACTTCTATTTGTGAAAATTCATCCAAATCTGGTGTCGCTGACAAATTTATTCCAATAACATTATTCATATTGGTTTCGTTTACCGCAAAGATATCCAAATCTACGCATCTACCCATAGATCGCCTCCTGAAATTCTGTACTAATTTCACCAATGAATTGTTATCAATCATCAAACTATTAGAAGGGGGAAGTTGAAGTTGTACTGTTTCAGGAACATTCACTTTTTCCTTTATGGTTAAGAAACTCTTAGGTTGCTCTTTATACACATTTGGACGAGCTAATATGCTCTTTGTCATCTCCTTTCTTTGGGTTTTTTACTTTACCCAACACCAGAGTTCCCGGTTTTAAAATTGGTGTGGGTATACTCTTTTTTCCTTTCATTGACCTGAGGTTGTGTGAATATGGACTCTGGGCCATGATACTAATAAAGGAAGGGTAAACCAACCACTTGGAAATATGAGAGGAGGATACAGAAGTCCTATAAACCCCTGAGGAGAGGAACCACCTCGCAGCCTTCAGAGATTAGGAATCCAAGAAATTAATCCGCTAATAAAACCAATAGTTACTCCCTGCCTACCGGAGGAGAACTATAGCTTACTTTACTTAAAAGTTATAAGGGAGAAAGAAATCTTCGCAGCCCCAAACTGAGTTAAAATACAGTCAGAGAATTTCCAAACAATATCACCATAAAAAGGAGATATCTATAAAAGGGGCATTAGTTATAAAAAAACATTCCTATCAAAATTTAAAAGACAGCAATAACCACAATTTCATAAATCACACTCTTAGCAATATTAAATAGAGCCAGTAATTAAATACATTAGAGTCCTAAAACTGAAATACTCAGTTATATTAATAAAAAATAGCACCAAAACATGTCCAAAGAAACAGGTCCAAATTACCACCTGCGTTGGGTACGCCCGACAGCCTAAGGAGCGGCCTTAGTACGACTCTCCCCCCCAACCAGGAGATCCTTTATATGAAAAAATGTAATGGATTGCTTACTTCTGGTCCTTCTGCTTGCATACAATGTCCATTCACAGATTACTAGGCACAGTGGCAGGCTATTAATAACGCCACAACACGCCCAACAGCTTAACAGCACTGCGCCCTTGTCTCCACTGCGGGCTTAACGCCGTTTGTTTTTATGGGCCGCACTTCCGGTGTGGGCGTGGCCGGCGGCAAGGTCCGCAAATAAGAATTCCCGGGCACAATATTAACAAAAGAAAGCAGCGTTTAGGATCAACGCAGCATCAACATCCAGCAGGTAGCACCCAGATTATGCCGGCGTTTGTTTTTATGGGCTGCACTTCCAGTGTGGGCTTGGCCTGGCGGCAAGGTCCACAAATAAGATTTCCGGGCACAATATTAACAAAAGAAAGCAGCGTTTAGGATCAACGCCGCATCAACATCCAGCAGGTAGCACCCAGATTATGCCGGCGTTTGTTTTTATAGGCTGCACTTTCGGTGTGGGCATGGCCTGGCGGCAAGGTCCCCAAATAAGAATTCCGCGCACAATATTAACATAACAAAAGAAAGCAGCGTTTACGATCAACGCAGCATCAACATCCAGCAGGTAGCACCCAGATTATGCCGGCGTTTGTTTTTATGGGCTGCACTTCCGGTGTGGGTGTGGCCTGGCGGCAAGGTCCGCAAATAAGATTTCCGGGCGCAATATTAACAAAAGAAAGCAGCGTTTAGGATCAACGCTGCATCAACATCCAGCAGGTAGCACCCAGATTATGCCAGCGTTCGTTTTTATGGGCTGCACTTCCGGTGTGGGCGTGGCATTTGTTGCCATTTCTATTACAAGGGAAGGGCTGCAGATTTGGGTTTGGTAAAATACCATCCAAGCCAAACTGGAATAAAACAAGAGTAAAAGTGGTTGTTTCCAATTAAACAGAGGATAAATGTCAATGGTTTCTGAACATTCAAGCTATGTATGTTTTAAAGAGGCTAAATGGTTCCTGAAATTTAAACAGAGGCGTGACTTACTAAAACAGTTCTGCATAAATAAGTTGAGTACCAAATTTCATGCCAATCACGTTTGCCAAAGGTATGAGCCAAAAGCCAGAAAGCACATGGCAGATTCCTCCCTTTGGCACACATTGTACCAATAATCATTGAATTTGGCAAAGTTTATTGCGGATGGCCACCCTCAAGCCCCCCCGGGTGGCCATCCGCGATATACTTTGTTCATGGCATCCTCAGCTCTTTTGGACAGATGGCAAGATCTGAGACGGAGAGTGCTAATAATGGAGAGGGTGGAGGTTAAATACTAAAATCCTCTATGCCCCTCATGCCCTCCTTTTTATGCATAGCCACCAGTAGAAGAGACCACAGAATCCAACTTGGCAACATAGACCATGCTCACATTATTTTCACACTCCAAATAAATTGCAAAAGCATCCTAGAAGTCCCAGTGCACCTAGGCCACACACGTAACTGGATCACGGAACAGCCAGCCCTGCCTCACGGGCACCATGATAAGATCACACTTCTAGAAGAGGCAAATACTGTGGTTCTGACCTTTCTTTTGGTCTTACTGCTTAGTGTCACCACCTGAACAAATAAAGAAAGGATAGCACTGTTAAGTCACACTGTGTGGCGCATGTCACCTTCTCAGGTGATATTCAAATTGGCTAATTTCCCCCAACACTGATTTGCCCAAATCATCCCATTGCACTAATAGTTTTGTAAAGCTAAGACCAAGGCTAATTGGATGAAACAGATGTGCAATGGTGATTGGACTGAATAGAGCACCCCTGAGATTGATGGTCAGGGGAGGGTGTCTGTACTCAGGGTGTCGCCACTGACTATCAGTGTTTCCTCTCCCTTGGTCTGGATGAAGATTCAGCATTTAGAACAGGGCATCTCTGGGGAGTTGTGGCCATTAGTGGTGAGACTGGTCTTTCATCAATGTTTGACATGGTATTTACTTTTTGCCTTTAGCGGCTTTCTAGAGCTTACATTGATCAGTGCCCTCAGGGAGCACTCCTTTTATTATGTTTATTCCATACGGCTTCACAGGCTGTAACAAAGTCACGATGCCCTGACGTCTTCACACTCTTTCCCACACGTGCTGTTAGCCTTTGACAAATCTTTTTAGAGGTTTGCAAGAGTCTTTAAACGTAACAAAATCCCTATGAATAAGAAATGCGTAAGTGCTATTCTAACCTCAGGGCCATTTAACAAGTAACTTCAACGTTCAACCAGAAACAACACATTTATGACATGAATAAATGAGATGTTTGACAGTTTACCTTTTTTTTTTTTTTTTTCACCTTCGCACCGCTCCACTTCAACGCCCATCAGAGCCATTTAGACCAGGCTCATTATGTCTTCAAACTGTCTGAAATTGAGCATCGTTGGAATAGCACATTGTTGTTTTTCATATAAATACAGAGGGGTTATTAGAGTGCAGTCCATAAGTGTTTCTGTGTGCCCATGTACTCAATTTTGTGTCAGTATGGATGTTAATAGCTATTTAGCAATACTTGGACAGTTCTCTGACGAACAGGACTTGAGTGTGACATATACACATACACACGCACGCACGTACGCGATCCCTCGATGGGAGGCACAGGCTCCTCTCAGGAAGATTTCTAGTTCGCCCGTGAGGATGAACACGCTCCCCAAAGAGTGCTGCATATTTTCTGATGTGTGTTAGTTTTACTGCCGAATTCAGAGAAGTGTGCGTGATTCCTTGCCTGCCCAACGTTGCTGTCCGACGAAATGCTACAGTCAACTGAAACACAACCTAATCAGGACTGGGCGCAAACAGAGCAAGACAGGCCTATATGCGTCCTGGCTGCAGGGAACACACTGAGCACTGGCAATGCAGGCGCCATTTTGATGATATGCTTCGATTGAAAGGATTGGCAGGCTTCATATCCTTCTGTCTAGTGAGAACCATACCTCTACCAGAAGAGAACATTTCTCAGGAGGGAGATTTGAGACTTTCATCTTTGCACAACTTACCTCAGAAATGGACAAGCATGTATGAGCTTGTGCACACTGCCCTTGATCTCATAACCAAGTGCACAGCCACTAATGTGGTCATTTGTACATTTATAAGGATGTACATACAGGAAAGTCCCAAAAACTAGGTGCTTTACAAGTGGCAACACATTACAACGTTGTTACATCTGACATAGACAGTATCGACTTTTCAACAGTTTTAGCACAACTTAAACTGTTGAAAATGAAGGTGAAGAAAAGTAAATAGGAGTTTCCAAATCCTACTACAGCCTGTGCACTAGCTGCAATGCTTTGCACAAGCATTTGCCTGCACTTGAGAAGGGTAGCTACCCCCCCGCCCCCTGTTGAACACTACTTGCGGCACTAGGTGACGATAGGTCATCCTGTGCTACAGGCTGCATATAACAGCTCGCAGTGGCAAGGGAATCAACATTTGCTATACCCATTTTAGGCAAAAAGGTATAGAAGGACATTATCATTATATTATTATTTATTTGGCATTTTACAATCAGTGCCGTGTGTAGTGGGTCCTTATATTCTGCTTCCGCGGCTGTGCAGAGATTTTTCATTGCCTTTATTTGCCTTCCTAGCCTGCATGATGCCCTCCCCACACTTCCTGGACACTGGGATATGCTTTGCCAGGTTCCATGTAATAATGTCCCCACAAAACTATCGGCATGCAAAAATATCGCCGAAAAATTGCAGTTTTTGTGGGGACATTATTGCATTCAACATGCGGGGGACACCCCTGCAACCCCCAAACCTTTTTTTTTAATTATTTTTTTTTTTGGCTGCCCCTATCCCCATATATATGGTCACCCATATAATATCGCCACGACCTTTTCCCGGCGATATTATGTACGGCGACCATATATATGGGATAATATTACCTGATACTCTTTGCCAGTGCTGCAATCATTTCACACTATCTCTCTGTGGTATTCAGCAACCAGACCCCGTTCTCATCTAGTTCCACGGGATTCTCATTTGCATACTCATTCTCCAGTGAAACCTCTTCATATGGGGAGATATAGGCCTTATGCTTTTCTTCTTGTAACAGCACAACTTCCTCCTAGCACCTCTGTCTGCCTTGATGAGAACGTCCATTTCCTTTTCCCTATATAGGTCGGCCATTTTGTGAATTGAAATAGTAGAAATTGGTTGCTTCTCTGATGAGCCTGCATGTTCTTTGCACTTCTTTTCACTCCATGGCGCCTCCTACCCTTCCCAACTCACTAAAGGTGCGTACAGAGGTTCGTGTGAACCGAACATTGTGAATGTGTGATTCCTTTGTAAAAATCAGGCTTTGTGGTGCAATCATAGAACGCTTGTAACACTACAGACCTTCATCTAGTTAGTGACAAACTGTGCATCATCGACTGCACGACCTGTAGAATGCGTAGATGTAATGTGTACGGGAGAATGACAGAAACATGGAGATTGGAAGAATGCAAAGCAGTAGGCCCCTGAATTGTGTCTGGTTTCATTCATGTGTAACGTGTCAATTATTATGAAGAGGGATGCAGGTAACTACTGCTTACCTAAGAGTCAGTAGCCAGCCATAACTCAGAACATTAGGAAAACCTCTGCTAGAGAGGGAAACTCTCTGCATTCATCAAAAACGGTGTCTAGGTTGCACTGTAGCAATTATGCAACACAATACTATACATAAGGAATCTCTGTGAATCCATCAAAACAATGTATCACGTCATTCCCTACAAATCGCATATTCAGAAATGTGAGAAGGCCCGGGCCGAGTGTGTCAGAAATGTTACAACACAAGTGCGACACCCTGGCCTTTGCGAGAGAAAAAATATCACCATGTAGAAGCATCACACTATAACATTTCCCTGTAATGTGGAAATGTACTTCAGGGAAAGCAGGTGAAATATTTAAAGGGAAACAGCAATTTTCTTTGTTCCAACAGCTGTGGGATTTACCCATAATAGCACTATTTCAAGAATATGCTAATGGACTTGCCTTGGCCAACTGAAGTGAAAACGTTTTGTTTTGTTTAGCTTTAATCATTACTACCAGGGATAGAAATAGAGGCATGAAAAAAAGATCTAATGAACTTCTCCCATGGGGAAGATTTTAGGAACACACAATGTACCCAATATGAACAGTGAACAGTTAGAAACTAGGGGCAAGTGAGTCGTCCGCTTCAGTAACACCTCATACAGCTCCCGCAGTTCAGGAGAAGAAAGCACAACATACGCCAACATACCAACCGATGTCGAACTAGTAGACGACATTCACACCAAAGAAATCGAGGCATAAGAGGGAGGGGCGAGTCGCAATCCCATTTTTTAGAGAGAAAACAACAGCCAACAGATTGGGATTATGAACCCGGCAAACCAGGAGCGGAACAGCTTTCTGATTAATTTATCAACATATTCCCCAACAGCAGATGAGATTGCTATCCTAGAAAAAGGTTTCAGCTTCATTCCTACTACGCCCTATAACGGTTTCAGGATGAGAAGTGAAATACAACAAATTATGCGCAAAATACACTTGAAACAGTATTTCATGCAGAATACTTTAGACAGTCCAGAAAATATTAGTGGTTTTCACAAACGTCCACCTTCTACCCTCCCACATCTAGTCATACTCCAGAATCAATTGTTATTTAACAGAGAATAATGACAGAACTTGAACAACTTGAGGAAAAAACGAAAAAAAAAAAAATGGTGAATATTTCCAAAAAAAAGAACATCATGAAATTCAGTCATTAAAGCTCAATAAAAAAAAAAGATAATATTGAGGAGAGCTGACAAGGGAGGAGATATAGTTATACAAAATCGATAGTCTTGTATAGATGAATGTATAGTTGAATGCAATCACCAATTAAGCGATGCATCATTCTGTAAGGAAATCCCTAATGACCCAACAGAAAGGCTTCTGAAACTGATCACTGTCAAAGTCATAAAGCTTTCCACCGCCAGTGGATATCTAAACAAGAGGCTGAATTTCTGGTCACTATAATCCCTAATATGCCTAAATGTTACACACTGCCTAAAGTCCAGAAAACTTTGGACAACCCTGCAGGTCATCCACTTGTATCAGGAACAGGCTCAATTTTAGACCCTCTATCTACATTTGCTGATTTTGTCCTCAAGGTTACATACGAGAGATGCCATCATATATTCAAGATAAAACATAAATAATCCAACATAGTGGAATGACACCTATTTGATAACCCAAAAGAAAACTATTAGCAGGACTTCTCTATATAGTACAATTCCACAAGATGTCACACTGGAGGTGGTAGAAGAACTTCTATATGAACTTCTGGTGTACAGAGATGTCACTGACTGAAAAGGATTTCATCTTTAACAATGCATTTTTCCATCAGGTCCATGGCACAGCAATGGGCTCTGTTGTCGTCCCTACATTAGCCAATTTGCACGCTGAAAGTCTAGAGAGAAGCAAAATCCTCCTGGAGAGAAAAATACTTGAAACTGTGGAAATGGTAAATCAATGATGAATTTATAATCTGGAACAGAGTTGTACACAGTTATGAATTATTCTTTGATTGGTTAAATAACTAGAACCCATTTTTGAAATGTTCAGCGAGCCATAATGCTCTTGAGATCAACTTTTTGGATATAACCATCTTCGCTGACTTAATGTTTAACACTATACAAGTCAAACCTTTACATAAAGTCACTGACAAAAACTGTTGTCATTTACCAGTTTTCATCCTAAACACACCAAAGAGAATTTGCCATTTGGGTAAATTCTACACCTCAAGAACAACAGCACCAGAAAAGAAGAATTCGAATAGAGGTAGCTAGCTTGAGTTCCAACTTAATGAGAAGCAGATATGAACAAAAAATAGTAATTTATCTAATCAGATAAACTAGATTATCACAAAATAATTGCACATCCTATCGAAAGGTAAATGCGCTATTAACCATCCTAGATGCGCACATAAAAGAGGAACAGAATCTAATAGAAATGCTCACTAGAAATGACATTTATGAACAATCTCCTTCACAAACAACCATCACAGAATAATGGGGCATTTAGAAACCAATAGGTCACAGCCCATGTGGAGGTTGTAGAAGCTGTGCGCAAACAAGACAAACAAAAGAAGTAGATATGCCTAAAGAAACTCTGGCAACAAATAGTGTTCACAAATTGTAACACAGCCTGGTTAATATAGGCCATATGATTAATTGATTGATTATTTATTATGCACTTATACACAAGTGTTTCAAAGTGCATCCATGCATGGGAGGGGACGACATAGGGAAGACAAGACAAATAATCTTAATAGGCATGGTACATTCAGATTATGCAGGTGCACAGAACAGGAGGTGCGTGGGGAGGGAGGGCAATAGGGATCAAGTGTGCCCAATCTCGTCAGAACATGGGTTAAGTGCAGAGGGATACCACTCTCATGGGTCGTTACCGAAGTGCAGTAGTGCCGCAGTAAGTGCAAGGCCTGGGGGCAAGTGAAGGAGACTGGTGAGGAAGCTTGGTACCTGTGAGGCTCTGAAGGTACACCAGGCAGCCAGTCAGTGAAACTGAGCAGAAGTAGAGGAGAGAGAGCGAGAGAGCAGAAAGAGGTGGTTATCAGCGGAGAGGGAGAGAGAAGGAGGCAGCGAAGAGGAAAGTCTTCAGTATTTTCTGGAACGTAAGACGATCCGGCTCAAGATGATGAGAGGCAATGAGGCTGTTCCAGATGGAGTTACCTGCAGTGGATAAAGATCTCCCCTCCACCCCCCCCCCAGTCTCTGCTTGGAGCAGCGGCTCACCGCAGAGAGTTAGGGGAAGATGAGCAGAGGGCTTGGGAAGGTGTGTATTTAGGAAGAGAGCTTTGCAGATAGAGTGGGCCCAGGCCCCAGAAATCCTTGAGGACAATGAAAAGGGTCTTGAACTTAATCCTTGCAGCCACAGTGAGCCAGTCAAGGGATTTCAGTGCCTGAGAAATGCGGCCCCTGGGCCTGAGGACAAGGATAAGTCTTGCAGTTCTGTTCTTGATGAGTTGAAGAGGACGGAGGGTAGAAGAGGGCAGATTGAGAAAGAGGCTGTTGCAGTAGTCCAGCCTAGAGAGGGCCAGGGCTCCGCAGACAGTGAAACAATGCTATGTGATGCCACTTCCTGTTTTGTCAAGGGGTGAAAGGTTGTATTCCATCGATTCCTGTGATGTCTCTTTGGGGTGGGTTCAAATGACATCACTTCCTGTGATGTCATCAGGGGGTCAAGGGCCGTGTGATGTCACTTCCGCTACCCACGGCATTTTGGTGAAATGCTATGTGATGCCACTTCCTAAGTACACTATGAAAAATATGGTTACGATATCACTGTAATGTGATATACATTTCATACAAGAATGGCTCATCATATGTGTTAGGATTAGGCTTCCTCCTATTTTCAACTGTCGTCTTTCATATTGATTCCACTATAATCTAGCTATGTTCTGCGTAACCTTGTACATAGTTGATGTCAGCAATATCAAGCCTTTTATTTATGTTATCATTACTGTTTCTCATGTTGTTTGTTTGCTGTGTTCTGTAAGACTGTCACTCATGGAACCTGGAGGGTTGGTGGGAGTCTAGAGTGGGAGGTGACTCCAGGTTCCATAGGGGTCAGTTGAAGGGTGCTGAGCTGGGAGGTCGCTGTTTACAACCAATCCTGAGTAAATAAGAGTATAAAACAACACTGAGTTACTTGAAGTCTGTGTAGATACGTTTTAGCAACTTGGGGACGATGATGGAATACGAACCCACGGGTGCATAGCACAATGGATTAGCCATCCATTGCCTTAAGCACTCGGCCATCTCATTGAATAGGCTTTCTCTTGATTTCATCTATCAGCATTCGTGTTGCTTCCACTATTATCTAGATATGTTCTGCTTAACCTTGTACATAGTACAAACAAAATAGTTCTCATGCATTTGGTGAGGAAAAGGTCAGAGATTATAGGAGAGTAAGGGATGAATTGTATGTTAAAGAGTCTTAATTATGTAGAGGAGACAGGATGGTAGTTCCTGAAGGGATGCAAGCTCCCGTTATGGAGTTGGGTCACAAAGGGCATTTGGGTCCGGCGAGGACCAAAGCACTTATCTGAGATGATTTTTGTTGGCCTGGTTTCGATAAGGAAATGGAGATTATGGTGATGGAGTGAGCTGATTGTGGGGATGGTGACAAAGGAGTCATGGTATGCAAGCCATCCATGAAGGTGCGTGAGAGTCCCAAAGTGCCATGGGATGTGATTGCGCTAGATTTGTTGGGACCGTTTGACATCAGGGGGACCAGGAACACTTATTTGTTGGTGGTCATGGACATGCTGTCTAAGTGACTGGAAGTTTGCGTATTGAAGGATGTGACTTCGAACAGCATCATCAGGTTCTTGAAGCCTTTGTCTTGGCGTGAGGGTTTTCCACAGAAGTATTTGTCTGACAATGGTCCCCATTTGGTGTCAAGGGAGTTCGGAGAATTTTTGGAGAGGTATGGTATACAGCAAGTCAATACTGCGCTGCATCCTCCTCAGGGCAATGGATGTGTAGAGAGATTCAATTGCACGTTGATGGATGTCATTAGAATAGCAGTGGCTACGGGTGGAGATTGGATAAAGGTGGTGATGGAAAGGATATTCCAGTATAGGTTAGAGCCACACACTGTCACAGGAGTGGCACCGTTTGAGGTTTTGAAAGGGAGAAAACACAATACCCATCTGTGGCCAGGGTGGATGGGCAGATTGAGGTGTGAAAGAGTAGAAGTAGAAACAATGAGAGAGAAGATGTGGATGGCGGGCGAGAGGGCCACGGAAAGGTTTGATCAGAGGAATTGTTGCAAGCTGGTCAGTGTAAATCCGGGTGATGTGGTAAAGCTCAAAGTACCACACAAGGCGATGAAGAGAGATTCAAGATTTTCAGAGGAAATGGAAGTAGTGAAAGATTTGGGTGAATCCATCATGGTCAGAGGTGGAGGAATGTGGAGCAAAGAAAGGATGGCAGTGATAAAGAGGATGGGTGAGCTAAAGGCTGTTTGGCGGAAGGAAGAGAGGTGTTAGCTATAGGCTTTCTCTTGTTTTCATCTGTCATCATTCATGTTACTACCACTATAATCTTGCTTTGTTCTGCTTAACCTTGTATAATGTTGATGTCAGCAATATCAAGCCTTGTATATATGTTAACATTACTGTTTCCCATGTTGTTAGTTTACTGTGTTCTGTAAGAGTGTCACTCATGGAACCTGGAGAGTTGGTGGGAGTCTAGAGTGGGAGGTGACTCCAGGTTCCATAGGGGTCAGTTAAAGGGTGCTGAGCTCGGCGGTCGCTGTTTACAACCTATCCTGAATAAGTAAGAGTCTCAAACGACAGTGAGTTACTTGAAGTCTGTGTAGATACCTCTTAACAATATGTATTGTTAATACCAGCACGTATAGGCCCAAGTCTCAAAATTACTGTGAATGCAAGCAGACGTCCAAGGCCAAATGATAATGAGGTGTTATTATATAGCACTTACGCTTAAGCGCTTCATATAGAACAAATATACATACAACATCACCCAACCTGTGTTGGTACTCATTTATCAACCTCAGCAGGATGAAAGGCTGAGGTGACCTTGCCGGGAGTCGAACCTGCAACCTTCAGATCACACACATCAAAGCAGCGAGCGCCCGACCCACTGAACTATCTTACTGGCTATAGCTATCAGAAAGCCAGCTACTCCAGAAAAAAAGAGCCACATGCTGCTGCCCAGAAGCCTCAATTTAATTTTTTGCTTGTTTTTTAAATGTTATTTTAGGGGTAGCAAGGGAGACCACATGGATAGCAAGCGAGACCTCAGGGTCACCGGTGCGACTCCTGGCAACCACTTAATGGCGATCCTGGAACATCTCCAGTTAGAAGTTACTTGATCCCTCGATTCTGGACTCTGGTGAGGGGGCTCTGGATAAAGATTTCCTGCAACTGTAGGGTTCTCTGGATGCCCACAAAGTTTTGGCTGGACTTGCACTTCGGAAGACAAAGCACTCAATGATGGTCAGGGGACCCCGGGTATTGGGCTTCTGCAGCCTTGGAAAGTCACAGCAAGTTGGATCTGTGCCAAAATAGAGCTTGTCTTGAGGCTAGTTGGTCCCACCAGCCTAAGGGAGGTAGTTGACCCATGAGGGTCTTCTCAGTCGAAAAGAAAATGGGGTCTGCACAGCTGCATGGCTTCACTGGGCACTTTGCGGTCCAGGAGGGTGCTGCTGGCATCTCTTCATGTCTTCTTCATCGGATGTTGTCCTCCAGTGGTCGTCTCTGCCTCTAGTCCCAAAAACCTTGCCTTTTAAGCAAGTTCCCCTTCATTCACAGCCCTAGGCTGTCAATCACCCAGTAGGGTGGCTGTCCTCCAGGACAGCCAACCAGACAATCAGAGCTGGTTTCGCTCAGACACACCTAGAGACAAAGGACAGGGAAGTTTTGGGACCCTCCCTCACTTCCGGTCTTTCCAGACACGCTGGAGCCTGGGTGGGCTTCAGGGCTGAAGCCTGCCAAAGGAAAAACACACAAAGGACTCAAACCAGATTCAAACAACAGAGTAAAAGCCCAGAAGAAACTAAGTAACAAGAATTTGCAAACAAATAAGACAGGGGCCGTTTTGGGAAAATGGTCACCCTTGGGTGCTGTACTGCAGTTGAGGATTCAGCCTGCAGATACACGGCACAAGATAGTAAAAAATAAACCACTGCCACCAGCCATTCAAGTGAATTAGTGTAACAGAATGTTACATGAGGAGTGGGATATTTGAGTTACTATGTAACCCCCCAGCACGCTGCATAGGGTGGTGTGTGTTGGACCCACAAAGGAACAGGTAAGTAAGACAGGGGTCATCTTACTATTCTTGGGAACAGTAGTTCACCCAAGAAAATATAGTTAAACATTAAGAGAAGTCCAAGGGACAACTCAGTGGCACTGCACAAAAGGTGCTGTGTGTCACAAAGCAAAAAGCAGATGCCTCTGGAGTTTACCAGACTCCATTAAACGATAGGAAACACAAAAATCCTTGTCAGAAAAAGCACACGAGAGAGTAAGAAAAAAAGTCCCATTCACTCAGGAGTTAAAATTAAAAAGCCCTGCATACAGCAAAAGAGCTGGGTGTCTCTAAGGTTAAAGGGAATTGGCACCGGAACTAAAATTCTCCCTAACACTCTTCCCCCCCAGACTAAGGGTCAGGAGGATTTAATCCACTCCTGGATGAATCTCTTGTTCCAGTCGTTCATACTTTCTGGAGAGACCATCAGCTTTTTGGTGATTGTATCATCTCATCGTCACCTATGCTCGATGGTCAAACCCTTGGAGGCTGATTGACCATCTAAGTCATTTTGTATTTTCCCCCTTCATTTGAGTTCACCATCTCAAGGGTTGGTGGTCACTTTGAATAAGGAAAGTAGAACCATACAAGCATGGCCTTAACTTCTTCAATGACCACACAATGGCAAAACACTCACTCTCTATGGTTGCCCACCTTGTTTCATGGTCCTTCAGTTTTTTACTGATGAAGCAAATAGGGTGTTCTCTGCCTTGCTCATCCAGTTGACTTAGGACTGCACCTATCCCCATATTAGAAGCATCTGTTTGTACAATAAAGGATTGGCTATTATCAGGAGCTCTTAAGACTGGAGCTTTGCAGAGGGCTTGTTTCAGCCTTCAAATGCCTTGGCACACTCCTCATTTCATCTGACCTTTTTGACATTTCTTTAGTACCCAGTGAGACCTAAAAAGACTCTCACTTGGGTGTGAGTAGTGGGGGCGGCCCAGTCCTGTACAGCTTGTAATTTACTAGGCAAGTGCCTAATCTCACCTCATCGTACCCCATGGGGCACTTTGCTCTGACCAATTTGACATTTACTTGTCTTTATGGTCAGGTGGACCTGTTCAAGAGGCTGCAATACGTAGCCTAGGTGATGAAGATGGTCTTCCCAAGTGGGACTGAACACTGCAATTTCCTCCAGGTATACCATGCAGAAGTCCTCTAACCCATTCTGAACCTGGTTTACCATCCTTTGGAATGCAGCAGGTGCATTATTTAGTCCAAAAGGTATAACCCTAAACTTGTATAAGCCTCCTGGAGTGCAAAATGCAGTTTTCTCAATGGCATGGTCTGTCAGTGATATTTTCCAATAGCCTGAGGTCAAGTCAAATGTACTGAGGAACTTGGAAGCTCCAGGTTTATCGAACAGTTCATCTGTCCTTGGTAAAGGATGGGCATCAGTCTTCGTGACTGCATTCAGAGCCCTATAGTCCACACAGAATCCCAATTCCTTGATTCCTGCTTTTGGTACTAGTACAACTGCACCAGCCCATGGACTGGTAGATGGCTCTGTAAGCCCAAGGTCAAGCATCTTGTTACCTCTTCTTTTATGTGAGTTCTAAAATGATCATTCTGTAGCCCCTGCTTTCCACAGGTAGACTGTCACCAGTGCTATCATGCTGGCCCCAAGGGGTCAAGCCTGGTCTCAGAGAAAACAGGGAGGCATACTGAGTGAAGAGATCTTTGCACTCCTCCTGTTGCTGCAGAGTTAGATCTGAAGAGAGTGTCCCTGCCGATGGTGCATCAGTGGCACCTCTTTGATTGAAAGTCCCCCTATGCCATTTCGAATGTGCACCTGCTACATCACAGGCATGCATTTCTGACATTCCCCATGCAAATTTAGGAAATTGACTTCCCTCGCCATTGGTTAGTCATTACAAACAATGTGCAAGGGCTTTCATTCGTTTTGTGTAGATCTGCAGCACTGAGGAGGCGATATACACATACTGGCCTCCCATTGAGTGTTTCTTTGGGGGCACTCAGGATGCTTCTAGGAGCACACTAAAGACCATCACATTGAAGGGAGGTGCAGTTGTAAACTGCAGTCTCCTTGGAGCAGTTCTGGTTCCTTCAAATTTGCATTCCGCTTTCAACCTTCCAAAGCCATCAGCAGAACAAAATTCAGTGGCAATTCTGTGAGGATCAAAGCAGACAGACAGCATTACAGAAATGCTATGTAACTTCTGAGTGCTGAATGTGCCCAGGAGCATTTGCAGGTGCATATTTAGAGGGAGCACAATTGCTTGGTCAAGCATGATGTGGGCATTCTGCTGGAAGGGTCATTGCCACAGTGGCCATTTATTAGGAGACAGTGAAGCTATTTAAGCAGGTAAAGTTTTGGCAAACATGCATGTAATGGCATGTTTTCTTTCCTTGCTCTTTAGTACATTAAGGGGCCGATTCATGGAACAAACGTGCGCCGAAAATCTACGCGCAAGCAGGCGCAAGCAGGTGCAAGCAGGCGCAAGCGGAAAAAAACAGGCGCACGCGCACGCGTGCGATTCATGGAAGTCCCTGCGCGTGTTCACCGCGGGATGTGCGCCAAACCCGTGCATGGCGCACAAGTCACTGCAACATCGCGAAAGGCGTGCGCGACGCGCACAGTGAAAGCGCACAACCTCAGCGCACACACCAGAAAGTGGGCGGGACATGGGGCGTAACGCGCGGAATGGGGAACAACACGCGAAAATAAGGGCGTAACTGGGGATGTACTGCAGGGAAGCAGACGGAACGCCCACACGCTCTCGAACCACACGTATTCATGGAATCGAATAGGGCAAAGCCACGCACAGCCAAAGACACGCACAAGCTGAAACACGGCCGCCACACGAAGGCAGGCGGTAGAGTCCCAGCACATCAAAAAAGTGGCGTGCGGGAAGTTAAATACGCGATTGAGCGGGGTACGTGCATTTCAGGGGTGCGCAAGAAATTCTACACGTGATTGGCCTGGGTACGTGTATTACAGGGGTGCGCGAGAAAATCTACACGCGATTGGCCTGGCTACGTGGATTCCAGGGGTGCGCGAGAAATTCTACACGTGATTGGCCTGGATACGTGTATTACAGGGGTGCGCGAGAAAATCTACACGCGATTGGCCTGGGTACGTGGATTTCAGGGGTGCGCGAGAAATGCTACACGCGATTGGCCTGGGTACGTGTATTACAGGGGTGCGCGAGAAAATCTACACACGATTGGCCTGGCTACGTGGATTCCAGGGGTGCGCGAGAAATTCTACACGTGATTGGCCTGGGTACGTGTATTACAGGGGTGCGCGAGAAAATCTACACGCGATTGGCCTGGGTACGTGGATTTCAGGGGTGCGCGAGAAATGCTACACACGATTGGCCTGGGTACGTGTATTACAGGGGTGCGCGAGAAATCCTACACGCGATTGGGCCTGTGCGAGTGGGGCAGTGTATTACGTGGGTGTGCGGGAAGTTGAAGAGGTGAATTGCCAGTGTGGGTCCTCCCAGGTCTCCCCTCTACCCCCTCCACGACCTCTGCAGGCAGCCCACACCACAGGGGACTACCCTGCACCCCTGTCATGTCCCGCAGGCAGCCCATCCACCATGGGCGTGCCCCCCAGCCAAGCCACATGTCCCCTTGCACCCCCACCCCCCAGCACTGTGGGGCACCTGCCAGCAGGCCCCCAACCATGTCCCACTCATGTCCCCTTGCACCCCCACCCCCCAGCAGGCCCCCACTCATGTCCCCTTGCACCCCCACCCCCCAGCACTGTGGGGCACCTGCCAGCAGGCCCCCAACCATGTCCCACTCATGTCCCCTTGCACCCCCACCCCCCAGCAGGCCCCCACTCATGTCCCCTTGCACCCCCACCCCCCAGCACTGTGGGGCACCTGCCAGCAGGCACCCAACCATGTCCCACTCATGTCCCCTTGCACCCCCACCCCCCAGCAGGCCCCCACTCATGTCCCCTTGCACCCCCACCCCCCAGCAGGCCCCCACTCATGTCCCCTTGCACCCCCACCCCCAGCACTGTGGGGCACCTGCCAGCAGGCCCCCAACCATGTCCCACTCATGTCCCCTTGCACCCCCACCCCCCAGCAGGCCCCCACTCATGTCCCCTTGCACCCCCACCCCCCAGCAGGCCCCCACTCATGTCCCCCTGCACCCCCAACCCCCAGCACTGTCGGGCACCTGCCAGCAGGCCCCCAACCATGTCCCCTTGCACCCCCACCCCCCAGCAGGCCCCCACTCATGTCCCCCTTGCACCCCCACCCCCCAGCACTGTGGGGCACCTGCCAGCAGGCCCCCAACCATGTCCCACTCATGTCCCCTTGCACCCCCACCCCCCAGCACTGTGGGGCACCTGCCAGCAGGCCCCCAACCATGTCCCACTCATGTCCCCTTGCACCCCCACCCCCCAGCACTGTGGGGCACCTGCCACCAGGCCCCCAACCATGTCCCCTTGCACCCCCACCCCCCAGCAGGCCCCCACTCATGTCCCCCTGCCCCCAGGTCCTGACGAAACGCAATCATGGCAGTAATGGGCAGCATACCCAGCACAAACACCCAGGCAAGGATTGCATCCACCCACATAGTAGATGCAATTACATGATACAACCCCAATGGCAAGTATGTAAATGAACACATGTCCCTCACATACACAATGGGTGCAAGTGAATGTCAAAACCCATATCATGACATGCATGAAACCAATGAGAAAATACCACAAATGTAAGTAATAAATATATGTATTAAAGATGAAAATGAAGTAAAGAAATAAAACACACAACAATGGGGATGACAAAACAAATGGTCCATGTCCGAGAACTAATAGAAAAAATAAAAAAACAAAGGAATCCAAAAACTAATGTAGTCCAAAGCAAAATAATGGGGGGAAAAATAAGGAAAAACCATTGCCTCATGGTGAACACAAATATAAATCCAACAAATGTTTTCCAAACATCAAACTATGTACAAGAATATCCCAGGGTCCATGAGCCCAACACCATAAATTAAACCTACTACTACTAACTAATAATAAAAATATATACAGAAAAGTGGCCATTGTCCGAGCGGTCCAAAAAAAACTTACAAAATAAAGGAAACCTAACACTAACTAACTAAAGAACTATATACAATGGCAGCGGGCAAGTCCTGCGGCTCACTCTGTGATGTTGCCGGCCAGGGCATCCTCGAACTCCATGTCGATGTCCCGGAGGCGGGACTCTGTCCTGGCCCCGAGGTCTCGCAGGGACAACCCCGTGTCCACCTCAAACTCCCTGCGAGCTTCCTCGAGGCACTCAGCCCGCCTCAACGCCCGACGCATGGAGAACTCCGCCCTGACCATGGTGAGCCGCTCCTCTTCCGCCCGCTGCCGCTCCGCACCTATCCGCTGGACCAACTGTTCCCACACGGAAGACACTGCCATCCCAGGGTTCTCCTGCCCTCCGGCCGATGCCTGCCCCTCTGATCTTGATGGCCCCGAGCCATGATGCCTCCCACGTCGAGCCTGCTGCTGCCTCCGACGCCACTGCCTCTGCCAGCACGACGGCATCCAGGCTGATGGAATCCACCGATGCCGTCGTGCACGTGCCCTGCCAGATGATGCCGGCACATCCTCCATCTGCAGGGGGGACAGTTGCTGGTGTGTCCACCCCTGCTGGACCTTCGACTCCCGACTGTGGCAGGGATGGGGTCCCCACCGAGCTGGCTGCGTTGGTCGGGGCAGGTCCACAGGGGGCCCTGGTGGCATCTGGGCCGGAAGACGGCATGGAGCACGACTGGCGCATAGCCTCCACAGAGGAGGAGAGGGTCGCCAGAAGGCCACACACATGTAGGAAACCCCCGACCATGGCGGCTCCCAAATGGTTCACGTACGCACGGTGCTCTTCGTGATGATGTGCATGCTCCTCCCGGGAAGCATGCACCTCATCACGAATGCCAGCCGTGCGCAACGCGACACCAATCAGGACCCTCTCCACACGGCCAGGGGTCCCCTCGTCCGCAGGTAGAGGAGTGTCAGATGACATGGACATCTCCCCTACCTGCGGACGGGCCTGGGATGGGGCATCCCTGCTGGTGCATGGTGGTGCAGTCACAGTGTCAGGGACAGTGACATGCACAGGCACCTCCACGGCGACCTGTGCTGCCTCCTGCCCCTGGCCCTGGACTGCACCACTTGCACCAGCAGGGATGCCCCCACCAGGCCCCATGTGTGGCTCAGTAGCGGCCTCCTCCCCCTCTGTGGAAACCACCAACCTGGATGTCTCCACACCGTCTTCCGCTGGGGCAAGCCCCTGTGGGGGCTCACCCACCCCTTCCGCTGCAGCCGTGGTGGCATCCCCGCCGCTCTGCTCCACAGCGCCTTCTCCGCCCTCTTCTTCACTTGCCACTGTGTAGAGGGAGACATAGAACACAAGCATCAGGGTACTGTACAATGGTCCCCTAGACAGGAAGCAACAGCAGATGAGTGGCACTGTCATACATCACTTCCATCATGTCCCGCCACAACACATGGGTCAGTGCAGGCAAAACACATACAGTAACAGGCATGGCGCATGCCATGGACATTGGCATACATGACCAAGGGACTCATGATTCATACAATGTTGGTTTTAAACTCACATGCATCATGGGTCTTGCCATCACATGCACACACCTCACCGTAGTTCCATCCATCTGGCCTCGTACACCACAGACGCAGTGGATACAAGGATGACTAGGCTGCATCAGTGAATCTGAACATTGTCGCAGACATGTGTCATGCATCCATGGCAGTTACAAGTCACAGACACGCAGTTCAGACACACACACATGGGCACCATACGTGTACATGGGACCAGCACCCATCCCTCACCCCCACCCATGTCCAGGAACAGAGACTGCCATGCTTCCATGTGTCCATTCCGCACAGAGCCCCCCATGTTGCAATAGAACACATGCACCAACCATGTGGTTCACACATCACTGTACTCACATGTCTGACCATGATGTCCCTGCACACACACATACGTACATGGCCTATGTCACACATACAGGCAGGTATCAGACAACCAGCACACTGCAACATGCCCTGTCTCACACAGTAATGCTTGGCCACTTACCGGCCAACTCCAGATGGGTCTGCCTCCGAAGGATCTGGGCGTGGAGCGCTGGGTCTACGCGTTCCAGGACCCTCATCTGGATGTCACTCAGGAGTGCCCGGCCCCCCTCCGCGAGGCGCCGGGCCTTATTGAGGGTCCTGGACCTCAAGTCCTCCCAGCGCTTCTTGATGTGCTTGATGTCGCGGGTTGCCACCCCCTCCGCGTTGATGGCAACTACTACATCGTCCCAGATCCTCTCCCGTCCTTCCTTGTTGGCGCGTGGTCTTCCGAAGAGGGCATCATAATGCCCCAGGACATGCTCCACCAGGACACCAACTTCCTTCTCACTGAAGCTGGTGGCCCTCTGCCTCTCTGGCTGGGGGTCGCCACTGGTCTCAGATGGTGCTTGCCCCGACATGGCGACCCCCGAGGCAGGCGTGGGTGGGCAACTGGGTCCTGGGGCTGGGCTGTGGAGCGATGGTATCCCAGTCGGGAGTCTACTGTTCCAGCAGGGGCCGACACAGCAATTGGACCCCTGCAGATGGCTGATGTGCAGGCACCAAATGGCAGGGCACGGTGGCGGCAGGCAGGCAGGCAGGCAGCAGCAGATGGCACGTGGGAGGCTGCTCGGGGCACTGGGGGGCAGTGATTCGGCCTTCTGGGCAGGAGCGTGGTCTTCCGTGTGTATTCGCACGTGAAAATTCTGCACGTCAGCGTGTAATTCGAGGAAAGGCCCGTAGCGTGTAAGCGCGTCTGCACGCATACGCATTTTCATTGGACCAAAGGCCCTCAGCGCGTGAGCGCGTCTGTGACGTGTCGTGAGAGGGTGTATCCCTCATTGCACGTGATGACAGAACACACGTGGATTTCAATCAATCGCGTGTGAAAGTTCAAGCCACCCTGGAACACACGTACCCAGGCTAATCGCGTGTGGAACTACCCGCACACCCGGAACACACGTACCCAGGCTAATCGCGTGTGGAACTACCCGCACACCCGGAAAAACACGTACCCAGGCTAATCGCGTGTGGAAAACTGCACGTCCGCGTGTAATGCGCGTAATCGCGCGTGAAAAACTGCACGTCCGCGTGTAATGCGCGTAATCTCGCATGAAAAACTGCACGTCCGCATGTGACGTGACGCGCGCGTGCGTTTCCCTCAGCATGGGTTAAAGGTGAGCGGGCCCAGCAGTTCGCTGTACGTGCCTTCCGTGGAGACCGACGTGTGTTGCTGCTTCCAGTTGTTTCGCGCGCCATCTACTTCACAGCTCTCAAGGACGTATCTCTTCTTTTGGCGGGGGTATTGGCTAGGCGTGTTTTTCTGCATCGCGCTAGTCAGACGGTGAGTCGCAAACGCTCCTTTTCCCACTGCGGGTGCCCCTGTGTATTGCACCCATTTTCGATGTCATCGTAGCCTGCGTGTCCCACGCGTACGCGTTATTCGTGTTACTGGGTGCCACCGCGTACTGCGGGAGGTCAAATCCACGCACGTAGGCTGCAGGGTTGCGTGCACGGTTTTACTGCAGTTTTGGGGTGCCTGAGCGTTGCGTGACCCGTCACCACATCACCGGGGTCACATACAGCCTTGCAGGTGCAGGGGGGCTGTTAACATCTTGCTTCCCACCCCTTTCACCCCAATTGCCCAGGACAATTGTGGTGTACACCTCCCATTGGCACCACTCCATCTGTGCCAGCACTATTACATCTGTGCCATGGTTGGGAGGCCACCAAAGGTGAGGGGCGCCTCAGCTGGGCGTACTCCTCGTGGCGGGCGTGGTCGGGGACGTGGCCGTGGTGACCAGGGAGTAGGGGGACTCCAGGGTGTCCAGGGCAGCCACAGAGGGGGAAGAGGCAGGGGTGCGCCACTTGAGCACAATGTTGTGCCATGTGTCGGTGCAGCCATGCCACCACCCCCTGTGGTTCTGGGGGATGCAGCTCCTGCATCTGGCACTGGCACCCGTATGACCCAGCAGTCCGTTCCATCGACTGCCACGGGCCCAAGGGTAGCGGTAGCTGCAGGTGCAGCTGTGGACACCGCCACCCAGGCTCAGGGTCTGCCAGCGCAGGCTGCGTTGGCACTTGAAGAGCCCTTGGTAGATCTCCAACAGGCCAGGGGGGAAACCATAGGGGCACGCCGGGCTGCTCAGACCAAGACACGTGTCCCTGGGGCAGTCATGTCATCTGCTGCCCCGAACAGCCGGGTTTTGGCAAGTGCAGGGGCAGATGCACCCAACAGCACCCCGGTTGTGAGTCTGCCAACCAGGACCGGTGCGGTCAATGACCCTGCCACAGCTGATGTTGCTGCGCAGGGTCCATTAGTGGGCACCCAGCTGCCACTGACACAAGTCAGGCCTTTGGTCATCCCTCCACCTGCCACTCCCTCGGCTCAATCCACCGAACCCACTGGCCATACTGGTCAGGGCGGCATTAGCCAGCCAGGGTCTGCGCCACAGTCCAAGAGGAGGAAGGTTGCACCTGCAGCACAGGCTGGGACCCCACACACAGCCACGACCTCCTGCACGTCGAGGAAGAAGCCTTTCTGTAAGCAGGAACTGGACTTCCTCGTGGACTACGTGCGGGGACACAGCCGTGACATGCTAGTGGGTGCCAATAGTCAGACTACGGCTGCCCAACGTGACACCCACTGGAAGCATGTTGCGGAACATGTCAGTTCATTCGGCCATGAGGTGCGCACGGCGCAGGAGTGCAAAAAGCGCTGGAATGACATCAAGCGCAGCACTAAGGCTAAGCGTGCCTCAAATTACAACTTGACTCTGATGACTGGCGGTGGGCCTGCACCAGAGGAGGAAGAACTCACTCCGCATGAGGCTCTCGTTGCGGAGTTCATACCACCAGAATTGGTCGAAGGTGTGGGAGAGATGCTGGACTTTGATGCCCAGTCCAGTGAGTGTCGAAGCGTAGTTGTTGAGGACGTGTGTGTTTCACTTGTGGGATGTGTTGTGCATGATTGCTGCTACATGTGACGTGTACATGGTTCTGATGTGTAAGTAATGCAATGCTACCGTCATGCATGTCTCCTCTGCCTGCATGCGGGACTCCATGTGGGCATGCTCCCTTGCCCCTCCTCCGCCACTCTGCACCCCAGTTCCACCTTTGCACTGGTCTGCTACATTCTTGCCAATGTGTAGTTTCTTGTTCATGTGTCCTGTGTAGATGCTAACTTCCAGCTTAGAAACTGCCAGACATATGCCGTGTGGTACAGCCTTAGTACTCGATGCAGGGTATCCCACTTGTACTGTGCATGGGTCAGATGTCCCGCAGGGACATGAGTGCCCATTCATGCTCCATGTGCATTGCACGCATGCCCCTATGTGTCCTTGACTGGATGATCACTGTAATATGAGTCCTTGGTTACATACATTGCCTGCCATATTATCGGCCTCCCCATGTCAACTGTGGCTCAGTCCTGCGTTGCACACATGTTTAGGCAATGACAATCTGTGTGGCTCACAGGCCTCAGCCTGTTCAATGGCCAATGACTCTGTCCAACTCTTGTCGTGTCTTCTTCACACGTGGCTGGCCTCCGGATCTTCCATCATGTGTCCTGCCCACTGTCCCAGCATCATTAGCAGTGTTGTAATTTGATTCACATTAAGCTGTTGATGCCAGTCAACACTGCTTGTCAATACACAGGTGTATGGGCAGCCTTTTCATACCATGCTAGGCATCCCTGCTTTGGTACTGGGGTGGAGGGGTGCTTGGCTGCTAGACATGGTACACATTGAATACACAATGCACGTGATGTCTGAATTTGACATTGCACTGCCTTCACATTTCCTGGCACACACCATGGAGTGCTTGTACATGTAGGTAGTGAGTGGCGTACACATTTTCAGCACTGCATAGACCCACTTCCATGCAATCTGCCACCTTTCAACAGGTCTGATCACAGTGGCTATTCTAAGTAGACCCAGCATGCATGCCAGGTCATATGTTGTGTGTCACATGTCTGCCGGATGCCTTTGCTGTCGGTGTGTGTGTGTGTTGTGTGCTTCTGACATGTGTAGTGACCTTTTCCTCTCTATTTTTCAGGTGATGACGCAATGGATGCAGAGGATGGTGTTGTCACGCCAGACACAGGGTTGGTAAGACCACATCAACCCGGCACTAGTGGGGGTCGTGGGGTGGTAGGCCACGAAACCCCCCAAGTGCTGCAGTCCATCCTGTCTCTGGCTGCCTATGAGTCCAGCCTTGATGACGACTCTGACGTCCATGTTGAGTTGGATGACCATCAAGTCCATGTGTCAGGGGTGAGTGATTCTGATGTGGACACTCCTCTGTCTGCGACACCTGCACTGAGGGATCAGACAGTCTTGGTTCCTCCGCCCGTGGTGGATCGGGACGCAGGGTCACCCTCCACACCAGTCACTGATGTGCCTGGGACATCACGTCGACGGGGGCATGTAGTCGTGCAGCCGCAGGCGGTGCCAACACAGCGAGGACCTCCGGTCCTTGGGTCCCGCAGGGGTCAAGCCCGGCAACGCGGTCGCCGCGTGCAACCGCTGTATACTGAGTGGGAGCAAGACATGACTGCCAATTCCGAACGGCAGGGGGCAGCAATGGAGAACATCGCTGACAGCATGGAGCGTGTGGCCCGATCTGTGCTCCCCCCTGCTAGGCAGGTGCTTCTCCAGCAGCAGGCGGCACGGTCCACGGCCCGCTCGCTCAGGCTGGGCATGGCGGCCTCAGACAGGGCACGCCAGGCTGAAATGTCGTTGCTGCGTCAAGCAATTGCTGCTCACGCAGAGGCGCACATGGATGCCCTGAGGGAGGAGTATGCCTCCCTCAGATCCACTCTGGGTGTCCTTATGATGTCCCAGAGGCAGCAGGCAGAGGAGAGGTTTGCACAGCTTGAGCGCACCATCTCGGCTGAGCTACAGGCTTGCCGGGAGGTGCAGGGGTTGTCCAGCCAGGCCTTGCAGGAGGAACTCCGTGTTACACGTGCTACCTTGCAAGAGGAAGCACGTGTATCACGTGAGGTTCTGCATGCAGACCTATGTAACATCGCCACACAGAACCAGGCTCACCTGTCCGGCAGACTTGCTGCCGACGAGGGGCAAGCTGCGGCTAGGCGTGGCCAGGCTACTGTGCCACGTCCTCCTTTCCAGGATGAGCCAGACTCGGACGACCATCTATCTCCCACATAGGTCGTGCTGTGCAGGCGTTGAGCCCATGGAGGTATTTTTTTTTGGCTCAGCATCATCGCATGTGGATGTTGAGCAGCACCCTGTACCTCCCCCCTCCTGGGTGCCTCCCCTCCCCCCCGGGTCGTATGTGGCCATTTTTGATTTTTCTTTTAGTTTAGTTAGTTAAGTTTCTGTTTGATAGTTAGTTTAAATAGGTAATGTAGGTTTTCCATAGTTAGTGTAATTAGTTAATAGTTGAGTTAGTTTAAAATTTGTAGTCTATTGTGCTTTCATGTGACAGTGCGGTGCCTTGTGGTTTTTGAAGGCATCCACTGTCTGTTCCAGCTGGGCCCTTCATGGTTGTCTTGTGTATGTGTTTGCTGCTTGGGTTCCTTGACTCACATATGCCACTCCTGCCTCCCTTATCCATGGGCTCGCAAGGATGGTTCGGTGTTACAGATTTTTACACAAGGGCTTTGGACTGTCATATCTGTGGCATGTCTGGTGCTTTGTGACTTGTGTTGACACCCCTAGTGGGGATGATTTAGGTGTAATTGTCCACTGTTCAGCTTTAGCTAGATGGGGTGTGTCATGATTAATGTGGACATTGATTGCTATGCATTGTGTATTATGTCTCATATCTTTCCTGTACACGTGCCTGTTGCAATTCATGCTGTAGATAGTGTTCCACACTTTGGAAGTCAAAGACGGACTGATGGTGTGATTTGTGATGTGACTCTCTGACATGGTCAAGTAATGAGATGCCTGATGAGACACACACAGATCACTTTGATGCATTAATCATTTGTTTCATGCACTTTCTGCAGGGGGATGAGGCACCAGAGCACCTTTGCCAGCAGACATGGCCCATTGGACGACGGAATTCCTGACCCGTTTGTTGGTGCCCACATGCACATGTGTGCACGAGCAGAGCCACAGTGATTGCAGACCCACATCCTAGAACTGCTGACATGTTCCAAGGATCTCCAGGCAAGGAGAGCATCACAGGGGGGCCACAACACAGCAAAGCTTGCACCAGGCGAGTTGCACATGCAGGCTTAGTCACAGCACTGAGGGTGAGCTTAGATGAATATTGGTGTTGAAGCACACAATGCAGCTCAGATGTGTTTGTGGACTGATGGCTGTTGATAGTAGGGTTGTCTGGGACACATGCAGGGGCAGTGGCACATACCCTGCGGTGCACCAAGGTTCATTGAGGCACTTGTATCAACCATGTAGCCTTCCGAGACATGGAAAGGGGCAGCTCACAGGGACATACAGCAAGGGACATACTTGGGTGCAGTGCATGTCTATTCCACGTACTTCATGATAAATGCACTGCCAACTTTGTTTTGGACATGGTGGTACGCAACTTGCTCTGTAGTCATGGCTTGCCATATGGGTCTGTCTGCTTACCCAGGGAACATTGCATGTTGTGTGAATTGTGACACATTGGTGTTCCATTTGCCACGCACCCACCAGCGCCTGACTTACTGCATTGACTGTGTATGACCTGTCACAGGGGTGATGTTATATATGGGTACGAAGCATCGAGCACGGATTGTCTGTTTGTAGAGTAGTTTGTTGCTATGGGGCATGTTTTGTGTTGTGTTTTCGTGTAATTGGCACATACAGGTTGTTGACTGTGTCTCTCTTTGCAGCATTGCAGTGCTCCTGCAACCGGCCCTGAGAGTGCGCAGGCAGGAGGCCAGCACTCAAAACCAGAGCTAAGTGTCTTGTTGTTTTCCTTACAAACTGCCCTGCATAGGCTTGCTGGGGAGTGTACTGATGCACGGATGTATGTGTGGTCCTATTTGGTATGTTTTTTTCACTAATCACCCGTGATCCTATGCAATTATGAAACCTGTACCCTCTACCCGGTGTTCCTGCTTCCCGTGCCTATCCAAGCAACGTTCCCTGACCCTCTTTCCCCACTGGGGTTGCGGATGCCTGTGTAAGCCCCGAACTTGCAGGCGCCAAAACCCTAGAGGGGGTGGTTGGTTCGTACCACTCCTGAGCCTGGACTACAGAAGGCCATGACAATGATGTCCAAGTTTGTTAGGATTGTGTATATGTTCATGCAGGTTGTACATTTTCGTGCATTCCCTAGTTTCATGTGTCATTCCTCCTCCCCTCAACTGCCACTCATTCCAGTCATCCAGTGTGTCTACACCTGTCCCGACTGCATATCCCTGAACCTCATTCCCACCATGATCTCAGGGGCCTGTGTGAGTTTGACCTTGCAGGCACCCGGGACATGGTGTGGGTGGTTGTTTCATGAGACTCCCGCGCCTGGACAGGGGACCTGTGACAGTACACATCCATTCATGGTGCATCATCCTATGTCATGTACCACACATGTCTCACATCCTGTCGTGACATTGTTCTGCTGTGCTACCTTGGTTGTTGCATCATTGTGGTAGTACTTGGCGTTTGTGAGGTACTGCTACGTCAAGTCATCTACTGGAGGGTGTTTGGGTTCGTTTTCATGCCTTGGATTTTGTGATTTTGGAAATGAGTGTGGATTCTGAGGGTTCAGGCATCTTTTTACACACAAGGTGGGAGATGGACACGAAGGGTAAAGGTGATCCTGTGGCCAGGTGGAAATGAGGGTTGGAGGCTCCATGACCCAGGTGCAGTTGTTCAGCGGGTCATGGTTATTTGCGCGGGAGGGGGGGGTTGTTGTTGATAGTTGCATTGCCCTGCAGTGTGATGGGAACTCTGACATTGTAATGTTGTTGTCCTATGTACATGTTGTGTTCTGCTGATCAATGCCTGTTCATGTGTTGTGTTTTCCTTTCAGGTGCGAGGGGATAGTTGTGGTTTGACATGCTGGGGTGTACACATGGTGGATGTTCACATGTGATGTGTAGGGAACACTGATGGTCACTTGAGTGCACATGCATATGTGGAGTGCATGTCCCTGCAGAACCACACACTTGCACTCGGATGCACTCCATGTACTCCCACCCTTGCATATCCACGTGTACACTGTTTGCCTTCTGGTGCCCACTGTGTCCCGGCAGCACATGTTCTGTGACCGATTATGGTTCCAGTACATGCCAAATTTGATGTTTGATGTAGTCTGTCACTTAGATGTGATGCTCAGGGTGTGCATCACACGCAATGGCTGTTCACTGTGCTGTGCGCTGAGCAGTGTGATGCAGGAGTGGGACACTGCACACATGAGCTGCATTGTTGATTTTGCAATGCATAATGTGCATATAGACAGGCATTCATTGTGATGTTACGTCTACGACTGTTGCAATGCATTTGGAAACGACTTATTTAGGGTGGGAAATTTTGTTGGTCTGTCATTTCATCTGATTCTGGGTCAGGCATCATTGTCCGATGCCACTGTACATTTAGGACATGGCAATGTGTACCTTATTGTTACTGCGTCAGTGTATGGGTATTGCTTGCCATGTCATGTTGATGTTTGGGAGGGTTTGAGTGACATGACAGTGATGGCCATGGCCTGTTTTGCAGGTGTGTGTGATGCACACTTTGCATGTCCAGGTCATCCGCTTCTCAGAGCAACTAGCTGGGGGTAGGTTTCTCTCCGCAGCAGGGCCCTCCCCCTGGAACAGACTTCCTGCCTGACTTGAACTTGAGGGGAACCATCTCCAGTTCTGGAAGCACCTCAAGACCTTCCTCTTTGCTTCTGCTTACTCTCTGCCTCTCCCTTGCAGAATTCTTCACTGGAACTGCACAGGAGCTGCTACTGGGACACTCTCACCAACCTCGGTCCCTGGCCCAGCCACTGTCCACTTGCACTGCCACCCTGGCAACCCCTGCACTGCAGTACTGTCTCTCTATCCCTACAGCCCTCCCTTCCCAGCACTTGTCTGCACTTATCTTTGCAGTTGCCACCAGGCGACCTATGTATTATTCTTTTGGCCTACTTCCCCTGTACTGGACTCCCCCCCACCCTTCCCCTTGCACTTTTCCCTTCCCCCTACCCCTGCACTTGCACAATCTCAATGACACCTGGCCTAGTAGTACCGTTCTCTGTGTTCCCTTGTTCCCCCCCCTGCCTCATTGCGCCTTGGAATACTTGTGTATGGCCCATGTCATGTCACATGTCATATGTGTGCATTTTGGTTGCACAGGATAGCTTGTGTTTAAGTAGCTAGGGATGCAGACGATGTGGCACTTCCATGGCAACTATCTCAGGGTGGTAGGGTTGTGACAGTTGACTGTCACTTTGTCATCATCGATTGTCACCTGGTATGTGCCAGGCCTGTGTGCACTCCGCAGGGGTGGGAGTTTAGGTGAAAAATGTGGCCACAAGCTGGGTCCGGGCTTCCTCGCCACGTGCCCTGTCCCCTCCCATGGGCAGCGCCTGTGCCTGTGTTTGGGGATGTGGGGGCACCACCATGTCCACCGGGACGCCCTGCCGTGTTGCAACATTGTGCAGGACACATGCTGCCACAATGATCCTGCACACTACTGGTGGTGCATAGAGTAGTTGCCCACCAGAGCGGTCAAGGGAGCGGAAACGTGACTTGAGCACTCCAAATGTGCGCTCCACTATGCCCCTGGTTGCAATATGGGCGGCGTTGTATCTTACCTGGGGTGGTGTGGTGGGGTTCCGGATTGGCGTCATCATGTGGTTGCTCAGAGGGTAGGCACTGTCCCCTGGGGAGGTGATAATAATTGAGATTATTAGGGTTGGGATATTTGTCTGTGTGTGACTTGCATGCATGTGCAAGGGCATTTGTACTGACCTAGGAGCCATGTGTCGCCATGCTGCCCAGCTTCCAGGGCCCGGCTCAGGGCGGACATTCTGTATATGAAACTGTCATGGGTGGAGCCAGGGTAGTTTGCATAGACAGAGGTGATGATTCCCTTTGCATCGCATACCACCTGTACATTGATGGAATGCCAGTGCTTGCGGTTTCGGTAGATGTGCTCAGTGGCCCTAGGTGGACGTAGGGCCACATGGGTGCAATCTATGGCACCGAGCACTTTGGGGAAGTGTGCCACCCTGAAAAAATCCAGGACAACGGCCTGCCTTTCTGCGGGTGTTCTGGGCATGTATATGTGCCTGCGGACTGAGGGGCGCGCTGTCATGATTGCCAGTACCTGGTGTAGGCAGCGTGACTGCGTGGCCTGTGAGACCCCCCCCACTATGGCAGTGGTCCGCTGAAACGACCCAGTGGCCAAAAAATGCAAGACATTGAGCAGCTTCTCCAAGGGGCTCAATGCTTGGGAGCAAAGGGTGGGGGATGTGAGGTCATCTTCCCACTCCCTGACCAGGTCTAGGATGATATGGGGTGGAAACCTATACCTGCCGTAGACCTGGTCGTCAGGCATCCCAAAAAGGCTTGTCCGTGGTGCAAAAATGCGTGCCCTGGCTATTCTCCTCCTCCTGCGGTGTCCCACAATCAGTGCAGCAACAAATGGGGCATTCATCGTCGCTGTATATACGCGTTTGTTGTTTGCGCGCACTTTTATGCTGTGCGCGGGCGCGGGACGCCTCCGTGTGGGCGGACTCGTTGGTTTCCCGTATTCGGGTGTCATCGCGTGTGATCGGAGGGGAGCGAGCGTACACGCGATTGGCCTGGGTACGTGTGTTTCGGGGTGCGCGGGTAGTTCCACACGCCATTGGCCTGGGTACGTGTGTTTCGGGGTGCGCGGGTAGTTCCACACGCCATTGGCCTGGGTACGTGTGTTTCGGGGTGCGCGGGTAGTTCCACACGCCATTGGCCTGGGTACGTGACGCCATTGGCCTGGGTACGTGTGTTCCGGGGTGCCGTGAACTTTCACACGCGATTGGTTGAAATCCACGTGTGTTCTGTCATCACGTGCAATGAGGGATACCCCCCTCGCACGTCACGTCACAGACGCGCTCACGCGCTGAGGGCCTTTGGTCCAATGAAAATGCGTATGCGTGCAGACGCGCTTACGCGCTAAGGGCCTTTCCTCGAATTACACGCTGACGTGCAGAATTTTCACGTGCCAAATCACTCCGTATCAAGCTGGCCACGCGTAAGCACACGGAAGACCACGCTCCTGCCCAGAAGGCCGAACTACTGCCCCCCAGAGCCCCGAGCATGCTCCCACCTGCCATCTGCTGCTGCCTGACTGCCTGCTGCCCACGTGCCCTGCCATTTGCTGCCTGCACATCAGCCAGGGGTGCTGTTGGTGTGACCACCCCTGCTGGAACCAAAGACTCCCGACTGGGATTCCATCGCTCCACAGCCCAGCCCCAGGACCCAGTTGCCCACCCACTCCTGCCTCTGGGGTTGTCATGTCGGGGCAATCTCCATCTGTGACCACTGACAACCCCCGGCCAGAGAGGCAGAGGGGCACCAGCTTCAGTGCCACCGAAGTTGGTGTCCTGGTGGAGCAAGTCCTGGGGCAGTATGATGCCCTCTTCGGAAGTTCCCGCGCCGACAAGGAAGGACGGACTCAGATCTGGACTGACATCGTGACTGCCATCAACGCGGAGGGGGTGGCAGTCCGCGACTTCCAACATGTCAAGAAGCGCTGGGAGGACTTCAGGTCCAGGACCCTGAACAAGGCCCGGCACCTCTTGAAGGCAGCGGATGCCAAGGGGCACCGGGGCCACTTGTCGGAGGAACAGATGAGGGTCCTGGAACACATATCCCCAGCGCTCCACGTCCAGGTCCTTGAGAGGCAGACCCGTCTGGAGTCGAGCGGTGAGTGTACATGCATCCTGATTGTGAGCAGTGCGTGCGGTGATTGTTCAGTAGTGTGCAGGTTGCACATCTGTTTGTATGGGGTTGAGTATGGGTGCGGGTGTACAGGTCCGTGGGGCTGACACATGCGAGGGCTGTAATGTGTGAGACATGGATGGTGCCTGTGTGTGTGGGCTTGCATGCCAAATGCAGTTGTGTGGGCACACAAGTTTGTATGAATGTGTATGTGAGTAGACATGTCCGTGATGTCACGCATGTATGTTGTTTTCAGCTGCATGTATCAGCGCTGTGTACATGTGCATGTGTGTGTATTTGACAAGGGTGCAACAGTGATGCAACATGGATGCATGTGACAGCGGTATGTGGAAGCCTGATGGGCAGATGTGACATGGATGCCCGTCTGAACACTGCGACACTTGCCAGAGGTGTACACATGCATGCAAGTTTGGTGGTGTGTGTACATGTGTGGTGCACTTCCTGTGTTGCATGTGATGTCTGGCTCACCTTTGGCTGCTCATGCTGTTGTATGTGTATGGATGGTGTTGGCAGTTGCGATATGGCTGTGGTATGGCTCGTGTGTGCGAGTTGTAATGACATGTGTGTTGGGGATCGTGATGACATGTCTGAGGTTTGCCAATGCCACTCATGTACAACTGTCATGTGTGTATGTGTCCATTGTACATTGCCCTGATGCGTGTGTTTTGTTTCTCCCTGTCTGCAGCGTCAACTGATGAAGAGGGCGGAGAAGGTGCTGTGGAGCACAGCAGCGGGGATCCCACCGCCAGCCGGAGACGCAAGGCCCGGCTCCCCTCCCATGTTGTCATCTCGTCGGGGAGTGAGGAGTCCGGTGCCGCGTCCCAGGCCGCAGCTGCCGGGGGGAGGTCCAAGAGGCAGAGGTTGCAGTTGGACTCCTCGGCAGCAGAAGGGGCAGCTGGGACCCCACAGGGCCCAACGGGGGAAGATGGCACAGAGTCATCCAGGTTGGTGGGGGGTTTGGTGGAGGAGGAGGCCGTGCAAGCACCAGAGACAGGGTCTGGGGGTGGGGATCCCACTGGTGCTAGTGGTGCAGTGCAGGACCAGGGACAGGAGGCAGCACAGGCCGCCGCGGAGGTGCCTGTGTGCAATCCTGTCCCTGATCCTGTCCCTGCATCATCTTGCACCAGCAGGGATGCCTATGTCCAGACCAGTTTTCAGGCAGGGGATGAGCTGACGTCAACTGGCCTTCCTCTGCCTGCGGACGTGGCTATCCAGGCCCGGGTTGAGCCTGTCCTGGCTGGTGTGGCGTTGCGTCAACGGGCCATGCGAGGTGACCTGCAGTCTTTTCATGAAGAGACTGCACGTCATCTCGAATGGCTCGTTGACCACGTCAGCCTGCTGGGACAGGTCACCCAGGCCGGATTCCTCCGTCTGATGGGGCTTGCCACGACCCCCTCCTCAGCTGGACCCCCTACGCGCCAGTCGTACTCTGTGCCATCTTCCCACCCATCAGTCACCTGGGTGCCCTGTGGAGCTGCCTCTGACAGTGCGGCCAGGCTGGTGGAGGAGGCATCCCTGCCACAGTCAGGAGTCGGACGTCCAGCAGGGGTGGCCACGTCAACGACTGCACCCCAGCCGGCGGAGGATGTGCAGGCAGCAGGAGGCAGTGCAGGGGCAGAGGCACAGCAGCAGCAGCACCATGGTGGGAGCCATGAAGGCTCGGGGCCTTCGACATCGGAGGGGCAGGAGGACCCAGGACAAAAAGTGTCTTCCGTGTGGCAGCGGTTGGGCCACGCCATAGATGCGGAGCGGCAGCGGGCGGAAGAGGCACGGCTCTCAATGGTCAGGGCGGAGAACTCCATGCAGAGGGCCCTGAGGCGGGCCGAGTGCCTCGAGGCAATCCGCAGGGGTTTGGAGGTGGACACGTCGACGGCCCTGCGGACCCTCGGGGCCATGGAGGAGGACCGCCTCCGGGACATTGAGGAGGAGTTCGATAATGCCCTGGCCCGGCACATCCAGAAGTGAGCCGTGGAACTAGCCCGCTGCCCTTGTACATAGTTATGTAGGTAGTGTTAGGTTTCATTTTTGTTTTTGTTTTATTTGGACCTTTTGGACATTGGCCACATTTTTGTATATATTTTTTTTATTAGTTAGTGTAGTTAGATAGGTTTCCTTTATTTTGTTGGGATAATGGACCCTGGCTTCTTGCATTGTACATAGCTGTAGACTTGTACATACTTTCTTTTTTAACATTCTCCATGGATCAATGGCTTTTATTTTTATTTCCCATTGGATTTTGTTTTGTGGACATTGACTTTGTACAACATTACTTTGGATTTCAATATTTTTTATTTTTTTTATTTTGAACGGACATGCTTCTTTTCATTTTTTTACATTCACATTTCTGTTTCTTCATTTGTGATACTATTCATGTTTCCTTTAATACATTATTTTTTTGTTGAACTTCAATGTGTGGTATCTCATTGTTTTCATGCATTTCATGTTCTGTGTTTTGAGATTCACTGACACCCATTGGGTGTATGTGAGGGACATGTGTTTGTTTCGGAACTTGCAATTGGTGTTCTGTGATGTAATTGCAAATTATGAGTGGGTGGATGCAATACTCGGGTGGGTGTTTTGCATTTGGGGGCTGACCATAGAGACCAGGGTTCTGGATTGTGATGACATGTTGGGTGGGGAACATGAGTTGGACATGGGGCCTGGTGGAGGGTGCCCCTGCACTGCTGGGGGGTGGGGGTGGTGGGAGACATGGGTGGGGGCCTGGTGGAGGCTGCCCCTGGTGACTGGAGGGGTGGGGGTGGTGGGAGACATGGTTGGGGGCCTGCTGGGGGGTGGGGGTGCAAGGGGACATGGTTGGGGGCCTGCTGGCAGGTGCCCCACAGTGCTGGGGGGTGGGGGTGCAGGGGGACATGAGTGGGGGCCTGCTGGGGGTGGGGGTGCAAGGGGACATGGTTGGGGGCCTGCTGGCAGGTGCCCCACAGTGCTGGGGGGTGGGGGTGCAAGGGGACATGAGTGGGACATGGTTGGGGGCCTGCTGGCAGGTGCCCCACAGTGCTGGGGGGTGGGGGTGCAAGGGGACATGAGTGGGACATGGTTGGGGGCCTGCTGGCAGGTGCCCCACAGTGCTGGGGGGTGGGGGTGCAAGGGGGACATGAGTGGGGGCCTGGTGGAGGCTGCCCCTGGTGACTGGAGGGGTGGGGGTGGTGGGAGACATGGGTGGGGGCCTAGTGGAGGGTGCCCCTGGTGACTGGAGGGGTGGGGGTGGTGGGAGACATGGGTGGGGGCGTGGTGGAGGCTGCCCCTGGTGACTGGAGGGGTGGGGGTGGTGGGAGACATGGGTGGGGGCCTGGTGGAGGCTGCCCCTGGTGACTGGAGGGGTGGGGGTGGTGTGAGACATGGGTGGGGGCCTTGTGGAGGCTGCCCCTGGTGACTGGGTGGTGGGGGTGGTGGGAGACATGGGTGGGGGCCTTGTGGAGGCTGCCCCTGGTGACTGGAGGGGTGGGGGTGGTGGGAGACATGGGTGGGGGCCTGGTGGAGGCTGCCCCTGGTGACTGGAGGGGTGGGGGTGGTGGGAGACATGGTTGGGGGCCTGCTGGGGGGTGGGGGTGCAAGGGGACATGGTTGGGGGCCTGCTGGCAGGTGCCCCACAGTGCTGGGGGTGGGGGTGGTGGGAGACATGGGTGGGGGCCTGGTGGAGGCTGCCCCTGCACTGCTGGGGGGTGGGGGTGCTGGGAGACATGGGTTGGACATGGGTGGGGGCCTGGTGGAGGCTGCCCCTGCACTGCTGGGGGGTGGGGGTGGTGGGAGACATGGGTGGGGGCCTGGTGGAGGCTGCCCCTGGTGACTGGGGGTGGCGGGAGACATGGGTGGGGGCCTGGTGGAGGCTGCCCCTGGTGGCTGGGGGGTGGGGGTGGTGGGAGACATGGGTGGGGGCCTGGTGGAGGCTGCCCCTGCACTGCTGGGGGGTGGGGGTGCTGGGAGACATGGGTTGGACATGGGTGGGAGCCTGCTGGCAGGTGCCCTACAGTGCTGGGGGGTGGGGGTGGTGGGAGACATGGGTGGGGGCCTGGTGGAGGCTGCCCCTGCACTGCTGGGGGGTGGGGGTGCAGGGGGACATGAGTGGGGGCCTGCTGGGGGGTGGGGGTGCAAGGGGACATGTGGCTTGGCTGGGCAGCATGCCCATGGTGGATGGGCTGCCTGCGGGACATGACCAGGGGTGCAGGGTAGTCCCCTGTGGTGTGGGCTGCCTGCAGAGGTCGTGGAGCGGGTAGAGGGGAGACCTGGGAGGACCCACACTGGCAATTCACCTCTTCAACTTCCCGCACACCTACGTAATACACTGCCCCACTCGCACAGGCCCAATCGCATGTAGGATTTCTCGCGCACCCCTGAAATCCACGTACACAGCCCAATCGCGTGTAGAATTTCTCGCGCACCCCTGAAATCCACGTACCCAGCCCAATCGCGTGTAGATTTTCTCGCGCACCCCTGAAATCCACGTACCCGGGCCAATCGCGTGTAGAATTTCTCGCGCACCCCTGAAATCCATGTACCCGGGCCAATCGCGTGTAGAATTTCTCACGCACCCCTGAAATCCACGTACCCAAGCCAATCGCGTGTAGAATTTCTCGCGCACCCCTGAAATCCACGTACCCAGCCCAATCGCATGTAGAATTTCTCGCGCACCCCTGAAATCCACGTACCCAGGCCAATCGCGTGTAGAATTTCTCGCGCACCCCTGAAATCCACGTACCCAGGCCAATCGCGTGTAGAATTTCTCGCGCACCCCTGAAATCCACGTACCCAGCCCAATCGCATGTAGAATTTCTCGCGCACCCCTGAAATCCACGTACCCAGGCCAATCGCGTGTAGAATTTCTCGCGCACCCCTGAAATCCACGTACCCAGGCCAATCGCGTGTAGAATTTCTCGCGCACCCCTGACATCCACGTACCCAGGCCAATCGCGTGTAGATTTTCTCGCGCACCCCTGAAATCCACGTACCCAGGCCAATCGCGTGTAGAATTTCTCGCGCACCCCTGAAATCCACGTACCCAGGCCAATCGCGTGTACAATTTCTCACGCACCCCTGAAATCCACGTACCCAGGCCAATCGCGTGTAGAATTTCTCGCGCACCCCTGAAATCCACGTACCCAGGCCAATCGCGTGTAGAATTTCTCGCGCACCCCTGAAATCCACGTACCCAGGCCAATTGCGTGTAGAATTTCTCGCGCACCCCTGAAATCCACGTACCCAGGCCAATCGCGTGTAGATTTTCTCGCTCACCCCTGAAATCCACGTACCCAGGCCAATCGCGTGTAGAATTTCTCGCGCACCCCTGAAATCCACGTACCCAGGCCAATCGCGTGTAGAATTTCTCGCGCACCCCTGAAATCCACGTACCCAGCACAATCGCGTGTAGAATTTCTCGCGCACCCCTGAAATCCACGTACCCAGGCCAATCGCGTGTAGAATTTCTCGCGCACCCCTGAAATCCACGTACCCAGCCCAATCGCGTGTAGAATTTCTCGCGCACCCCTGAAATCCACGTACCCAGGCCAATCGCGTGTAGAATTTCTCGCGCACCCCTGAAATCCACGTACCCAGCCCAATCGCGTGTAGATTTTCTCGCGCACCCCTGTAATACACGTACCCAGGCCAATCGCGTGTAGAATTTCTCGCGCACCCCTGAAATCCACGTACCCAGGCCAATCGCGTGTAGATTTTCTCGCGCACCCCTGTAATACACGTACCCAGGCCTATCGCGTGCGGGGACACCCGCACACCCCTGAAATACACGCTCCCCGCTCTGCGTTTGCTGCTGCCCTTTGCGCTGGATTGGGGATTTTGATGGCTGTTCCCTGCGCAAGGGGCGTTCTTGGGGGTGTAACTGACGCTGCTGCAGGGTCGCTGCGCCACTCTGCGCCACGGCTGGTTGTGGATGTTGGAATCCATGAATACGCTGTGCGCCTGAATGTGTTTCGGCGCACGCGGCTGGCGCAGACTACCGCACGCGCACACTGTGCGCCAGCCGCGTGCGCCACTTGTGCGCCGAATTCTATGAATTGGCCCCTAATTGTTTTTATTGAGCGCTGGTTAATAAAAAAATATATACACAAACATTCTAAAATACATTACAATCACTCTTATTTATCAAGTCAATTACATCAATCAAGAATTAAAATCACAAGTATAAATTTATTAAAAGATAGCTTTAAAATAATTTATTTCATCCTTATAATACATAAAATATCTTGCACAATTAATCATTCAATGCAAGCATGAGCCCAATTTCATTTCTCTACAACCATCAATTACTGTCCCAGCAATAATTTCACAATTTCATTCCAGACAAAATAGCCCGCCCCAGTAATTACCAGTGAGGTGGATCCATAAAGTGTACTCCAAAATTGATCTAGCTGTATATTTGGAATCTTAGCAACCATGGATGAATAAGCCTTCTGATATTGTATTTCCAGTCCGGAACACTGGGTTAAGAGGTGATGATTTGTTTCCATAGAGACATGACACAGTCTACATATATGGTCCACATATGGGACAGCATACCATCCTCCCACATACTCATAGGTTGGCAAAATATTTAGTCATAGGTAGATAATTAATTCTCTTATTTTAGGATTACATGGCTTCAACAGGTAAGAACACAGGCCGTTTATAGCAAACCCCTGTTGTGTGTACTCATAGTACCGCCTTTTGTTTTGTAATTTTTCCATAGAATTAGCTCTATCCCATGCCCAGCTCTTCTTCTTGAGTACACTTAGATAATCTGACCTTTCATGAATGGTATCCTTTATGAAGTTAATATTGTCAAAATAAGATAGCACCACATTTTCCAATGTTCTCAAGAAAGTATTTGAAGGGTCCTTACATAATCTATCTGTCACAAGGCCCATTAGTGTTTTATCATCTGGTAATTGTATTAAAAAGGCACAATATAAGGTACACCTCTTCAATAACCATTGAGCCTGAAGTAAATATAGACCTAATTCAAAATGTAAGGCTTCAACTGGAGTAGCTTCGGGTACCTGTAATAATGAATATTTTACCCCCAAATCTATCTAATCAACCGTTGTATGCCTCTGGTAACAATTCCAATCCAAAGGTTAATGCCGGGATAATCCTAGTTTAGTAGATCTTTATCATGCCTTCCATATTATTTCCTCCTGAATTTACCACAAACCGCTCGATTAATATCAATTTTTTCAGTATACGGGCTGAGATAAGGTCACCAAAATATGCGCTATTCAGTGATATGCTAATAGGGAAACCCAAATAGGTATAACAATCTAAATTTAAGTTTAATATCATTCAGTTTCCACATACGGACCGTTATCTCAGTCTGCTGCCTACTACCATAACTTAGTTTTTAACATATTATTAGACAGATAATTATTTTTTGCATATATGGCCAGGTGTTAGGGAGAATTCTCTCTTTAGGCTGAATTTCCTAACCTAGTGAGTCCCCCAGCAGCTTTGCTGGATTTCTGGAGTTTGTTTTTTTCTCCTGCTAAGAGTGAGACTCTTTTTCTCCCACTCTTAGACATGATTTATGGTGTTGACTGTTAATGTGTTTTATGGGCTATGGGGTCCTTTACTCCATAGGGTCTCATGTGTTTTTACTATGTGTGTTACACAGCACCCTCCGTCCAGTGACACAGGGGTGTCATAGTGACACCCCACCATAGACTCCATACCCTGGGACTGACTACTGTCTCCCAGGGCATGTAAAGTCACCATTGGCTATACTAGACCCAAATTATTAACAGAAACCAGTACAAACCATCATATTGTGGACGTACTGGTTGGGGCAATTCGATTGCCCCGGGGTCTGTTAGTCGAGGGGGCACGTCTCCGTCCACCCTGATCGAGTTTTGGCTGGTGGCAGTGGATACTACTTTTTATATTCGACCGCGAATATTTCCCTATGGGATTTTCCCATTGTTCGAGGCTACCAACTTTAATTATTTAAATCTCATAGCCTCGAACATACCGCCGGTTTATTTATTTAATTTTAATTCGCCGGTTGGTATTTTTTGCCAGGACTCGATTCTAAAATGGCGTTTGTGTTCTCTTCTGTTACTCCTACCCAAGTAGAGCCCCTTGTTCCACTTTTTGGCGGGCTTCTCCACAGAAGCCTCCAAAAGTGGTGCCACTCTGTCTGGGTACCACAGGGGGTGTGGGAGGGGGTTTAGGCACCCTGGACTGAGTTATCTTAGTAACTCAAGTCGCACTCTTGTGTGATTGGCCCAAGTGGTGAGCCGGACGGCTCACCACTTAGCATGTTTGATTGACAGCTAGGCTGAGTGAATGGGGGTATGCTGCATAAAAGCAGGGCTTTGGGGACTGGAACTTCAGAAGTCGCCACAGGACCTGAGAATTCGACGAGGGAGAAGCTGAGCCGACCTACCACGACGACACCACCGGTGGAGCCATGCGGAACCGACTCACCACTTCCCGACGAAAGAGAAGATCTCCCGGCTGGAGAGGCTTCTTCCCCTGACTGGTGGGCACAACCAGTTTACCCTCTTCTCTTCGCACCCCCGACCGGTTTGTGGTCAAACTGCCCGTGCCAAGCACCCCGGCAGCCGCATAACCACTTACCACTGGACTGCGAATCCACGGACCGCTCCTTGTACCTGAGAAACTCCGTGGCTGGTTTCTTCCCTGGCAGTGCAACGGACTCCTGTCTTCCTCCCCGACGAGATCCTCTCTTCCCCCGGACGAAGCACCGACTTTCATCCGCTGCCAGGAACAACTGCCCCCGCTGGAGTGTTCTCACCACTTTAAGGTACTGTGTCCGCCAGGCCTCCCTTTCTAAAAATTGCTACAAGGTAATAATAACCCCTTAACCTTCTGGACTGGGCTGGCCGCCTTGACCCTCTAACTGGTCCCTTTCTTTGGTCAAACTCCTTTTTGAACCGTTACAAGACTTTTGTGCACTGCAAACGTGTGACCTTGGACACATTTCGTTTTGATCCTCTTAAAGCGGATCCGGCCTACTGACTCTGAATTCACGGTGTTACTTTGTCTTCCTCTCTTGTTGTGTTCGTGAAAAAGTGTTGGGGTCTGTTTCAATTTATTCTCTGCTTTTCTCTCCATTTTTAAAACGAATTATTAGAGTGCCATCTACGTTAAGCGCTCACCGCTGTCTGAAAATAAGTGGGGCTTTACTTAAGACTTGTCTAATGTACTTTTAAGGGAGTGTATATCTTTTAGTGACCGTTTTCTTTAATTGCTTACTATTAGTGCCTGTGTGTTTTTCTAGATGTGGTTTTAAATAAATAATTATATCTCTTACACCAAGCCCTGGTCAGTGTTTACTTGTTCTATTGTGTTCTCTTGACCTATTGTGAATACTCTGTATACTGCCTAACTCTTCTTGAGGGAAGTCTGACTGCTCAGCCACAGCTACCAAGTGAATCTGTGTGGTACAGACTGCTACCAAGTGGGTTTACTGCCAAACACCTGTAGTCCTAAATCTTTCGCAGTGGTCCCAGAGGGATCTGCACAGGTTTTTGCCTAACACTGGTGTACAGCGGTGGGATTTGTATTGAGTATACACTTTAGAGTGCTTATTGAACACTTTAGGACAACTAACTACAGAGCTTAGCACTAAACAGCTGATTTTCTAACTATGTCTGCTATGGAGAGTTATACCCTAGAATCATTGTCTGCCAAAACTGCTGATTGCTTAAAAGTATTGTGTAGACATAAGAATCTCTCTGAGAAGGGCAAGAAAATGGAACTTATAGAAAGATTGTTAGAAAACCAAAGTCTGGGTGGTACAGAGGAATCTACCCCCCCAGCAAATGTAGAAAACAGTGATGGTATTGATCTGAATCAAAGTCTTGATAATGAGTCAGAAGAGGAAAGTGTACCTAATGAAGTTAGCCACTCTGAGCCTCTGTCTGCCTTACCTACTGTACCTACTGGGCCTATACCAGGTCCCACATGTAACCCTGCTTATTTTGAACTTGAAAAAATGAAGCTTGAATTAGAGTACAAACGTTTTATTGCTCAATCTGAAAGGAACCAAGAGCTAGAGTTCAGAAGAATGAATGCCCAGGCTGAGCAGAAACAAGCTGAGTTAAGGCTCAGAGAAATAGAGCTTAATCATGAACTAGAAATGAAAAAGTTGTCTGTGGATAATGCTTCTCTCTCCTCTGGTTCTTCTAGGAGTTCCAGTCCCAAATGACCCTGGATGCCTAAGGAATTAGTGGGTATGTATGAACCTAAGTTGGATGTGTTGGATTGGTTAAAAATGTTTGAGTATAATCATGGGCTTCAGGACATCACAGGGAATGAGTTACTTTCCTGATTGTTCTCTAGGCTTCCTATGTATTCATCTCTTCGGGAATACATCTGATAGGGTTTTGTCAGAGGTTTCCTTCTTTCGGATATTCTCCAGGTTATGGTAACAACTGCTGGTGTCAAGCCTGGAACAGTTTCAGACTTCCAACATACAGGCGGTATGGGGGCGGGACTTCCTGCAGAGGCATTCAGCTGCTCCTCTACAGGTGTAAGGTCAAACAGTAGGATGGAGGTGCCACTAAAAATTATTTTCACACAAACAGGCAATTTCAATGCAGGAAGGAGGCACAGCTAGAAACGATTTTCAAGCAGACATGTACTTTCAATGCAGGTAGGAGGCACAGCTAGAAATGATTTTCAAGAAAACAGGCTCTTTCAATGAAGCAAACAGTCACAGCTAAAAAAGACTTTCAGGCAAACAGGCTCTTTCAATGAAACAAACAAGCACAGCTAAACCAATTTTCAAGCAGACAGGTACTTTCAATTAAGGAAGGAAGCACAGCAAGAAACAATTTTCAGGCAAACACTCACAGTCTTGGAGGAACGGTATAGAAGTGCAGTACAGCAGTACAGTAGTTGGTGACAGTGGGAATGAGTCACAGTGAGTGAAAGCAGCATGCAGAGTCACCGAAGAGCAAGGGGCATCTGTAAGGTGGGTGACTTTGAGAGGCAAAGGAAATGGATTTAGAGGCGCTGAGGCAACCACTAATTAGCAATACTCACGTGATGGTACAAGTACAGATGACACAGACATGAGGGGCAATGCATGTAAATATACCAGCATGGAGCATTATCATTGAAGATATCAGAAAGTTGGGCTCAGAGCCCAGACAAGCATGGACAGGAAAAGACAGGGGTCATTTGGAAGGGGCCGGCTTGGCCTATCAGAGACCGTAGGGGGTGGCAGCCAGGCAGAGCACTCCAGTGCATAGAAAGCGTGCAGCCATCTTGGAAAGGTCACAGAGGCAGTTAAACAATAGCAGATGCTATTAACATCAGTGGTCTAAGGTGCAAAGAAACAAACCAATGCTGACAGAGCATGGCATGCATTTTGAAATTTAGTAGCATACAATTTCGGATGGCAGATTCCACGGAGTGCAAAATACATGCAGGTTAGCCCAAGTGTTTTACTTGCACATGGCCGTGTTGGAGGTTGCAGCTGATGATGTCTCATGGATTAGAGACAGGATTTATGGTGCGCCTATTCCCCTGATGCAGCTCCGGTGACCCTCCCGTTGTGGAAGGCAGGAAAGAGTGAGGGTGGATATCGGATGCAGGGGCTTGAAGTGGGCCTTTGGAAGCGGCCAGCTTTCGCATGCTGGTGACGCAGATTGGCCAAGAAGTACTGAGCTTTGCCTATCAGAGGCCATGGTGGATGGCAGCCAGGCAGAGCACTCCAGTGCTCAGAAAGCATGCAGGCATTTTGGAAAGGTGGCCGAGGCAGTAAAGCAATAGCAGCTGCTACTAGCATCAGTGGTATATGACCCAAAGAAACAAAACCAATGCTGGCAGAGCATGGTGTGCATTTCGAAATTTCATAGCATACCATTTCGGATGACAGATTCAGCAGAGTGCAAAAAACATGCAGGTTAGCCCAAGTGGGCTTACTTGCACATGGCCGTGTTGGAGGTTGCAGCTGATGATGTCTCGTGGATCAGGGACAGGCTTTCTGGTGCGCCTATTCACCTGATGCAGCTCTGGTGACCTTCTCTTGCGACCCGGATTTGCCAAGAATTACTGAGGTTGGCCTATCAGAGGCCATGGAGGATGGCAACCAAGCAGAGCACTCCAGTGCTCAGAAAGCGTGCAGCCATCTTGGAAAGGTCGCTGAGGCAGTTAAACAATAGCAGATTTTGTTAACATCAGTGGTATATGGCCCAAAAAAACAAAACAATGCTGGCAGAGCATGGTATGCATTTCGAAATTTAGTAGTATACATTTTCAGATGGCAGATTCCAGGGAGTGCAAAAAACATGCAGTTTAGCCCAAGTGGGTTTACCTGCACATGGTCGTGTTTGAGTTTGCAGCTGATGATGTCTCGTGGATCAGGGACAGGCTTTCTGGTGCGCCTATTCCCGGATGCAGCTCTGAGGACCTTCCCGTTGTGAAAGGCAGGAATCCTGGCAGATGACAATATCTTACCAAACCACATAGCCAAGATCACTGCCTATTTGGATGGATTAACTTAAAATACAAAATTCAGAATGGTGTCAGGGACGAGAGCCTAGAGCTCTTGACGTTCTTAATTACCAATTCAATATCATTTACTTCAAATCCCTTTAAGAAACTCCATTGCCCAGGGCAATCAGGAATAAACAGTTCAGTTTGTGATGGGTCATGGAATGGGTGCCCATAGACAATAACCAAGATTTCTCAGAAATAGGATTCAAAGCCTGCAAGAAATGATCTAAAGAAGGAGAAACACTTTCTATTTTCATTTGTATGAAGCAGTTTGAACATGCATCTCCAATTTGCACTGTGCAGTGAACCACGATGTTTTCCAACCCAGTTTTTATATTTAGTTGCCAGACATGCTAAATATGCAACACGTTCAGGTTTAGGGAACTCTAGAGAACTTAGTACATTAGTATGTTTTCCAATTTCCTGCTGCTTTACATTGCACAAACTAACATCACAATCCGTAATGGTTATCATTGGATGATCTGTCACACCTCTCTGCATGCCAGTGTGCCTTGTAATTTAAGTATGGTGTGCCACAAAATCCTTAGTGCCAATAAACAAAACAGAGAAGCACGATTTCCCTCTTTGCCCCAGCCTCCATGGTTGGTGCTAGATCTCCTAGCGACGCTGAAGGCCATATTGCTAGACAGCCAAGGTGCCATTTATTAGGTATCCTGCTTCCCCTGCGCCCTGCCTGACTGGAGCTTTTTTTTTATTTTTAGAAAGTGTTTGCATGCATGCTTATGTGTGAGTTAGTCTGCATGGGTGTATGTATTTGTATGTTTTTGTGTGCACATGTGATTGAGTGTAAGAGCAGTGCAACATTACCTGTCATATTTTCCAAGTGATTGTGTATGTTTGCAAGTTTGATGGTTGCATGTGTTTGTTGATTGGGCGGAGGCCCAGACCATCATTATGAAAGTCATATAAAGTCATATGTAGTGACACCTCAGCAAATATTTTGGGGCATGACATCATCAAAGTGATTCACTATATGCTTGCATAATACATTGTAGGTGCAACTTCATTAAAGTGATTTACAGTAAGAATGCAGCATATATTGTAGGTGCAGTATCATGGAACTGATTTACAGTGGCAATGCCAGCATACCGTGTAGGCATATCTTCTTGAAAGTGATTTACAATGGCAATGTTGGCATTACATATTGGTGCAACATTAAAATGATTTACAGAATGAATGCTGGCATATGTTGTGGCTGTAGCTTCATGGAAGTGAATTACAATGCCAATGACGAAATATATTGTGAGCGCAGCTTTATGAAAGGGATTTACAGTGGCAATGTCCCTATACAGCATGTCTAACCCCTAGCAAAGCCCATGTGCAGTGAATCCACCTAATCACATTACTTGTCACAATGACATCCAGCATTCACCTAAACTATCATTCTCATCAATTCATCCATCCAACCTTCTACTAACATGACGCAACATAAACATATTCTAGCGCATGTAAATAAATGCCAGACTTATTGCCTTTGCTAAGGCTTATTTCTTTTGATTTAATCTTTTTTCTTAATATAATCGAGCATCAATTCTTGCTGTGGTTAGGTTCAGTATGGACTAAGCATTTTAGATTTGCAACTTGCCATGTTTTTGGGCCTTCTGAATAATGGCATTCATCAAATGGTGAGTACGTTCAAGGTGCTTGAGAAGGTTACTTGTAATGGAACTTTTAACTTTAATAATGGTTTTCTTAGCCATGCTGAAATACTTGCATCTGAATTGTAGATATTGTAAGTTTTTACCGTATAAAAAGTCTGAACCCACCAAAAGTCCTAAAACAAACACCACTAAAAGTTCGGACTACCAAAAGTCAGAACTTTTCGTGGTGTGTTTAGGTGTGTCGGTGGGGTCGGACTTGGGGCTGGGGGTTGTCCCCCGCAACACCCCGCTCACTACAGTGAGCGGGAGTTGCGAGGGACATCACCCCAGCCCCCCGCGGAAAGAAAAAAAACCGGGGACACGCTCGCAGCACACCTGAGAAAAAAAAGAAATGGAGGCGTCCCCCACAACACCCCGCTCACTATACTTTACAGTATAGTGTTGGGGAGAAGCTGGACCCCCCCCAGGGCAGTGGGGGGCCAGCAGCCATACCCTCACCAGCTATGGGAGACCCCAACACCTCCCATATGGCCCCCAGAATTGCAACAGAGTCCCAAGCAGGCAGCAGCATGTTCCAAACTGCATTTATTTCTGGGCAGCAAAAAAGAAAAAAAACACACAGAGCATCGTGCACATCGCGAGTTCAGGCGCCGTCTCCCGGGGGCTGGCTTGCAAGCCAGCTTTGTAATCACACTGCAGGCTGACCTCACAGAATTGGATCAGCTCCCAGAAACCTATCTCCTCCTGCTATTGGCTGCTAAGTGATAGGTTACCTATGTAGCCCTTATAGAGAGCTTGATAATTGGGTGTTAGCCTGTCTGCGTCAGTGGGTTGATTTAGCTGTGCCAGCCCCCATTACCTAATTCTAACCTGTTACATTATGACTTTGTTCCCATAACTTCTTAGCTGAAGAAGCAGTTCGCACCTTGGCTCTGGGCGCGGTGCTGCGCCATTCTTGTTACAATTTATGTTTCAAATGTTGTGCGAGTCCTTGAGAAAATGTCTTTCTTTCCCATAAAGAAAAAAAAAGCACACTGGGTTGCCGTGATTTATTCGCATTTGTGGATAATTAAAAAATGTTTGTCTGCAGAAAGCAGTCTTATCTTGAATGTGCGGCCTTGGCAGGTCGGAGGTTTTGCGAGGAGCGTTTGTCTGCAGAAGCAATTTTATCTTGAATGTGCGGCCTTGGCAGGTCGGAGGTTTTGCGAGGAGCGTTTGTCTGCAGAAGCAATTTTATCTTGAATGTGCGGCCTTGGCAGCTGAGGAATGTTGCTGAAGGTTTCTGCAGCCAGTGTTCAGTAAGAGAAATGAACTTGGCTGTAATTTTCCTGAAACATGGCTTTACACTGTGCAATTAGACCATGTTAATTCATATAGGCATTTGCAAGCCTTTAAACAGGGATTTTTGTGTTTGTAGGTTCTGATATTGCAGCATTGATTCTAATGTAGCATGGAAGTTGCACTGTTGGTGAAGTGGGTGTGTTTCAGCATATTTGTCACCCATGGGTGCGCTGGGGCCTGGTTCAAATGATAAGTGCGCTCCTTGTTCTTCCTGCTGTTCTTCTATATATGCGCCTGGGGTGAGGGGGCATGGGTTTGATCTCGATTTTCCCTCTTCAATAGTGAGCAAGGTCTGTGGGGGAAACCCCTGCAGCTTCCAAAAAAAAAAAAAAAATGACTCTGCAGCGCCGATTCCCAATCACGGAAGTGAAACGGAACTGGCGCCGCAGGGAGACAGCATGAAGAAAAGGTAAGTAGGGTTTGAGTATGTTGGAGGTGTGGGTGGGGGTGTATTAAGTGTGTGGGTGTGTGGTGGATGTGGTGTGGGTGGGGGTGTGGGTTTTAATGCGTGTTCGCATGGGAAAAGTCTGAACCTTTTGTGGTTTGCACATTTCTCGTGCAAACTTTTCCGTCGCTGACTTTTCCGCAACAGAAAAATCATGCAGATCCGAATTCTATAGTACAATCAGAGCTACAGGTGTTGCTTGGGGTAGCACATCTTTCATAATATTCATACATTGGATGTTAGTGGTCATGAACTGCCCCATTACTGCTAGTACTAGACTCAGAGGCCTGTAGCTCAACATTTGGCATTGTGTTAAAGCTGCTCGCTCATATCCTGATATAATGAAAGTACCAGTGATGCTCTCATGCTTGAGGTACTGGCTGATCCATATCTAAGAATTGCAACATATTCTCACATTGAGGATGGCTTCATTTCCCTTTTTTCACAATCTGTGTTACTACAGAAAGAAAACTGTAGTGAGTTCTAGGAGACTGTGGACGATTTCATGATTTAATGTTCGTCAAATTCCACTAATGGCACGCACAATTCCAAATTACAACTAATAGGTTTCTAAATGCTTACGCCCCTAAAATATTGCTCCAAAAAATAATCTACATACTCATTTGGTACTGCTGTCATTCGTAAACATTGTATACAAATGCCATCAATCTCAATCTGGCTGTATCAAATTAATTTATCTAAATAATAATCATACTGGTCAATCATATTTCCCATTGCAAAGTTTGGGAACTTTGAACCATAATATGAAAAGGAATGCAGGCAGCCTGTAAGCCATCATGGTTGATCCCCACAGAACACAGGCATCTATTTAACTGCATTTTGTGCAGCAGAAGAGGAGCAGTGTAGGGTAAGCAAACAGAGAAAGGTGCATTATTACTTGTTTTACTTAATAACCTAGTTAGAAATGTTTGTGCACGATGGTGTAATGATGTCTAAACACTAAGCCATCTGCTTTCAATAGCCAAGCACATTCCTGATTAAACGCTGGCATGCCTTCATGCCAGGCTCCTTCAGGAACTGTCTCTATAGTAACAGAGAAATAATTGTGATCTATTGATGGAAAGCAGGTGGCAGTGGGATCTGATATGGCCTTAAACAAGAAAACTGATAAGGGAATGAAAGTCCAAACGTGTGTTACCTTCTTTTTTTACATTTGTTTATTTATTGTCATTTGGTTATCATCTAACCTTTGACAAATGGTAGAGACAAATACAATAGCAACAGAGAAGGTTTTAAGAAAATAAAGTGTCAGCGAGATATGAAATGAAACATTAAAACCTTACATACTTATCGGGTTATCATCTAACTTTTGACAAGTGATTCAAGGAAAAATAGTAGCAACAGATACGTTTAAGAGAGAGGGGAATATCATCAAAATATAAAATAAAACATGAAAACCTTGCAAACATATAAAGTTGATAAAATTCATTGCATGAGAAAAATGTGCTGGAGGTCATTTTAACTGTAATTCCTTCAAGTTGCAAAGATCTCAAGTAGCCTGTGACAGCAATAACTAATGAGGTCGTGCGAGCAGCTAAGAAAAGCTGCCAAAACACTTTGTTAAAATCTACAGTGCAATATGAGATAAAGAAATTAAAATGAAATTCGCGCTTTTTAGAAAGTGCTACACAGCAACATAAGTGTTGTAAGGTCTTCAGTACAAAAGGAAAATTGCAAAAACAACAAATTGTGATTTGTGTGGCTGTAGGGTTATAGTGAAAGAGAATTTCTCTTGTAGGAAATAAATTCCAACCAAAGCGGATAAAAGATTGTCGAATGAAATGATGCGGATAAATGGTTAAGAAGGTTGCAATCATTTTGGCAGATTTATAATCTATTTTTTTTAGTGCTTTAGTGAAAGTATTAATTGTAGATGCCCAATCATGTTTGTAAATAGTTTTTATTTTTACAATATCTGTATTTGTTGATAAATCGTTAAGAGAAAGACCTAAATCTGAGAGTGTGGACAAGCATCCTTCTGAGAAAAGGCCTAAATGACTTGGATGGCTGGCACGTTTATTTGTTATTATGTCTTTAAGATCTGTATAAAGGCAAGAACTAATTCCAGAGGTAATCATTTTGTAGTAAAGAGACAAATGTGTCCATAACGCTCTGGATTTTAAGGAATGAAGGCCAAGGTCGTATCGCATAATAGCGACCGAAGTGCCATTAGGAACACAACATATATGTCTCCAGAGATGTCTCCAGAGGTTGACCTCAATCTGATGGAGTAGATCGAGAACCCAGATGGCTAATATTTCTATGGCCTGTAGAAGTTTGGGAATTATTTTCCCCTCATAACATTTTAGTACTGGGATCATAGACTCGGTTTAGGACTTTGTTCTCAACGTGCCAGCGGAATGTTTTATTAAGTTGGTTGGGTTTGATTATGCCTGGCACAACTTTAGTCTTGATCGAATTTACTCACAGACCATGAGTTACTGCAAACTCGACAAAAACTTTGAGTAAATTATGTAATCCTATTTGTGTGGTGTCAAACATGAGGAAATCCTCTGTGTAGGCTAACCAGCTAACTTTAAGAACTTTAAGAGCATCATTTAAAAAGGTGCCTATGTCACATAAGTATAGGTTGAATAGGCACGCTGCATGCATGCAACCTTGCCTTGCTCCTTTGGTAGTTTTCCTTTTCTGGGATAGAGTGCCAGAGTGGTCTAATAGAATGTGTATGTGTGTGTTAGCGTGAAGAGCTATTAATAGACGAAGAAGACCAGAAGGGATTCCACATCTGTGCAATTTGGTCCAGAGTATATTTCGATCAACTTCAACGAAAGTGGCTGAAAGTTCTATCATTGCCACAAATAAGGACTCTTCATAAGCATGTCAAATGAAAGAAAACATAATTCACTGAACAAAACAATCAATTGGCTCACTAGCCTAATCCTCTGCTGTGTCCCTCAGGGATATAACCTATCACCCTGTTTTTTTCAATGGATACATGGCCCCCCTGGCCCGTACGATAGCCACCTTCACCTCCAACTTTCAGTGTTACGCAGATGACACACAACTCTCCTTCAGGCTACCCTCGGCCTATTCCGCTTCCTCACCTATACCTGATTGTCTGTCCATAATTCAGTTATGGTGTGCCGCAAATGACCTCTGCCTCAACGTAAGTAGGACAGAGATTGTCCTCATCAGGTTCCCTGCTTCCGCCTTCTCTCTTACTCTCTGGCCAGCCTCCCTTGGCCCTTCACCTCCACCTACCAACGAGGCAAAAAATCTGGGGGTCCTCTTCGATTCCACTCTCTCCTTCTTGTCTCACATCTCTAAAAATGTCCCACTACCAACAACACCTCCTCAGTGGTATTCTACCTTTTCTCACTTTCCCCCAGAGGCTCACCGTCTCCAGAGCCTGGTCTTCGCAAGGCTGGGCTACTGCAACAGCCCCCTTCTCAACCTTTCCTCTTCTACCCTCCGTCCTCTCCAACTCATCCAGAACAGAACCACAAGACTTATCCTTGGCATCAAGCCCAGGGACCGCATCTCTCCGGCACTGAAAACCCTTCACTGGCTCCCAGTGGCTGTAGGATTAAGTTCAAGATCCTTTGCAATGTCCCCAAGGCTTTCTGGGGCCTGGGCCCACTCTATCTGCAACGCTCTCTTCTTCCCAAGCCCCCTGCTCATCTTCCTCCAACTCTCTGCGGGTGAGCTGCTTCTCTAAGCAGAGACTTGGGGGGAGATCTTTATCCACTGCTGGTGCCTCTCTCTGAAACAGCCTCCCTGCCTCTCTCCATCTTGAGCCTGATCTCCTTAAGTTCCGGAAACTCCTCAAGACTTTCCTCTTTGCCTCCTCCTTCTTTCTCCCTCTCCCCTACTAAACACCTCTCTCTGCTCTCTCGATCTCTCTCCTCTACCTCCGCTCAGTTTCCCTGACTGGCTGCCTAGTGTACCTTCAGAGTCTCACAGGACCCAAGCTTTCTGGCCAGTCTTTCCCACTTGCCCCCAGGCCGTGCACTTGCTGCAACACTACTGCACTTAGGTTACGACCCATGAGAGTGGTATCTCTCTGAACTTAATCATGTTCTGACAGGACTGGGCACACTTGATCCCTATTCATCCCCCCACACACCTTCTGTTCCGTGCTCCTGCATTATCTGAATGTACTATGCCTAGTAAGATTGTTTGTCTTGTTTCCAACTCACATGCATTGTTGCACTTTGAAACACTTGTGTATAAGTGCATAATAAATAAACAATCAATCAATCAATCAACATGTTGTGGACATAGGTAGACAGATAAAGAGAGATTTTGGATTCTTGAATACTAATTTAAAACCTCTACCGTCTACTTTCATAATTCGTTTTAAAGTGTGATTTCTGAGACAGTTGGAAGTCAAGTTGACACATCTTGTGATCGTGAAAAAAGCCATTCATCCAGGCGTTTCCTTTGGTTTGCATGTGGGTAAGGTGACCATCCTGCTAAAACTGGATGCAGAAATTGTTACTAAATCAAGGCTGAAGAGTTCTTAAATGTATCTAGTCATATTGATGTAGATGGCAGCTGTTCACTGCACACTGCACACGAAGCACCTTTCACTCTGAAATATGTGTCACAGGAAACAAGGAATTCATGTGAAAATGTTTTAGTTACAGATAGGCGTATTAGACAACTGATGTTTTTTTTTACAGATTGAGTGAGTCAAAGTCTCGGGCTCACCATGTTTTTTTTTTCCATTCAAGATGGTATTAGTTTTACAATACATGAACAAAACTTAAAAAATAAATCAAATACAAATAGTGCAAATGCTGTGTTACTTCAAATGGTCATTACAAATATTCCAGTGGGTAGGTTACACATACAGCAGCTAAGAGGCAGATCGTCATACCCAAACCGCTGTCTGAAGGAGCTCCACACCACCCTAAATTTGTTTGGTTCACTAATGACTGTAGCTGAGGTTGGCTTTTTCCATAACAGGGGTCTTGTGGATCTCTGAGCACCACTCATCCAGAGTGGGATGTTGCGGCAGTTCCAGACCCAGAAGATGCGTTTATAAACCAGCATCAAACAAACCCCTATTGTGTGAGAACTTATTGAGACCCTCATCATGACAAGTACCTCCGATGTTTCTGTTATTGCTTTCCTACGACCCTAGAGATGTGTCTCTTGACCCCTTCCCATAAATGTGTACAAGTATGTCCCAGGCATGCTTGCAAGCCCAACATGTGGATGTATCTATTAAGCCCCTACTGAACATCTTATCCGTGTCCAGTAGGTACAGTGTATTCATTTTGCATCCATGTCTAGGGTTTAATCCCAAGGCACCAAGAGAGTCTTTTCCCTGATCCTCCGGCCATCCTACTAACGTGCCTTCATCCACCTCATCTTCCCTGATCCTCCGGCCATCCTACTAACGTGCCTTCATCCACCTCATCTTCCCTGATCCTCCGGCCATCCTACTAACGTGCCTTCATCCACCTTGTCTTCCATGATCCTCCGACCATCCTACTAACGTGCCTTCATCCACCTCATCTTCCCTGATCCTCCGGCCATCCTACTAACGTGCCTTCATCCACCTCATCTTCCCTGATCCTCCGGCCATCCTACTAACGTGCCTTCATCCACCTCGTCTTCCATGATCCTCCGACCATCCTACTAACGTGCCTTCATCCACCTCATCTTCCCTGATCCTCTGGCCTTCCTATTAGCATGCCTTCATCCACCTCATCTTCCCTGATCCTCCGGCCATCCTACTAACGTGCCTTCATCCACCTCATCTTCCCTGATCCTCCGGCCATCCTACTAACGTGCCTTCATCCATCTCATCTTCCCTGATCCTCTGGCCTTCCTACTAACGTGCCTTCATCCACCTCATCTTCCCTGATCCTCCGGCCATCCTACTAACGTGCCTTCATCCACCTATTCTTCCCTGATCCTCTGGCCATCCTACTAACGTGCCTTCATCCACCTCGTCTTCTCCATAACAAAGTTTCCAAGTCACCCCTTTTTTCCTCTAACCTGGAGGGGCCAGCGCAGGCATTCACAAAAAGTTCTCTGCGTTCGGCTGATGTTGGTATCACTGCCGTTGGCCTGGGTGAGTGCAATTCCAGTCCGCTCTTAGAAGGGGGGGGGGTCCACTCCATCAATGATATACACCAGGGGGGAACTTCACATAAGGGTGCCTCTATGCATGTACCCTCACTATCTGGACCCCGAGACTGTGCCATTCCACCACCATGCTCAGCTCATTGGGTGAACCACAATGGGAGCTACTGATGGTCCACATGGCGCCCACCGCTGCAGCCCAGCTGTGCAGACTCTTTTCATCGCCACCCAACTCTGGGCCACACTTCTAAGCACCCCCATGCCATCCTACTCCCCGGCCCCAGAACGTGTCTGCAATGTTCACTCATGCCATACTGCTAACATGGCCTGGGACTTAGCACCACCCCCCTGGAAATTCCCCACTCATGACTCTCTTCACCTGGGCTGCCCAGCATATACAGTCCAGGGTTATCAGCTTTTGTAAGCCCAAGCAAAGCGAGTGCCTCTGCTCCAACTGCGAGCCGTTAACGGCCATGCTTTCCCTGGCACCGTGGCATGAAAGCTATTTGCTTTTAAATTTATTCCAACAGGAGATGAGCTCAGCGCAAGCACCTCTACCGTCGGAATGAAAAAAAGGCAAAAAGAAATGGCTGCAGCTCTTTTCGGATGATGGTGGGCATGTAAAACATGTTAAAAATGGCTGCCGTCACCAGAAAAGGGACATAGCCCTTTTCAATTTTTCTGGTGGTGGGCATTTTTTATTCAACTGCAGTGGCCAGTGAAGGCACAATCGTGCTCGGGAAAGGCAGATTGTCCTTGGTCAATCCCCCTTTTGCCGGGTGCGAATAAGGATTCTTCAGATAGATTGTATAGTCAACAGTGAGAAAAGTATTGAAACAGCACTATAGATTAAAGAAACATTAAATCAATGTTTTATACAACCAATGGTGCCTGTGTGCTTGTTTATCTCTTCCTTTCTCTACAGGTGTTATTTATATATGTAACCCTCAAGCTAAACGGGTCCTAATTGGGCCGTGGGATACAGGAGCACATTTGTAGGATACCCCCTGCAGTGTCATCCTCGTAAAGCTTGTATAATGGGTTCTTGATGCTACTTAACATTGAGTACCTCCTTGTCAAACTGAATACAGAATCCCTTATTCTGGCAGGACTACAAAGTATGCTTTAGTTACATCAACATTCAGGCTTTTAGCATAGTGCCTATGGCAGCGGACGCAGGTAACTGGAGAAATGCAGGCCTTTGCTCCAGAGGCACCAAACTCAGAATCAACCCAAGAAGATACACTCTGTCTAGGTTGGTCCCTTCACGTGCTCGCTCTCTTCCTCCTCGCCACCCTCTCTCTAGAAAGAGAGAAAGAGAGAGAGTATGGGAGCGAGGGGAGAGAGAGTGACTGAACATTCAGTCACTTAACTTCATGTGGGTGGCACTTGCTGGGCAAAATAGATACATTTAGGTGCAGGCACCTACTGAGCCTAGCTGAGGATAGTAAGCAACCTAAGCTTGGGGGCCTTGTTGCTTGCTCTTCTTAGGTCACTGTACAAACCAGCACTGGCAACATCACAGGCAGAAAGAAAAGATGCCCACTTGCACTTCATGTGCACAACATAGATACCTCCAAAGTGCATACTGGTGCCAGTAGACACTGTAAACTAAAACTAAACAATTAAGTCATATTATCCAGCAGGACAAGATTTAACTGTACTCACAGAAAAACACCCCTTGCCTTTCATAAAACGCTCACCTGAATTTCTTAATTTATCAAAAAACAACCGACAGAGAGTATTGAAGGGTATGGAGCCTAGATTCCAAAAAAACTAACTGGCTCTCTGCACCATACTCCACAGTATACAGCTGTCTTTAGTATTCCAAAAACGAGCAAACACTTTTTACATATTATACAATTTAACTTATTATTCTTAAAGACATAAGAGCCGACACTTGTTTCGACCAAGTTTGCAAGGTCTTCCTCAGGGATTCTAAATCAAACGTACAAAGGATCCTTTTAATGTGTTTCAAATTCAGTTGTCCCTTGTGGGATCCTTATGTAATACTTTTATCTTGTGATAATCACAAACTCACAATTTGTGTATGGTGGGCACCTTGCTTAACATTGTAGTGATATATATAATGGGCTGTTCTGGTACAGCCATCCCCGAAAATGCGGGTGAATCCAACAGTGTTGTCCGTGCGTTTTACTACCTCTAGAGGTATGGAGCCTGTCAACATTTCCTCTTGCATTGAAGCATGACATCACATTAAACCTGCCCTGCCTGTGCTCAGTGTGGTGAATTTACCCATTTACCAACTGGACCCTTAGGGGTCGGTGTGAGTCCAGACCTGATCAGGTTTTGTTTCAGCAGACTTTATTATTTTGTTGCACACCATTACTGGGTAGGTAAAGAATCATGCAATGCTGCACACTCTTTTTGATTTGACAGTGACACTAACACCAATCAGAAAACTGGCATATCTTCTTAATGTCATGATTGTTATATTTAGAGGAAGTTCAACATGGACCCACCCTGCAGAGCATGGTTTTTGGCTCTGCTTTTTATTGGCTCATAGTCATCAGGACACATTGAGCCAAGCCAGAGCCAAATATTTGGCTCAAGCCATGCTCAGGCTTGCAGTGCTTAAACCAGCTCTAGATTTTAACAGTGCACAGTCTACCTTCATATAAACTTTGAAAATAAATCCGGGGATGCTGAGAGTAAATAGGCCTTTGGGCCAGTGGGAGGGAGTTGGCTCAGCACTGTCCAGATAGGTGACAACTTTTCAAAGGGAGGCTGGAGGTACTGGAAATAGCACAGTGGTGCCCTGTGCGCAAAGCTCATGCACATAAGGAGCATAGGCCAAAAGAGTGTGTGTTTAACTCGGGTGATTTATTGTCGGCTGGTGCTTCAAACCAGTCAAAAGACCACAGCAGTTGGGACAGTCTGGTGAAGGGGGAAGGACAACGAGCACTGAGGAGGTCCATGCTGTGACTGTGAACCGAGGGGAGCAATCGAGCCTTGCCTCGCCAAGCTCCTACCACTGGAGGAGTAGAGATTCAGGGAGGACAGAAAATGCTGAAGGCAATGCTGAAAAGCATTTTACGTCCATTTGCTCCATAGGTGTTTGCAGAAAAGCATGGTGTTGGCAGGCCTGGATTGCCCAGGCGGGACACCAGGAGTTTTCCCAGTAGGCCTCTGACATGGAGCCTCTTTTTTGATGGCGAAGGATACATGAATATAAAGGCCCAACAGAACAGGCATGCCTCACACATGGTTGCATTTTTTGTGTTGCTTCTATTAGGCGTTCATTTAAGTTTGATCATTTGTACCTTTAAAGTCACTGACACTGTCTACCATCACTTAATAAACCCTTAATTGAAATTCAACTTGTCTCGCCCCTGCCTCGGACTGACTCACTCTGAAAGTTGTAGTCTTATTTTCATGTCACAGACTAAGCACACAAGAAATGAACCATGTGACCAAGCTTTCAGGTTGTCTGGGGGTGGGTGGTGTGGTGGCACCTCAGGTTTCCTGCTGGTGGCTGTCCGGACAATTACCCCTGTGTTTCTCACGTTGGTGAAACCGCGATGAGCTGATAGCATACATCTGTAAATGAGTCCTGACTGGTAGGTGCTCAGCCCTCCCAGGGCCTCCCAGGGCCTCTTGCTGCAGACTTGGTCTTAGTTGGAAATGGGTCAGGGTCACCGGAATCTATGCTGGCTACAACCATACATTGCACACTGACCAGCAGAACTGTTGACTGCAAATGTAGGTGGGCTTGCCTCTCTCTGCTGGATCTAATGTTGGTCCAAGTGCCGAGTGTGTGTTCTTATTTAGCTATGATGATATTATGTGTGTGTTGCCATAATATAAAGACGTCTTTAGCTGAGTACATTAAATGTGGGGGTTTGCTGCATGCACGTTACAGGCTGATAGATATTTCACTTTGCTGCAACATCAGGTGTCCAGCAAAGCCCTAGTTCTTATCACCTATTTTCCAGAAAGTTTATTAGATTTTACTTAGGTGGTAATTTAGTGTTCTGCTAATTATGTGATGTAAACTGTAACTCATCGATAAGCTCCAACTCCGCCTGTGCCTGGTCTGACCACCACATCATCATCTTTCACATACCAGCCACCAACCTCTGCCCTAAACCTAATATAGCTCCCCCTATTCCTACAAGGAACAATAAGGACATCACTAGGGACAAACTACTCCCCCTCATCCTACCTATTCTCAACAATTGTGCCTCACAGCACAATGACCCCACTGTCAAAGTGGACAACTTTAACCAAACGTTGCTCAAAGCCATGGACACCATAGCACCGCTCAAACTACGGAAAGCTAAACAACGAGCCCAGTTGAATTCCTGGATTACGCCGCAACTTAGAGCTTTGCACAAAGAAAAACGTAAGGCTGAAGCGCTCTGGAAAAGTCTTCCATGTGCAACTAACAAAGACAACCTTTTCATCGCATCCCCTAATTACAAGGAAGCGATTATACAAGCAAAAAAAGGGACTTAGAACCAGCGTATCTCGCAAGCAGAATCCAACACGAAGGAGTTATTTAAAATTCTCAAAGAATTAGAATCCCCTTCGCCCATCCTAGACACATGCAGCAAAGACAGTACCTGGTGCAATAATATCCAAAATGCTCTCCTCACTAAAATAACCACCTTACAAGCCAAAATCAATGCCAAACAAAACTCTCTCCTTACCTCCTCCCAAACTAAACTCTCTGCACCCAAGTCAGCCACCACCGCCTTCTCCCAGACCCCATTTAGCGTTGTACCTCTTACCATCCCAGAGGTTGAAAAAATCATTAGTAATCTAAAACCTTCCAACTGCCAAGGCGATTCCTGCCCTGCACCGATCATCAAGGAATCGGCACACGACCTTGCCCCCTTCATTACCGCTTTCATCAATTCCTCATTCCACACTGGAATTGTCCCTAACAATCTGAAGGACGCATGGGTCATCCCCTTGCTGAAAAAACCTACACTGGATCCATCAATACCATCCAACTACAGACCCATCACCATGGTCCCGTTCCTTCTGAAAATATTAGATAGAGCAGCCTACCTACAGATACAGAAGCATCTGGAAACTAACAACTTACTCGGCACAAGACAATCTGGCTTTAGACCTAAGCACGGGACAGAAACAGCCCTATTAGATCTCAAAACTCAAATTGAGGATTTAAAAGACAAAGGCAAACTGGCCCTCCTTCTACTCCTGGATCTCTCAGCAGCTTTCGATTTGGTCAATCACCAAATCCTCCGCCATCATTTGAAATCAGCTGCCCACTATTCTGAAAAAGCCACTAATTGGATCAGCTCCTTCCTGGACAATAGACATATGAGAGTATTCTCACCTACCTCATCAGCAGATCAATCACCGGTCCCCTGTGGAGTCCCACAAGCGTCTTGTGTATGCCCTACACTTTACAATGTAGTAACCAAACCTTTGTTTGATGTGCTTGTCTATCTGGGTGTCACCTACACCAACTACGCTGATGACACCCAGATACTCATCCCTATCACTGGTGACTACATCGCTGACTCTAAAGCTTTGAATGACATCTACCAAGTTGTCCGAGCCTGGATGGCCCAACACGAGCTTTGTCTTAATGATGACAAGACAGAGCTCCTCATACTTGGCACCCAACAAAGACTGAATAAGCTTGACCCCTCGTTTAACTTTCAATATCGATGACAACTCCATCAAAGTATCCAAAGATACTAAAACTCTGGGAATCTACCTCGATTCTACACTCTCCCTTAATAGACAAACTAATGCGTTCGTCGCTGGCTGTGCTTACACATGTAAGTTGATCACAGCCTGCCGTCCATTCCTCTCCACTCAGAACTGCATTATTCTTGCTAGGACTCTGGTTATGTCCAAACTCGATTATTGTAATGCACTTTATTAAGGCACCAACCAATGCAACCTCAACAAACTTCAGATCACTCAAAATAATGCGATTGGAGCAGCCCTCAACATTCCTAGATCTGCATATATCACTGAAACCGGGAAGAGTGTACACTGGCTCTCAGTTGCCCAAAGGATATCACTGAAATCCTTGGCCATTACTCACAAATGTGTAAACAACCAGGCCCCATCTACCTAGCCTCTCGGTTCTCTCGGTATATACCTTCACGGTCACTCAGATCTTCCCAAGCACATTGCCTCACAATCCCCAGATACAAACTACAGACAGCCAGAGGTGCTAGCTTCCCAGTCTTAGCTGCCAAACTCTGGAACACACTGCCACTCACCATTAGAACATTGCCATCTCCTACCCTATTCAAACACAAAGCCAAGCTCTGGCTATCTGCCACATTTGACCAATTGCTTTCACAGGCCATCTGATCTTCTCCGCCTTTTTTTACTTTTTTGACAACTGCCTCCTTGCCAATCTGCTTTCCAATCTGCACTGCTATGTACTTTACTGCTCCTGTGAATGTAATTGATTGATGTAATTTACTACTCTTGTGAATGTAATTGATTGATTGTAACTGTATTCCATACCATTCATGTACCTGTTGCTATAAAATATGTGCCCGGTTACCCTCGGGCCTGGTGCGCTGTACAAATAAATAAAATACAAAATACAAATGTGCACTTTACTTGGTAGTCTTACCTAGTGAATTATCAAAAAATGTTCCCCTTAAACTTCGGTTACAAAATAGTATTGGTATTATTGTGTGAGGATGTCAAGGTACTAAAAAATTCAATTGAATAGGAGAACAATGCGACATTAGCAAAGGCTGAATTCGGAAGACAGCTTAGATGAATTTGCCGCTGGGATAACACTTGCAGTGATCCCTTTGCTGGGATTTTCAAATGAAAGAACACAGGCTAAAACTACAAAGCATTGCAATTTGTATGGGGAGTAGACTGTGACGCAATGCTTTAAGAAACACCTACGCATACTTATTAGTTTTCTTTAAGCGCGGAAATGGTTGGCTCTCGTGCACTCATTTTCCATGTGCATAACTGACTAGCAAGGTAAGCCATTTTGTAAGAATACTTAGTGAGCTATCGTCTCCGAATTCCCCTTCCCAACCACTGCAATTCTTTACAAATCAGTGTAAAAGATGCCTCTCCTAGCCCTTTTTCCAAGTATATATGCTTAAAAAAAACACATTTTTTTATATGTGATTATAAAGAGGGCTATAACCAATCCAAGACTTCAAGATCTGCCACAGTACCTAGCAAAAGTAATCCTGGGCAGAGAGACATATATGTATGCACCAAAATACATTGTATGCTCAGTATAAACAATAGGTTTAGTTGTGGCTATTCATTTTTTGACACTGCTCAGAGGCAATACATAAAGTGTTTTAATGCAATTGGAAAAAAACACTCATGTGTATTGCAAAAACGATTATTACTTATCATAACTGATGTGGCTTGCAAGAAAATGCAGACAGTATGCAAGCTTTGCAGATGGAATAATGGCAACTAACAGGAACGTGCCAGAAAACATGTAAAAAGGAGTTAATGTGCCACTTTAATGAAGTAATTGAAGGCCCAGGAGAACATGACTCATAATTTGTGTAGGATGATAGTTGCATCAGAATAACAGAATTCCTGTGCCTTGGCGGTGAACAGAGCTGTGAAAACACCTCCACAAAACCAGTCTTGCAGCTAAGAGGCATACTTACACAACACCCACTGTACTCCCTAAAAACAGGAAAATGTTCCCCCAAAAAATGGGAAACAAGGAATACACCGGCGCCTACACTTTGGTTCTACCCACAAAGCTCCTCTGATATTTTTGAATCAGTGGCCAGCAGAGCAGTGACATAGGAAGGAACATTAATATTACTGCTCGATCTCAAAAGGAATGCTAAGGGGAAAGAACATCTTTTAATACACATAAAGTATCTCTGTTGGCAAAGGTTATTACATTTTTACTCCCTGCAAAATCACTGATTCCAGGTACAGAGTAAAATCTTTTCACAGCCCTGCTTGCAAACCTGACATAGCAAGTGAAATGGAAGGGCATATAAAAACAGCTTTTAGATTTCCCTTCCCTTCATTACCACAGTCTAGACAAAATGCACCAGGGGCATAACGGAGGTTTCTTATGGAGCATCAATGTAAATCACTTATATTTGACTTTTAAGTTAATAGCTACAATGTGCATAGGTCCAAAAGATTGAGTGCCTTCTTCTGTAACTAGGAACTCCTCTTCTGCAATTCCATGTTATCAGTTAAACCAGAGGCATGGGAATGTTCGAGGAAATAAACACAGAACACATGATTATATTGGAAAGTCCTGAGCAGCTGAGCATAGAAAGAAAGAGAAGGTGCCGTTTCCTGAACTGTTACTAGCGTTTCCTATCTTTGGCATACAAACACATTTCCTACACTGTACTGCTGATACGTTTGAGTTGGTTTTGGAAAGTTGCTGATTTGTTTTTCATGTCCAAGGAATGTTCTCCTGTGTTCTACCCCAGTACCCTTCCCTGGTTCCTCTGCTAGCCTCGAATACTAGTTGACAGGGCTCTGTGAAAAGTGAGGGATTGTATCACTAAAACATTCACTGGAATATTTGCATACCCACAATACTGTGAAAGCAAATGAAATGTCATAAATCTACATGTACCCATTTATTTTGCACTGCATTAAAGATTGTTTGCCGCAAACCTCATATTAATATTTGTGGGTAGGATTAAATAAGTGCTCAGTGAAACCGCTTTTGTATAGCAGAGAGTTACTTTATAATTTGTTAATCTTTATGCCCACTGGAACTCTGAAAACTTAGAAAGGATTCATATTGTGTAAAAAGAAGTCTCACTGTTTGAATATCCGTTGCCCTAATACTATGCACTCAGGAGGATAGCTCAGCGGCAACATGCTTGTCTTGGAAGCAAGACGACACAGAGCAACACTGGTTTGATCCCCGGGTCCGCACTTAGAAACCTCTGGGTATTAAGCGCTTTAAAAATAACCTATCATATCATATGCACGACTATTACCAGGCATTACCCATTATCTTTTACAGGTGAAGTAAAATATATTGCAATATTGCTCTCCATTTACAGGCTAATGTAAGCAATGGTAAAGTAGGATACACTGAGCATGACTTTTGCCTACTCAAAATCCTTAAAGGGCAAATTAATATTTAGAATGTGTTAACTTGCTACAAAGTGCTTGTGTAACATATGTACAAAGAATAGGAAGAATGGGAAGAAATTACACTTTCAATTATCCTGCTCACTTACAGTCAGCATCTGATATTTCAGCGGACAGTTGAGTTGCATAGTGTGGATAACACATTTGCTAAGGCACCATGAGTCACAGAAATTCTGGTGTTTGAACGTTATTCATATTACAACAAACAAAGCAATTGGATGTAGGTACAGGTTTGGTAGCCTTTCACTGATCGCAGACAGGCAGCGTCAAGATTGTCTAGTAATATCTAGATGTGACCTTGGGTGGAAGTTAGTTACAAGGAATAAGTACAGTATAATCACGTATAGGAGTCATGGGTTTGAAGGGAAGGTTTTTTGGTAGTGTGCAGGCATATCTTAGATTGTCTGCTCATGGACCCACTTATTCATATTTGTTTTTAACTTAATAAGGGAGAATTATGTTTTTAGGGATCTTTTTAAGGACACACGGGGCACTGTGGGATAATGTAAATAGGTTACACCAGAATAAAATGACTAGTTAGTATAATTTAGCTTTATTAAAAGAGAAAGCAAATGTCTGGTAACTGCTGTGGCTTGTACCTTAATACTTCTTGATGGTTGGAATTGTCGGTGTGCGTTGCTAAAACTCTTCTGAGCAGTACCCCTGTTAAATGGGATATCATATCGTACCTCCTTTATTGTATATATTGGCCTAATCCCAGTCGCTCTGCGAAGAAATCCGTGTTGCAAGGTCCCGACCTTAGATTGACTAGCCACCATTTTAGGTCCATCCGCCATTTTGATTTCCGTTTCAAAGTCACTCTGTGTTCTAAAATGGTGAACAGTGTTTTCCTGCTTGTAACCTAGCCATCCTGACCTTCACGCAGAGTTAATGTCCAAACTGCCCGTAGGCTAAATGTTAGGACCGTGTAATGAGATTTTGTCCTACGTTTGACCTGTAGATTGAGGATTACCTACGGCAACAAGCCAGATCCGCGGACATACATCAAACACAATGTTGTTTAAATACTAAACGTGAACACTTGTTCAACTACATTGTATAAAATGTGTATTAAGGCTTAAATGTTAAATTCGAAGATACACTGTTGCCATTGTGATTTGTTGTGGTACAAACTGGACATAATCCACATGCATATAGTTGGATAAATTAGAGGTGAACTCGGCATGAACCCTAGACTGAAATTATTAACCTGCAGAGGGGCTGGACATTACGATTGAAAACTGTATAAAAGATGCAAATGTTTAGACGTCCAGTACCTCTCACTTCTCACACCAGAAGGGCTGGTATTCACTGTGATGTACTGAGGGCCAGATAGCTATCTGATAATTTGTTTCTTTGTAAACTGTACAGTTATTTGAATAAAGATCTGAGAATCTTTATAAGCCCATGTTTGGTGTATTTCCTTTTGGGGTACTCCGCCTCGATATTTTCTCTTGCTTTTACAGATGGCGCCCGAATAGGGACCCTCAAGATTTATGCCAGCTCGTTGAAGGTTTACGCGGCTATCAGACTGGGATCGGACGGTGTAAAAGGGGGCCTCTTTCTTGGATGAGATGCGACACCTCAACAGCGCTGCACGGCCCGATCCCTGAACGGTGAGCACGCGGTCCAAGTCGGCCTTTTGACTAGGGTCCATATATCGAGGCGGGCAGATTTGCCGAAATCACCACCCACGAGGAACCCTAGTTAGAAAATGTGTATTCCGATCGGACCTCCTTAGGATTTGATCAGGTGAGTCATGAACCGATTCATAAGTATCCTGATAATTTGTTTTGGTGTATTGCACTCGCGAGTACAATTATTGACCAGGTAACACTAGTATTCTGATATGCCTGGGAAATTGTCTGCCTGCTTCAGGGCGTTATTTCGCAGTGACAGACAATCTTTGGAATTTGGCTGACCGGCGTGTACTATGTACTGTAAGCGCGGCATTGGTAGTATAGTATTTAATGATATTTGGCACAGACAAACTAGACATGTTCCCGAACTTCAGTGGCCAATCAATGGTAGTTTTGAAATTCCTCGTATTGAATACTTACAATCCATATTATTGAAGAAAAAGACTAGACCTGTAGCATTCGATATATTACAGAATTGGAAGAAAGAAGCTATGCAGCAGCTTAAGAGTAGAGAAAAGCATGCGCGCCGTCATATGACCAGAATAAACAGTCTGAGTCAGTTAGGAATATGGATAGGGCTTTCTCACTTGGTATTCAGAAAATGTATCCTTCCAAAGACTTTCATGTATCTGATAAACTTATTGACACACTTCTAAATGAACGAAGGCCTGGTGCCACTGCGCCACCTCTGTATGTTCCTCTTCCTGCTGTTATTCCTCCTCCTGTAGCCCTTCCTGCTCCTCCTATTGCTCCTCTTAATGTTCTTCTTCTTCCTCCCGTTGTGCCTCCTCTTGTCGCCGCTCCTCCACCTGCTCCTCCACCTTTGCCTACTGTTATGGGTCCGGTGGTCTCGCCTACTCTCCCTCTTCCAAGTGGTTCTACACCGCTTGTAGTAGATCGGGGAGTGGGATCGAGGGTTGTAACTCGTAATACTGTGTCTTCAGATAAAAAGCGTGAATTAATTGCGTGGGCTAAACAGTGCATGGAGAGGGACGAACAAAATGATGCTCTTGCCACACTCTGTATTTTGGACAATTTTCCTGAGAAAAACATTTTTATTGAATGATTAGGAATTCATTTATGTGTAAGGTGGAATAGGCTAAATTATATAGATCTCCCACAAGGGTTAAGGGATCTGAATACTTTAGCATTCTCTAGAGATACTGTGGAGAAAGTACAAGTGCATGTAAAGAGGGTTTTTGAGTATAGAAAGGAGTTGGAAAGGGTGAAGAATGAAGATGAAGATGGTGAAAGTTTGGACGTTATGTTCGTGCAGAAACGGTTCTTTCCTTGTCGAAAATCGATAAACGAGGAGACACGAATTTGTACGAAAGATGCGATTAGGTGGATCTCAGATATATCGATAACTCCCGTTGAAGTATATGACATGTATAGTCAGTATACGCCGGAAATACAGAGGAAAGTGATACAGGTGATGGTAGAGTACCTGCAGGATGAGTGCGTAAAAAGAAAGATTTGTTGTCCTGCAGAGTTATTGGGTATTTATAAGAGGGCTTTTTCGTTTGACACTTCTTCGGCTGCTTTAGAGCTCGATTTAGCTCTGTTGCTTAGTAAGCGTATGGAGTTGCCTATTTCTCAGTTGCCAATGAGAGAGGTTCCCCCGGCATTTGTCCCAAAAGAAGAGATTCCAGCTAATGCTACAGCAGGTACTGCTGCTCAAGAAATTCCTGCACATTATGTATCGCAGTTCGTTTACTTCCTGTTCTCGAGACAGGAAGTGAACATCATCAAACAATCTATTCCCAATATTAGGAAGAATCCGACAGGGTTCTACAAAGAAATAGAGTCTGTCTTACAATCCTCAGTATTCACCTTAAGTGATATTGATCTGTTGTTTCTCGTACTCCTGCCTGTTGATTTATAGAAACAGATTAGGACTGTAGATGATGTAGCAGGGTTAGGAGATTCATGGGATACTATGGCTAGACTCGATAGAGAAAGGCCAGCTGGTGAGAGACCTCCACATGTAATACTAACTTTGCCTGATCCAAGGAAAATCTGAGGGTGCTACCGAGTTCTTTAACCGGTTCGAACAAGTATTTTCGGATTACAGTGGGCAAGACTTAAGCACAGAGTCTGGGAAACGACTATTCAAGGATACATTTGTGAGTGGATTCCTGCCTGACATCCAGTCAAAAATGATGTCTTCCGAGAGCGCTTGGCAAGCAAAGTCTCAGTCAGAAGTATTGCACATGGCTCAGTACTATGAGAATCGTGTCAATAATGAAAAAGAAAGAGTTGAAAAAAGGAAAGGTGACTTAAAGACAAAAGTATTATTGCAACAAATTATTAGAGGCCCTAGAGGGGGTATTTCGCAATTTAGAGGTCAGTAAGTTCCACAGGGAAATGCGCCATTGGGTCCTGTAACCATAAACCAGTGAGCTTATTGCAGACAAGAGGGTCATTGGCGTGCACAATGACTGATCCTCCAGCAGAGGTCGAATAACGCATTTGGGAATATGGTTAGACGATCCAGAGGTCACCCAGGGTCAGGGGGTCCTGGTAGAAGTCAGTTTTCACAGGATTAACAGCAACCTTTTTCGCAGGACAATCAGACACCAAATGTGTACAATAGAAACATTTTTGATCATCCTTCTGCCGCTTACCTCTCTGAAGAACTTTCTTTCAATGATATTCTGTTTCGCTAGGATTGCCCGAAGTAAAGTTTGGAACCAACGCCTATTCCCGTTAATCAGAAAGGTCCCTACATTGAAATGATAGTGGGAAATAGGAAACATCTATTCTTGATATATACAGGGGCAGAGAAGTGTTCCATTGATCATTCACGGGTTCCAACCATTTCACTGTCAGGGCAAACTAATGTTTCTGTAGGGTTTTCTGGCACACTAGTCGTCTATCCGGTTTCTTCGCCGGTACCTATAACTTTGGGTCCATTTACGGACCACTGTCCATTCCTTTTGACCACGAATTGTGGAGAGAATTTGTTGGGGTTGAATCTGTTGAAAGAATTAAATGCAGTAATTCATTGCTCTTCTGATGGAGTGCGTTTGATGATTTCACCGCAGCAACTTTCTGTCTCCCAATTCTTAACCAGACCTTTGCCGCTGGAATTAAGTAACGTTCCGGAGTGTTTGTGGGCAATCGATGACAATGATGTCAGTGTTTTGCAAATTGAGCCCATTTAGATTATTCTGAAACATGGAGTAAAGTTGCCACGTATTCCCCAGTATAAGATCTTGGTCGATGGTGAGCAAGCTTTGAAATGCATCGTCTCCGATTTTGTGCATCGAGGGGTGATTGAGGAAATTGCAGGTAGTTTGTGCAATAGTCCAATTTTGCCCGTGTACAAAAAAGGCGATCATGCGATTCCTTTCCGTTTTATTATTGATCTACGTGCCATTAAGAAGATCGTTGCTCCACAATTTCCCATTGTGCCTCATGTGACAACAATATTGACCATGATTCCGGCTTCAGCTACTTACTTTAGTGTTGTGGATCTAAAGAACGCTTTCTTTAGTATCCCTATACATAAGGACAGTAGATACTTGTTTGCGTTCACCTTAGGGGGACGCTCATTTACCTTTACTCGTGCACCGCAAGATTACACGGAAAGTCCTAGCATCTATAGTAGGGCTTTGAAAGAGCAGCTCGACACACTTGAGTTGTCCTCCACTTGTACATTGCTTCAGTATGTAGACGATCTTCTCTTAGCTGCTGACTCAGAGAGCGCTTGTAAGGAGGGCCCCATGTTGTTGCTTATTCACTTAGCACAACATGGACATAAAGCTTCGCTTAAAACATTTCAATATTGTCGACAGGCGGTTGCCTATTTAGGCTATCTCCTGTCAAAGAAGGGAAGAAGGTTGATGCCTGAATGGATAAAAATAATTTCTAGCATGTCTGTCGCAAATACACAAAAGGAAGTCAGAGCCTTTATAGGAATGGCTTCTTACTGTAGGCAGTGGATCCTGAATTTCTCCTTAGTGATTAAATCAATGCTGGCTTTGACGAAGAAGGGCATTTCTTCGCCATTACCATGGAACTTGGAACACCAGCAATCATTTGATCTGCTCAAGACTGCATTGTGTTTGGCACCAGTTTTGGGCACACCAAAAATGAAAAGGCCTTGCATGTGCATGAATGTGATGGATGTGCTTTGGCTGTATTAACGCAGGAACATGGAGGGAAGAATAGGCCGTGCGGCTACTTTTCTTCCGCCCTTGATACTGTTGCATGCGCTTTGCCAAGATGTTTGAGAGCTGTCGCTGCTGCGGCTGCGTCCGTAAAACAGAGCGAGGGAATGGTTCTAGGCCATGCTTTAACCCTGATGGTACCTCACTCTGTAGATGTTCTATTAAACAGAACACAAACACAACAGCTCACCTCCGCACGATTAACGAGATACGAATTGATCTTGTTTGGACTGCTCATCCAAATCAAGAGGTGTTGTGTTCTTAATCCGGCTGAACTTTTACGTTTCTCAAAAGATACTGCTTGCAGTGACGAAGAGTCACATGACTGCCTTTACACTACCGAACAAGAGACCAAAGGCAGAATCAATCTAAGAGACATCCCTTTGAACAAACGACAAGGGGAGCTGATTTGTGATGGCTCCTGTTTCAAACTCCCGGATGGTACATCCACAGCTGCTTATGCAATCACCACATTGAGCACGATCGTGGAGACCAAAAGAATCACACATAACTCCGCGCAGGCCGCAGAGATTATGGCATTGAACCAAGCCTGTGAACTTTCCAAAGGGCTTATCGTAAACATATATACTGACAGTCAGTATGCCTATGGGGTGGTTCACAACTTCGGCAGACTTTGGGCAGAAAGAGGGTTCTTGACCTCACATGGCACTAAAATACAACATGGCTCCTTGATAGTACGGTTACTCTCAGCACTTGCACTCCCTACTCAGCTAGCTATTATAAAATGCACAGCGCATCAGAAAATCATAGACAATGTAGGAAAAGCAAATGCTTTCGCCGACCAGATAGCCAAACAGACTACTCTGATCTCTCCTCAGAAATGTATACTTCAAGGGAAGCCACAAATGCCTGTACTTTGGATGAGGGTATCGAATCCATAAAAAACATTCAAGCCGATGCCACGTTAGAAGAATCTAAGAAATGGGCTGAGGGCTTGGGAAAATTGGATGATGATGGGTGTTGGGTGGACAAAGTTGAAGGGAAATGGTTATTGCCTGACGCGTATGTTATGAGGATGGTTGTTATGGCTCATGGTCCTACCCATACTTGTGCTTGTAAGGTCACTAAAATGTTGCACAATGTGTGGGTAAATGACAAAATCCCTAAAGTAACTGAATGCTTCGTTCAGGGGTGTATGATTTGTTTACAGCACAATGTGGGAAAGGGCACATCAACTCCTAGGGATAGTTTTGGTCCACCTTCTGTCCCCTTTCAAGTGATTCATTTTGACTTTATTGAAATGGAGCGTTGTCATAATTTTAAATATGTATTGGTCGTCATTTGTACTTTTAGCAAATGGGTTGAAGCTTTTCCCATCAAAGATGCCACCGCTATGACCACGTCAAAGACCATGCTGAAGGAATATTTTCCAAGATTTGGTCTGCCAAGAGTCATCTGGTCAGACAATGGTCCACATTTTATCGCTGCTGTAATTCTGCAGATATGCGCGGGATTACAGATCGATACACGGTTCCATTGGGCCAGACATGCACAGAGTGCTGGACTAGTAGAGCGACACACGGCATCATCAAGAATAAGCTTGCTAAGACATGTGCCGGCACCAAACTAAAATGGCCGGACGCCTTACTGATCGTATTATTGTCCATGAGGATGACCCCTCAAACTAAGACTGGGCTCTCTCCCTTTGAGATGGTCATGGGTAGGCCAGCTAACATTTGGAATCTCCCAAAGCCCCGTTCTTTACGAGATGTCGAAAAATGTACTTCTTTCTGACTACTGTGGCCAGTTAACTAAAAATCTGTATTTGATTTATCACCAGGTGCAAGAGGCTTTACCTGTTAGATACGAGGGCCCCGGTCACAGCATACGGCCGGGAGACTGGGTCCTCACAAAAGCATTTGAGCGATCATCTTGCCTTGTACCTTGTTGGGGGGGCCCCCACCAGGTCCTCCTGGTCACACTGACGGTGGTGCGGGTAGCAGGCAAGAAGAACTGGATCCACGTGTCCCACATCAAGAGAATTCTGTGCCCCATGCCACACGCTACAGAAGATACAGAATCCCTTATCAGTACTGCAACCAACGATCACAAAGCAGTAAACAGCATTGAGAGTGCGTCAGAGACTCTCCCTGAGCCCGTGGGGCCTGGGGAAACAGCCATTTTACCTCCACACTCTCCAACAGTTCCATCTTTTGAATTTTTTCCAGATCTTGCATCAGATCCTGTTTTGTATTTGTCGCTTCCAACTGGAAGTGACGACACGTTGTTTACAGATCACTCAGTACCAGGAGTCACAAGGTACAATCTGCGTCCGAGGAAATAGACCTACTGCACGGTTCGGCTGTGCCATCGAGAAAATCATCAAAGAGCTTGCCTTTTTGGCCCGATCATTTGTATATAAGGGGATTCTGTTGGCTAGGGTTTGAGAAAGGACTAAGAAGACGCTCGGCCTGGAGGTCGCCAGCAAATAAACCTTGGTGCAAATCGTTTGAAGAATACAGTGCCTGCAACCGCTCCTGCTCGTACGGAATCGATAAGAGACAGTGTGACAAGGCACAGAAAGGAACGATCGAATGTGTGGGTCCCAAAAACGTATTGTTTTTTAGTGATAATGTTAACTGGTTTTACAATAGTCATTGCTTTAGGATTGTGGTGTCTGGAAGAAGTACAGCCGCTTGAAAATGTGTTACCCACTGAAAATGTACCCACTGTTTCTACTCTATTTGTGCATCTGCACACTCTATCTCCTAGAGACTCTCACCACAGATGGAGTTACCAGAACAACACTCTGCTATTCATTATGAATGCTACACATGCCATTTTTAATAGGTCCAACTGTTGGGTTTGTTCACATTTACCGCAACATGGAGGATAAGGGGCAGGGTTGGTATATTCATCCTTTACCTTTGACAACTGCTTGTTATGCTTCTCTAAGAGCACTAGTCTTTGGCCGATGGAATGATAGCATCTCAGGGAATTTTGATGGAACTAACTTAAATGATTTTGAGAAACGCGTTCTAACGCCCCTGGGATGCTCACTCTTTGCGAATAGGAGCAAGCCAAATATTGCTTCTATTAGGCCTTCTGACAGACTGTCCCGTCCTTTTCAATCCTTGATCTCTTTTAAGATGGCTCCTATAGGCAATATGGATGCCATGCCTCCTTCTCATACTGTTAACCACAGCCCTGATTCAGTTTCTTTCTGCATACAGAGGAATGGTACTCAGTCGATGTGTGATTTTAAGGGTTGCGCCAACGTTGCAAATTTGACTAGTGAGGACAGACCTATGTATGTAGGCGAACCTGTCTACTTTGTTTGCGGTAATGTAGCATTTCCATGGTTACACAGGGATTGGCAGGGGACTTGTTATTTAGGGATTCTGCTACCCGGGGTATTTATTGCTAGCACTATAGAAGTTTCAAAGGCTCGTCCACGACGAGACGAGAATGGGGACACACAAATTCTGGCCGACGTAGCTAAATCTGTTGTGCAATTTTGGGGACAAATACTGAACTCAGAAGATATCAGGAGACTAGTGAGAGTACTGGAGAGGACCATCAACCGCACCACTGACATACTCTATAATATGACGTTAGAACAGAAAGCAATAAGGCTAGTGGCACTTCAGAACCGGATGGCATTGGATGTCATTCTGGCTGAATGTGGTGGGGTATGTAAATTAGTGGGGTCCGCTTGCTGCATTTTCGTGCCAGATTCCTCCCCAACGATTTTCTGAGCAATTCCAAATCTGCACGTCCTTAGTTCAGAAGTGCATGTTCCCGAGGGAAATTGGGATCTTAGCGCTTGCTTCTGGGACTTCTGCGATCTTGGGGATGGAAGCTACTTTTGGTCTTGCTGATTATTTTAGGTATTTTTCTGTTTCTCTGCTGTTGTTATACAATGTCTTCCTTTTATGTGTTTGATGGTAGGATGATGTTGTGCATGAGTGATAGGTGCATTAGGGAACAAGGTATATGCCCCCAGAGAGAATATCTAACACATTTGTGCTGAAGGAAATTTTTGTTTCCAACCTCATTGCAAATGATATCTCCGATAGTGATTCAGGATGCATGGACATTGAGACGTGGAGTTACTCGTGAAGTGGCTAGAAGTAGTTTAGCGCTTGCCTTAGGCCAAAAGGAGGGTTTGTTAAACGGGATATCATATTGTACCTCCTTTATTGTATATATTGGCCTGAGCCCAGTCGCTCTGCGAAGAAATCTGCGTTGCAAGGTCCCGACCTTAGATCGACCTAGCCGCCATTTTAGGTCCATCCACCATTTTGATTTCCGTTTCAAAGTCACACTGTGTTCTAAAATGGTGGACAATGTTTTCCTGCTTGTAACCTAGCCATCCTGACGTTCGCGCAGAGTTAATGTCCAAACTACCCGTAGGCTAAATGTTAAGACTGTGTAATGAGACCTTGCCCTGGTACAAAACTGGACATAATCCACATGCATATAGTTGGATAAATTAGAGGTGAACTCGGCACAAACCCTAATTATTAACCTGCAGAGGGGCTGGACATTACGATTGAAAACTGTTTAAAAGATGCAAATGTTTAGACGTCCAGTACCTCTCACTTCTCACACCGAAAGGGCTGGTATTCGCTGTGATGTACTGAAGGCCAGATAGCTATCTGAATTTGTTTCTTTGTACAGTTATTTGAGTAAAGATCTGAGAATCTTTACAAGCCTGTGTTTGGTGTATTTCCTTTTGGGGTACTCAGCCTCGATATTTTCTCTTGCTTTTACTCCCCGAGGAAGCTAGGCAAGCATACAAGCGTACAGCTTAGAAGGAACATTGGTAGCCAGCTATCCAGATTTGGATTTGACTGCATTATTTCAAATAATGTTACCAGATTGGACGGTGTTCTGCTGTCAAGTTAGGCAACATCACTAAAACAGCATATATATGACTCAATACATTTCAGTAAATACTTGAAGAAAATGCATTTTTCTGGAATCGATGAAACCATTGGGTTCGAAATTTTGAGTCTTAGTGCCACTAGGTCATGGATTTTAAATTTGCTGTACAAATGAAATATGAATTGATTAATGGAAAGGAATAATATTGAGGGAAGTGTGTTAACTTCACTTAGTGGAGCTTGTGAATTTCATTGAGAGAACTTTGCTTCTTTCTGAGAGACGTGTGTGCATCCCATTGAGGGAGCACTGCATCTTTCTGAGGGTAGCGGTGCATCGCCTCGAGGGAAATGAGAATCCTTCTGAGAGGAGCTTGTAGATTCCATTGAGAGAGCTATCATCTTTCTGAGAAGAACTTATGCAATCCTTGTAGGGAGATGTATATCTTTCTGAGCTGATTTCCCATTGAGAGAACTCTGTATCTTTCTGGGGGAAGCATTCAGATAAGGAGCTCCTTATGGTAGTTGTTCTATCTTCTGGGAGCATCTTCTCCATCCCTTTGAGTGAGCTGTTTATCTTACTAAGAGAAGCTTGTACAACCCATTGAGGGAGCATTGGATCTTTTTCATTCAAAAGGCCTTGGGTAGTTCAGTGAGGGAAGTGTTTGTGATTCTCACCAAACTTTGCTTTTGCATTCCTGAGTTGAGAGTGTGCATTGGATTGAGGAAGCTATTGCTCATTTTTTTATATAAGCATGTGCATCCAATGAGGGAGCTGTACATCTTTACTAGAGGAACATCTGTTATGGGGGCTGTGGTTCTTTCAGAGAGGAGTTTATGCATCTCACTCAAAGAGGCTTCGGAATTTCAGTGAGGGAAGTGCTTGTGGTTCTCACTGAATTGAGCTTTTGCATTTCTGAGTTGAAGTCAGTGGCGTAGCGTGGGCCCCTGCAGCCCCCGCGGTGTGGGGGTCCCATGTGCCAAGCTGCTGAGGGGGGGCCGGGGCCGCCCCCCACAGCAACGCGCGGCTGGACTGTGCCTGTGTCTACTGCCCACTCTACTATGGTGGCAGGCAGGCAGCAGACACAGGCCAACAGCAGGCTCAGGCAGTCAGGCACTGGCATGCACAGTTTAGGAAAAAGGCAAGCACTGCCTGATGAGCAGCATAAGCGCTCAGCCCTTCCCAGCCGCACCCTGACACTGACTGACAGAGGCGAAGGATGAGGATCCAGTCGCCAGTGCTGCCTGCTGCCTCTTTGTTGTAGGGACGGGCGCAGAAAGCATTTCCAGGCCGCTTTGTTCAACAAAAACATTCAAGATGACACGCAGACAGACCAAACAACCACTCTAATAGCAGAATAAAAGATTAAGACAAGGTTAACTCGATTCCTACCGTGTTTTTGTTGCTGTCGTGCTTCGGTCCAAACAAACCCCTTTTGAAAGGACCCCTGCTATCGTTCAGCATGCCCTTTTCTTCTTCTATGTGTAACAATTCATTCCAAAGATTTAAAATGGTAGCAAATGTTGCTTTCATTTGTTCTGTGGATGTTCTAAAAAAAAACACCTTTGTAGGTTTTAAACCTTTCACGGTCGTCTCAGCGTTTTATCCTTCTGCAGTTGATTGATTGAGTAACACTGAATTGGGTCATAGTAAGCACTAATGTTACAACGCTCCGAAGTGGAAGGAATCTGATATGAATCGCTATGTAATATGGGGATATATGTCTATTATTTTTTTATTGTTATTCATTATTATTACAATAACACAATTCTAGTCAGCTGCCGAGGGAGCAATGAGCATGGGGCAAAACAGTGCACTAAATTCTTAAAAATCTGCCCACATTGCTAGGAATAAGGGGGTTGCCAAAGGAAACCCAACTTGGGTGACGTAAACCCTCCTAAGAAACTTTCAAAGGTGGTAATCAGTTACACTTTGCTACTTTGAATGATTGTTCTGCTGTCAAACACTCCTCTGACATCTGTCTCCTTCTCGAAGACTTTGACCTCAATTATTTATTTATTTATTGTTGTTTTTAGTTCATAGAAGACAAAAAGATAAATACATAAAACCTCATAAAATGACTTCAGTTCTTTTATCATTCACATTAATAATGAATCATTAAAGATTGCTTCGGTCATCAATACAATTTGTTCATAATAATCATTAATAATCACCTTATAACATCATTACAATCACAAGATGACTTACACTCATACATCTATAAGATCAAACCACCATACTGATTTCTAGCAGATAAAATCCTCAATGTCCTCGCCCTTACCGAGACGTGGTTAGATGCCAGCTCCCTCACTGCTCTTGACACTCTTTTTTCCTGGGGTCTACAAACTCCTCTCCAAACCTAGGCCCAACCAGTCCAGAGGTGGAGTGGCTACGTTTTCTCAGAGTGAGTCCCTTCTTCTATCATACCTACTCAATCCTACATCTCTTTTGAATGCCTTTTCTGTGGGCTCGGGGTCTCACCCACTCTCTCACTCACCTTTGCTACCATCCATACACCCCCTGGCCGTATACCCCTCATCCTCTCTGAATGCGCTGATCTCAACTCCTTCCTCTTGACCTCCACCTCCAAACTTCTCCTCCTCAGTGACTTCAATATCTACCTCGACTCACCTGAATCAGTCACCTCATGGTTCTGTGACCTCTGTGACTGCCTCTCTCTTACTATTCTTCCTTCCGGTCTGACCCACTCAGCCGGACACACTCTGGATACCTTCATCTCTGGTGACATCCCTATCTCTAACCAGGTCACTATCCCCCTCTCCTGGTCCGATCACGTCCTCCCCTCCACCCACCTGGCGCCCCTCAGCCCTCTGTCCAAGCCGCATACTGCACTGCCAGCCTCCTTCGCTGTCATTTGACCCATGAAGCGAGTGATTATAGGTCAACGTTTTGACTCAAAAGAGTCGAATGACAAAAGGGTTGAGTCAATTCGACCTAAAAAAGGGTTGAATATTATTTTTATTTTTTTTGGTGGGGTCCCACCCTCAAGCCCCTGTTTTTGGTGTAAAAACACTTTTTTTTACATATACTAAAGCACCAAAAAAAATATATACATTTAAAAAAAAATGCGATCCTTTTGTTTTCGGTCAAATTGACTCGACCCTTTTGTCATTCAACCCTTTTGAGTGGAAACTCGAGTGTCAGTCGCTGCCTTTGCCTCAACTCCCCGAAAACCTTCACCTCTCCATCTCCAACACCCTTTATCTCCTTGCCCCTGTCATGAGAATCTGGCTGAATTTTGCCTCCAAGCAAAATGGAAGGTAAGACTCTGATCTAGCTTCTCTGAAACGTAATTGCAGAGGTGCTGAACGGAAGTGGCAGACTTTGGGTTCACCCTCCGGCAAACTGGCATGTCACCTACTCCAACAGAAATATCGCTTCTCTATCCACTCCAAGAAGAGGGCTCACATCCAAGCCTGCATCTCAGGAGCCACCAACAACATGGATGAACTTTTCAAAATCTGCAAGGAACTCGCCAATCCAACTGCAGCCTCCACCTCTCTCCTTCCTTCCCAGGCTCTTTGCACTGCTTTGTTCTCCCATTTCACATCTAAAACCCAGGACATCCAGTCTTCCTTTCCCACCACCCCCATCTCCACTCCTGTCCCTGCTCCCCTGCCCCCCTTGGCTCCCCTCGCTGCACCCCTGCACTCTCCTCCCTCCGGCCCATAGCACCAGATGTGGTTTCTAAAGTTGTCTGCTCTATGAAGGCCTCATCCAAACAGGTGCCCTCGTGCTCTTCTAGAACCTTTAGGGACAACCTTTCCTCTCTCATTTCTGGCTCTTGTCGAGTTCTGTAACCACTCATTCACCACTGGCTCTTCACCCCTTTCAATCAAGCATTCCCTTGTGCACCCCCGCACCTCCTCCTAAAAAGGCTGCCTGTTGACCCTTCCTGACCAGCTAACTATCACCCTATCTCTACCCCCCCTTCCTGGGTAAACTCTTGGAAAGGTTGGTCCTCCCCCAATTGATACCTCATACTGAATTTGTTGGTTGCCTCCGTGACCATCAATCTGGATTCTTGGTATCCAGAGGCACGAAACTGCTCTCCTGAACACCCGTGAAGACATGCTTGCAAATCTTGACTCTTAATCTGCTGCTGTTCTCAATCTTCTCAACCTCTCGTCCGCCTTTGACAACGTCAACCATTCTATCCTCATAGAACAGCTCTGTGATACCCTCGGCATCAAGGACCAGGCACTGGATTGGCTGACATCTTTCCTCACTAACCGCCCTTCCCAGTTGCAACTTAGCCCTTTCTCCTCCTCCACCTCACTCTCTATCTACGGTGTCCCCCAGATTATATCCTATTGCCATGGCTCTTCAATATCTATCTCGTCCTTCTTGCTCAGTTGATCTCTTCATTCTCTCCTCATTTCCAGTGTTATGCTGATGACAAACAGCTTTCCTTCAAACTTCCCTCTACTACCTCCTTTTCACCATCTCTCATCCCTGATTGTCTGACTGCCATCCAGGCATGGTGTGTGGCTAATGATCACCCTCCTTGGGCCCTCTCCCCTCACCATTCTGTGAGGCCAAAAACCTTGGGGTCATCTTCGACTCCACTCTCTCCTTCACCACTCACATCTTGACCTTACCAAAAAGGCCCACTTCCAGCTTCAACTCTTTAGAGGCATTCTTCCTTTGCTCACCTTTCCCCAAAAGCTCAACGTCTCCAGAGCTCTGGTCCTCTCTGGGCAAGACGACTGCAACAGCCTATTCCTCAATCCCCTCCTTTCCTCTCTACACTACCTTCAGATAATCCAGATTAGGGCTGCAAGAATTATCCTTGGCCTCAAGCCCAGGGACTGTATCTCTCCAGCCCTACCATCTCTCCACTAGATCCCGGTGGCCGTGAGGATCCAATTCAAGACCATCTGCATCATCCACAAGGCTTTCTAGGGCCTGGGTCCATGCTATCTCCAACCTTTCCTCCCTAAATACTTCTCTGCTAGAACCCTCCGCTCCTCTAACTCCAACTCTCTGCTTGTCAAACGCTTCTCCAAGCAGAGAGTGTGGGGCAGATCTCTCTCTTCAGCCGGTGCCTCTCTTTGGAACAGCCTCCCTGCCCCTCTCAAACTTGAACTGGACCTCCTTACGTTCCGGAAACCTCTCAAACCCATGCTTTTTCTCTACATCTTTCCCTCTTTCCCAGCCCTGCTAATCACCCTACTGCCGCTGAGACTGGCAGCCTGGTCTATCTTGGATCCCATAGGTTACCAGGCCTTCTACTTAGTCAACACCAGCACCCTCCCCCCACTGCACTGGCAGCCTGCATCCCACCCTTGGGTTTCCTCTGCCCTAGCACTTAGCCAGTGGCTTCCTCCCTGGCTCCCCTGGCACTTCCTTACCGAGCTCCCACCAGCACTTGTCCATACCTGGCTTCCTCCGCACACCCCCTGCCCTTCTCCTCACTGCACTTGCACGTCCGAATGGCACAAGGCCTAGTAGGACCACAATTGTATATTTACTGTTTTTGTGACTGTTATTTAATCCCCTGTTCCCTCCGCACTCTGCCTTGTGCTGACTGGAAACACAATTCTGTTATATAGGCGCCTAACAAATACCCAATGAAATAGATAACAAATAAAGAAGTTGAAGAATTATATCATTTGTAGAGAGTGCTGCCTACTGAGTCTTACAAGTCACTATTGAAAGTGTTGTGATGTTTCAAGCACACTAAGGATTTCATTCCAAGTCTGGCGGTCTGGAAATAATGGTGCCAGACTACAAGCATGCCTGCAGGGGGCGTTGCTCCCGGCAGGTCTGACCTGCCGGGGCACCGGCCACGACAGGCATGGTTTTCACGGAAGCACTGGCGCCGTTAGTAACGGCGCCAGTGCTTCCGTGTCCCATTCCCTTGGAGATTGTCCGCCGCCTGACATCCCGGGCTACCGGGACTTTCCCCGGAAGCACCGGTGGGTTACCACCAAACTCGTAATGAGGCCCTAAATCAATATTTTCACTCCTCCGCACACGCCGACACACACTTTATCTGACAGTGATGCAGATGTTGGCTGTGTTCTCGAATGTGTCTTCACAAAGCCAAGTTTGTCAACGCCTTGCACGATTGCTGAAAGTACCATGATAAGAGCTGCTGTGATTCGTGAGCTGTCACCACTTCCTCTTGTTCTTCACTCAGTTCCCCAACATTCTCCCTCAGGTATATGATTATCAATGATGGTATATAGTGACCTCCTCTTATTGGAAACAATGAGGGGATCAACTGAACCCATTTCATTCCCCCATAGCAGACCACCTTATCATTAAGTCCCAAATACTACAACTGCTTGCCAGAAAACATCCTGTCTGCTTGATCTGCTACCCATTTCATCACTGAATGGCTGCAAATGCAGGTGTCCAGTATCCTGTCACTTAATTTACCTCCATGTCTCTCTTCCTCGTCCCAATACTAATTCATGAAGGGGCCTTGCCCGTTCTCAGTTTCTGTACCAAAATGGCTAGAAGTGGAGCAAATTTGCAGGGGCATATGGCGGTAGGCGTGGTCTAGGCATGGTCTAATTTGGTGGGCGTGGTGTAACTATGTTGGGGCAGAGCATTGGGGCCCCCATCGGGAGCTCTCCTTAGGGGGGGGGGGGGCACACTCTGTATTTCTTTGAGGAAGCTGTGCATCTTTTAGAGTAAAGCTTGTATAACGTACACATTAGAAATCACTATCAAAGAATGCGAACGTAGGTTAAAAGCAGAAGACACCATAAGTAAAAACAGTATCCTTAGTTGATTCATTAAAAATATACATGATTATAATGCAACAAATACATGTACTAATCTGACCACACTAGTCGATAAAGTGCAAGTGTAAACGTACACGGTAACATTGCATCATCAAAAAGCCTGCTGTGTAGTATAAATTCCAGGATTTTTGTGGGGTGCGTTCGATATTGGGTTAAACTTCCCTCAGGAACCAACAAACCTCATCACTAACAACCAACAACGAAATTGGTGGCAATCACTTTACACCGCTAGGCTTCATGAGTACTGTCTTCTCAGCCATGCTCTGTGGGGGAATTTTGCTACCATATTAAGCAGTATTTCCTCATCTGTTCTGTAGCGTAAGGTAATGCTTTTAATGTGCGTCGTACCCTGAAGGCAATTAACAGCGGTTTCAAATACATTTTTCTCAGGTTCAAATGTACAGTGAAAATTAGCATGAAGTGAGTTTCATCCTCCCTAGTATCTTGACAGTGGTAATATTTGTCAGATACTTGAGGGTCCCAAATATGTAACCTCTGAGCCAACAGCAGGATCCCAATCCAGAGCTTAACATACAGGGATCTTGCAATTCTCTGCTTTACATAGTCTATTTAGCTTTCAAAGTCTACTTCCATTTTCTGGCCCAGTAATTGCTTAGTAGGCTTGTGCCCTCTACCCTAGTTAGGGCCTTCCCTTCCTGTCCTCTATTTCAAATATTGCTTCTTTGATCAACTGTTTTGATGCCATACTCAATAAGTCGGGCGTACCCCATAATTCCATGTGCTTGGTTTCAGAGCATAACATTTTCACATGTTGGCACCATTGCAAATTTTTTCCCCTTTCATCAGTTAGTATGGCTTTCAGGTCATTTCTGTCGTCCACCGGCTCTGGTGAGCTCCGAACGCTTGCCTGATACAGGAGGGGTCTCATTTGGCCATAATGCTGATGTTATGTAGATTAAGCTCCATGAGCAAGGGGATTGTGGGGGTGCTCATTTAGAGTCCTAGTATGTTTTTTAAGAAGCTATTTTCAGCTATTCACAGTGGTTTGGCTTTCATGAAGTCCAAGAGTTCTGCACCATATCGTGCCAACTGTCGAGCTTGAAGTTTATAGGCTTCCAAAGTGACTCCAACTGCCCAATCTCCTTTGTTCCTTGCAAATCTTGCTACAGCATCACTGTATTTGGTCAAGACCATCCCAGCCTTTTCCACCTGTTTTACCCCAATACCATGTGAAGTAACACAGATTATGAAGTTCACCCTCTTTGTTGAATGATAGATTGATGGGTTTACTCCTCTTTTTGCTGAGAACCATCGGTTTATATTTAGTGTGATTAATGGCAAGGCTATTATCATCTACACATTGTTTGAAGAGGGAGATTTGTTTATGGAGACCCGGGGGGATGAGAGAGAACAACACAACATCATCCGCAAACATTAAAACAGGGGATTTTGCTTTGTGTAGAACAGTCACATCTGTATCATCAGCCATTAATCATCAGCCATTAATTTTGCAATTGCATGATTTATGAATATGCAAAAAAGTATGGGGTGAGTACCCAACCCTGTTGTACACTTTGTTAGATTAGGAAGGGTCAGGTGAGCATCCCGGAGAGCCCTCCTCTAACCATGACTTTTTAGATGCAACTAGAACCTTTGACGGAGGACACAGTCCAAAGCTGTCAATAGGTAAATATAAACTAAATATAAGTTCCTTAAGGAAAGGTATTTTTCAATTAAGTGCCAAGGGCAAGTATGCTCGTCCTTTCTGCATAGACTTGCATAAGGGGTTAAGGTCAGCCTAGAGCACTGATCTATTGTACTGATCCCTGCCTGGCAACCCACCTGAAGGTGGTGTATGATCTTGCTCTCGCCGTCCATGCTTCAGGTTTGCAGGATCTTCCCTCCCCCCTTTTTATAGATAGGGAGTATTTCGGCACTTGCCCATTTATCGGTCAAGTTTAAGGTCAGAATAGCACCAACTACCTGTGTCAGATAATGGTTATCCCCTTTTTTAATAGATCCACAGGGATTTTATCAGACCTAGGGACCTTGTTGGATTTCTCTGTATCTATTGCTTTTGCCATCACAGAGACTAAGAGGACCAGTGGAATTTAATCCATCTCACTTAAGGCCTCTACGGCCTGCTTGACTGCTGCCACATTTGTACACCCTTCAGAATAGAGATTCTTAAAGTGGTTAAACCACCTTTCCTCTGAGATGTTGTCATGTAAAGTGTATATCTCATTCTCTTGCCCTTGGTTAACCAGCTGGCAAAATGTGGCAGTGTTGTTATTAGATATTGCATCTAGAAGATCGTCCAATAGCTTGATGGTTTAATCTTTTTTCTTGGCTGCAGCAACTTCCTTATAGGACCGCCTTGCTACGCTCAGGATTTCTAGTCCTTTCCTGTTCACATTTCTAGTACATTGAATCAAAATTTCTTTAGCTTGCCTACACTCTCTATCATAACAGCACATGCTGTTAGTTGCCTGATACTCAACCTGTCTGACAGCCTTGGTTACTAGTGGTGCTGTCTTTCCCATGTTAGCAATACAAGGTATCGTCTCAGGGTGTCTTCTGATTGCCACATTTTAATTCAATAAATGGTAGAGATGCTTGATAGATCCTGGAAATAACTCCCTTTTGTATCTAATTCCTCTCATTTGACAACCCTTCTAACTACTTTTGGTATCACCATATCATGCTCCTCAGATTTACTTGATTGGGCATGGTGTAGCTGTAGTGAGAGACGAAGAGGGTGGTGGTTGCTTTCGCCTCTTAGGTGCACCTTCAACCTACTGACGAACCCCCAACTCTCCATGCTCACAGCATGTAGTCAATATGACTAATGTGATTGCCAGAAGCAAGGTTTGAGGTTAAGTGATTCCCAAATTTGGGCCAACACCATAGCATATATATGCAGATTTTTAAGTGTGTCAACTATGGGATCCAGGATGTCCCAAGCTAAACCTTCATTTTCAAGGACCCCCCTCCAATATCTCCAGTGGTTCATATTGGAGCATAAATCCTCTTTTATAATTTTGTGGTTTGAATTTCTCCAGGATTCTAATCAGGCTTTGAAACATGTAACCCTTTTCCAGGGTTCTATCACCTATAAACGTTAAGTAGCAGGATTTATGCCCATTTCCCAATTTTATGTGAAGTTCTTGCAGGTCCATATTAGTATTGGTGACCTGCTTGATGCATACCCCTATTGAAGATTTTATCCATGTGATTAAGCCTCTGCTTGGTCTTCCCTCCGGCCCTTCTGGCCTAGGTTGCAATAAGATACATATCCCTGTAGATTAATTGGCCGTACTGCACAGGTTTCTTGAAAGCAGATTCTGAGTAATTCGACCATCTGCACGGGTAGTGTGCGCTCGCCTGGGCTTTTTTGATTTATTGATAATGAAAATGAATAATGGGAGATCAACCTCCAAAAATGTGTAAAGCCATTCCGCACACATTTGCTCTGCTCACCACATAAAACGCATAGTCACGTGTACTCCAGGAGGACACAGCCTACAGGTGCCGTCCTCCCATGTCATCTTCAGCTAGAATGTGACAGCCACGGTACATCAAAGCATCTCAAGAAGGGGGAAGGCACACCTTCCTCTGGCCATGGGCAGCCTAGTTGAAATATCAAAGGCTCCATGGATCTGCTTTCCTATTGTTTGGTTCGGCTGGTGGCAGTACATACTAATGAGAGATAATGAAGGCAAGCCGGTGGAAGGGGCTTGGTTGCCAGACAGAAAACAGGAACGTGGGGCTAACACCACTTTGGTATGCAATGTGTCAGCTTGAAACTAGCTCCCACCCCTCTGTATTAAGGGCAGAGAAAGGCATGTCTGGGTCCATCAGTTAGCGTAGGTACCGCTGCAGAGCGGACCCCTTTCAGAGGGGAGAAGTATGTGATTTGAGGGAGAAAGGAAATCTGCTCTCATCACAAACTTCAAGGGAGACCTGCGTTTTAATATACAGTCACAGAGGGCTCAGTGAACCAGAGAGACACTTTGATCTACAACAAACACTAAAATTGGTGGGACTTCGGTATAGGTTGTCACCCCTTACATTTCCTCTTGCAGAGCACTCTGGTCCTGACCTCATGCATAACAGAAGATTGCTGGTGGGGATACAGGATTGGTTCATTAAGGTAGGCTTAGCCTGCACTAATCACTGGGGACCATTTGGCTTTAAAAGAGGGCTGTATCCCTGTTATGTACAAAGGGAGGCTTTCACATAACCAGTAGTTTAAAGGTAAAGAACCTTTTATTTGCAAGTTGATGACATAAGACGACCCCCAGCAGGAGGAGTACAATCTTCCCACTAAGGCCCTGCTTCTTCACTGGCTCTCCTTGGAACCCTGCTACATAAGATGCAGTTCTATGTTCTATAGTATCTAAGTGACAATAGACATAGTGAAGGAAATATTATACACTCATGGTTTAACAGGTAAACATTGGAAACACTGCACATCCTAACACCTCTCCTCCTTAAACATAACAAGTAACTGTGTGGGTGAGGACCCACTAAAATTGAAACCTGTAAAACACATATTGAACAACTGAAATTGAAACCTGTAAAATAAATATTATACACTCGTGGTTTAACAGGTAAAACATTGGATGCGCTGCAAGTCCTGGCACAAATCAAGAGCATAGATATATGACATCTAGTGGTTGATTAGGTAGAGTCACAAGAAAGTCCCTGTCTCCAACTAACTGAAGACAAATTAACATTGAAACGGAAAAGCCACCCTTTCCTTATTCCAAATAGCTCCTCCTTTGACCAACACTGACGAACCCAAGTCTTTCACAACTTGCTTGGGTTCAGAAAACAACGAGGCTCCTTTACGAACTTTGGTGGGGAGCTTGACTTTAATCCAATCACCCTCTTTGACCTTGAGTTCCCTACAACAATTCTTCTGATCATACCTCTCCTTGGATCTAACTCCAGCTTCAAAAATTCTCCTTTTTACACTCTCTAGATCCATATCCACCATTTTTGATTTGCCCATCCAACCTGGACATAAATGAGTATTTGGTTTTCTTCCTCTCAAGATCTCAAATGGACTCACGCCTGTGACACTATGGGTAGTTAGCCTATACTGGAACGTGCGTTCCATCACTGTTCTCACCCAATCTCCTCCAGTAGCCACCGCTATCCTAATAGCCTCCATCAGAGTCCTATTAAATCGTTCCACACACCCATTACTCTGGGGATGATATAAAGAAGTATTCACCTGCTCAATCCCATGATTCTCTAAGAATTCTTTAAACTCTCTGGAAACAAGTTGGGTCCCATTGTCAGACAAACACTTTCTTGGAAACCCTTCTCTCCAAAACAGTTGTTCCAAAAATCTGATTATACTACTACTGGATATGTCCTTGAGTACACATACCTCCGGCCATTTTGATAATAAATCTATGACTACTAATAGGTAGCTATCTCTGCCACCACCAATATTAAATGGACCGAGGAGATCCAACGCAATTTCGTCCCAAGGGACACGCGGGGACTCCCTCACTACCATGGGAACTTTTTGCACTTTCAAGCCTTTGTTTCCCTCAATACATTCCACACAGTCTTTGACTTGTTCCTCTATGTCCTTGTCGATACCAGGCCACCAAAATTCAGACCTCACAAGTCCCTTCGTCCTGGCCAGACCTAAATGCCCAACATGGGCCAACTCCAAGACAGACTTCCTCATACTGACTGGCACAACCATCTGGTGACCCTTGTATAAATAACCATCCTGAATCCATAGCTCCTCCCTCACTTTGGCAAAACCATTCATCTCGCCCCTGTGGCTCTTAATTTTACCTTCTGCAACCAGAGCAAGTACTCCTTGATATACAACATCCTCCGTGCAAGACACATCCCACTCACTTTTCTTTAATGTTTCATGCACCTGGAATATTTCTGCACTCTCCTCTGAACTTGTAAAGTCACTATCGTCAGAAATTTCCCTCTGGACAGATCTAGACAAGGCGTCTGCAACCACATTAACCTCCCCCTTTACGTGGAGCATGGTATACTGTAACCCTTGCAATGCCGTGACCCATTTCATAATGCGTCTTGACACTCCCTCCAAACCACCTTTTGTAAAAATTCCAACCAAGGGTTTATGGTCAGTGCAAATGGTGAAACTCCTCCCCCACAAGAATCTTTTAAATTTCTCGACACCCCAAACGCATGCTAGAGCCTCCTTCTCAATAACTGAATATCTAGATTCTGGGCCCTTCAAAGACCTGGACGCAAAAGCCACAGTCTGTAAACCTGTCTGATCCTCCTGCATCAGAACAGCCCCAACACCATAATCACTGGCATCAACAAAAAGCAATGTGGGTTTACTTTCCTCAAATATTTTCAAAATGGGAGCATTGACAATAGCCTCTTTTATCATCAAAAATTCTTTCTTGCACCGGTCACACCATTTAAAAACGACTCCCTTGCGAGTGAGAAATCTCATATTCCTCGACATTTCTGCTAACCCCTTGACAAATTTGCCGTAAAACTCCACCAGTCCCAAAAATGATAGTATGTCCCCTTTAGACTTAGGCTCCTCCATTCTTTTTATGGCCTCAATAGCCTCCTCCTTGGGTCTAACCCCTTCCCCAGTGATCTCATGACCCAGGTACACCACTTTGTTGGCTTTAAAAGTACATTTTTCCAAGGCAACGGTGAGGCCTGCCTCCTTCAAAATATCCAAAACTCTTTTCAAACGAACATCATGCTCCTTCTCATCGCTCCCACATACAAGAACATCATCCTGATAACACATCACCCCTTTTTCACCCCCAAGTAATTTATGCATAATACTCTGAAACACACTTGCGGCTGAGACCAAACCAAATGGCATGCGAACACACCTGAACAATCCAATCGGGGTGATGAAGGCGGTGAGATCCCTGGAATTAGGGTGCAATTCAACCTGATGGTAGGCCGATTTAAGATCTAGTATGGAGAACACTTTTGACCCAGCTACTCCCACCATCAGATCATCTATTCGGGGAAGGGGAAACCTGTCTGCCACAACCATGCTGTTTAGATGTCTAAGATCTATACAGAGCCTCAAAGACCCATTGCCTTTTCTGACTACAACTATAGGACTGACCCATTCAGATGCTTCTATCTTTTCAATGACACCATCTCTTTCCATTCTCTTGAGTTCTTCCTCTACATCTCCTCTAAGAGCAAGAGGAATAGTTCGCAGTTTTGCAATCTTAGGGACAGCTCCTTTCTTTAGGCGAATTACATGTACAAAGCCCTTGAGACACCCCAATTTCCCAGATAACGTGGTTTGTATCTCTGTGGGCTCTCCTCCCGCAACAGACATTACCTGCTCGGGATGACTTGCCTCAAGCCTTATCTTCAATTCAGCTTGATCACTCCATGACAACAATTCACCCCCTCTGTTGGTAACATACACACAACCTTTGGCCTTCCTGTCCTTAAACTGTAATTCAGCATCAAAGCAACCTATAATATCTATGGGAACATCTCCATAAGCATTTGCTTTAACAGTATTTTCCCACAGAGTACAACTATCGAATTTGTTCCTCCACACTTCCGCACTTATCAAGGTGTAGTCAGCACCACTATCCATTAGCATGCGTACGGGTACACCTCGAATTACAACCTCAGCATAAGGTTTCTGCATTTTCACTCTGCCATTGACAGCATTCACTGTAAATACCACTTCTCTGCCATCCTCACAATATGACTCATCTTCATAACTTGCACTTATTTCATGCACTTGATTTGACCCAGCATTAAAATTTCTACAACATCGGGCAATGTGCCCTCTCACACCACACTCATTGCATATGATATGAATAGCAAAGCAATCCTTATCAGAGGCTATATGCGACAAGCTTCCACATCTAAAACATCTTCTCCCTGGAAAACCTCTGGATTGTCCTGAATCCCTAACCATCTTGAAAGAATTCATGTCTTTGGGAATCCCTCTGCTATCTTTTGCAGGAACCCATTGACGCCATCCTCTGCCAGTTGCCGGTCTGTTCTCTTCGCTCCTTTTAGCATTCTGCGAGGCGCGTCTTGGATTCCACGTACTCTGCCTCTGAACAACCTTTGACACCTTCAGCACTGAACCCTGACTCTCATCCAACTTGGGTTTACCATTGTTCACAGTATCCGATTGAAGAACTTCAATGCACTTATCTGTGTGTTCCACCATTTTCGCTATCTCAATTGCTCGATCCAAAGTGGGGTTCCTCTCTTTCCATACTTCTTTCCTAATACTGTCATTGGAACATTTAATCATTAGCTGGTCTCTCAAGTGCTCATCCTGACAGTGAGTGAATTTGCATTTCACTGCTAAGCCCCTTAAAGCCGTGACAAAATCCTCGATACTTTCCCCATTCTTCTGCTCTCTCGTGGCAAATTTATATCTTTCCAATATAATGTTCTCCTCCACTCTAAAATGCCTGTCCAGTTTGGCTAATGTCCTTTCATATGGACCAGCATCCAAAATGTCAGAAGGCTCCGGCAATCTCTTTAAGACCTCTTGGCCTGCAGTTCCCAAACAGTGAAATAGCAATGCCTCCTTGCGCTCATTGGAGTAGTTGGCACCAAACACTGCTAAGGCATATTTGCTGAATCCTTCCTTCCAGTCTTCCCATCTAACCCTGGGTTCACCTGGCACTGCCAGAAAAAACACAGGAGCAGGCACATTTGCCATGTCTCAAAGTTGCAGAATAGAATAACAAGCTTGCAATTCTGGTTCAACCAATAGAGCTCCCACCCAATCAGGTAGGTGACACTAATTAAAAGATAGCTGCTTGGTTATGTACTCACCCTGGAGCGCCTCACCAGGGTCATCGGCGGCGACTCCTTTCTCAACCTTGCTCAGTGTGGGGCCAGGGTGTCCAATGGCCGCTCAGAAAACACACAACCCAAAATCCAATTATAAAAGTGCCAAAGCCGTGTCTTTGCCAGCCCAGTCTCCACAAGTTCAACAAAATTGCAGGGGTCCAATTCCAGCTCCCACAGACCACGGAGCCTCCAGGGGTTTTCCTCTGGCGCTAGCAATGTCCCTCCGGTGGATGCCACACACTGGATGTCAGGCCGTCAATAATCCACTGAAAAAGGCCCTCCCTCAGGCAAGTCAGGCTGGCTCCGCTCCACAGCCAGCACACTAGATCTGTAGAAAAGGCGCTGGGGGTCGTCCTCCGGGTCCCAATCCCATCCTCGTTGCCAAATGTTATGTACAAAGGGAGGCTTTCACATAACCAGTAGTTTAAAGGTAAAGAACCTTTTATTTGCAAGTTGATGACATAAGACGACCCCCAGCAGGAGGAGTACAATCTTCCCACTAAGGCCCTGCTTCTTCACTGGCTCTCCTTGGAACCCTGCTACATAAGATGCAGTTCTATGTTCTATAGTATCTAAGTGACAATAGACATAGTGAAGGAAATATTATACACTCATGGTTTAACAGGTAAACATTGGAAACACTGCACATCCTAACAATCCCTCACTTAGCAGATCATCCGATGACTTTGAAAGGAGTAAAAAGAAGGACTAATTTGGACCCTGGCTGACGGTACAGTCTACCTTACATCTTCCACCAGTGAAGGAAGGCCAGGAGTTCAAAGAGTGAAACAAGATCCCTCTCCTAAACATCTCCCGGGGAACAAAGGGACCTACCAGACTCAGAGGACCCGTCCAGTAGCTCCAGAACTGGTACCCAGCCAGCCCACAGCATGTCCTGCTACGTTCTGCCAGCAAGCTTCCTAGGTGGGAAGTGCCGGATAGTATCTGAACTAAGGGCAAGGTTGTTGCCTGCAAACACTGTCCTAAGCTTTGGGCCGTCCGCCTTGAAAGGATGACACGAGCCCTGCAAAGAAGCTCGGAGGAGTGCCCCTACAAGCAACAACCAGCGTCCATCTATTAAGGACATTTTCGAGACAGTCGAGTCCTTGAACCGCAACCAGCTGCACAGCTTTGTTGTCACGCTGCAGTCGTCAAAGCCAAACGAGACACCTAGACCAGCATTCCAGATCCGCCAACCAGCACAGAGACAGCGATTCTTGACCTTGAGCCTCCATGTAGATCAGCCTGCAGTCGTCTGTCCAGCCTCGCTTGCCGAACTGCCTGCCGCCTGATACTCGCAGCTGTCTCCCATCTCAAACTCTGTCTTAGAAGCTGCCAAGCGCCCTGGAACCACCTTGATGCTCCCGAGCATCAAAAACATCTTCAGCACCAGGTACGTTCTGGTTCTGCCCCCCTGTACCTTCTACGAAGGGCCCTAGAGACAGTTAAAACCCTTTCCCCCTTGGTGCTGAAACCAAATAACCTTGAACAGTTAGACTGATTACTTTACCAACTACCCTCCTGTCAATATCCAGGGTGCTTCCCTTTCAGTCGTGAAACTGTCTGTCCTCTTTGTTCCTTTACAGGGTGTATTGTATTTTATACTGTGCTAGAACTGTCTGTTGTAGTACTAATAAAGTAGATATTTGTATACAACCTTGACTAGACAGTCAATTTTATCATTGGGTAATAATTCTATTTTCTCTGTGTTGCAACTAACCAACGATCCACGACCTTGCAGAGATAAGCCTGCCGTTCCATCCACGTTACGGAAATTGGACAAGGAGGATTATAATTGTCTTGTGTTCCAATCTGTTTCCAGTTCTGGTTCAAGTCCTCTGAATCAGACAATAGCTTAAAGAAATGTACAAGTATTGTTAAATAGCTATGAACATTCATATAAAAACAATAATATACTAACAGAAACACTTATGTACTGCACTTTACTAACCCTCGTATTTATATGTAAGGCAATAATGTGCTGTTTCAACAATGATCAATTTTAGCCAATTTCAAGACATAATGAGCCTGTCTAAATGTGAAATCTGCAATGTTGGAAAAATAAATAAAAGGCAAACTGACAAACATCTCAACCATTTATGAAAATGACATGTTATAAATAAATAGTTTCTGGTTGAACGTTTAAGTTACTTGTTAAATGGCCCTGAGGTTAGAATAGCACTTAAGCATTTCTTATTCATAGGGACATTGTTACGTTTAAAGACTCTTGCAAACCTCTAAAAAGATGTGTCAAAGGCTAACAGCACGTGTGGGAAAGAGTGTGAAGACATCAGGGCATCGTGACTTTGTTACAGCCTGTGAAGCCGTATGGAATAAACAATAAAAGGAGTGCTCCCTGAGTGCACTGATCAATGTAAGCTCTAGAAAGCCGCTAAAGGCAAAAAGTAAATACCACGTCAAACATTGATGAAAGACCAGTCTCACCACTAATGGCCACAACTCCCCAGAGATGCCCTATTCTAAATGCTGAATCTTCATCCAGACCAAGGGAGAGGAAACATTGATCATTATGAGACTGGGTAGTGGTGACACCCAGAGTACAGACACACACCCCTGACCATCACACAAAAACCTAGAAGATTTTAGACTGCAGATTTCGTTTTCATAAAACATGAACTAAATCAGGGGGGCTCTGTTTGGTCCTATAAACCTTGCTCATCTGTCTGATCCAATCAGCATTGCTCTTAGCTGTTTATGCTGATATGTAAAACATAGCTTTTCAAAGTTTTTAGTACAGTGGGATAACGTGGGCAAATAAGAGCAGGTTGAAATAGGCCAACTTGAATATCACCTTACATGGTTGTATGTGCTATACTCTGGGACTTAACAATGCACAAGGTGCGATAGTTTAGTGACCCTGGAGGATAGCTCAGGGGGAACGCCTTTGTCAGAAGCAAGAAAATCTAGGTCCGTGCTTAATAAAATGTGAATTAATTGATATGTCTATACTTATTCAGGAGGGAATACTAACGAGTAGGGCCAAAGAAAAGGCAGAGATATTAGCTGTTCCAAATATATGTTCTCATCATGGTGCCAGTGAGGCAGAACTAGCTGTCCCTTGATCCACCTACCCACATGGCCTAGGCGCACTGTGATTTCTCTGAACTTTTGTCATTTATTTGGGGGATGAATATAATTTGATTATGGGCTATGCAATGCCAGGCTGTGATCTGCAATCACTGCTGCCACTGCATTTGCATGCGTTTTATAAAGGACGTTAGGAGAGGCATAGAGGACTTTCACATTGAACTTCCATGGGTGGTTCTGTCTGCCTGAGATTCTGGGTTCTGTCCAGAAGAACTGAGGATAGCCAAGAACAAACTGCAGTGTGGATAACCACCCGACAAGCCCCCACCCGCAACGCCAAATTCAATGATGATTGGCACATTTGTGGAAAAGGGAGGAATCTGTCTTCACTTTGTGGCTTTTGGGACATACCTTCGGCAAACATGATCGCAATGAAATTTGGCACTCAATGTATGTATGTCTGTATAGATTACAGGTGCAAATTAGCCTCTTAAAACAATATATCATTTGAATGTTTAGAAGCTATTGACATTTGCAACCACTTTCACTTTTCCTCTTTTCAGGTTGGCATAGAAACCAACAACTGTAGCACTTTAATTGCAATGGAAATGGCAACATCATTTTCTGCACAGGCAGGGGTGTAGTTGGTCTGATTGCAGCACCTCACTCTCGAGAAGCACTTTAAATGGGGACTTTAACCAGAGCTTCTTTCCTGGTTTTGCACACCTAAACTATGAGCGCAGTTTGTCTGAACACGAATTAATGTACAGCCTCAGCCCCCATTAGGCACGTCACTTCCCCATGTGCTGGCTATGTCTACTAACGGGATGTGAGTTCTACATATGCTAGGACTGAACTATGAATATGGTGCATTAAACTGCTCGGACAGTGCCTCCCTCACCTCCCGAGAGTTCCCTTTTTTGACTAAATTATGAAGTTACGGGGATTCCGACCTGAGTGTGTTCTGTGACTCTGTAATCAGGTAAACGCTGAACTCAAGAGTCTCCAGACAGCTGGGCGACTCATAGATATGCACCAGACCTGATAGGGCTTGGCTAAGCAGAAATGAATGTTAATTGGGATTACACTCCATGCTTGCCTCATGAGAAGGGAGAAAAAATCAATTATCGCATTCGGCAATACTGAGTGATATTAGCACTAGGGCAAACTTTGCCCTGTTGCAAAAATGCATTGAACGTGCATGTTTTCTTCACTAGGGCAATTTTTGCCCTAGTGGCAATAACATGAAAAATTGCACTTGTCACAGTGCAAATGTTTTCGAATATGACCCCGTACCACCAAATCTTGCATATATATGGATGACAATGGAGATTTCCAATTTCTCTTTGTTTCCTTCACTATGCACAAATAAAGGAGTGTATCTCTTAACTGTAGCACACCTCTTCAGGTTTATCAATTGTTAATAACTGGGTTATAACACTCAAGCTCTTTATTTGAGTGGCACTTTACATTCACCGCATCATTCTCCCGTGTTTGGTACACTGTGAATGTGACGAATCTGTACAAACGTTTGCAAAAAGTTTATAGACCCAACCTTGAATGTTTGTTCAAAGTTTGAATGGATTTTGTCAAGTGTGTGCTAAGTTATTTGACTATTTTTTGTACATACATGTTGACACTTTAAAAAGATAAAAATAAAACATGGACCGGTTTGCAGCCAACTTGTGCGAGCAGCATTGGCAGGGACCCGAAAGCATGGCTTCACAATTCTTGCCCTAGGGGTTATACCATTCAAAATTGCAGTTGTCACGGTGCAAATGTTTTCGAATATGGCCCCTTTATTTTTTTTTAACTACAGAAAACGTTACCCTAGTGCTAATATGGTGCAACTTTGCAGTTTTCTTAATTTCTGTTTCTTAATCCGGTCACTGATTGGCTTCATTGTCTTAATTGATGTCCAAGGTGACACTTTAAGTGCCATAATATTTCTTTGCAGCTCAAAATTAGGAGAACAGGCTGGGTTGTCAAGTGAGCAGTTCTGATTCTTATTAGCTGAGGAATCCGGTTGATTCAACCGAAGTGGGAATTTGAAATGTATTCATGAAGCGTATTCTCTTGAAAGGAGATCACAAGGGAGGCACTATCTCATTAACTCTGAGGCCTGGTCCCAATGGTCCTTTGTTCTATGAACGTAATGGGTGTTCATGTTTAAAGGCATATTATCTGAACTTAGAATAGACCCTCTGCTTGTGAATCTGTATAGTTCATAGGAAACTCAATCCGACAGGCTCCGACTAATGCATACAATTGTATCCAACAGAATTGTCCTTCAAGAATTAAAAAAGTCAATTTGTACTCTAATGGAGATTAAAAACTAAATCAATGTATTCTTTTTTAACATATAAAGATATATAAAATCAAATACATTATAAAGAGTACTGTGCTCCCCAAAGTGAATTATCTTTAAAAATATACATCACTTCACATAATTGTGGTCAACAAATAAATTACATTTGTAAACTGCTAATCAAATTATTGTAACAAAGCATCATAAGCATCTTTTCAATGTGAAATTGTAGTAGTAGTCTTTTAATGATTGTCTTCTACTACAAATAAGGCTTGAACAATGCTTATCTATTATACAACCACATTAAGGAGGTTGTCCTGTTGGCCAACATGTTTCATTCTATAACAATGAATATTATAATTATTAGAACTTCTTCAGATAGTTTCCATATATATGTTTTTTATAAACCATACACACAACTCTATAGGGTTAAAGCTGGGTGGTATTAATCAGTTAACTTCTTTATCTTCTTGGAGTAAGCTTGATTGTATGTTATAGGTTTAATGTTGTCACCTTATGTCGTGATCGATTCCTATGTCATAAACAGATAACAGAATTGTATTCAAAGACTGTGGGCCTCATACCGATTTTGGCGGTTGCCATCCCGCTATTGGTGGCATGGCTGCCGCCAAAATCGTGTCCGGGTTCCCAGAATGGGGAATTACCGGGCCATTCCGAGTTCGGAGGGCCCGGTAATTCCTCCCTCCAGGAACCCGGGCCCAGACTTTCCCCATTCCCATTTCAGCCCCCATAGGGCTGAATGGGAATGGGGGAGGGAGCTAACAACGGGCCGATTACGACCGGGCCATTGTTAGCTCCCTCTTCCCCTCGCGGGACCCGCTCTACACGTCTGGTAAATCCAGACGTGCAGAGCGGGTTCCGCGAGGGGACCTCGTAATGTGCCGGAATGGTGTTAACGGGTCTGCATCCTTTTCCGGCACCCGTTAAGTCATTCTACCACTCTCGTAATGAGGCCCTGTATCTTTATATTGTAATGCCTTTATTTTGATTATATAACGGTGTCAAATTTGCTTACCATCAAATCGTCTATGTATACGGATAACGATGGAGATTTTCAATTTCTCTTTGTTTCCTTCACTGTGCACAAATAAAGGGGTGTTTCCCTTAACTGTAGTACATCTCTTCAGGTTTATCAATCATTAATAACTGGGTTATATCACTTAAGCTCTAATGTATTATATTCATACTCACTTCAGATGGTCTTTTGTTTAAGTGGTGCTTTACAACAACCATCATTCTCTCGTGTTTGGTACACTGTGAATGTGATATAATAAGTTCGTTCTTTAGCTCTTTAATGACTTAAGGTCATTCTCAAATTAGCTTTTATTACCTATGTGAGCGTGTTCATCTATGTATGCTGTTCTAGTTCTTTATCTTTTACCTACTTGCTGTTTTTCACTGGACTCTGGACATAGCCTGTTATTTAATTTTGAATTGTATTCATTCATTGGAGTCATCATCTTTAAAGATTCTGGAATAATAAGAGTGTGTGCCTCGTGGTTAGATATATCACTTTTGGATGTAATTTTGCTCTCTATTTACACATCATAAGTATCATGCCACTTGCTTCAAACTTTTTCCAATTGTCTATTGATCGCGTACCGGTCATGTTATTTGTAAGTAGTTCATGCCGGTGTGAGTTCTGGAATGACAAAAACAAGTTTTGTGATATATTACCTATGTATTTATAGCTGTTCTAAATTCAGATGTTCTTGCTAGGCATTGTCGTGGCTAGTACTTTTGTTAAATCGGTTTCCAGCTCATGTCTCGTTCGCGTTCTATTTTCACAGGCTCAATCTGTGAAAGCAAATGCTCTACGCAGGCACATACAAATCACACCAGGGCAGCACATGTGGGGTAAAGTACTGCTCGTTCATGTGGTTTTTCTCAGACCGCTACTTTAGGCGGCCATCTTAGTATGATACAGTCTTCATTAATGTTGTAGTTAATTCTATTGCAGTCCAATCACAGATCGATTTTTAAAGATGTTATTTCTACAGCTTTAAACATTGACAGAGTTTGTTTGTTCATTATACCTTACTGCACATAATTATGAATCTCTCCATATGATGGGATTTCAGGTATTAACCTGTGCATCTTTATCGTGGTATACGTTACTAGTTCTATTGGTCAGTAGATATAATGAATTGGTAAGATGTTATATGATTATCTACGTTTATTGTTACACTTCTTATTTACATACCATCGTAGGTTAATCAAAAAGAGATATTTGGATACAGATTTAGATCTATTCAAGTTGTACCACTCGATGCAGTCATTGAGCGCTATCTCATGACTTTTTGTAAGGAATAAAAGACGCTGTTCCTGTCCATTCATTTTTTTCTGATTTCATTTTTTGTTATTAACAGGGGTGATTTTCAGTAGTGTTGCCCATTGCAGCTCTTCTTATTTATGTTCTGCTCCTGTGAAGTGTCCGACAAGAGGGGCTGTCAAGATCTGGTTTCAGATGCAGTTTTTATGCTTGCTGATCTGTGTTTTAATTTTTCGTTCTGTTTTGCCAATGTAAATCGTGCGGCATCATAGGCACCCATCCCAGGTGGAATTGGGGTCCTTCCTCTCCACTATCGCTCTCTCTACTTGCAGTGTCCATCGGGGATCTAAACTATCACTATCCGGCCGTTTTTTCAATGGCTACATGGCCTCCTTGGCCGTATGATAGCCACCTTCACCTCCAACTTTCAGTGTTACGCGGATGGCACGCAGCTCTCCTTTAGTCTACTTTCGGCCTCTTCCTCTTCCTCACTCATACCTGACTGTCTGTCTGCAATTCACTTGTGGTTTGATGCAAACAACCTCTGCCTCAATGCCAGTAAGACCGAGATTGTCCTCATTTGGACCCAGGGACATCATTTAGGGGTCTCTTTTGTTACCCCTGTGGTCTCCCTGCTACCCCCTTTTTTTAAATGCAAGCTTCTGGGTTGTGGCCAGTGCCGTTTGACTCTTTGCTTCTGGAGTGGCTGGCTTTCTTGTTCAGGTCTCTTTTAATAAAAAGAACAGGGGTTCCACAAGTCTAACACCACTTTCAGAAGTGACCCTTAATAAGAAAGACTAGGAATACCAAATAATATGACTGTCTGGAATTCTATACAATAATTGCTAGACTCATTAAAGGTTTATTTCAGGCACACTTCAGGGGCTGAGTCACTGAATTACTCTATTCCTAAACACCTCAACCCAGCCTTTCATCCTTCTGAGGTTAATAAATGAGTACCAACACAGGTTGGGTGATATTGTACGTATATTTGTTCTATATTAAGCGCTTAAGCTATGTGCTATATAATAAAAAAATCATTATCATTTGGCCATGGACGTCTGCTTGCATTCACAGTAATATGGCAATATGTGCCTATACACGCTGGTCTTAACGATGCATATGGAGATCCAGTCTTGTATGAAATGTATATCACATTATAAAGATACCGTAACCATATTTTTCGTACTGTACTTAGGAACAATGCTATGTGATGCCACTTCCTGTTTTTTCAAGGATTGAAAGGTCATTTTCCATCGCTTCCCATGATATCACTTCAGCGTGGGGTCAAATGACATAACTTACTGTGATGTCATCAGAGGTCAAGGGTTGTATGATGTCACTTCCGCTACCCCTGGCATTTTGGTGAAATGACGTCCCCTGAACCTTGTCTGTGTAATATAGTTTTATTGTACGATGTGGGTATACTGGAGTCTCTCCTTACTCTGCTGACAAAAGCTACATTGTACCTTCTATGGTAACTGGGCATACCAGAATCTGTCACTGCTGTGCTCACTGGACATAATGGAATCAGGGCTTACTGTGGTAACTGGGCACAATAGGCCGTGCCACTTCTGTGCTACCTGCACATGATTGAACCTGGCACTGTTATGCTAACTCAGCAAACAGGAATGTACCATTACCGTGCTAAATGGGCTTATGGGATATGGCCCTATTATGCTAACTAGAAAATATGTGAATTGGGAAATTAAATCAACATTGCTATAGCATTGGACACCATTATGTAGAATGGACAAACATCAACCTCACATTCGCTCTGCAAACTGGGCCTGTGGAATCTGGACATGATGGAATCTGGGACCATACTCTGTCAAATTGGAATAATGGGATCTGGGACTGTTGTGCTACCTGTGCATTGGGGAATCTGGTCCTGCTTTGCTAAATGGGCATGATGGAATCTGTATTTGAGGTGCAAGCTGGGCCTGTGGTATCCGGGATGACTTTACTAACTGGGTTTAATGAAATGTGATCTTACTATTCTAGTTTGACAATTCGAAAAGTGAATGGTAGATGTTAAAAGGTCACCTAGAATCTAAAAGGCGAACACTAGATTCTGGCCATGCTGTGATATCTGTACCTAATGAAACCTAGCACTGCTTTACCAATTGGGTATTCAGGGCAATTGCATAGTAGTAATACCACATTTGTATGTATTTAGAGGTTAGGGCTAGGTTCTTCATACTTAAAGCACCATAATACTAGGTTTCATAACCCCACACTTTAATCCTGATCCTTCTTATCTGAATTGTGTGCCTAAGTGTTGTGGGGCAATGGCTTCACCTTCTGATGGGTTTGTTGGCTTTTCAGCACCTACAGGCAGTTTCTAAGCTGAATGTGGTACTGCATACACCAATACAATAACACATTAATGCATGCAATGCAATGCTGTGAGCACCTGATAATTTGATGGAGAATCATGAAATAGACCAGCAGTACCAGCCACATGAGGTGAGTAGCAAATAATAGAATAGGAAAACCTGGAATATGCTGCTCCTGTTGAAGATATGACCACATAGCCGGAGGATGGTTTAGGGACCTGGCCATATAATGCCAGTGCATATTCAATTCCTATAGAAAAGCCATAGCTATTGGCTTTATCAGGTTTTGTTAATGTTTCATGACGGACAAACATCTTTTGGGCATTTATAGCTGACACAACATGCAAAATGTCATCAGCTGGATTGGTTTCCATGCCTGTTGTCAGTGTGCAAGCATTGCTATAAGACCTTTTACCTGTTTTATTTTGCCACATGCACTAGTGTGCCACATGCGGCAACATAAAACAGTTGTCTATGAGGACAGACAAGTTGGTTGCTTACAAAAAGAATAAACAGTGCAGTCATGATCCCTATATTAGGGAACTATATCTACTTGTACACTTCTGTTGCACATGCTCTTCTTTGTGGGTCAAATACATAAATACATGTTTATATTCACCTTGTAATTGGGATCAGGTTTTTATACTTTTCTGGAAGCTCCGTTCAATTATGGATCTTGGAAAGGATAACTTGGTGGAAATTCCAGCAGATCAGCTTTAGATACATTCTTCAGTGTCCAGTTTCTGCAAAATAGGTTTTAATACTGTTAGGAAAGATTTCACTTTACTGCAACTTTCCTTCCATCTTTATGGAAGTCCCAAACTTTTAGCTTTTATTTTTGAATCTGACCTGTACTTTTTGTAGTGCAACTACACTGGCCTTTGCTCATATGGTATGGGGAACCTGACATGTCCCTCAGGCTTTCAGAACTGGGAGACCTTGTTTCCCTTAGTCGTGTTACTGTGTTACTACTTTTGGTTACTTTGTATCACTTGTAGTAACTTTTTATTATTGCAGAAAGCAACTTACACTGGAGTACAACGGGGTGCATTTTTGTTTTGCCCTAGACTAACACTCAGAGGATTTTTGGTTACTCTAGGTGTGCTAAAAGGATAAGCTGGTGGCAGCAGTGATTTTTTCCCACTTTTTGGAAATGTTCATTTTAGCCTTACCGCGTTAACTGCGTTTGGCTACTAACTGTGACTACTGGTCAAACATGGCCATGCTATGATATTATTTGCTTGTCCTTCTGCCCCAGGAAAATCCTTATAAGGAGTTCCAGTGCATGGGAAAGCAGAAGCTTTGGTGGGCTACCGGCGGTCTGTGTGTGTTTGATAGCAGGATGTGGTCTGGGACTGTCTAGTCCCAATCCACAAACTGGTTTCATTGTGTCTGTGTGATATGCATGAACTTTCCCACCAGTGATCCTGATTGGACCACCGCTGGGGTGTGTGTGTGGGCTAGTTCTACTATTGGCTAGTGAGAGAAGCAGCTCTTACTTGGCTTTTAGGAGTCAAGAAGAGTACCCCTGCACCCATTCTTCAGAGATCCTGGAGAAACCTGAAGGAGCCAAGTATCTTGTCCAGCTGCGAGACCTGCGAAGAAATCTGACCTGACTGATGGAGGCCTGGGGACCAACTTCTGCTGTAGTCCTGGTGGAGCCCTGTCTTGCTTGTGGTCTTTAGCAGTCCTGTGAAGGAGCTGTGACCCTTGGAGTGGAGGGACCATCCATTCCTGATGTCTTCTTGGTGCTCTGCCAAAGGAAGCCTTTGGAAGTGCCCTGGAACCGTCCTGTGGTGGACCAGCTTTGATTTTGGGCTACTGTGCTGCTGGAGATACCTTTCCCAGTTTTGACCTGGAACTTGGGGGATACTCAGCTGGCCTTATGAAACTCACCTCTCTGAAAATTCGGCATCCTAGCATAGAGGGGACCCGAGATAGGAGGGAAAGTCTGACCACGGCTGCTGAGTCCCTTTGCATCACCGTGCTGTGGTGACCACCGTTCAAAATTGCTTACATGACCCGAGTCCAGTCCTGAGAGGGGTTCTGCATCATGTTTATCTGCAATCTTCCATCGAGAGTCCTTGCAACAGTGATAGAATCCAACCAGAGATCAGCTCGAAGCTGCAACCCCTGGGAATGGGGGACTGCAACCTCCTGCGTCAAAAGCAATGACGGACCCTCTTCCTTTGTCCTACCAAGTTTGGGGAAGAATTGGAGTACGGGGGTAAGTTACAGAGCTTCTTACCTACCCCTGTACTCCCATTATAAGTCAAAGGGCTTATAAAAAACCTTTATTCTAACAATTTTGGCTTTGCCATTGCTTGCTTGTGCAAGACCTCTGAAAGTTGGAGATACTTTTGGTTGTTAGTTTTACTTGTACCCTAACCCTAAGAACCCTTCACTGGACCCCAGAGACCCTACATGCATTTTTTCCTGCATCAAAGCTCCTGTGTAACTTTTACCTAAACTATTGGGCAAAAGGCCCCAGACAACTTAGATCTGAACAATTTAGTTGGGGATCATGCTCCATGGACCTTGAGTGCATAATACTATTCTAACCTTTCCTTTGCAGGAGTTTATGATGTGTATTATGCCCTATAACAAGTGAATGTATATATGTATCTATGTTTATTTTTCTTGTGTGATAATCCTACTTGCTAGTAGTCATTTTTCAAAGTGTGTTTGGCCAATAAATAATAACTGTTTTTTTACATCCTGTCTAAGTGTAATCTGTGATTCCCATTGTGTGGCCTCATTGTGGACCCCATACAAGCTCACCACCTCTGAAGAACGTAGCCTAGAACACCTGTCACTGTTACCTGAACTGTTTTGGCTATAGTTTCCCAGAGTTATGCCTGTCACAATATAGGTTGGCCCTTTATACATCTGTCCACCATGCCAGAGTATAGAAAATCAGTCCTAACGAGTACATCCCGTGAACTGCTAAAAAAATATTGAATTCGCCGTAGATCAAATGTCTTTTATTTCATATTTCTCTATTTGAAATATTTCAATTTCATCAATCAATTTTATTCATCCAGTAAGTTCTCATAACATTAAGTTTTCCTGCTTTGCCTATTGATTTGATGCATATTTTGCATTTTTGCATCTGGTTTTGTTGAACAGCCCCTCCAAGAATTTTATTTAACACAAATGATTGCAGTTGACACTCAGACCTTGTTATTGGTGTCTAATAGAGACAACTGACTTCACTTAATGTTACAATTGCCTTTTCGCTATCTTGATATTGCAATGTCCAAAAAAAACACCTACTGCAACTGAAACCTGCAGAAACCATTTGGAACTGGTGAACTGCAATATCTACCCCGCTAGATTGCAACAGTCTTCCAGAATGTGCCACTACATTCTCCGGCAGAGGGCTGTAACAGGTGTTATCGGGCTCCCACGTGAGTTATGGGTACGAGTTCTGATGTCGGCAACATTCTGAAAAGTATACTTATGTCACTTGTAACATATATAATATAAGACTTCTTGGGTGAATATTTTGTGGTCTAGTCAAATCCTTAGCAAGAACTTTTAGTAGAGTTCTGCGGTTGCGAAAATGTTCTTTACAACTAGGACCTGGCAATTCTGTCCCTAATTAAACCTGTTTGTTTTTACAAAAGAAAAGTGGCCCTTATATCCTTTTGTTAATAAGGATACAAAGGATCCAATAGGGCTATTATGCACCAACATTTTTGTCCGAATCCAGTCAACGTTTTCCTGACGATTCAAAATGGCGATATCAACAAAACAGGCCATTAACCTGAGCACAAAAAGGGATCTGCAAGTATTCCTTTGAATAGTTTCATTGACTGAAGTGTGGACTCTCTTCTGCTTCTTTCACGAGGGCTATTTCCCTGATTAGGGGGGTCGTTATGAGGCCTCTTTAACGTCTGGATGAGTGAGGCATCGTCGGCTTTGGAGTTCCATCTAAATGGCCCCTGCATGGCAGGCTCACACAATGCCATGAGAAGAAGAAAGGAAACAGCTCAGAAAATAAAAAGGACCTGAGTATTGCGCTCCTAGGCAAATACCGCCCACGTCCCGCTGTAGGTGGCCATCAAACCTAAGACACCAACATTCATTGGAAAGAGTCATGAAATGACTTACAATTGTCCAAATAAAACAAAATATGCATTTTATAACATCAGAATTATATTTCTAATTTTCCAGACTGCAGATAAACAAAGAACATCGTTCCATCGTAAACAAAATCATTGCAGAGCATGTATTCTTTCTTCAAGTAATATTGCCCAGTTTTTGTCCAGCGTCCTGCTGACCAATCCTGCTGCTTGCAAGAGAAGCTGGGTAGAGGTAACCCCCGGCCGTTAACTGAGCTACCCCAGACAAAGAGAAAGTGTAGCTTAACATTTCCCAGCCACTTATCAAGCATTTGTAATGTTTAAGAAAGAGTTCTAAGCCATGATAAGCATTTTCATTCTACAATCAGTTTTTTTTTATTTCTATAAAGCAGTGAGAAAATCTCTTTGAAAACTTTCGCTGACTGTTTATTGGCTAATTTATATTGGTCATGTCATATGTATGCCTGGGAGGGGCTTTCTACATGCCTAATATGGGCCTTTAGAAGTGGCTGGCTTGTTTAGCCAATGCTTAAGAAATGCCTTTCATTTGCTTAGGGCATGGAGGGTCCAGGAAGTCTTTTAAATTCAGCTTCGAGTTGGGTCTTTACCAGAGTCCGTGAGCATGAGAAGATCTCCCATTGCTTCCGGTGACATGCGTCTGCATCTCTGGCCTGTCCCGGCCATCACTCCTCTTCCTGTAATCCCTTCCTCACCTGATAACATTCAACACCCTCCAGTTGGAAGATTGCTATACATAGGCCTTGTTCCAAAGACCCTGGGCCATCAGGTCTCCCAGATTTTCTTTTGAGGGCCTCTAAATAAAAGAAGGCCAGTTCAGACTATCCTTTCAATAAGGGACTAATTCAATGGCTGGCTCAGTTAGGAGTCCCTGTTTGTGTCTGTCTTGTGTGTCCTTTGACAAGGCCACTGATCTGGCAGACGATGAAGGTATAGAGGCCTTTCTCACTATGGTAGAAATTAAATTAGCATGCAGGCTTCTCTGGTAAATTGAAAGATGGATAATGCTTTCTGCGCCCTAATACCCTTAGGTCTTGTGCGCGTTATAAATAAATAAACAAACAAACACACAAACAAACAAATAAATTCATGCCAATGGGTTGAAGAGTGCCATGCTCCTATTTAAAATGTTTAGTCAGCCTTGTAATGTAAAAAAAAAACACTACAGATAGGGCAATTCACTACTTATAAAAATGCCTCTTCTTTGGAGAGGGAGCCACTTACATCGGTGGGGAGATGCTGGGCACTTTCAAGGACATTACAAGGGAACTGGGCATTCTATTAGTGAGAGACAATCATAGCCGATGGCGTCCTAGAAAGACAGGCAATGGAATGTGTAAAGTGGGGTGATCTTACCAATGGAAAATTCAGAGTGGTGCATTTCATCTAGACCAAAATATCAAAAAATACAGATTTTCTTATTTTTTATTTTTTATTTAGGGGGGTCCGCCAACCCAAGCCCCCAGATTTTCCATCCTTATAACACCACCCAAACCCCATCCCGACCCATTTTAACCCCTTACCCCACTATCCTATATATATTTTTAAAATAATTTCAGTATTTTTCGGTATTATGGTTTTCAGTGTAATGTTCCACTCTCAATTATTTTCGGTAAATTGACTGGGTACCAGTGTTGGTTATATAAAATCTTACAGACGGAATAGCTACAGTGTCAAAATTCACCTGAGATGGAGTGGGTGTCAACCCCACAAACGCTCCTTATTTCAAAACAGCTTTAAAATAAATGGGGCGGCTAGAGGGCACTAAGCAGTACCTCAAGATTTCCATTGATTACAGAAATAGTAAAATGTGTCAAACTTCCTGCCTGAATCAGTGTGACAAATTGGATTCTGCCTTGTAGGAATACAAGGGTGAGCAGGGACAAAATGGCTCGCTCAGCCTTCACACTTCTTCAAACCAAACCAAAACAATATCTTAAAGGTATAACAAAGACAGTTAAGAGGTATACCTCCTTCGCCTTTTGTGGTAACACGGCCCGAGAGAAGGCTATACTGGATGTGAAGGTGAACCAGTAGTGACCAAAACAACACAGTATTAACAGTCCAAAGCAAAGGGAATGTCCAATCAAGGTTCAATACAAATATAAACACTTAAATAAAACATACCATCTAGAACAAAAAAAGATTACTGCAAAAAAAAACACTGCAGAAGAAAGACAGAGACGATGCGACAGAATGGAGGAAGTAGCACTTTGAACTTAGTTCCAGGTGTGGTAGGTAAGTTACTACCAAAAATTATATCTTGGTGAAAACAGGGACGATTGTGACCTAACCAGTCTCTAAGGCCCAGGTAGACTGGAGAGGCAGGTCAGTGTCACAATACCTGAATTTGGTTCTTGGTGGGCTGACGCATTAGAGACAGGGTTGAACTTTGATGCCAGCTGATCAGGTGCAGTCGGGCACGTAGGATCGCGTAGGCCCTGGCACCAAGCTGGCATCAAGCAGGGTCAAATGCAAGTACTCAGTGCAGTTGAACGGTGGTGGTTCAAGTGCTACAGGTCTTGGCAGTCCCAAGAATGCTTCAGCATTTGCCCGGCGTTGGTTAGGCTTTAGCCGCTGGCAGAGGATGTTGAGTGACGTTCCAGTGGGTCGAGTCAGTGGGCAGTGGTTTTGAAGTGGTGCTCAAGGGGGTGGAGAGGTGTAAGCAATGAGGTGGCAGTTCCCGGGCTAGCTGGACCGAGCTGTGTGGTAACCTGCCGGGCAGGATCGGAGAGTGACCCTCTGGAGATTTAGTTCAGGGTCTGGTGTTGAGTACATGCTTCAGGATTTGCTAGGACGCAATTCTATGTTGTGCTGATGGAGATGCAGAGCAACCGTTAGCTGGTTGGAGGAACGCAGATACCAACACCTTCCCTCTCATTCAGGCTGCAGGAAACACAGAGTGACCGGTCCAGTGTGGGTGAACAGGGAGCTTTGGCTGGTTTGGCCCTCCAGGTTGGTCTGAGGCTTTCGCAAAGAGCTCCAGGACAGGATACTCCACTTCAGGGTCTGCTCTTCTGGCACAGGAGGATAGCTCAGCGGCATCGTCACCTTGGAAGCTAGACGACACAGAGCAACAAAGGTTCGATCCCCGGGTCCGTGCTTAGAAACCTCTGGGTATTAAGTGCATCATAAATAACCTATCATATCATATCATATCATTGCAGATTGGTTGGTTGGGTCCTGGTCCAAAGCACTGGTCACTCTCCATAGTCCCTGGAAGTGTTTAGGGGACTGATCTTCCTTCTGTCTTGGAGGGCTCCTTCTTCAACTCTGGTGGAGTGCTTCAAAAGGAAGTCCAGGTGAGAGTTCAAGGGACGTCACTTCGGCCTAAAAGGATCAATTCTATAGTTCAGGAAAGAGCTCAAGACCTCCCTCTTCAAGGAATGGCTCCTGCTTAACACCTAGGTCCACACACCTGCATTCACTACACCACATGAGACTCAGTGATGTTCTCCCCACTGCCTTCCCACCTAACTGCCAATTGCCCACCCTCCCCTTTTAGTTCCCAGCTCCTTCTTTCTATGCTTCCCTCACTGTATTTGTCCCCCTATGATTGTAATGCACTCTTTTGCTAGGTCTGTGCTCAATAAATATAATTAATAATAATAATAATAATAATAATAATAATAATAATAATAATAATAATAATCCTTGAGGAATTTCAGGTATTTTGTTGAAGGGGTGCAAGGGAGTGGACCTTGCGCGCTTGATCTTGAACCCAATCTGCTATGCTGCATGGCAAGTGCAGGGGAGTGGAAAGGAAAAATAGACAGAAAAAAACAAGATGGTGGAAAGCTTCTTCCATTGTCAAGAGCACTCCTGCCTATCCTTCTCCCACCATGTTACCTCCTACAGACAACAAAAGACCTTTAGACATGCACCAATGCTTCTCCTCCTGAATGGGTCTGCTCCTGTGATACCTGGGGCTATGGCTGCTGCCTGCTGTGCAGCAGTCTCTGGGGGAAGGTGTTACCGGCCCTCACAAAGAGAATCACAGAGAGGCTGAGTTCTCTGGGTTTCTCACCTGCCAGGTGGCCGTATCGGCCTGTCTGAACCTAATACACATTCCCTTCCACAGTAGAGTTGACTCACAGGAGATGACACATGTGCAATATCAATTGGTTTGTGACGGCCATGAACATAAATATCGCCATGCACTATGCCTAAACTCAGGCATAGCTTTTTCCTAGAGATAACCCTACCACCAGCATTGAGTACTCCTGGGGCCTCCTTCCAAATCTGGCGGTCTGGAAAATAGGGTGCCGCTAGCAACATATTGGCACCTTTTCCGGACTGCTAGACTACAAGAATGCCTGCAGGGGCTGGATCTCCCAGCAGGTCTGACCTGCCGGGAGTACCGGCCCCTGCAGGCATGGCAGCATGGCATGGCATGGTTTTCACAGAAGCACTGGCACTGTTAACAATGGTGCAGGTGCTTCTGTGTCCTCATATAGTACACCATGGGAATGGAGACTTACAGTTTCTGCCGCCTGACATCCCGGGCCGCAGGGACTTGTAATAATGCGGAGGCACCGCGATATCAGGAAGGGACTTGTAATATTGTGGTGGCACTTCGATATCAGGTGGCGTAATGTTGTTACGAGGTCAGTGGCAACCCGCCGGTAGCACCGCCGACTTCGTAATGAGGCCCATGATCTTTGTAGTCTGGGTAAATGTCGCCACTGTGCTGCAGTGTGCTACTGTGCAGAGTGGTGAAGCATGAGGCAAGAGGTCCACTCATGGTGGGCATCATATTATCCGACACCTCTAAAACATTAAAGATCCAGGGCTTCATTACACGTTGTGCGGTAGGGATTTAACGTTACCGGTAAGGGAATACCTGTATTGTTAAATCCCCATGCCAATTATGACCCGGCTCACCGCTATTAGCGGCACCGCTAAGTACGGTGCCACTAATAGCGGCTAGTCCGCTTGCGCACGACCCTCCATCCCGTAAATAACGCCATGCCGCTAATAGCACACCATCACAAGCAAAGCGGACATGCTAATAATGGCATGGTAAAGCCCCCAAAACCCCTTACCGCCATGGCGCTAATACCGGCATCGCAAAGCACCCGTTAATAGAACTGAGCAGTGTTCCCACCTGCCACAGGTGGACACAATCAGCACCGGTGGAGGCAATGGACACTGTGGCAGCACAAAAGGAGCACCCCACACCCCTTCACACACCCCTTCCCACACCAAGATGGTTCCAATACTAGCAGCATTACATGGGCTGGAGGACATGATTGCAGTGCAGCACCGACAACAACAGGCAGCACAGAGGATACGCAGCAGCAGGTGGAGGAGGGCAAGACAGGCACAGCAAGCACCACCAGGGCTCCTAGTCATACCACAGAGGCAGCCACCAATCACCAGGATCAGAGCCAGTCCATTTAACCCAACCCCTGAGCAGATACACACCCTGTACCGTCTGGACCAGGATACCATCACCAGCATTGTGGACATGATACATGACAACATTGTCAGCCTCAAAGACATCCGAACTGCCATCCCCCCTCTACTCAAGGTGGTGACTGTGCTCCACTTTCTGGCCACTTCCTGATCAACCCATGATTCCATGGTCCTGCGGAACTCAACCATACCACGCTACATGGAGCGACAAGCCGGACTACGTTCGTGGCTACTTGGTGAGTAGCAGGGCAAGCACATGGCAGTGTGACTGGGGGGTGGGAGATACATACTCCAACTGGGTGTGATTGGGGGGGGGAGAGATACATACTCAACTGGGTGTAGTCTGTCGTCCGTAGGACAAATGGACATACAGATGTACGCCAATGTCCATCAGGGAAGGCCGCAATGTACTTGAGAAGAACCTGCATGCAATTATAAGCTACACCACATAGAGAACAATCCAGGTCTATGAATATTACACATCCATCCACATCCACATTGCACATTATGCCACACCACATAATACACGATTCAGCAACATGGCGTCAAGATGGTAATACACTACCAGCGCAGCACAACATCAATACAGAAATGTGCCCTTCAATGCATGCAAAGGGGTCACCCCTAGCCATAGCATTGAACCACACACCTATAGCACCAGTGAAGTGATGCTACACAGCATGGCAACATCAATGTTGGAATGGCAGTACACTATCAGTATGGTACCAAATATGCCTGAGCTCAGGGACACCTAAGACCTGGCCTCACCCAGGACATGTCAATTGCTGTTGGAGGCATGATTCGGGCTTGTCCACTTGCAGGGTCAAGTACACCTTTGCACATTGCAGTCACACAGATCGTCTGCATGCATGCTGGTAGTCGTGGATCACAATCATTATGCATAGTTGTTTTGTGTGACATGTACATGCCACTCCAGAGTTGAACAGTAACAGGTCCCCATTCTCCCCCCCATACAGGCGATGCCGGCTATCTCCTGAAGAGGTGGCTCCTTACCCCTGTACGGAACCCACAGAACCGGCACAAAGAGGACTACAATCGTGCACATACCCGTACCCGTGTCATGATTGAGCAGACATTTGGCCTTTTGAAGACACGGTTTAGGTGCATAAGCAGGTCGGGTGGCGCTCTCCTGTACGGCCATGAGAAGGTGGTCAAGATCACCATGGCATGTGTCATGCTGCACAATATGTGTATCAGACGGAATGTGCCACTGCCCCCTGACGTTCAAATGCAACCACCTGATGAGGATAATGATGGTGATGAGGACAGAGGTGAAGGGGATGCAGGTCAAGCAAGGGGCGATGGCCAAGAGGGACGTGATGTGAGACAGCATCTGATCAACCAAATTTTCTGAGTAACATGGTTTCACTCTGTACGATGGATATGGGTAGAAATGCACTGGTGTCTGTGTTGAAGCGCACAATAGACCCTGTTACCAATAAAGTACACATACACAATGAAGAAGTCCAAGCCTGTGTTTTGATTAATCACCAGTGTATTAAGGAATTTAAAGATGTATAAGTGCATGTCCCCAACCATCCCACCACCCTTCCCCCCTCCCCCACAACAGTCCCGAAACACCCTTCCCCCATCCCCCCACAACAGTCCTGAAACACCCTTCCCTCCTTCCCCAACAACAGTCCCGAAACACCCTTCCCCCCTCCCCCCACAACAGTCCCGAAACACCCTTCCCCCCTCCCCCCACCCACAACAGTCCCGAAACACCCCCCTCCCCCAACAACAGTCCCTTATGTGTCTGGCACAATGTAGTTGCCCAGATGCACGCGTGGAAGGTTCACCCTCACCCTGCAGTCCCTATTCCCCATTGCCACCAGTAGCATTAGGAGGCTGGGTTGACGTGCGCCTGGCGGTGCGCGTGGAGCGGCGGAGGGGGCTTGTCTGCCTCGAACTAGCGGATTATGATGAGGCTGTCTGTCCGGGTGGTGGTGGGAACTGGCGGTCCATCGCGTCCGCTATCCTCATGAGGACCTGCCTGAGTTGGCCAATCTCCCCACACAGCCTGTTGGTACAGGCCTCAATCGCCTCCCTTGAGTGCCTGGCAGTCTCTGTTATCTCCCCCCTGAGACGGGCAGCCTCCTCCACATGCTGCCCAACCAGCACAGTTATGTCCTCTTGGCGCTGCCTGATGCTGGCCAGGTCAAGAGCACTGTGGCGTTCTGGTGGTGTGGCTGCTGCGCCTTCCTCTGCTACCAGGACATCTGGTGAAGCCACCAGTGGGCTACTGAACCCTCCCATGTTGTCCTCGCCAGACTGGCCATGGACACTGGACCCAGGTGTTTCCTGTGGAGTTGCCTCTGGGCTTCCTGGGGGGGTTGGGGTGTGAATTTCCATGGGGAACTCCATTGGGTCCTCCACATCTGAGAGCGGCGCTGTGGCTGCCGCCTCTACTGTGGAACTTGTTGCAGCAGAGGATGGGCCCTCCGTGGCTGGAATCTGTGGTGGGGGTTCACTGCAGAAGGTGGGGCAGTTGTTGCTGGTGTGGACAGTTGTATGTTAGCAGTGGCGCTCCACCGATGTTTGGCACTCTGCTTGGGTCCTGTGGCCTTGGTTTTTTCGTGGCAGGGGGTGCCTGAGTTGCAGTGCCAGGATCTTCACTGTCTGTATGTGAGCCTGTCGGGGACAAAGAGGGGGATGGCATTGGTAACGGTTCTATGTACTTCATGCAGAATACATCAATCATGCTGTTGTGAGCATTTGGACTTCATTGGTAGGGATGCAGGTGATGTGTCTGTTGAGTGGCTCATCCATGCATGGTTGTGTGTGGCACTTGTCTCTGGTGATGTGTGGATGTGTGTGTGTTTGGGTTTGACACTGACATGGCCAGGGTTGTATGAATGTATGGATGTTTGCGCATCCATGAGGTGATTCTGGGCTCACATTTGGGGGGACCTGAACATTCACAGTGCATACTTTCATGTGTACACTTACCTCCATCTGATGTAGTTGCCACACCATGCTCCATAGTCCCGACTCCCTCAATCGATTCAACTCCAATCATGTTGGCGCAGGTCTCTTCTCACTCCTTTAATTTTATCCGTGAATCAGATCCACCTGCTGAGGCTATGTTGTGGTTCACAGACAGGATGCTTCTGACCCAGAGGCGGAGATCATCCCACCACTTTCTGCACTCCCGGACAATGCGGGTGGTGGTGCCCACTGCACTCACTTTCAGGGCAACCTCTGCCCAGATTGCCTTCTTGCGGATAAGGTTCTCCTGACGCATGTCGCTCGCAAATACCACGTTGGCATTCGCTGCAAGGGTCTCTGTGAGCATTGTTAGCTCCTCGGTGGTAAACTTCTCCTTGCGCTGGCGGTTGGTTGTTTTTTTAATAGCCTTACGCATGGCGAGGGTGTCCTTGTGGATTTCCAATAGCGAAGTACTCAAAACAGGACCAGGGGGCAGAGGATGGCAATGGATTGTGTTTTTAAAGATGGCCGCCATGCTCCTTCCCGTTCCTGTGCGATGACGCTATTTCCGGTTCCGCTATTTAACAGTGACCGCTAATTGCGATGGCCGTTATTAGCGGTGACCGCTATTTGCATGTTGTGGGATGTCGGAAGTGCTATCAGCGCTTTCATCTGTGCCGCTTAGGGTCTTTTTGGGGTCTTTAGCAGCCTGGCGGTAGGGTCATTACCGGCATGGCACTATGCTCGTGTCCGCATACTCGTAATGGTACGCTATTAGCGGCTTCTTGCCAAGGCGGACACGGTAATAGCACCATGCCGGTTAATTGCAATCTTTACCGCACAACGTGTAATGAGGCCCACAGATTATAAAGATTAGGAAATCTAAAATTGACAAAGGAGGAAAAGGTTGTTAGTTCTATATTCGGTGTCTGGCGGAATCTTGCCATTGCAATGTCTGTCCCCGAGACAATACCAGGAAGACAAGAATGGCTCACCTCTCAGCAATTTCTAGTTTAAGGTGGTGATGAATTGGGCTCTATATAGGGTGGGGCAGAGGACATGATTATGGCACCCATTCCTTTAGAATAGAGGCATTCACAGTGGTTGTCATGGGAGGCCTAACTGATGGCCAAATAATTGATTACCATCAGCCTTGTACATTGTGTGTACACAAAGCCACCCCAAGTGGGAAAGAGTACTGGCTTGGTTGATTGGTCACTCATTAGTATCAAGGGAAGTAAGCTCCAGGAACACAGCAGGAAACATGAATCTAATGGCGGGATAAGCTATAGTGAAGTGGGAACAGCAGGAACCAAGCACTGCAGACCTTGAGAACCTGACATGGTGGTAACACATCGGTTTGGGAGGAAATACCCCCATGTCTTTAGGCAGAGGTCTCCTTCTAGCAGATAGGATTGCCTCATTTAGTTTAGCAGCTACTCGGAAATGGCACAGGCTATTTTTTCTGAAATCATTCCCAGGAGCTATGAGCCCACAGGAAAACATGTTAAAAACTTAACACGATAATGGAAACATTGCTACACACACTGATTAGCCGTGGCATACTGTGCTACAGTTTGAGTCCACCTAGAAGACGTAGGCTTCAACCTGCTTATGATAAACATTTTTGATGCCCCAGAAGGACATGTTTGTGTATAATGGTGCAGTAAATTTTGGAAAAATGGCCTACAAAATGTGCAATTTACTGTCCAAAAAACCCACCGAAATATGAAAAAAAGCATTCGGTTTTACATATTAATGGTGGTACACTATTCTTACGTGTGCAAGTGTGATGGTGTATTTTACAGCAGCTTGTATTGAGAATAGCTGGTACTATGGTGTATGCATAAAGAAATTCATTATATAGTCAGTAATGATGGAAACATGTTTGTCATGCTGTTACTGGCATTCACATGCGCTCATCCTCTTACTAAGGTGGGATTTTAGGCATTTTCTGAAAGGAGGAAACTAAGCTAAAATATTACTTTAGTTTTTAACCACTTAATTAATGCGACATTTGTCCTACCTTTAATGGCCGTCTGCCTCGCTGAGTTGCCATTGCTTCAGTTTCTCAAACTTGCAACACGTGGAATGCACAGGACTCAGAAATAGCACATACATATTGCATGGAGAAAAATGCAACAGAAATAGTTTACTAAGTTTATTATGTTGAGTGCTTGATTAGCAGCCAACAACCATAACATCAAAACATACTTCACATTTCTCACTGTTCTATCAAATAGATCACTGCAACCTTACACAAAATCCTAATATACATAAGGCCATTGAAACAAAGAACTCAAGGTAACCCACAAAATAACTGCAAATAGCTTGTTTGTAACAGAACATTCACTGGTCAATCATTTTGAAAGTTTGTACACAAATTGTGCACATCTATTTTTCAGAGAGGCAAATTTATCAATAGTCCGTTTATTGAAGTCAGGGATCTCTTGAATTAGTTGTTTTTCCATGGACAGAATGGCCAAAGCATTCAGACGATCCTCAGTCATTGTGTTTCTCAAGAATGTTTTAATTCGCTTCAGGGTGGAGAAACAGCGCTCAGACTCAGCTGTTGTCATGGGTGTAGTAATCAGAATTTTTAATAACTGCATTGTCTCACTAAATGCTTCTTCGAGATTGTTTTCAACAAACACTTATAATAAAGAAATTGCCCCACTTGAACTACAGAATTCCGGTCCCTCATAAACAATTGAAAGCTCAGTGCGCAGTCTTTCCTTGTTTAACATGGGGTAAGCTTGGACAGTTGCATTCAGTGCATCATTGGGAAAAGACTGTCCATGTGTTTGAAATAGGTCACTCTGCAACAATTTGGCCCCCTCCAAGTGGTTAGTAAATGCAAAGCGTTCTTGGGCTTGTGTAACTATAATATCACATACTTCTTTAGCCAAATGATTCAAAGTGTTCATATTTACATTGCGACCTGAAAAAGTTGCCTCTGATGGAAGTTTAGCTTCCAGATTGTCCGTGCTTTCACGTACTCTGCCAATGCACTTGATAAAAGTTGCAGTAGCTTTCTGCACATACACAGAGTCAATGTCTCTCTTCTGAAGCTGGTTATATAGAATGTCGACATGGGGCATTATGTCATTGAACAAAAAAAGGAAGAAAAGGAACTCCTTCTCTTTCAGAGTTCAAATGAATCCCTGGGCCTCATGCAAAGTAACCCCCTCAAAATCAGTCCGTCTTTCAATAATTTTCTCAAAGCATGTACGGAGTGCTTCTCTGTGCTCATATATGGCTTCCACTACCCGAATATGGTAGCTCCAGCGAGTGCGAGATGGGTTTGGAAGTCTGTGATCTGAGACCTCATCTAGAACTGCGGTTCTTTTTGGAGAACGAGAAAAAAATGTACAGAAGCCAGAGATATCAAAAAAGAAAACTCGAACTTGTGAGATATTTGAAACAGCCTGTTCAATGATGAGGTTAAGCTTGTGTGCATAGCAATGTACATAATGTGCATTTGGATACACCTCAGCTACTTTCTTTTGGACTCCACCAGAGACCCCCCTCATTACACTCGCACCATCATATGTTTGCGCAATTACTTTTTTTGTGGCAATCTTCAGGGAATACTTTGTCCAATTTTTCCATTATGGCAGTAGCAATGGTCTGCGCACTAGAGTCTTTCAGATGAGAGAATCCATAAAACCTTTCAACAATTCTGTATCGTTCATCAATGTAGCGATAGACTAGCACAGACTGAGTCTTAGTAGAAATATCAGTTGTATCGTCTGCCTGAATAGCCACATAATCTGTGCATTTTAACTGCTCTACAATGATCTCTCTTGTGACCTTGAGCATGCAGTCCAGCAGTTCATTCTGAATTGTTTTTGAAGTGCCCTTGAATACTGTTGCATTTTTTAAGTGTAGTTCCATTGCACTGTCTATGCTGGATACAAAATCCACCAGGCCTCTAAATACACCAGGATTTAAAGAGTCTTCAGTTTCATCATGGCCACGTAAAGCCAATTCAAACGCACCACAAAAACGCACACAGTCTATTAACTTTGACAAGATGTATCGGTTTTTATCCACATCCTCATTATGCCTCATCACGCTCCGGCGATAGGCATCATCCAACTGTGTTGCAATGTTTACACTTCCCAACATGCGCAGCTGTAAGATATTCTCAATATGAGATTTGCACGATTCATGTCTCTTGGTTTTTTCTGACAAATGCTTTAAGTCAGTGACTCCTGTTTTTGTCCAGGCCGTTTCACCTCCAAACAGCAGGCAAGGGAAGCAGAACAAAGACCGCTTAGCAATGCTACCAGTGAGCCATGTCTTCTTTTCATACCACACCATGGAAAATGTGCGTGTGTAAGCCTTTCCCCTATCTTTTGCGGACTGTTCAATTTTTACATCTGGCCGATCAGGCCCTAGTCTTTTCACCTCCAGTTTTTCACTGTGTACGAGTCCGGAAAATGGTTTTGAGAGTAATTGGTCCACTGAATTCATTTTCGGCAACAGTGACACCTGTTAATAAGCAAAATGATTATGTACATGTATATGTAGATGGAATCAAGTAGTCATTGTTAGGTATGCTCTTCAATAACACATAAGTATAATTAGTCGGTACTAGACACAGATAGCGTCTGCAATTATACACAACTCTGCTGTACTTATCATCAACCAGTACAGTTGAGTATAATTGCCGATGTTATCTATGCACGCTTTAACACACATGCCCATTAGCAAATGTGACACCAGCCACACAGTATGTATTGCAGCTTGTTTGGCAAATGAGTACTTATGGAAGAAATGAGGCAAGTTTGTTCTGTTAATACTGTTCTAAAGAAAAAAACATTGTTTAGAATGTGGGGAGATTTTTCTGACTGCATGACACAACCCCAATCCCTCCCAAGCACTGTGGGAGCAATGGTGAAGATTAGAAAGAAGGTATTCTGATGTTTGAAAGACTGGGATTTTACAGCAGTAAAACAAATGACTGTATACCATTCAACTGGAAGATACCAGGACATCATGAGGTAAGTGGGAACCACCAATCCTATCCTTCGGAAAACAGTTTCCAAATGGACAGGTTTGCTTCCGTTGAACCATAAGCAGGCCTTTTTTGCATTATATGTATGACTTTCCATTTTCACATGCCACCCTCTCAGCTAGTCATAGATGCCATTCTGTAGTCTGTACAGTTCATCAGATATTCCCCCACCTCATTGATCCCCACAAACATGGGCTTCTTTTCAAAAAGAATTTAAACAAGATAGCTGTGTGCCTTCTTTACTACAGATGAACACAAACAGAGTTGGAGTGCCCTGAGCACCAAACCCTACACAAGACTTATGCTAGCTCACCTCGTTCTGGAGAATGGTCACTGCAATGAACTCCTTCGCAGGCTATGGGAAATCCAAATCCCGGAAGGTGCACTGTGGAGGTTGAAGTCTGATGTTTTTAGTTGCACAATTGCCCTGGACTGGTTGGATTTGTTCATGTAAGGTGTTGCTGGTGGTCTGTAAAGAGAAAGCGAGAGACTGATCTGAGAAAGGGCAACATAGGCTTAGAGCAGTATTAAAATGGTTTTCACACTTGAATGAGAGAGAGTTAACTGCTTGTAACATTGAAGCTGCACCAGAATAATCATTAGTACAATGTGTAAAGAAAGTACCAGCAACTACCACCATGTGCCAGTCATCAGTTGTATAACGCTGCAATATATACATTTTTGTAATGTTTTCGTTCTGGGGCTTTAAAAGTGCGCTTTGTGGAGCTCAAATTATTACAAAATTAATTTGCTGCAGCCCTTCAGGCACCCGATTTATAAGCACTCTGCGTGTCCTTCGCTGAAGTCCTGTTAAAAACAGCATTGGCAAAGCCACTGAGATCCTGTTCAAACACAAGCATTGACAAAGCCAACATTTTGGCCTTGTGCATACGGTGTAAGCTTCTGCCAGGCACTGCTATTAGATCATGATGCCCAGGATCTTGCACCATGTTTCTTGCTTCTACAACAACGGGTAGTTAATTCTGCTACAGCTGTGCCTGGCAAGTGTAGCTGTGCTACAGCTGTGCCTGGCCACAACAAGGGATGAAGGGGTGAAGGTAGACAGATGAAGCCCAACACAAGGCAGTGAGCCGAGGTCAAAGGGGAAGGTGGGTAAACAGCAAGAAGAAGAAGCACAGGCTGACAGTGAAATACCAGGGGTGCAGATAAGCAAGAAGGAGAAACGGCAAGTCAGAGACCTGGTTGTAGATCAAAGAGAAGAGGGGCAAGGGGCTAACAAAGCTTTGCTTTGTGGAACAGGGCTTCTCCGGAGCTCAGCTTCGAGCACCCGTCTTGGCCAGTGCCCTCATCGGTTTCCCTCACACTCTCTTTATCTCTCTGTGTAAGTCTGTATTTTTTCTGAGCCTGGCCTTCAGAGCATGATATGATATGGCATTCATAACGCGCCTATACACAAGTGTTTCAAGGCATGAAATGAAATGAAACATGCTGTGCTCAAACATATCAGTGAGTGCAACCAAAATCTCAGTATAATGGATTATTAAGGCATCAACTTTGAATTTGATCTGTCACCCGAATGCGACCATCTCTCAAAGGTGCTCATCAATCAAGGACTAAGTTTGTCCTAATTTGGCACCTGTTTTGTGATGTACAAATAAATAATGGCAGGATTGGAGTACTCCTGATTTGTGCAGGCAATACAAAGTGAAATGATAGTGTTTGCCAAAGAAGAAACACTTTGGTTAAGCAGTGAATTGGGTATGCTTCCACACAACACCCGTTATGCCTGATTTGCTGGAAATTCTTCTCTTTGCCTCTTTTTGTTTCACAGGGTGGGCCCTGCAAGAGACAATCACGGACACTGCTGTGGGTGGGTGGGCACAGCTTTCAACCGAGAAAAGGCTACAGGAGCTTAGTCTTTTATTGCGATCCAGTTTAATGAAATGCTTTCATTTTTATCTTGCCACAGGTACTGTTTTTTTGGCTTTGAGAAGTGCAGGTATGCATTTAAATAAAAAAAAGGAAGTGCAGATATCAGGGCGGGGTAGGGCGGGCCAATTTAAAGCACTGCCAATAAAGATGTATACATCAGAGGGAATGATTTTGTGATTAAGTGATGTACTCCATAATGCATGCGCTGGGGTGAAACTAGACAAAAATGTCGGGGGTTAACACTTGAAAGGTAGGGGTAGGGACCAGTGGTCGAAGTGTACAAAAAGAATTAGTGGAACTATGTTCCCAGCTGGCCTGCTCAGATGTCATAGTGGCAGTGTTGTAAAACAATAGTGATACCATGTGATACTAGCCTTGAATGTGCGGCTCAGGGCAGACTTGAAAAGCACAGCTTGTGAGCCTCTTCCCTGCCCCATGCGAGGCATGTTTTAAAGATGTGCAAACATGAAACATCCTAATTACATGAGGCCCACGATGTCTCCAGAAGCCGCGTTGATGGCAGCTGAATCACTGGAGAGAGCGTCGGAACCCGCAGGCTTCCATTGCCCTTGTGTCATTTCTTCAGTCTTAGTATCAGAGACGCTGCAGGGCGACTTTACATCTAAAGTAGTAGAATATTCCATGTGCTCCTTCCTGTACAGAAACGCTTGTGCATCCTATGTTTCTTAATTGAATCTCACCAATTGCGCTATTTGTACCCATTGTTTGAAACAAATATTTGAAGGACCACAAACATGAATGGGCTCCCATTGGGAAGGTGTCCACTAGAAATATATTAAAAAGCACTGCGCTCTCGCTGTTCGAAACAAACACTGGTGCTTTTCTTTGGAACCTATAATCCTTATTTTATAATAGTTAAGGCAAACCACGAGTCCAATAATGCCAATCAAAAAACAAAACTGTCTGGAGAGTGGTAAGAGAGGTGGTAGTAGCAGTAAGCGGAGAAAGAAGACGAAGGTAATATCGAATGGTAGAGGTAGAACAGTGGAGAGGGAGATTGGAGAAGGTTAAAATAGAGGAGGAGGAATATAAGAAGGGCGAGGTGAGACTGTGCAACACTGGCATGAGACAGTCCAACATGGCGAATGCAAGGCATTATTTCGTAAACTCCAATAGAACACTAAGGGCCTAATTCACAGAAGTGTTTTATAATGGCAAACCCCCATTGGAAAATGCTCTGTGAATAAGGGCCTAAGTCGGCTAGGAAAGAGAGAGAATTAGAAGGCCCCTAGCAAGTCACTAAGCAAACGATTCAGGGTAACTGTCACAGCCTTAGCCAAAGGAGAAAGACATTAGGGGTTACCAAGCCCTAGCACTAACGGGGATTCACCGACACCTGGGCTAAGGTGGGGGTAGCCTAAAGGAGACAAGAGGGACGGCCCTAGCGTCAATCGTCAGAAGCCCTTCAAATCCCTGAGAATACCTCATTCCAAGTAGGCCATCTGATCTTGTAAACACCCTTAAACCAACTAAAGGGGGCCAACACCCTTTCACATTTCACAGTAATTGCAATGGAGTAACACCACTGCTACCCCGGCCCACTCCTATTACTAGGGTAAATCCACAGACCGAGTGGTGGTAACAGTAAACGAGCTTGGCGGCAATGGCAAGGAATTACGACAAACTTCTAATGAGGCCTATTGTTCCTTGAATCGGCATTCTTTCCATTTTTCTATAGGAATTTTTAAGAGCAATACAAATAGTATAGTTAGTTTAGTACAGTAAAAGTTTTTTTCATTCTAGCACGCTCCTTCCGAAAGCCTGAAGTAGATGCAAAGAATTGAAGGTTACAGGGAGAGGTATGGGGGTGGAAATCGGGACAAAGAAAGGACAAGAGCAGGATTAGTTCTTTAGGTGTAGTATTTTCACCATACACCCGGACGGTACAGCGCTTTCACCATGTACCTAGGCCTTAAGAGACAAACAAGAGCCTAGCATGCAACTACATGGTTGCATAAATAGTGAATTGAAACAGCTTTATATGCAATGCAAGCAAGCAATACAATACAAGCTTTCACCATATACCCAGTAGAGCACGTCCTACTAAACCCATACCTGCTGCCACGCAACCCCTAACAAAACCTCTATCTTGCCTTCTCAGCCCCCTTAGCACAAGACCACTGTTAACTCAAGTCCTACAAATTAAAGTGGGGGACCCATCAACACACGCAATGGGATGGGACGTCGCCAGAAATGAGCATATCAAGGTGAAATATGCACATTTCATTACATTGGCTTTGCATAACCACCCAAATTGCACAGTACGAATGGCGTTTGCCTTTCATAAAATCAACACACACACACAAAACCAAGAGAGGATATTTTCTTCTGATAGTTTTTTTGAAAACGTTAAAAGGTGTGCATGTTTTAAACTCCAAGAACCAATACAAAGATTTTCCCTGGGACTTGCATTATGGAAATGGGACATTTCTAAAAATAACAAACTAACGGTGAAATAATTTCACCTTTAGTTTGTTATTTTTCATCAGGTTAAAGTGCAGTGGGGAAGTGTTATGCCTGCAAACCTGACAACTGTGTTTCGATCCCCGAGGTCGGTTTTAATTCATAAATTCAAAGAGGACATTAATTCTCATTTTAGCGCAGTGGCACTGAGTCCACCCTCTGAAAAAAGTGGGTGGACTCTGTCCACCCGCGTGTACCCTCGACTTGACTGAGCTGTGCCACTACCAGGCATTCTGCCTCCCCACTACAAAAAGACTCCTATCTGACGGCAGGTCAGGCCTCATTAAACTCCACAGCGCAAGAAGAACCCCAGCTAGCATCCACACAACACAACACCCCTACCTGGCATCTTGCCTCCCTCCTCCCCACAGCAAAATATCCCGTTTTAGCATCCGAAAAACCAGAACACAATACCCCTATCTTTTATATTTACTCCCCAATCCCACAGCATAAGACACCTACCTGATGCACCACCTCACAAAATGCCACAACGAAAGAATGCCAGCTAGCATCCACTCCCGAAAAACACAACACCCCTGCCTGGCATCTTGCCTCCCTCCTCCCCACAGCAGAGTACCCCTTATCTAGCATCCCAACAACCAGAACAAGAGATCCCTATCTGATATATTGCCTCCCCACTCCCACAACATAAGACACCTACCTGGTGTCCTGCCCATCCTCCCACACAAGACACCTACCTGGCATCCTTCCTGTCTCTCCACCCCTCAACATAAGATCTCTCCCTCAGCCCTGGATATGATCTACTGCATTGCAAGTGTTCCCCTGGCTGGGCTATGGCGTTACTCTTCAGAGGGAGGCGAGCCCACCCAAGACATCCGACCCTGCTAAAGTGCATGTTTCCTCCTCCTGCCACCCTGGCACTTATACACCAGAGGGCGTTAGCATTTCACACTCTCTGGGTCCGGGCCCTTATGGACATGTTTTACTATTCTAAAGTAATACTATTGCTATTGAAATGCTGTTCCTTGCTTGTATGTGAGGAACACGTATGACACGGCCTGATGTTTGTGTCGAAGAAACGCACAGGCTGCACTACCCTCAGAATGCCGCCGCCACCTCCAAGTGATGCCTTTTCTTGCATGTCCGCAGTGATACAGGTGGGGGGGGGCTCCAGTCCATTGCATTTACAGTGCGTGAATTCTTTTATTACAGTTTCTCACAGAATGAAGGCAGTGGAAACGTTTTGCAGGATAAATGCAAACCGACATTCCGTTTACTCTGTTCTTATAATAATTGCATAAAGAGTGGGTTGTCTCTGGCATGGTGCATTGGGGGGAAGTCAGGTTTTCTGTAGTTCATGTTTTGAAAGGGTACACCACATAGTATGCACGCTGATGTGTTTATATTTTTCGCATCTTATGGTTGGGGAAACAGATTGGATAAGGAGCCCGATGGAAATGCACCAAAGCTGTTATCGTGCCAGTAGGAAGTCCAGAGCACTGCAATGTAAATCCCCGTGTTATTGTAGTGCTTGGAAGAAGGGCGAGGTTTGCATGCAGTGCAATATAGAAACTTCATGTTAGGGTCACTATGGTAATAGGGTGATACGGTGATGGTGAGTGATGTTCCTCAGCTTGGCAATGCGAGTGAGGGCACACCATGAGGTTGTCGAGTTGGGGTGCTGCTTGGCCTTTGTGCTGACAGTAGAACATGCGTGTACATAGATCTGGATGGATTTGAATTCCGGTCTCTGTCTGGTGCCAGAGGCGGCAGAACGCTGCGTGTAGTGCTTTAGAAATACATACATCCAACGGCATAGTCATTCCCTGGCATAAATCATGCCATCTCGCAACACTGTTACATGTGTTATGCCACGAGCAAAAGCATACTTTCAACTGTAAAAAAGAGCTGGTGTGTTTAGGCAATGGCACGTATGATTGAGAGCCTGCTGGAATGACTGGGTTGTGCTCTAGCATCAGTCGCATGGGGAGTGGTAGCGCCAATAAGGAATTACCAAGTCGGTTCCACAAATGAGTGGCCCGTTTGAAAATAATATGAGGGTAACCTTTAGAAAGAGAAGCTGAGCAGAGAATGTGCCATGCTGTGGGAGGGGATTCGAAGCAGTCAGAAAGTGGAGTCAGATTTGTCTGCATGAAAGCCGGTAGGGAGTGGGAGTGTAAGGAACCACGGTGCTGGGGGACAGGCATCGGAAGAGGGTTTTAGCTTTTGGAACTCCCCCACCACCTGATCCTCCATTTGCAAAGGTATTTTGTGGTCAGCCGTGGCTCGCGACCACGCATCTGCTATTTGTGCCGTTTTATATTTTCAGCATTTTTTTTTCGGAAAATGCGGAAAATATAAAACGGCACAATTAGCAGATGCGTGGTCGCGGGCCGCGGCTGCCTGAGTGGGCAGCAGCAGCGCACGGCCAGTGCCTGCCCTGGGCCTTGCGCACCGGTCCGGCATGGCCCAAGGCAAGGCCCTTGGGGCACGGACCGGGGTTAAAACAAATAGGCCCAGGGCAGCGGCCCTCGCCTTGGTGGTAGCGGGCGGCCCGCTACCACCAATTCTCGCAGCTCGGCAGCAACACTGAACGACCAAGGCCTACACGTTGTTCAGTGTTGACTGGGCCTGGGGACGTGGTGGACCACATAGTTTGGGCCCGGGGAGGGGAGTGTAAGTAACACTCCCGAGTCCCCGGTCCCAAACAGAAAGAAAAAAGTAAAACAAACATGGGGATGGCCCATGGCCGGATCATGGCACATACCGCGGCGCCGCTGCAGCAGCACTCGTGTTTGGTGTGCACCGTGTGCTGTTCACTCGACGTCGGAAGAAAAGAAAGAGAAACAGACGTGTGAAGGCGGCGCAGGCGCACGTACACACCCTGCGCCGCCAGTGAGTCATCATAGATACAGTAATGTCATTGGCTGTTTGCCAGCCAATGACATTACTGTATCCATGGCAGGGGAGGGAATCTGAATTTAAGTGCGCTGTTTGCGCACATTTTATACTGGCGGGGCCACCCCTGAAGCGCCCCGCCAGGCTTCCAATTAAAGGGGCTACGTAGAGTGCGTGGGGCTAGGAGCTCCACGCACTCTACTATGGAAAAAAATAAACTAAATTGGGACGCACCCCGCTGTTAAAGCCGGGCCCGGCCCTGATACATGATTACCTTGTCACAGCGCCCCCGCGCTTTTGGCAAAGGAAATGCAGGCATTTTCTAAGCTAAAAGAGATTCAATCGGAGAAGTTCTCTGATTGAATCTCTTTTAGCTTCCTCTTTCTTTTCTGGGGGGGCGGCGCCCGGCCGCCCCATGATAGCAGCCGCCACTGGGCAAAACCCCATTTGTGGTGTGGAGGCCTCACAACACTCGAGCAGACCCGGAAAAAAAAACATATATTTACCAAAGCGGTGCAGTACCTCCTCCCCCTAGGGATGCAGAAAGAGACATCCCTACAGCTTCTGACATTTACACTACACCTTAAAGCTCCCACGCTGGTGTAACACAACAAGGTCTCTGCATGTTGGTGCAGATGTCTTATGTCCTGTCCAAGGTTGAAAAGCTGCACCTGGTGAGTGGGAAACTGTCAAATTAATGGCATGTGGTCAACCATGCCGGGTTCATATTCGTCTGATCCTTCCTGTTACTGAGTTTGCCAGATTTAGGTTTGAAATTAATCCAAATAAATATTTTGAATAAACGTGTTATTGCAGCCTCAATTGCCTTGCCAGGAAGATGAAACTGCTTCACACATGCAAATGAAGTGGGATGCATATTAAATGTGTAAGCCGTGCGCATGACTAGGAACCCAGACCAATCTCTTCCGTGCAATTCAGAACACCCCATTTCTAATTTATTGTGGTGCCTAATTCTTTGGAACATTGCATAATTATTAAAACTAAACTTTGAATGAGTGACTAGACCAAGGCCTTGTTTATGACATCGAATCTGGAGTACTAGCGGATTGGTACAGTTCTCATTTATAGGCAAGAGCATAGATTCCAACCCACTACACCCAATGGCGTAGTCTCTCTATGTCACAATTGCTTATGTAAGAGTATGCCACTCACTGCTGATGGTTGACTGGATGAAAGTACGGATGATGGACGGGGAATTCACTGACACCATTATCCTACCATCCAGCCGAGACTTCTGCTGACAAGGGGAATGAGTGCAACTGATGGATGAGATCAGCCATTGATGCTTATTAATGTTATGTTTGTTTATTTATGTGATAATGCGCACCAAACCCTCAGGTAACAGGGCGCAACAGTTACAGGAATATTTAGAGCTTAGTTACAACAGATGGTTATTACAATACATACTTTAACAAGATATAGGTACAAGGAAACACAGAGGGTATAATACATGGTACATGTATAACAGAGTCATATAAACAAGATGTCAGAGATGGGTGTCATTCAGTGAGAGGTCTTGGTTTGTGAACTGTCCTTCGTGCGGAGCCGGTTCTGAATGGTACGTCTGAATTTAGAGTAGGGCTGGTCCTCTCTAAAGGCAGTAGGTAGTGTATTCCAGGCAATAGCAGCTTTGACTGGGAAGCTGCCTCCTCCAGCTTTGGACAGTTTGAACCTGGGAACTTCTAGGCAAAGGTCATTGGACGCTCTTGTGTGGTAAGTGGAAATTCATTTGGAAAATCTAGCAGAGATATAGGGGCCGCAGCATTATTAAGGCCTTTGACTGTAAGGGATACTGTTTTAAAAAATATCATGACGCAAATGTTTAGCCAGAGGTTATCTTTTCTGATGTTGGAGATATGCTCTCTGCGAGGTATATTGAGAGCTGCTCTTAGGGTATTATTTTGCAGTATTTGCATTTTATTTACAGTGTTTGTGTTTGCGTCCGCATAGAGGGCATTGCAGTAATCGAGCTTGGACATTATAAGTGCATTGGCGAGCGTGATGCAAATAGTTTGGAGAGATAGGGTCTGCAGGAGGTGGAGGAGAAGCCAATCAGATGGTGGTCAGTCCAGTCTTGTGGAGTTATTTTAGAAATATTGATAGAGCAGTTTAAGTTAGCTATCCAGTCTAGTGTACGCCCATTTATGTGTGTGGACTCTTGGACTTGTTGGGCCAGGCCATGTTCAACTAAGATCATTTCAATAGATCAGGCTTGTTTGTCCTCTGCATCATTAAAATCCAGGTTGAAATCCCCTAGTAGTAAGATTTGTGTGCATCCCTTTATATTATTGGTTAGGAGGCTGGAGAGGTCTTCCTCGAAAGTACCTAATGGTCCAGGTGGTCGATATACTAGGAGAATAATTACTTACTATTATTGGAGATAGGTAATTTAGCTACCAGTAACTCACAGAATTTAATTTCAGAGGGCGTCGTAAGCCTTAGAGCCAGTTTGGTTTTGGCTATGATAGCAAGGCTGCCTCCTCTGGTGTTAGGTCTGTCAACTCAAAGTATATGGTAGTTGTCTGGTATGGCGATCATTAGAGCAGGACCTGCCGCGTCATGAAGCCAGGACTCAGTGACAGCCATAAGATCTAGGTCGTCAGAGGTGAGTATGTCAGAGATTTCAGTCGGATGTGCAATGAGAGATCTTGCGTTGATGAGAGCTCTGGAGATGCTTCAAACGACTGGTGATGAGAGAGGGTTTGACTTCATTAAACAATTGATGAACATCTACTTTAGTAGCTCTTGTAGGCAACAGGAGTGACCTTAAAAGACCAAGGCTTGCTTGTGTCTTCATAGAAGTCTATTGCATTGATTGGGATTAGTGAAAACATCCCTAGTTGAGTCAAGTCATAAAATCTTCCTTTAGATGGATTAGAGATTATATACTGAGAAACCTATAAACTGTCAATTTCTGTGTTCACCCACAGCGCTGCTATTAAGATTTACCAAACTAACTTCACCCAATAATCTTGTCCATTGATTGCTTTCCTCTACAGTCATAAGGAGTGGGCTTTGTCAAACTTTCTCAAAAGTGATCAGCAGGTGCTTGAAAATCTTCAAGTGAGATTCAGGTAGGTTAATTCCTACGTGTTTGTACATTTCCCTTCCAGCTCAAACCTTCCCAAATCAGGAATGCATCTCCAGGAAAGTTCTTAGGGAAAACCCTACACAAAATAAAGGAAGGAATTGGAGGGGATGACACTGAATTTAATGGGTTAGCAAAAGGAAAGGAAGTCCTATACCTCTGTGAATGTTATCCAGTTAGAACAGTACATTCAACGTTGTAGTAGGATGTCTTGATAGATCTATGTGTAACCTGCAGGTCCTAGGTTTCAATCTGGGTAAGAACAACTCAGCCGTTTAGTATTATTGAGGTTAATATTATTACGGTATGAGGAATTCATAACATATAAGGACCTCTGAAACATCTATATGGCTGGGGAAAAGTGTGTCATGGGTTTTGGGTCAAAGGATCGAATCAAAAGGATCGAAATGCAATAGGGTCGAATCAAAGGGACCGAAAACAAAAAAGTCGAATTTCTTTTTTTTTGGGGGGGTTCCCCCCAAAACCCCTGTTTTTGGTGTAAAAAACACCTTTTTTTCCTATACGGAAACCCAAAATAAATATATACATTTAAAAAAAGGCATTCGATCCTTTTGTTTTCGGTCCAATTGACTCGAACATTTTGTCATTCGATCCTTTTCATTCGATCTTTTGACTGGACACGTGTGACATGCATTAGGTGTGCATGAAGTTTCAACATGATGCGTTTTCCTCCATGAGGACCACTGGGATACTTAAATTGTAAGAGGTAGAGACTTCATCCTTTTGACACTGCTTAAACTAATACTATTTAGTTGCACAGTATTGAATGTTCAGCTATGCACCTAAGAAAAATAAAATCCTATCTCTATAGTGTTTTTAAAAAAAAAAAAAAATATTTGTTGTCAGTTGAAAACAAATCGTTTATTTTGGTTGCTATTTTAAAGAAACAACCACATGCAAGCCAATAGTCAATCAGATATTTTATTTTATTTGGGCATTCCTGGTTGTAAACGTTGTGACCTTTTCCATGAGTTTTATATTATGTTTGCTTTGAACAAGTGCTGGTACAAAGAATTGCACCAGCCTACAATTGGCATGAACTTAACCCAAATATGTCACCTTAACCTCTTAAAAATTTGGCAAACCCCAAATACAGTAACTAATCGGGTGATTCAGGGTACGTCCAAATGTATTCATCCAGCCTTAAATGAAGATATCCTTCAACGTTTGTTAACATGACTCAGTCGTTCTTGAGAGTGAAAAACCTTATCGGCATTTATGAAGTATGTTCTCTTGTTTCACATATCCTGGACTGTCTTGTAATTTCCTCTAGAGTGTTTTTCTGAGGAAGTGAAGACCAGATGTCTGTCTGTTGTCGCGAGTAGTTTAGGGGTGGCTGTGAGTTTCTTCACGAGTGGGTTGATTCATATTGTTTCATATTGCCGGATACCCTTTCTTCGCAGAGGGACAGATTTGGATGCTGGTGGGCTGGGGTCAATAGCTGTGATCTGATCCATTAGGTGCGAAGGTGGGTGGGGCTTCTGTTTCAGGTTAAATGATTTAGTTTTGCTGCACGGTTTTTCTGCCTATCTTCCTACAATGGTTTTAATCTAGAAACACTACACTCTAGCACTGTAGGTGCTACTAAGTGGTATGGTGATGGCGCTGGGTTGAGTGTATTCGTATTTAGCATTTTAATATTTTAGAATAAAAAAGTGAGGTTGGCCTCAGAAAGCTGTAAAGTAACATTAAAAGAAAAGCACATCAAGGAGATCCTCTGGCTCTATGCTGTTGATGGTTGTAAGACATGTAGAGGTCTATGCGGAAGTAGTTTTCATCTAGATTTCGTGTCTGCCTTGTTGCCAACACCGAGTTCAACATGTTTTGTCAGGGGAACTCCTGGTATTATGTTCAGCAGGTGGAAGGTGATCTGAAGTGGTCTGGCCACACTTCAGGTTGTAATGATAATTTTGATGTTCAGATTTTGTCAGATAGAACTAGGGCAGGTGTATGTGAGGCTGAGTGTGTGGAATGGTCTCCAGTTGCTTAAACTTCATTGCTATATGCTCTTTGGGGTTCATTGTCTGTTCACTTTTGGGATCCTCATGCTTAAATAACCATCTCCAAACCATTGACTCCCTGTTTCAGTTCTTAAAGATGTTCTTCTTTTTCAGCAGGAGCAGTTCACCCAAGAATGTAAACAAGTACTTAAGAAACCCTATTTCTGTGAGCTCCATTAACTCACAACCGCTCAGCAGTTAGATGGTGGGGGTCCAGAACGTGTTCATTGTCTAAGTAGGTATTAATTAGCTGATGATTCTTGGGAGGTTCCTCAGTATTCATTGAGGATTCATCTCATTTGGCCAACATACTTTTTTTTAAGATATTAAAAGCTATAATCGTTCCATTACGTTTTCAGGCATGCGCATAAGCAGTTCTGGGACATTATGTTTCCATTCTTTAGTGTGGACCTGACAATCCACTGAATTTCTTAAGTTCATCAATCAAGAGATGGTTGTTCCCAAAACCCATAGTTTCAAATAAAAGATTACGGTTTAGAGGTAAATGTTTTTTAGTCGGGGTTCAGTTGCTTCGCTGAAGTGAATTACTTTGTTGTAATTCACTTTGATGCAGTGACTTTGTGGGGAAGTAATACATGTATATATTTTTTGGGTAATGGGCATAGAGGTGGTGTGGGAAGGGTAGAGGTGTGTAGGAGGTGGGTAGAGGGGCCTGGTGCAACCCCCATTATAAATAAAAAATGGAGAAACACTAAACAAATCGAAGTTACTGCATTGAAGTCAATTACAATGAAGTCATTCATTTTGATGAAAAAACATAGAAGTGTTTAGACTCCGGTGCATTGGTCTTCTATTAGTTAAGGCTAGGAGGAAGGGGAGCACTACGGCCACTTATCAGTACACTGTTCTCCGAGCTATCATGGGCTCTGTTTTCGATGCCATGGTGGCATGTTTCTATCTGAGTGTCTGTGATGGGCACCCTGGGCTTCCCTTCAGAGTACCATCAGCATCCCTCTGGGTAGGGGGTCCCTGTGCTGCTTCTTTTGCAAGCTTGTTGCTGGTAACCTGAGCTTTACTTTATGTTCTGGTTAGGGCAAGACCAGAGGCTTGCACTGTTTAAGTTTAAACCATACTTTCCATAAACATGGGTTAAACACTTACATTCCTGAAGGGTGACCCACCAAACAAGACAGCTGTTCTCAATGGGCCTTCTTTTATATTTTCTAAGAATTGTTTTTTCAACTTTAGTGCAACCTAAATACGGTGCATGAAAAACATCAAATTAGTGGTTGGGCAGTCAATCAAAAAAGTTGTCATACTACTTGCAATTATCCTAAATAACAAACTATTTCGCTAGGGCCAACCGATTTCAACAGGCTAAAATCTGCCAGCATGAGCATACCGTAACACTTCATGAAGCGTGCACTCTATATCTCCTTGCACACCTCCCCCCAAACAACCAACTATTAAGAAAGATGACATAATATGACACTCACATTTCCTTTACCTACTTAGCATCATCAGTCTAATTGTAACAGAATTTTATCAAAATCAATACAGAAATGAAACAAAGAGGAAAATAAATGTGAGCAACATTACATGGGTTAGTCCCCATTCTAGCAGATTTCTAGTATGTTGGATACTCTATGATGTAGAGGAACCAATGAAAATTCACTGTTCCATACACACAATATACTTCTGGTTCTTTGGGTCCCTGATTAGTATGCATACACTGACAGCATAGTTTAAATATTTCCCCAAAGCTTTCCGTTACAATTTTATACATAAAATACATTGCTTTGAAGTTTGCTACAGTGATAATTTCATCAGGTCTTTGGTCTGGGATTGGATCATGTTATCCCTTCCAGATCCACAAGATCACCTGTTTGCCTTTTATAAGCACAATTAGTTAACCACATTTTCAAGGAGAGAATCCCAAAATTTCAGTTGAGATTCAGGACACCGCCTGTGGCAATAGTAACAACATGGTGAACACCAGAAGTGAAATAGTGAAATAGTATTAAGAGGGGGACACAAGAGAGTGGACAGGACACAATATAAACATCTTTAAACACACTCCAGATCATATCATGTTTGTCCAGATTGTGTAATTTAGTATAGAGAAATGTTTTTTTTTTAAGACATATGTCTGATATTTGAATGCTTTTAATTGTATTTTATGGTTGTTTTTTCCCTCCCGTTGTGAATAGGTGTGGTTGGGAGTTTTTTAAAGTTGTTGTTTTTGATTGTTTGCTAATGGATGCTAATTTCAAATGAAATGATTCTCTCTCTACTCTATTTCACTGAATTCATCATGCCAACTCCTTGAACATAAAACCATTTATGGCACTGTTGAAGCAAATTCCACATTTAGAAAGCCACATCACACCCTTCAGCTTGTTATTCACAGTATTTGTAGGCTTACTTGAGGTTTCTTAACGCGTCACAGAGAAATCATTTGAAGGATTTCTCGTAACTCTGAATTTCTTTGTGACATGCACTAAATTGAGAGGTTCCTCAGCACAAATAGAATAGGACCATCATCTTTATTTTATTTCATGTTATGTTACAGGTTCTTATGCTGCGCACTGCTGCCACCTGCGAGGCTTCATAGCACTCTGGCGAGTCTGTAAATCAAGGGGAAAGAGGGGTTAAGATTGTAGGACTGAGTGGGAGGAAAGAGCAAGAGTGCTGCAATGTGCTGTTGGCAGATTCAGTTCGGTTGACACTGTTCACTGAGCGAAGTTGTTTGTTTTTCGGTTGATAGCCACATTGTGCAATTGGGCTATCCAAGTGTTTTTAATATTATTGTATTTTACACCACAGTCGCATGTGCAAGCCCTAAACGTCTATTTGTTTGTTCACGCAAAATCATGCAGTTTCATTGTAGAATCTTTTTTTATGTTCGTAGTGAGAACTATCCCAAGGTATCTCAGTTCTTCACCTTTCCATGCAAAAATTCCATTCTTTGAATTTCTTGCAAATGGATACTGGGCCTCATTATAAGTGGATACTGGGCAGAAATATCAGTGACAATACTGGCATAACGCCATCTTGGAACTGGAAGTAAACCATCCAGATTGCAAGGTTTTGCTATTCTCCCTTATGGAGTACCCGAGGACTCACTGGGATTTGGAGGAATTACCATTTTTTGCACAGTAAGCATAAGAAATTCTCACGCCAAAATCTGGAGCTATTTCCTTCACTTTCCCACCAAACTCTGAATTCCGCTACTGTGTCTTTTTCAATTCCCCATTATGCGTGCAATAAAGCCCTTTGCCATCAGAGATAACATGGCTAATGAGCTAACATTTCTTATATATCCTGACACATGTCCAAACTGTCTTTTTAAGTTTAGCAAGGTTGATATACATATTCATCTGGGGAGGCTAGCAGAAGTAGGAGGTCATCCACATATGCCATCAGTTTTTTTTAAAGCTGCCCATCCGGTTGCCTTTTGTGTGCTCATTGGATCTTATTGCCATGTGGAGTGGTCCTAGAGCAATGTTAAATAGTAACAGGAAGAGTGGGCATCACTGTTGAGTTCCTTTCTCAAGCGTGAATGAGGAGAACCTATGGCAATGGTCAATAATGTGTTGGTCTCTGTCAATAACCTCTTCTATGAAATCTGTAAGATTAGAGGTCCAGATCTTAGTCAAAATCTTGTACCCTGTGTTCACCAAGTCTGTCAGTCTGCAATTCGTGAGATGAGTGACTTCAAATTTAGTAGGAAACGATTGATACATTTCACATAGTTGGTCCGACAACACATGTTTGAAGATTTTAGAGATATGGCTAAAGGACCCATTTGGACCAGATGCTTTTCAGTGGTGGCTTGTCGCTAACGGGTGACTAGGTGTCCACCTGCCACCAATTACAGAGGAACCAATCAACCAAAACAGGACCAGCAAAAAAATGCAGAGATAAGCTGAGGAAGTGCTCCTTGGCCAGCCATGTTGTGAGGAAAACGAAGTTTGAACAGGGCATAGAGTACCTCAGATGCAGGTTCCCAATAGGCCCTACAGGGCCAGAGGCATTTTCCTTCCCAAATTGGACATTTTGCATGAGGTAGGACAGTCCATTAGGGCTTAGGCAGAGCTCCTGTGCATCGAAATCCTCATAGATTTTTAGAGGCAGCAGGAACCAGGACTCAGGATGATATGTTATTGAGAGCTCTACCTATTTGCTGATTTATGCATGAAGCATGTGCAGTCCGGGCCCTCTGGGAAGAGAGCATCAGGTGGTGAATAATGAGTCCAGAAATAAGGGAACACAGGTAGGTTACATACGAAAAGGGGCCAGTTTCTCAAATAGCAGCAGAAATGAAAAAAGGGCTGCGAATGCGCTCCTGAACTTGTTGCTGAAATGCTCGAAAAAAAAGTCATTTCCATCGCTATTTGGGTGAAGAAAATACAAATGTGACAGCCGCATCTGTCACACTTAAACAAAATCAGGGTAGAGTCAGAAATTATCCTCGGATGATTTGCACCTGTTTTAAAAGGTACAGGTGGAGGAAACTCCTTTCAACTTCTTCAAAAGCACAACCCATTTGCGAATTTGTGATGCACTTTTAAATGCCCAAAAACTCCCCCTAATTTGTGCAAATGCACAGTGGGTGTGGGGGAGGGGGGCAAAGGGCATCTAAATGAATGCATCTAAGATGTGCTCGTTCAGAAACCCTTTGTGAATTGGGCTGCTCCTTTTTTTTAGGCACAATTGAGGAGATGCGCTATCACAACTCCCCTCTTAAGACCCCAAAACATTTGAGAATCTGGCCCACTGAATCTATGAGTGTGTGAATTTGATGTGTTCTGTGTTTACGTGAGCCTGGCTGAATGTGTGTATGTGTGAATGTGTGTGCATATTTGTGTATGTGCTTCCGTGTCCGTTTTTGTATGCAGTGTGTGTATCTGTTGTGTATGTGTGTGTGTGCATGTCTGTGTGTGTGTGTGTGTTTGAATGGAGCAACCGCAAATTAAAAACATGCTTATGCGTGCATGTGTGTGTGTGCGAGTACTTAGATTGGGATTACAAGAAATATTGGGAAACGTCATCATGTATGGGTGCTTATTGGAAAAAAACAAACACGTGTGTATGTGTGTACTACTGGAATCATTGGGCAAAGCCATCAAAAGTGGAAAAGCTTTTCAACCTCAACAAGCCTGGGCTTGTCAACTTTCTCTTCGTTAATGCCAAAAAAATGGGATTTGTGATGGAAATAAAGTGTCCTTTGAATGTCCTCATTTAACCCAGCTGCAGAGGTTTTTAATTTACCTTTTCATTTAATTAAGCATTTTTGTACAGCACGATGCTTGCCCGGGTAGAAGCCGAATGTTGTATAAAGTGCAAAGTGCCACAAGGGAAGGGAAACTGCGCTAATGAAATCAAGGCATAACAACATGAATCACATTTCAAGCAAAGGGCAGAGAAATGCAGAAAGATATAATCTGGCAGGGTAAGGCACCTATCGAAATTATTGACTGAAAAGCAGGGTTTAGTTCCTTTCTGAAACTGAGATGTGGTGGTTGCGGTGTTTATTGTGGAATTAAAAGTGTTAGAAGGGATGGCATTCCTAGGATGAACATAGGGAGGTATTCGGAAGGAGGTGGTTGGAGAGAGAAGATTGCATCTGCAGAGAGAGTTGGCGGAGTGATATCTGTGGGGTTGATTTGAGATATATATATATGATATATGTTATTTGTAATGAAGGAAAGTAACATTGCCTATGTCTCTGTGCAAGTACTTCAAACTGGCGGGTGATGCAAGACTGAATGAATGGCAGCCATGAGGAGCAACCACACGGAACGGTTAGCATACCACGGCGTGGTTGTGTTTGGATCGTGAACGGCCCCAGGCAGAAGAACCAGGAGGCGGACTATGGATGTGAAAAGCAGACGAACAGCATCATAGCAATTCTTAATTTTCAGAAGGGTTCAGTCAAGAAGCTAGCCAGTCGGCGAGCCTGTCATTTATTGTTTGATTGGTTTCAGTTGTCAGCATCGGTTATACCAGTATTGTGACTGTCCAATATCCTTTATGATCTGTATTTGCAATTGGTATGTTCCTGATTGCGCCAACTGTATTAATAGTTTAGTTTCTGCAACAATGTGAGCTAGTTTATTTCAATAGCACCGCCGTACCATAAGTTCCTTTGTAAGGTTTCTTTAATTTCTCCAAGATTACACTCAATCTTTTTCTTTTTCAGATATCAAAATTTTCTCACCGTTTTCAGTTTTCTCTCTTTAATTACTCCAAGATTACACTCACTCTTTTTCTTTTTTTGTGTATCACAATTTTCTCATTGTTTTTTCTTTTCTCTCGACACGTGTTTCTCCACTGTTCTATAATGGATCATCAGGAAATAATCCTGTTTTTTTTGTTGAGCGTCACCAATTATTGTGTATATTATTAAATTGGATTTTGGTTCTCCGCTGTATCTATCAAAGTGGTTGCAACCCGTCAGAATTGCAGAAAGGGATCCGCTTGTCCCTAGGTTCATGCTGCCGATCCGTGGCTCCTTCGCAATGTTAGGATGATACAAAAGTACAGTTGAGGTTTAATTTTTTCTGTTTAAGCACGAGCAGGTAGGACACAAACATAACCATAGCAAAGGTAAAACGCGATTGAGGTACAGGTGTAATGCAGCAACATTGCACTGGGACTATAACGGGATAGAAAAAAGGACTGCACAATCCGAAGGAGCGTGCCAATATTTTGTTTCTCAAAAGTGACAAGTCTGAAACAAGGACCTAAGGACGTGAAATAATGGGCTGTCATTTTATGGGTCATATGTTTATAAACCATCTTTAATCACCCAGTTACAGTCCTGCACAGGTATTTATTGTACGATTTGTCATGCTGCAATCGAATCTGAATGGAAACAAGTAGAAAACATTCTGTTGAAAGACAGCAAGGTAAATTGAACAGGGGTGTTAGAAACAATAAATTGAAGTACACTGCAGGGAATAACAGTGCATCCTCCACAATAATTTGTAGCATTCCTGAGGAGCCAGCCATTCCATGGGTAGAATGGAAGGAAAACTGGGCAAACTAGGTCAGGACAATAGAAAAGGAGAACATGTAACTTTGGAAGAGGATTCACTCAAGACAAGATCATAAGAGATCAGATTATAATTCACACCATTATTATGACTCACATGTTTGGAGAAATGTAAGGGGTGCAGGTGTTCCAAGATGACATACTAATCTACGGGTATGGAAATAAACAGCATGTTGTGAGGCTGTACAGAGTTTTGAAGACATTGGAAAAGAGGGGATTAACAGTAGAACATAGTAAATGTAAATTTAGCAAAGAGGAAGTAGATTATCTAGGACTCTCTAAGGGAAGATATAGACCAAAAGGAGATTGTCATGAAGGCAGTGGAAAATGCCCCATCACCAGGAAACAGGGAAGAATTACATTCCTTTTTAGGATTACCGTAGTATTACAATAAATTGATTAAAGGTTTTGGTGAGATCACACAACCACTGAGGGAGATCACGAGAAGGAATGTGAAAGATGAGTGGAAATAAGTACATCAAAAATTGGTGGGAGAAATCAAGAGGGGGATAAGTGAAGCACCTTTTTTGGGGGGATTTGTGCCTGGAAGGAAATCTATTATCACTGTGGGGGCAGTATTATCTGAAATGGAAGGATGGCGTGAAGGAATAATTACTTTTGGATCCAGGGCACTTACTAACACTGAAATACGTTATTCTTTGATAGAGAGGGAACTCTTGGCATGTTTCATGCCTGCGCCATGGGCGCATACATTGGCGATCAATATGGACAAATTGTTATTCATTTATCTACAGAAAACTCTTAGATCAACCGCTATTCACTATTTGGACTTTATTTCCCATTTGCAGGACTTTGGTGCTTTTTTATTTTTCCCAGAAAACTACACTTACCATAATGCACTTGGCTATAACCATCTATTCCTGCCTATTCCTATTTTTCTTCATCAGAACTACAATCCCCAGAAGCCCTAGGGATTTTCTCTGCTTCCACCAGCTCAGGAACAGAGAGGGAAGTGGCCGATTGTCTGCAGGTGTGCTGAGCCAGGTGCAACCAATTAGCCTGCCTCTGTGCTGGGCTGGGCAGTATAAAGGCTGCTGCCTGCGAGAGTTCAGTCTCTTGCATTGAGAGTCCTTCCGTCACCTTTTTGATTCGAGCTACAAACTTTGTATGCTGTTTCCTGCTTTCACCTGCTTCCTGCCTTGCAGCCTGCTACACTCTGCTGCCTACAGCCCTAGCCTTTTGGGCTCCCTGCCTCAGCCCTGCTCTTCCAGGCTCCTGCCTTGCAGCTGATCACGCTCTGCTGCCTTCCAGCCTCCGCCCTTGCCCTGCCGGGCTCTCCACATTGCAGCCGATCACGCTCTGCTGCCTTCCAGCCTCCGCCCTTGCCCTGCCGGGCTCTCTACATTGCAGCCGATCACGCTCTGCTGCCTTCCAGCCTCCGCCCTTGCCCTGCCGGGCTCTCTACATTGCAGCCGATCACGCTCTGCTGCCTTCCAGCCTCCGCCCTTGCCCTGCCGGGCTCTCTACATTGCAGCTGATCACGGTCTGCTGCTTTCCAGCCTCAGCCCTTGTCCTCTGGGCTCCCTGCTCTGCAGCCTGCCTAACTCCAGCTGCCTACAGCCCTTGACCTCGAGGCTTCCTACTTTGCAGCTTATCACGCTCCGCTGCCTACTACCTACCTTTTTCCGCTGGGTTCTCGGCCTTGCAGCCCTCTACAGTCCTCTGCCACCTTCTACGGTCAGCAGCCCTGCCCCTCAGGGCTCACTCCTTGCTGCCCGGCCCTTCTGGGTTCCTTGCCGTGCAGCCTGCTTTACTCTGCTGCCCTAAGCCCTTTCCCTCTGGGCTCTCTACCTTACAGCCCTGCTCCTGTGGGCTTGCTCATTGCTTTCCTGCTCCTCTGAGCTCTCAACCTTGTTCCTTACTGTCCTCTGCTATCCAATCCTGTTACACGACTTTCCTTTCATTTCCTTCTGCTAGTTTGCTATCAACCTCCTTTTCCTGGATTTGTCTGTAAGTATCTTCTCTTGTACTGTTTGTAGACCCTTTTGTACAGAGCTTGTCTGTTGGTTCCCATCAGTCAACCTCTGCCCCTTCCCTTGTCTCGTTTCTACATTACAGACACCCATAGCTGCTGTTCCAAACCATGAGCAAACAGCGTGGGCCTCTGTTATAGCAAACTGTGCAGAAGGCTAGAGTATTTCCTAAGGTTCGTGGAATACTCTTTTCCTATATCTGCATACACCCCAAGAGGGGTTCTCTTTCGTTCTCTTTCCTTTCTGCTGTGTGTGTACTTATCTGTCCACTTTATTTTGGCACAACCACCCATACCCTTTCTGGGTGTCCTGTGCCACTCTTAATAGAGTGCCATCCTTGACAGCATGCTGTTGTGGAATGGTACATATTAGGCAGTATGTTTGGGGGAAGTATTTATCATGAGAACTGATCATCAGCTATTAGTTGAAGTTTTTATGGTGTAAGTAATGTCGAAGGCTATCCCCAGAAGAGCTAGATTGGGACTTAGATTGTTGGAGTACAATTGCAAGTTAGAAGATTAACCAGGAAAAAGGAATTGTGTGGCAGATTTCTTGTCGAGGATGCATTTACCTGCATTGGAAGGTGAGCATGATCTTTAAGGACTCGGCAAACCCAGTGAGGTTGTAGAAGGAGATGAACAGGTATGTCGGATTAACAATATATCAAATGAGAAAGAATGGGAAAAGAAAGAAGAAACGACAATGTTTTAAAAACTGTGGTGAAATGGGTCAAGGGAGAGTGGCCAGACAAAAGTGTTTTAGGAGATGTATATAGAAGATATTTTGTAGTTAAGGAGGAATTAACTTCGGAACGTGATTGGTTGATGAGGGCTGCAAGGTTGTGTCTCCTGAAATGTTGAGAGAACATATTATTGTTGAAGGACATCCTGGTATCACTTTTATTAAGAGAGAGCTCCGGAAGATATTTTGGTGTTCAGGGAGGGACTCTCAGGTGGAGAGGAAGGTGCGGATGTGTGCGCTTTGTGGAAATTGTGACAAGTAGTTAGAGACATATAGTTTACCATTTAATCCTCTTCCAGTGCCTAAAGGACCTTGGACAAATGAGAGCATTGATGTTTTGGGACCATATCAAGGATTAGGACAAGGTGATACATTCTTAGAGGTTTTAGTGGGACAATATTCGAGATTGGTTGGGGTGGCAATCATGAATAGGGTGACATCTAACAATATTGAAATGTTTCAAGAAACATTTTTACATTTTTATAAGAGAGAGAATCCCATATTCATTTTTGAGTGATAATGGGCATCAATTCAAGGCAAAGGAAATGAAAGAGTTTTATGAATGAATAGGTTTTAAGTGGAGGTTTACTTCAGTTTACCATCCCCACGCAAATGGGATGGTAGAAAGAATGAATTGAAGATTGCTGATTGTATTCAACACACTATGCCCAATGGTCAGGATTGGAGAAAATGTTTGAGTGATTTGGTGTGGAGTGTAAGAGTCACACCACATAGGGCCACCGGGGTTTCACCTTTCTGTTGGATAAGAGGTAGAAATCCAAACTGTACATTTTTGCCAGCATGGTTAAATGAAAGGATAGGGATTGAAAGAGTAGATGGAGGTTTTGTTGCAAGCAGGATAAGGTTTGTTCAAAAGAAATATAAAGAATACCATGACAAGTCTGTGAGTGCAAGAAGGATTGGTGAGGGAGCAACGGTGGCGTATAATGTTAAATTGAAGTATGGAAGGAAGCAATGGAAATGTTTTCAAGGTATTCTGTTCCCAAGAAGGTAATTGAACTTCTCAATAATGCCATAAGAGTGGAAGATGGAATGTTTAGGAATGGCAATGCAAGGAAAAAAGGGCTGGCTGATGCCAGGGAATACGATTGTGCAGGAGCCATGAGTATGAGGGATACGGAAGCAGTGAGAGAGAGGGAGCCTTATGAGAGAGAATGAAGAGGGAAATGAGTTGGGAGTAAGGAGTAGTTTGTGGATTAAAAGATGACACAATAAATGAAGAGAATTTGAAGTGTATAAGTGATTTCTCGAAGTTCATTTTGGTTATTTAATGAAGATTCTATATGAAGATGTTAGTTTAAGTAAACCTATGCAGTTAAGTTAATAGTAGTGAGATTTGGGAGTTTTCATTCTTTCTTTGTTATTTGTTTTCTTTCTCGTTTCCTTCTCTTGTTTTTCTCTTTTATTTTATTGCCCAGGAGGGGGTTGTGTAGTGTTTATTGTGCAATTATGAATGTTGGAAGTAATGGCATTCCTAAGAGCAACATAGGAAGGTGTTTGAAAGAAGGCAGTTGGGGAGAGCGGATTGAACTACAGAGAGAGCAGGCAGAGTGGTGTCCGCTGGGTTTGATTAGATAGATGCTACTTGTAATAAATGAAAGTAACATCACCTCTGTCTCTGTGCAAGTACTTCAAATGGCCCAAGTCTAAAGTCTAAAGAAATATTAATGGAGTTCCACAGTAATGGAGCAGCGAGAAATTGATGCCTATTCTGATACCAGAACATTTTTCAACAGAGGGATTTCAAGACATTCCAGGAACTTGCTGCATTTGGCCTGTGATCCCTAAGGGGGGGGGGCATCATTTTCGATAAGCAGACAGAGATTTGAAAGCCAAGCAACCTATATTGAGTTCGATACATGCAGGAACAGCAAGTGTAACGAATAGCTGATAGGTGATCATACTTTAAGGTTTTCAGGCTATGGAGTGCAAAACTATTTCTTGTGGCTGAAGGGTAGATGTATGTACCCTGAAAGTAGGGCATTGCCACCATCAATTTGGGAAATAACAAGTGATTGTATGACAATACCGAGAACATTGTCATGTAGAAATGGTTAAGTGTCCTGAAGAAGGGATGTCTAATAGTGAGTCGTGAATCTAGCAAGAAACCAAAAGAAAGAGCTGAGTTTAACATTTATTTGCAGGCCAGTGGTTTCAAGTGACCTTCTTTCCCTGGGAGAAAAGTACAATTGTGTGGTGGTTTGAGGGGATAACTTTAAGGACGGTGTTACCCATCCATCTTTTTATCACTGTGAGTCAGTTATCCAGGTGGTGAACATCAGCCCGAGCTGCCACACTAAGGTATGCCTATGTGGTGTTGGCATACTGGTGGGTAGAGATGTTATGGACATATAAACATGCAACAACAGTAGAACTTGAGTGTGCAATTCCACAGGGTGATTGCCTCTCGTCAGCACTGTTTAATATATATACTACCACTGTCTCACTTATTAGATAGTGTTGGCATTTCTTATACCAACTTTGCTGATGACTCTCACATTTGACTTGAGCTCTCAAATGATTATGAGAAAGATTTGCAGACTCTCAATGAGATCTTTAATCTCATCCAAGTGTGGATGGCAACTAATTCCTTGGCTCTAAATGGCAGCATAACAGAGTTACTCGTTGTTTGTTCTGGACTATGGTTGAGTAAATTGGATTCCAGATATGATTGCTTTGTTATTGCTGACTGTCGGAGTAAGGTTGCTGGCAATGTCAAAACTTTGGGAGTCTATGTGGTTACCTAGCTGACTTTTACTAACCATGTTGCCCACTTGAGCTCCACATGTGGTCATATCAACAAATTGCTACGCCAAACCCATCCATATCTTTCTTTGGATGGAAAACAGAGCCCTATTAGCCACTGTTCATATTCATTCTAGGCCTGACTATTGCAACAGCCTGCTCTCTAGTATCTCTGTCACTAAAACCTGAATAAGCTGCAAGTTCTTCAAAATGGAGCAGTTAGGATTGTTTATGGATTAGTCAAAGCTGAACATGTCACTTCATTCAGGCACGTCCTTCATTGGCTACCGGTGATGCATCGCATCCAACATAAGGTGATGCCATTGACTCGGAAATACATGCATGGTGGTGCCCCTGGATACCTTAGTGCAAGTCTACATGTGCAACCTATCAAATTAAACTCTTTGGTCCAACTCTAGTATTGTGTTTGTTAGGCAGAAACCTGTGCAGTTCCCTCTGGGACCACTGCAAAAGATTTAAGACTACAGGTGTTTGGCAGTAAACCCACTTGGTAGCAGTCTGCACCACATAGATTCACTTGGTAGCTGTGGCTGAGCAGTCAGACTTCCCTCAAGAAGAGTTAGGCAGTATACAGAGTATTCACAATAGGTCAAGAGAGCACAGTAGAACAAGTAAACACTGACCAGGGCTTGGTGTAAAAGAGATATAATTATTTATTTAAAACCACATCTAGAAAAACACACAGGCACTAATAGTAAGCAATTCAAAAACATGGTCACTAAAAGATATACACTCCCTTAGAATATTAGACAAGTCTTAAGTAAAGCCCCACTTATTTTCAGACAGCGGTGAGCGCTTAACGTAGATGGCACTCTAATAATTTGTTTAAAAAAAGGGAGGGAAAAGCAGAGAACAAATTGAAACAGATCCCAATGCTTTTACGAGAACATAACAAGAGAGGAAGGCAAAGTAAAACCGTGAATTCAGAGTCAGTAGGCTGGATCCGCTTTAAGAGGATCGAAACGAAATGTGTCCAAGGTCACACGGTTGCAGTGCACAAAAGTCTTGAAAAGGTTCAAAAAGAGGAGTTGGACCAAAGAAAGGGACCAGTTAGAGGGTCAAGGCGGCCAGCCCAGTCCAGAAGGTTAAGGGATTATTATTACCTTGTAGCAATCTTTAGAAAGGGAGGCCTGGCGGACACGGTACCTTCAAGTGGTGAGAATACTCCAGCAGGGGCAGTTGTTCCTGGCAGCGGATGCAAGTCGGTGCTTCGTCCGGGAAAGAGAGGATCTTGTCGTGGAGGAAGACAGGAGTCCGTTGCACTGCCAGGGAAGAAACCAGCCGCTGAGTTTCTCAGGTACAAGGAGCGGTCTGTTGGTTCGCGGTTCAGTGGTGAGTGGCTATCCGGCCGCTGGGTTGCTTGGCACGGGCAGTTTGACCACAAACCGGTCTGGGTTGCGAAGAAGGAAGGAAAAACTGGTTGTGCCCACCAGTCAGGGGAAGAAGCCTCTCCAGCCGGGAGATCTTCTCTGTCGTCGGGAAGTGGCGAGTCGGTTTCGCAGGGCTCCACCAGTGGTGTCGTGGTGGTAGGTCAGCTCAGCTTCTCCCTCGTCGGATTCTCAGGTCCTGTGGCGACTTCTGAAGTTCCAGTCCCCAAAGCCCTGCTTTTATGCAGCATACCCCCATTCACTCAGCCTAGCTGTCAATCAAACATGCTAAGTGGTGAGCCAGCCGGCTCACCACTTGGGCCAATCACACAAGAGTGCGACTTGAGTTACCAAGGTAACTCAGTCCAGGGTGCCTAAACCCCCTCCCTCACCCCCTGTGGTACCCAGACAGAGTGGCAGCACTTTTGGAGGCTTCCGTGGAGAAGCCCGTAAAAAAGTGGAACAAAGGGCTCGACTTGGGTTGGAGTCACAGAAGAGAACACAGACGCCATTTTAGAATCGAGTCCTGGCAAAAAATACCAACCGGTGAATTAATATTAATTAAATAAACCGGTGGTATGTTCGAGGCTATGAGAATTAAATAATTAAAGTTGGTAGTCTCGAACAATGGGAAAATCCCATAGGAAAATATTTGCGGTCGAATATAACAAGTAGTTTCCACTGCCACCAGCCAAAGCTGGATCAGGGGGGACGGAGACATGCCCCCTCGACTAACAGACCCCGGGACAATCGAATTACCCCGACCAGTACGTCCAGAATATGATGGTTTGTACTGGTTTCTGTTAATAATTTGGGACTAGTAAAGCCAATGGTGACTTTACATGCCCTGGGAGACAGTAGTCAGTCCCAGGGTATGGAGTCTATGGTGGGGGGTCACTATGACACCCCCTGTGTCACTGCACGGAGGGTGCTGTGTAACACACATAGTAAAAACACATGAGACCCTATGGAGTTAAGGACCCCATAGCCCGTAAAACACATTAACAGTCAAAGGAACACCATAAACCTGTCCAAGAGTGGGAGAAAAAAAGAGTCTCACTCTTGGCAGGAGGAAAAACAAACTCCAGAAATCCAGCAAAGCTGCTGGGGGACTCACTAGGTTAGGAAATTCAGCCTAAAGAGAGAATTCTCCCTAAGACTGTTGTATCGAGCTGGATGCAAACTGGCTAAATTCAGAGGCTCCATTTTTGACATCTGGGCCCCTTAAATGTGGAACCTTCTTCCAGATGATCTCCGGATTTATTCCTGTGTTAGGAAATTTAAAAAGGATCTGAAAACTATTATTTAACAAGGGCTTTGATTGAGTCTCTGCTCATCCTTTTAATTCTTGATTTGTGTCTGTTAGTTCTGGCACCCTGAGACCCTTAGATGTGTGGCGCCAGATAGAAAAATGTAAATAAATAAATAAAAACCTAGAGGACAGATCTGCAGGCAGCTCCATGTAAAAGTTGAATAATAACATGGGTGACAGATTGGATTGTCAAGGGTTTTGACCCATGTTGAATTATTAGACGGGGTAGATGTGGGGATGAGCTGTTGCCACCCATCATTCTATCCCAGAACTAAAACTAAATCAATAGACTGGATGGATGTGGGGATGAGCTGTCGCCGCCCATCATTCCATCCCAGAACCAGGAAAACCGTGCGGTTTTGCGCACACCAAAATGGTTGTCTAACCTGCCACCCACCAGTGCCAGCATGATGGACCGGAAGCGCCAGGGGTGAAAGGTGGTGTCAAAGGAAAAATAACAGGCCTGTTAGCTTAAAAGCGCTTTAAAATCACCTTTGTTTCCCTGAATGCAAGCTCAAAATGCCTATTTTGAACATCACAAGATATTCAAAAATGTCAATGAACACCAGCAGACATTTGGCAGAATGTATTCTTGTGTGCATACAAAATCTGGGAAGATAAAGAGCCAAAACAATGTTTATAACAAAACTGGCTGAGCTGTGGATGTCAGCAGCTTAATTAAAATTGGATTTAAAACCACTAAAATCGAAATGTTTAAATTAAATGATTGACCTACTTTTGAGTATCACATAGTTTGCAACTGTTAAATGTCATGGTTTTGAACTTAGAATCAGCATTCTAGCTGCATGTGTAAAAATTGTAAGTTTGATTTAAACTGGGAACAAACAGGACATTTAGTTGAAGCTTGGCTTAAAGAAATTGAATTCTGTCTGACAACTTCCCCCGACAGGAGTTGAACTGGCTCAACAACCCTTCCCAGGCCTGGCTGCATCCTGCTGCCCCCACCAAAAGGAGATCACACCTCTCTGATTGAATTAAGGGAGGGGTACCTGCAGACTGCAGGAAATTGAACAAAGCTCTATCCTGGACTAAGGAAAATGTTATATTGCGGGGGGTCGTAAATGGCTTCCTCTGGGGAGAAACTGGGAGGGGCAGTGCCTGTGAGAGCAAACTGAGCTTGGGGGAAGTGGATAAACCAGTTATTCCACCATGTGATGTGGGAAGCCACACCCTTTTTTGACCAGGGCATAATTGTAAAAAGATAGATAACTCATAGTGCGGACTGGTCAAAATTATATAAATAATATCATTATTCTTGGGATTTTTCCGTGCACATTTTAAAAGGCGTTAGGACTCTGTACCATGTTCTGAGGCAGAACCCCGCTATTTATTGATATTGCAGATACTGTGTTTAAGCTAGACAAATGAAAATTTATTGGAATGTGTGTAGAAGGGAGGTGTACAGTTGTGTCAAATCTGGAAAGGTTTAAAGGTCGTTATCTGGATGAAAAGGGGCAGAATTCTGTCAAAAGTGGACACGACATCGTACAAAGACAGGGATCGGATGGTTTGGTACTACAGAAAATATGTTAACTGGACCTAAAATATTAGAAACATGGTACATAGATAAATGTGTGTTTGGATCAAATATAGATTTGTGTGCAATTTGACAGGGGAAGGACCCTCGGACCATAAAACCTACAGCATCACTCTGACTCACATTTCCTTCCCCCAATCAAGGGAGAGAGGAGGAATTGGCCAATGATGAGTGAGAGGGGCAGGCTTAGCTAGGCGCAGGCACACACCCATTTTCAAAACACATAAAAGGAACATTGAAACCCAGGTAGAGACATTCACTTTCCACTTTCTTGCGGGACACTTTGCCGGGAGACTCCAGACTTCAAATCCATCAACCTCCAGAGACCAGAGATCCAGAGAGACCAGAGATCCAGAGAGACCAGAGATCCAGAGAGACCAGAACTGTGCAGTGCTGAGAGCAGAACCAGAGACCAGACCGCTGTGAAGAACCGCTAGCAGAAGTCCAGCCAATCCTGACCCGATCGGTGACAAAGCCATTCCTGTCCAAAAGATAGTGTGAGTACTCTAGGACTGTGCCAGACCAATCTCTTAGTTTAAAATAATCTAATCCAAACTATTTTAGCCTATTAGAACTGCCTCCTGGCATCGTGTAATTCTGTCATCTTTAAAACTGAAAACTGTCACCTGTCATTTTGAACTTTTAAACTTCAAATCCGAAAAACTACCTTCACAAAATCGTCCGTATCTCCGGAACCGTATGTGCTAGGAGTGGAATTTAACTTTTATCTCAAAGCTAAGATTCTAGGCTTTCCAACGAACCCGACTTGCTACTCCTTATAGGGCCTCTGTAATTACGCTCAACGCACGAGATTAAATTTTCTGCGATTTGACATTTTGCACAATTTCAGCCACGTGTAAAAATCAGCAGCTCCTTGCTTTCCTTTGCTAAAATTCGTTTTAACCTGCTAGTTACTCATAGAGCATTGCTAAAGTGAGCCTGAGCTAATATAAACTAGATATCACCCACCCTGAACCTCTAGAGGGAATTAAAAGCCTTTTTAGCACATTTCTCACTTCATTGTCATCACATTCAAAGCATTTTGGGCCTGTGTTTTAAAATCATGCCTGTTTTTCTCTAAGCTTGCTAGGGGGGAACTGCGTTTTGTATTGCATTTTGTTGGGATTCTTGAAGACTGTGTGCTCGCCTTCCATTTCTTACATTGCATAGGAGGGGGGGTGAATTACCAGAGAAAAAGTGAATATATTATCTTTTGCTAAAATCATATCCAGTTATTTTCTGTACTGCATTTCATTCATCATTGCATTGTCCTTGAAGCCATAAAGACATTCTCTACCACCTTATTTTTCTTTTCCTATTCATAAGTAACCAAGAACTGTGCTACTGTAGGATTACCTATTGCTGATTACTGCTCATATTCACAAGTGTGCTAGCCATTATCAATTTATTTATAGACGTGTGATATATATATATTGTTTAATTTTTCAAATAAACCTTTTAAATTTGCAAAACAAATCTACTTCTTGGCTCAGTGGGGTCAGGGGGATTCTCGGAGAGGGGTGTTACACAAGGGTTCATCATCCAGATTATAACTTGCCATAAAAAGATATAAATAAGGGCTTCCCTTGGGCATCCCAGACAAGGCACTGACTTAGTGGGATTGCTTGATTGGAGTCACTTACAGGATCCATGGGCACACCATAGAGATCAAGGAAGCAAGAAGACCTGGTGTGATCTGGACCACATACACTATTGCCACATGCACTGAAAGCTTGAAAAGAAGGTCTCTAAGGTCCAATGTGTGAAAGGCCACCACACCAAGAGATACAATAATACTAGCAGGCAGGTATCTCCACCATTAGTGACCTGGGGAAGGTCACCAACTACCTGGAGAGAGTCCATCATGGTGCTACAATGAGGGAGGAATCTTCCTTGGTATTTTCTGAGGAAGCTGCTTCGGTCAACCCGGTCTTGGAATTAGCAACAGTCTTTACAAGGATCTTCCCAGTGAAGAGCAGGTTAGTGATCGGTCTGAAATTACCAACGTTCAAACTTTCCAGAATTTTATTTTGTGAAATTAGAACGAGTTTTAAAGAAGAGCAGAACATTCATTGGAACAAAGATGAATTAATAATTTTGCATAAAGGCTAGCAAGCACTGATGGAAAGATCTTCAATGATCTCAGCTGCAATGGCATTGTAGGCTTTATGGTGGTCACAATGGGGAAATCATTGGGTGTTGATTGTCTGAACGTGGCTCACAATGCCAGGGACTATGGAGTGAACAAGGAGACTTTTCAAGTCAGGGTTTGATGTTTGATTTCATCCTGGGTTAAGTACATTTTCACAATAAAAATGAGTTATATTGTTGCATAGATCGACAGACTGAGCAATGGTGTGAAAAGGGCAAGACATGGTATGCCTTTTTACAGACTAAACATTGATTTGCTGTTACACTCTCCAATTATGTTTCCCTAAAAGCATATTTTGACTTTTAGAGCTTGAGCGGATAAACGTCCACGGTGATTTCATTGATACATTTATAGTTTATGGATGTGTCTTTTGTTAAAGATTATATTAGATTATATAAGGTTTGGGTGTACCACATTGTGAATGTAGAGATGGGTATTAATTAAAGTTGAATCAGGGTGACCCTGTCAATAAAAAGCTCTATGGCATGCAAGTCATCATAGCAGATTTCAGCAAAGTGATGTTCAGCTTACATTGGCAGGTACAAGAAAACTGGTATAAAATGCAATGAAAAAGTTGAGTATTTTGTTTGGTTGGAGATTATTTACTTTGGCCTAAAAGAGTTAAAGGGAATGGAGAACAGGACAAGATAATTATCTCACAAATCTGGAGGAACTGGGATATGGGCAGAAAAGGTTTCCTGAATGGAAAAGAGGAGGTTACCGGCATTGCCCTTGTGATTTGTGGGATGAATGTCATATACTAAAACAACTTGTTTGCACACATAAAATGTAGAGAGAATACTATTGTATTTTTCTTGTGTATAATGATGTTTATTTTTAGTGCAATGTATTCATTGAAAAAAGGTTTTTATAGAATACCTCATATTCTAATGAATTAGGGAATTCACATTTGAGTATCTTTTTCAACCCAAATCATGTTTAATATTATGTTTAACATACCAATAAAATGTGAATATATTTTTGTTCCTATGTTTCCTTGACCTGGTCCACCATCCCCCATTCACCAGTAGAAGTCTGTTATCTACATATCATCAGTCTTGTTGTTCCATGTGACATAACTCCCCCTGTGTTTTGGTTTATTTGCTTCCCCTATGTCCACGACGAAGGGGACACCCATCTCTTCGCTACACATGATTCAAAATAAAGGCAGAAAAAGGAATAATTCACTAAAGGTTTAGTGTATGACAGATAAAGAGGCGGTGTTGGGAATATCAACATCTTTGGCAAAGTCAATGGGCCTCATTACACGGTAGGCGGTAAGGGTTTACCGGTACAGGTATTCTACCGGTACCGGTAAATCCTTGCCACCTTACTACGAGGGCCCTTTGCGGGTTGGGGAATTTAACGCCTGCTTTTTGCAGGCGCTAAAAACCAACCCGCAAAGGGACCAGTGGAGCTAATTACGGTACCGCAATTTGCGGTACCGTAATTAGCGCCTTCACCATTCCCAAAGAGCCCTATGGGGCAAAAATGGGAATGGGGAAGGGCAATGGTGGAAGGGGGAATTACCGCCCCACCAACCTTGGAATGGGCCGGTAATTCCCCTTTCCACCAAGGCGGTACCGGTAAATTACCGGCATGAAGCATGGCGCTAATGGCGCCATGGTTTACCGCCTACCGTGTAATGAGGCCCAATATTTTTTGTGTTTGCTGCTGTTCTTTGCATTTATAAGAACCTGAGTGCAAGGAGGGTGGTGCGCATTTTCAAAGGAGGATGCGATAAGGGGTGCAGTTGTGAAAGAGAATGAGAAGGAAGAAGAATAGAGCAAGGGAGGAAACAATTGAGAAAGGTGCCATCTATGATGATCAACAGGAAATATGAACGAGAACGGTTGAGAGTGAGAGGGTGAGAAATAAAGCAATAGTGTGAGAATGGGTAGAGAAAGGGGTGGGGTGGGTAGGAGTTATAGAGAGAGTTAGGTTAATGGGGTTAGAGAGGGTGGGGTTTGGTTGGGTGGGTGATGTAGAGAGTGAAGGCAAGGTGGGTGGGCGGGGGTTGAGAGTCGAGTTAAGTAGAGAGAGTGGAAGTAGGGTGGGTGGGTCAGCGTACAGAGAGTGGGGGTAGGGTCTGTGTGGAGGTTTTGGGAGATTATGGAATTAGGGTGGCTGGGGGTTCAGACAGTGGAGGTAGGGAGAGTAAAGGTAGAATGGGTGGGTGTAGAGAGAATGGAGTGTGAGGTAGGGAGCATGGGGGTAGGGCGGGTCAGGATAGAGAGAGTGTGGTTTGGGTGGTGGGGTAGAGAGAGCAGGTGGAGGGTGGGTGGGGTAGAGAGAATAGGGGGATGGTGTTTGAGAGGGGGTAGAGAGAGTGCATTGGCTTTAGAAAGGGAGGAGAAAGGGTGGGTGAGTGGGGATAGAGAGAGTGAAAAGTAGGGTGGGTAGGGGTAGAGAGAGTGGGGTATAGTTAGTGGGAGTAGAGAGGGTGGGTGTACAGTGGGTGGAGGTAGAGAGAGTGGAGATGAAGTTGGTGGTTGGGGTTAGAGAGAGTGGAGGTGGGGTGAGTGGGTGTAAAGAGTGTGGAGGCAGGGTGGGTGGGTGTGTGGGGGTTGGAGAGAGTGATGTTATGTTGAGTGGTTAGGGTAGAGAGTGTGAACGTAGGGTGGGTGGTTGTGGGTAGAGAGATATGAGGTAGGCTGGTTGGGAGTAGAAAGTGTGAGGGTAGGGTGGGTGGGTGAAGCGTAGAAAGAGTAGGGGTTAGGGTTCCTGGGCGGGAGCAGAGGGAGTCGAGGCAGAGTGGGTAGGTGGAGGTAGAGTGTTGTGTGGTAAAGGGAGTGGGTAGGATGGGTGTGGGTAGAGAGAGTGGGGCAGGGTGGGTGGGTAGACACAGGAGTCAAGATGCGTGGGGTAGAGAAGGTAGGGGTATGGTGGGTGGGGGATAGTAGTAGAGGTAGGGTGGCTGGAGATAGAGAGAATGGGGTAGGGTAGAGAGAGTGGGGTCAGGGTCATTAGGGGTAGGGAGAGAAGGGTAGGGTGGGTCAGTTGGTTTACTGAGAGTGGGGGTTGGGTGGGGGTAGATAGTGTGGGGTTTTGGTGGGTGGGGGTAGTCATAGCGGGTGTAGGGTGGTGGGGTGTAGTGTGGGTGGGGATTTTGTGGGTGGGAATAGAGAGAGTTGGGGTAAGGATAGTGGGGGTACAGACAGCAGGGGTAGGGTGTGTGGGTTGGAGTAGAGAGAGTGGGGATAGGATGGGTGGGTGGGGTAGAGAGGGTGGGGATAGAGTGGGTGGGTGGTAGAGAGAGTGGGGGAAGGGTAGGTGGGTGGTGCTATAAAGGGTAGTTTGGGTGGGCTGTGGTAGATAGGGAGAGGTTAGGCTGGGTGGGTGTGGGTACAGAGAGTGGGGATTGGGTGGGTGACAGTGGAGAGGGTGGGGATTGGGTGTGTGGGGGTAGAGTGGGAAGGGGAGGGTGATTGGGTGTAGGTTGGGTGGGTAGGGGTGCATTATTGGTTGGGGCTAGAGAGAGTGAGGTGGGTGATAATAGTCAGTTGGCAGCAAAAAACATGAAGAACAAAGCAGCCTTTACAGGCCTTGTCCCAAGCAGCCCAAACAAAACCCAACAAGTACACTTAATGGGAGTGGGGTGGGTGTGGATAGAGACATTGGGAGTGGGGTGGGTGGGGGTAGATACTGGGGGTCGGGCGTAGCGAGCATTGGTGTGTACAGAAAGGCAGCCTCTAGAGGACTAAAGAAAATCACCTGTTAAAAATAGCCTCAAAATAGCCCACTTGTCAAGGAAGAATAGCCCAAAATAACCTAATAAGAAATCACTGAGCAGCTAAGAAATGGAAAGCCCAGCACCCTACTTCCAGCACCCTACTTGCTTCTTACAAAGCTGCTGATTGGAGCATTTATTGTTAGAGAACTTCTGTGTGGGTAGAACCGCAGAGGAGTTTGGCAAAAGAGATTTTATTGATTTGGCAGTTTCATGCCAGGGCATCGCCCATTGCTATGCCAACCACATAATCCCAGTTCAGAACTCCCGTTCCCTATCACTCACTTGAAAGTGAGAGAGAGGGAATGGGGAAACAATGGTTTCAGCAGTTTTTTGGCGCCGCATGAATTCATCAAATACAAAAATGATGTGTGTATATGGGAGTAGACTCTGTGAGAGTCAAGAGGGGTGCAGATGTCTGTCTCTGACCATGTTAGTGTACGTGAGCCTGTTTATCTGTTATGTGTATGTGCACATGTGTCTGTGGGCCTGATTAAAAAAGTGTTTTTCAATGTGAAGATCCCATTGAAAAACGCTTTGTAAATCAGGCCCTGTGTGTATATGTTCAGAGGAGTTGTGTGGCTGGGATTAGGCCCATTTTATTGCTGCCTCATTAACTAGGAGGTCCCTGGCCCATAAATATTAGGGGTGACTAAAAAATAAAGATTGCTGTTTATCCATTATTTTTTTATTCTTTCAATGTTACATTTCTTTTAATGAAGTATAAAAGAGAATGCCTATTACAAACAGAAACGGCTATAGGTGTCAACTATAGGCATGGAAAGAGTGTAACTGCCCTGTCAGTTAATTATTAACTGGTGCAGGTAAATTGTGGGTGGGGGGGAGAGAGTGGGGGTTAGGGAGGGAGTAAAGAGAGTAGTGGTAGGGTGGGTAAGTGGCAGTAGAGAGAGTGGGGGGATGGGGGTAGAGAGAGTGGGGTTAGGTTTGGTGGGTGGGGGTAGAAAGAGTGGGGGTAGTGTGGGTGGGAGAAGAGAGAGTGGTGGTAAGGTGAATGGGTAGACATAAAGGGGGTAGTGTAGGAGGGTGGTTGTACGACTGGGATTGTGTGTTTGGGGGTAGAGAGGGTGGGGCTATGGTGGGTGGGTTAGTGAGTGTGGGGATAGGGTGGGTGGGGCTAGAGATAATAGAGGTAGGGTGGGTGTGTGTGAGTACACCAAGCAGGGATAGGGTGGGTGTCAGGTATAGGCATGGAAAGGGTGTAACTGTCCTGTCAATTCTTTATTAACAGGTTCACGGAAAATTGTAGGTGGGGGAGAGAGAGTGGGGTTTAGGCACGGAGTAGAGAGAGTAGAGGTAGGGTGGATGGGTAAGTGGTGGTAGAGAGATGGTGGGGGTGGATGGGGGTATGGTGGTGGGGATAGAGAGAATGGGGTAGGGTGGGTGGATGGGTGTAGAGAGATTGGGGGTAGGGTGGGTGGGGGTAGAGAGAGTGGGGGTAGGGTTGGAGCAGAGAGGGTGGGGTAGACATAGTTGTAGCAGGGTGTGTGGGTGGCGCTAGATCAGGTGGGGATTGTGTGGGTGGGGCAGAGAGGGTGGGGATTGGGTGGGTGTGAGTAGTGAGGGTGGGGATATGGCGCATGGGGGTACAGAGAGCAGAGTTAGCATTGGTGGGGTAGAAAGACTTGAGGTGGGGTGGGTGGGGCAGTGAAAGTGGGGGTAGGCAAAGTGGGGTAGAGAGAGTGGGGGTTCAGAGAGAGTGGGGTGGGGTTGGGTGGGGCAGAGAGGGTGTGGATTGGGTGGGGTCAGCCATAGTTGGTGCTGGGGTGGGTGAGTGTAGAGCGAGTGGGGTTTGGGGTGTGGGATCGAGAGAGATGGTTCGTATGGGTGGGGGTAGATAGAATGGGTACAAGGAAAAAGGTGGCAGAAAGCCAGCAGGATACAGCGCATAGGTCAGCAAATAATGTGGCTGTGAAAGGGCTGCGGCTAAGAGCTTGGGTGGGAGCCTGCCAAGTTCCCACTGGATTAGGAAATTGAAGGAAAAAGGGGGGGTTTTGCTCTCCAGCTGCGCACACACATAAAGTAAATAGGCAATTGCAAATATATATGAATGGTTTTAATCAAAAACTAATGCAGCCTGACACGTGTTTCGAGCTGATCGCTCTTCTACTGAGGCTGTTTGTGCAAAATTATAATCAATAAATGTATAGCAAGAAAAGGAAACATTTGTTGACCATGATTCAGTAGGAAAACAAACCAAACCCCAATCCCAGGGAAGAGAGGCAGTTGAGAATTGTCAAACCAACACATAAAATGAGTGATTAAAAGTAACAAGCAGATACACCAAATGCACATAATAGGTATACCAAATGCACATAATAACACAATTCAAAAGAAAAGAAAATCACAACGAGTGAATAATTAGATAAGGAAAACCACATCGCATAATAACCATGATAAGAAAGAGGGGAGAGAGAAAAGAGAAAACAACAAGGTTATTCGATGAGAAAGGATGCTCGTGGTAATCAGCCCAAAGTACATGTATAAGGCCACTAAACAGTGGAATTGTACCTTAGTCTTGGCTTGAGTAAATTGTAATTACTAAAGAAAATGCAAAATTGAAGAAATTGTAAAGGGTGACAATTAGGGATGTGTTCGAAACTGTAAAAGGACAATTTTTTAGTGTGTATATATCGTTATACCCTCACTTACCTAAAATTGAGGTGTAATTAATCTGTCATAAATTATTGACCATGGGCTCCCTATAAAGCAAGAGTAGAATAATAGTTTATATCTAAGTCTGGCTGGCGCGATATGTACCTAGCAGTAAATTGAAGGATAAAGAATTTTTAAAAAATTTTTAAAAACATTTTTTTTGACCTACCATTGATTTGCAGTTGCACGAACAGGTTATCGGTAAATTATTAACTTACTGCAGCACGGGAGGAAGGCGAGGAATGCAGAGACGGCAAAAGCCAAAAGAAACAAGATAACAAAGAGTCAATTGACTAATTAGGCAGTTTGTCTCTAAGTACATTCGAGACAGCAAGAGAAGCGCACAAAAAAGGGCCGTGTGCAAATTAACAGCGTTGACTCACCAGTGCGTTCACTGTTAAGTGAGGAAATGGAGCCAACCGAAGACCCTCCATGGCCGAGTATAACTCGGAACTGTCTGGGAAGCGACAGCAAAGACGCCCGCGCTCGGGCGAATCAACACAAGAATAAGTGGAAAAGGAAGGCGCCATGATGGACTAGTGTGAATAATATGTAATGTAAGCCGGTACGCTTAATTAGATTGGGCAAGGATGCATATTATATGTAGGTATACCAAGGAAATTATGCATACCGGTTGTACAATCAGTATAAAATTGACCGGAATGAAGAAACAAAAGAGGACCGTGTGATCATAATTGGAGTATGAAAACATTTGGGCTGTCCGCGGGTGTCAGTAGTGTAAAGTAGAACACCACGCCCACGTCCGTGGTCACAATTGTGTGCCTTTAGAAAATGCAAGGAGGGAGCCCACTCCATCCAGATAGATGACACAATAATTAGTTACTATCATGTAGATAGTGGCTGATTACCATTAACATCCTTAGACCAAGTCAATGTCTATTGACATACATGTGCGAAGAACATAATAAAACACTTGTAGCATGACTTATTTAAAATCATAGGAAAACAGATAGTTCATGGTCTGTGTTCAGGCCAAACTCTACAGTACGGTATTTGCAAATTAATCGTGCTTCTAATTGTCTGAGTTTAAGGATCTGATTGCCTCCACGTTGTGGAAGAGTCACCTTCATCATCCCAGCAAATTGGATGCTTGTTTTATTGCCCATTTGATGGGATCTTTGCCAATGCAGAGCCAACGGATATTTTGAAGCAGGTTGGGTGATTGAATGCAAATGTTCTCTGATACGAATTTTCAGCGGGCGTATGGTACTCCCAATATAGAACAGTCCACAGACACATTTAATGCAATAAATACAAAATTTTGAATTACAATTAATAAAAGACTGAATCTTATATGTGCCTAAATTACCGAAATCAATAGAGGTAGTTTCCAGTGCATGAGTACACATAGAACAACCCCCACACTTGTAAAAACCAGGGCGTGGGGGCTGATGTAGCCAAGTATGTTGCTTGAGTGGAATTGACATAAAAGAAGGAGAAAGTATATTTTTGAGATTATTCGCCTTAGTATAAATGAAACTTGGTGAGTTGTCCACCCAAGGAGTTATGTCATGATCAAGTTGTAGAATGTGCCAATGCCGTTTGATTACATTGTAAAGCAGCGAACTATCTGAATTGAATCTGGTGATAAATTTGAGTTTCTGAGAATGGATAGTCTCGTGCCTTATTTTTGGAGTGAGTAGATCGCAGATAATCAGTTTGTAACCAAAACTTTCAGAAAATCTACATCCGTGAATCATGTAATCAAACGGCATTGGCACATTCTACAACTTGATCATGACATAACTCCTTGGGTGGACAACTCACCAAGTTTCATTTATACTAAGGCGAATAATCTCAAAAATATACTTTCTCCTTCTTTTATGTCAATTCCACTCAAGCAACATACTTGGCTACATCAGCCCCCACGCCCTGGTTTTTACAAGTGTGGGGGTTGTTCTATGTGTACTCATGCACTGGAAACTACCTCTATTGATTTCGGTAATTTAGGCACATATAAGATTCAGTCTTTTATTAATTGTAATTCAAAATTTTGTATTTATTGCATTAAATGTGTCTGTGGACTGTTCTATATTGGGAGTACCATACGCCCGCTGAAAATTCGTATCAAAGAACATTTGCATTCAATCACCCAACCTGCTTCAAAATATCCGTTGGCTCTGCATTGGCAAAGATCCCATCAAATGGGCAATAAAACAAGCATCCAATTTGCTGGGATGATGAAGGTGACTCTTCCACAACGTGGAGGCAATCAGATCCTTAAACTCAGACAATTAGAAGCACGATTAATTTGCAAATACCGTACTGTAGAGTTTGGCCTGAACACAGACCATGAACTATCTGTTTTCCTATGATTTTAAATAAGTCATGCTACAAGTGTTTTATTATGTTCTTCGCACATGTATGTCAATAGACATTGACTTGGTCTAAGGATGTTAATGGTAATCAGCCACTATCTACATGATAGTAACTAATTATTGTGTCATCTATCTGGATGGAGTGGGCTCCCTCCTTGCACTTTCTAAAGGCACACAATTGTGAGCACGGACGTGGGCGTGGTGTTCTACTTTACACTACTGACACCCGCGGACAGCCCAAATGTTTTCATACTCCAATTATGATCACACGGTCCTCTTTTGTTTCTTCATTCCGGTCAATTTTATACTGATTGTACAACCGGTATGCATAATTTCCTTGGTATACCTACATATAATATGCATCCTTGCCCAATCTAATTAAGCGTACCGGCTTACATTACATATTATTCACACTAGTCCATCATGGCGCCTTCCTTTTCCACTTATTCTTGTGTTGATTCGCCCGAGCGCGGGCGTCTTTGCTGTCGCTTCCCGGACAGTTCCGAGTTATACTCGGCCATGGAGGGTCTTCGGTTGGCTCCATTTCCTCACTTAACAGTGAACGCACTGGTGAGTCAACGCTGTTAATTTGCACACGGCCCCTTTTTGTGCGCTTCTCTTGCTGTCTCGAATGTACTTAGAGACAAACTGCCTAATTAGTCAATTGACTCTTTGTTATCTTGTTTCTTTTGGCTTTTGCCGTCTCTGCATTCCTCGCCTTCCTCCCGTGCTGCAGTAAGTTAATAATTTACCGATAACCTGTTCGTGCAACTGCAAATCAATGGTAGGTCAAAAAAATTTTTTTAAAAAATTTTTTAAAAATTCTTTATCCTTCAATTTACTGCTAGGTACATATCGCGCCAGCCAGACTTAGATATAAACTATTATTCTACTCTTGCTTTATAGGGAGCCCATGGTCAATAATTTATGACAGATTAATTACACCTCAATTTTAGGTAAGTGAGGGTATAACGATATATACACACTAAAAAATTGTCCTTTTACAGTTTCGAACACATCCCTAATTGTCACCCTTTACAATTTCTTCAATTTTGCATTTTCTTTAGTAATTACAATTTACTCAAGCCAAGACTAAGGTACAATTCCACTGTTTAGTGGCCTTATACATGTACTTTGGGCTGATTACCACGAGCATCCTTTCTCATCGAATAACCTTGTTGTTTTCTCTTTTCTCTCTCCCCTCTTTCTTATCATGGTTATTATGCGATGTGGTTTTCCTTATCTAATTATTCACTCGTTGTGATTTTCTTTTCTTTTGAATTGTGTTATTATGTGCATTTGGTATACCTATTATGTGCATTTGGTGTATCTGCTTGTTACTTTTAATCACTCATCTTATGTGTTGGTTTGACAATTCCCAACTGCCTCTCTTCCCTGGGATTGGGGTTTGGTTTGTTTTCCTACTGAATCATGGTCAACAAATGTTTCCTTTTCTTGCTATACATTTATTGATTATAATTTTGCACAAACAGCCTCAGTAGAAGAGCGATCAGCTCGAAACACGTGTCAGGCTGCATTAGTTTTTGATTAAAACCATTCATATATATTTGCAATTGCCTATTTACTTTATGTGTGTGCGCAGCTGGAGAGCAAAACCCCCCCTTTTTCCGTAGATAGAATGGGGTTATGGTGCATGGGGGCAGTTAGTGGGAGGATTGGAGGTAGAGAGTGTGGGGTAGGGTGGGTTGGTTGGGGTAGAGATAGGGCGTTAAGATGGGTGGAGGTAGAGCGAGTGGGGGTTGGATGGGTTGGGCAGAGGGAGTGCAGGTAGGTTGGGTGGGTATATTAGTGGGGTTAAGGAGGGTGGGTGGGGGTAGAGTGGGGATTGGATGGGGATATGTTAGCTGGGGATAGAGAGAATGGGTAGGGTGGGTTGGTGTAAAGAGATTGGGGTAGGGTGGGTGGGGCTAGATACATTGGGTTATTGGGTGGGTCGGGGCAGAGATGGTGAGGATTTGGTGGGTGCGAGTAGAGAGGGTGGGAGTATGGTGTGTAAGATAGAGTGGGGCTATGGTGTGTGGGGTAGAGAGAATGGGGCTAGCGTGGGTGTGGTAGAGAGAGCGGGGTAGGGTCAGACAGTTGGGTAAGAGAGAGTGGTGTCAGGATTGGTTGGTGGAGGTTGCGAGAGTGGGATAAGTGTTGTTGGGTGGGGGTAGAGAGAGTGCCGGTAGGGCAGTGGTCAAAGTGAGTGGGGGCAGTTGGGTGCTCCTCTACTTTTTAAAATTAATTTTCACTGTCCCCATACTTCGATTTTAAAAAAAACCCGTTCCTGAACGGTTTCCTTTTAAAATAAAAGTGTAGTGAACCTGTAGGCCATTTAAGCGAGGTAGCTTTATATGGGATGGATGGGGATGCAGATTTTACTCTTAAACCAATAAAAAAGACCGTCTCAGGAAGTTGGCAAAACAGAACTGTTTTAATTGCAATTGTCTAAAACAGGGAGTAGAACAGACATCAACGAACGTTCGCTCAATTCTCGCTTGAGAGTTCTCAAAGCATTTCATAAAAAATTACATTTCTATAGTAAAAATGTGTCATAATTGACGTCATACTACATGGCAAAATAGGAAAACCTACTTGAGGTTGTGGTTTGTCTATGGGGAACATCTAGGTATACTTTTGGGTCTCTAGAGTCAGATGGACAAATTATGCCTACCCCTAATGCAAGTCATCTTCGCTGTCATAGAATACACAGCGTTTCATTGGCTTTCAAACTATAGGGCTCTTTGCTACGTGGCCCTCTACAATTGGTTGGCCTGCTTGTACCCTCCTGGAATATTCCACTCGCCAGCAGCACGCGAGTTGGTACCCCATGTGCTGGCAGGAAGTTTGACAAATTTTACAATGTCCAAAATCAACAGAATGCTTGATGGACTGCTTAGTGCCCTCTAGCCTCCCCTCTAGCTTTGAAATAAGGAGCCTTTGTGGTGTTGATACCCACTACGTCTGGTGAAGTGTGAGACTGCAGCTAAGTGGGGTGTGGCCCAGAATCTGCACGTCTGAGATGTAAAATTCCAGTTCGCACATTCCATTACCTGTCTTTCTAGGACATTGTCCCTTGGATGAACTGAACCTGTCAGCCCTTGCCAACGTGCTGAGATAATCACAATATTGCTTTACGTCATCTGGGGCCAAGGCGAGGTCGACCAGCAGGCTCAGTGAGTGAATCCTGACTCCTCCTCATAAGGTTTCCCTAAATGTGGGTCATGTCGGGGTCTGCATGGGATTCCAATACCCTGGTCTACTGTGAGAGAGCGTCTGCTACGTTATTCTCCAGACCTGAAGTATGCCTTATTCAAGGTCCCGTGGGCATCTGGCAGAACCCTTATCAATTAGCTGCAACTCTATCTGGTTTATAGAACACAGAATCACTTTTATATTCTTTGGGCTATTTGGCTATGTTTATTTATTTTATTGTGCATTTGTAAGACGCTTATACATCAAGTACATTGTTTTTCCAATATTGGGCCCATCTGTGAAAAGCAGTGAGTAAGAAGAACAGCTATTATTTGCTCTCACTAATGGAACACCCAGTTCCCTTGAAAAGTCCTTGAGGGCACCCAGCGTCTCCTCACAGATGTTAGTGGCTCCCTCTCCAAAGAAGGGGAATTATTTTAAGTAGTGAATTTCCCTAGAGGCAGTGTTTTGATACTACAAGGCTGACTAAGCACATTAAATAGGAGCATGGCACACTGAAACTCATTGGCATGCATATATCAAAGCAATATTCAGCTTTCAATCAAAACTACAGGAGGTGAAAGCTACTGCAAGTTACTGGGAGTAGCCTATATGCATTAAATATCTGCCTTAGACAGAAGGGCCTCCATACCTTCCCTGTGAGCCAAATGCGTGAAGTTGTCAAAGAACACGTAAGACAGACAAAGGCCACGTCCCCTGACTGAGCCAGTCATTGACTTAGCCCCTATTGAAAGTACAGTGGTGAATTAGTCTGAAATACCCTTTTTTATTTTAGTGGACTATACTCTGTGGTGATACAATACAATCGGGGACTGGTGGGTTGCTGAAAGGGCCTTAGATCCTGCCTAGAGGCCCTAGGAAGAAACCCTGGGAGATCTGATGACCCAGAGGCTTTGGAACAAGGCCGAGGCATAGTCCACTTCCAACTGGAGGGAGTTGAATGCTAACGGGAGACCCCTGCAGGTGTTGCAGGCAAGGATTGCAGGAAGGTGAGTGATGGCCGGGACAGGCCAGACATGCAGACGCATGTGGCAGGAAGAAATGGGAGATCTTCCCATCCTTGGGGGCTCTGGTAAAGTCCCAACTCGAAGCTGAATTTAAAAGACTTCCTGGACCCTCCATGCCCTAAGCAAATGAAAGGCATTTCTTAAGCATTGGCTAAACAAGCCAGCCACTTCTAAAGGTCCATATTAGGCATGTAGCAAGCCCCTCCCAGGCATACATATGACATGACCAATATAAATTAGCCAATAAGCAGTCAGTGAAAGTTTTCAAAGGGATTTTCTCACTGCTTTACCAAATAAAAAAAACTGATTGTAGAATGAAAATGCTTATCATGGCTTAGAACACTTTCTTAAACATTACAAATGCTTGAAAAGTGGCTGAAAAATTCTAAACTACAATTTCTCTTTGTCTGGGATTGCCCATTTAACGGCCCGGGATTATGTCTTCCCAGTTTCTCTTGCAAGCACCTCCATTGGTCAGCAGGACGCTGGACAAAAACTGGGCAATATTACTTGAAGACTGATACATGTTCTGCAATGATTTTGTTTGCGATGGAACAATGTTCTTTGTTGATCTGCAGTCTGGAAAATAACAAATACAATTCTGATGTTATAAAATGCGTTTTTTATTTGATTTGAACATTTTTTAAGTCATTTCATGACTCTTTCCAATGAGTGTCGGAGTCTTCAATTTGATGGCAACCTACAGTGGGACATGGCGGTTATTTGCCCACCAGCGTGATACTCAGTTCCTAGTGATTTTCTGAGCTGTTTCCTTTCTTCTGCTCATGGCATTGTGTGAGTCGGCGATGCCAGATACAGGGGCCATTTAGATGGAACTCCAAAGCCAACGATGCCTCACTCATAGCTCATTCCAGACGTTAAAGAGGCCTCATAACGACCCACCTAATCAGGGAAATAGCCCTCTTGAAAGAAGCAGAAGAGAGCCACACTTCAGTCAATGAAACTATTCAAAGGAATACTTGCAGATCCCGTTTTGTGCTCAGGTTAATGGCCTGTTTTGTTGATATCGCCATTTTGAATCGTTCAGGTAAAACGTTGCCTGGATTCAGACAAAAATGTAGGCGCATAATAGCCCTCTTGGATCCTTTGTATTGTTATTAACAAAAGAATATGAGGGCCACTTTTTTTTGTAAATGCCAACATGTCTAATTAGGGGCAGTATTGTCATGTCCTATTTGAAAAGGTAATTTTCCCCACCACAGAATGGTACTGGAAATTCGAAGTTCTTGCTAAGAATTTGAGTAGATAACAAAATAATCACCCAAGAAGATTTGTATGATATATGTTACGAGCGACATAAGAATACTCTTCAGAATGTTTTGGACATCACAACTCCTACCCATAACTCAGGTGTGGGCCGATAACACCTGTTACAGCCTTTGCCGCAGAATGTAGTGGCACATTCTGGCAGACTGTTGCAATCTACCGGAATAGATATTGCAGTTAACCAGTTCCAAATGGTTTCTGCAGGATTCAGTTGCCTTATGTGAGTTATTGGACATTGTACTATTAAGATAGTGAAAAGGCAATTGTAACACTAAGTGAAGTCAGTGGACTCTATTAGACTCCAACAACTAGGTCCGAGTGTCAACCGCAATCATTTGTGTTAAATGAAATACTTGGAGGGGCTGTTCTACAAAAGCAGATGCAAATATGTGACATATGGTTGAAACCAATAGGCAAAGACGGATAACATCATCTACTGAGAAATGATCAATCGATGAGTTACACTTTTTGATGATTAAATTGATTGATGAATGTTAAATATTTCAAATAGAGAAATATGAAATAAGAGATTTGCTCTAGGAGGAATTAAATCAATTACCTCCATAGAAGTTCACTAGATATGATATGATAGGTTATTTATAACGCGCTTAATACCCAGAGGTTCCTAAGCACTGACCCAGGGATCGAACCTGTGGTGCTGTGTTGTATTGCTTCCAAGGCAAGCACGTTGCCACTGAGTTATCCTCTGATGTACTAAAACCTATATTGGAAAAATCGGATCCAGAAGAATACATTTAAAGCTGGTGTGTTAACATTTCCACCAGGTTATGCTTTGCAAGAGCCATACTTTTAGTGGAGCTTTCATGTAGGTACAAATACCAAGATCCAAAGTACAGTGTCCATATTAACATGTACCTATGTATTTGACACACAAGAAGAGCATGTGCAACAGAAACCTATAAGGTGATATACTGCCCTACTATAGGGATCATGTCTGCTTTGGTTATTCTTGCTGCAAGCACCAACTTAAACTGACTATCCTCAAGGACAATTGGGTTTATTTTGCAGTGTGCAGCACACTACTGCTGGCTAACGGATCTGCACACTGAAAACAAGCGTGCAACCTAAAACAGGCTAAAAGATCTTGGGGCAATGTCGGCACACTGGATACAGGCGTGCAGCCCAAAACAGGCTAAAATATCTTGGGGCAATTTCTGCACACTGATAACAGGCATGCAGCCCACAACCGGCTAAAAGATCTTGGGGCAATGTCTGCACAATGAAAACAAGCGTGCAGCCCAAAACAAGCTAAAAGGTCTTGGGGCAATGTCTGCATACTGATAACAGGCGTGTAGCCCAAAACAGGCTAAAAGGTCTTGGGACAATGTCTGCACACTGAAAACAGGCATACAGCCCAAAACAGCTAATGACCATTGGTATTTATTGTCAGCTATGCAGGCCCACAATACGTTTTTCAGTCATGAACCATTAACAAACCCTGATAAAACCAATATCTATGGCCTTTCTATAGGCCTTTAGTATGCACAGGCATTATTTGACCAGGTATCTAAACCATCTAAACCATAGCTATGTGCTCATATCTTCAACCAGACCAGCATATTCCAGGTTTTCCTATTCCATCCTCTGCTACTCACATCATGTGGCTGGTACTGCTTGTCTATTTCAGGATTTTCCATCAAAATCACAGGTTCTCATATCATTGTATTGCATTTATTCATGTTGTATTTTATTGGCGTACTAGTGTAAGAGCCTGTGTGCACGGGCCAAACAGCACCCTCTAGCTGTGACAATAGGCTAAGCTACTGCCTCAGACAAACATACAGGGACAAACATACATCTGTCCTTTTATTATATTGTTAGATACAGTACCACATTCAGCATAGAAACGGCTTCTAGGTGCTGAAAATCCAGCAGAATCTCGGCTAGTCAGACCACTGCCACACAACGCTTAGGCACACCATTCCAGTAAGAGGGAACAATGATTTAAGGGCTTGCCTCAGAGATCTGTGTGAAAATTAAAATCCCAGGATTAAAGTGTGTAGTAAGAAACCTAGTGTTATGGTACTTTTAAATATGAAGAATCCAACCCTAACCTCTACACGTGGTATTATTATTATTATTATGCAATACCTCTGAATACCCAGTTGGCAAATCAGTGCTAGGTTTCATTAGGTAAAGATATCACAGCATGAATCTATCTTTCCTATTTAGCTCCATGATATCAGATTCCATTATGCCCAGTCTGAAATGCAATGCCAAATTCCATTCTTTTCAGTTAGAGCAGTAGTACCCAATTCTATAATGCCTCGTTAGCACTGCAAGGCCAGATTACATCACTCACAGCACATTAATGACAAATTCGACTGTGTCAATTTAGCACAGAACATTCAGTCTGCTCTATGTCCAGGTAGCCCAGTAACTCCACATTTCATCATGCCAGCTAGTAGAGTAAGCCCAGATACTATAGGTACAGTTAACACAGTAACCAAATACCATCACAACCATTTAGCACAGCAGTGCCAGATTCTAGCGTGCTCATTTAGCAAAGGAGCTTCAGATTCCAATGTGCCCAGTTAGCATAGTAAGGGAACATCTACGTATTCCCAAGTAGCACAGTAAAACAATATTCCACAGGTTTAGTCAGCAGAGCAGTGGTAGTTTCCTTTATCCCCAGTTAGCGTAACGGTGGCAGATTACATTATGCCCAGTTACCACATCCTCGTAGTCCCAATTACCACACACTACGGCCAGATTCTATTATGTTCAGTGACCACAGTAAGAATAGATTCTAGTAGGACATTTTTAGCATCAACCATTCATCTATCATATTTATAATTTTCTAGCTAGCACAGTAAACATTCCATTAGGCCTGGTTAGTAAAGTAATCCTTAATATCACAGTCCCAGCTAGGACTTCAAATCCAGATTCCATCATACCCATTTAGAAAAGCAGTGCCAGATTCCCTTATGCCTAGTTAGCACAACAGTTCCAGATCCAATTATTCCAATTTGCCCGAGTTTGGTCATTTAACCTTGTTCCCGTTTACAACGGTCGAGTCGGATTCCATCATGTCCAGATTCCACAGGCAATGTGAGATTGATGTAAGCCAATTTTGCATAACAGTGTCAAATACTAAAGTAATGTTCAATGTATATCCTAATTCCCATATTTTCCAGTTGGCATAGTAACGTGATATCCCATAAACCCAGTTAGCACAGTAATGCTCTATTCCTTTATGCCGAGTTAGCATACAAGTACCAGATTCAATCATGCACAGGTAGAACAGCAGTGCTAGAGCTTATTGTGACCGATTACCACAGTAAGACCTGATTCTATTATGCCCAGTGAGCACATTGAACCTGTATGGTCCTTTTAATTAAGGTAACACATCGTACGATGGATGGGATGGAGAATAACTCTAACACTTAACAAGAAGACCGACTCAGGAAGTTGATAACATTTCTGTTTTAATATAAATTGTCTAAAACAGGGAGTACAACATCCATCAACAGACATCGCACAGCATGATCTCAATGCATTTCTTAAAAAATTACACTTTTATAGCAAAAGCTCGTCATATGTGATGTCATACTACATGGCAAATCTCAAAAACCTACGGGGGATCATGGTTGGCTCAAAGGGAACATCTAAGTATACTTTCTCTATGGGATGGGATTGTGTTTCTATTGTATAGAATTTTTATAGAGCGCCCGCATGCCTCTATAGTCAGGTGGGCAACTCAGGCCCTCCCTTAGTGCAGGTCATCTTTACGGTTTATTAGCTACACGGCACACCATTGGCTATCAAACTATAAGGCCCTTTGTTATATGGCCTTCTACAATTGGTTGCCATGCTTGCACCCTTCTGGAATATTCAATTCTCTAGCAGCACGTAAACTGGTGGGTTTACTTGACCGTACTTCCCCACCCAATTAGCCCATCATATCTCATCACTCATGCCGTCTGCCATTTAGATTGTCTTTGAACCTGGCCTTGTACTAGCTTCACATCTCTGGGAATACAAGGGAGTGTCAGCATGTTCTTATCAAGGTTCAGGCTTGCATGCCCACATCTATTTCCATCTTGGACTCAAGTGATCAGATACCGTGAATCGGCCTATTTTATAGCATCTAATTCTCTTAAATAAAGAAACTTGGTATTCATGGTGTTCTCTCTTTGCAATTTTAACAAGGGTTGCCTCAGCTTCTCACATTCACTGTTCTTCAAGGACTGATAACCAGTGTTGGCTGCTCTTAGCCTTTGATGTCAGGCCAAGCAGTATTTCTTGGGTCCATCTACGAGCTTCAGCTTATTCCTTGCTGCTACACATGCACAGCCATCAATCCCTCTTTCTCCATGGGCTGAGCTTACTAAAATCGTGGCATCGAATATCCAGACTTTACATATATATATACATATATGTATTACACAGCCCAGGGTAGTGGCCGTCTAGTTATGGTTAACTTGCAAATCCCATAGGAAGAGCACTTTTTGGGTAGCTTATAACTTCGCTCTCCCTGGATGAATGCTCACCAATCTTTGCAAAAGATGTATATGGCCCACTCTGAATTTTTTTGCAAAGTTTAGTGAAGTTTGGTGCAGGGCATGCAAAGTTATAAGGGGGGGTCACAATTTTTTTTTCCCCATAGAGTGAATGGGGAAAAAACTTTGCTCATGCCTACAGCTCAAACCGCTGGATGGATTTGCACCAAATTTGCGGCAGGAGCAGCAGCTTCGTCCTGGAAGTGTGCTTTTGAAAGTTTGGTGTAAATCCGTCCAGTAGTTTTTTTTTTAAATGACCAAAAAGTAGGTCTAAAAAAATGTGTGATATCTATGTCCGCTCCACGGACACATTTCTATGTTCACTCCGCGGACAGGACACCAATTGGCTAATCTGCTCGCGTCATGTCCGCGGACATACAACGTGTTTGTTGATTGGCTGGGTTGAAGGGTGAGGTGCATCGTATTGTTTTGATGCATCCTCCATCTTGGTTCCGCAGACAGCGCAGTGATGAACAGGGGGAAAATACAACTTTGGGGAGTGTGTTGGTGTGTAAGAGTGCTTGGGGAAGGTGGGGGAGTAAGAGATGGGTCAAATGCGGTATTTGTTTAGGTGGCAGGTGCCCCTGATGTGTTTGTCATGTCCGCGGTCACCGTGGCTGTCCGCAGACATAAAAAATGCACTCCTGGCTATTTTACCTTAGTATGATATTGGTTTTGGGTTGTTAATTAATATCCTGTATAAGTAGCCCATATAGCACAGTTAAAATATTTGATTCTATGGGTGTGTTATGCTGCAGTGGTTGTGGCCAGGGCCTAGAGTCTTGGGTGCATGGGTTCATGTTGTACACCATGTGCATTTTATTTTGTTACTTCTTGAATAATGCTACGCTGCTCATTGTTCAGTTTTGATTTCAGTACACTTAAGTCTTATGTACCTTCTTCATAGTGACACATGCTGTTTTCTACTTCTGTCATAGGTAATTTTGCCTCATTTGCTATTAGTGGCTGTCCCAGGGGTTCTTGGCTTCCTGTTACAGAAGGTTGACTACTGTTGGGAGTGTCCTTATCTAGTTGGGCCTGGAGTTCTTCTTCGTGTTGCTGTTCATTGTGCAACATTGTTTTGTACTGTGTAAAGTTTATATCTGTTATAGTACTTTCATTTGCTTTGAAAGCGTCTTCATAGGAGTTATAGACTTCTAGTAACACTTCTTATTTTCTCCATGGTTTAAAAAGTTGTAGCAGGGGCATGTAATATAGTTCTTTATGTTGAGGAGTTTTTAATGACAATTTGATATGTTTAATTACGCTTCATTTGGTGAGTTTCACTAAGCTGCCTTCACAATTTGTCACTCTGTATCTAACTATGTTTTCATCTGGTTTTATATTATTTTGTATGTGAGGTTTTGGGCTATGTGGTATAGACACATGGCTTCCAAAGTGGTACTCCTGTTTGGGTAGTATGTGTCTAGTAAATTGTTTTTCAAAATGTCTTGGCTGTTGGGATCCTTTTTGGCTATTGTTTCTATGTCCTTGTATGACCTGAGAACTCTTTTTCTAGATTTAGCAGGACCAAGACTTAGCCATACTATATTTTCAGATTTTCCATACAAAGCAGTACCGTTAGACGGTCTGCAGCTTCACAGCAGCCACGTTCCCTATGAGAGAGCATTTTTATGCCTAAACTTTACAATTTCTGAGAAAGTGTTTTGTCCGATGATAGGTCATCCCAGAGGTCTTGAAGCACTGTTTTTTCTGCTTTGGTTAAGTAGGCTGCAACATATCATGCAACCGCAGTGGAATTGTCTGCAATGTACTGCACATCTATGTTTGCATTCCATAAGAGGGCAATGATTGCATTGCAATCATTGATATATTTTGCTTTTTCTGTTCTTTTTATATAATATGTGTTCTTAGGTGATTCATCTTTAACACTATGTCTAACTGAATACATGAAGTTTTTTACTTGACCTGCTGCTGTAACTGGTCTAGGGAAACCAAAGCGGCATTTGGTATAGTATTTCCCTTTGTTTTTGTATTTGTGACGACAATATTTTACACATTTGTGTCTTTGAATTTGTTAAATTTGTGCATGAAGATCACTATTTGTTGTTTGTGAAGGAATTTCACAAGTGACATATTTTTCGATAAATTATAAAACAGTGGCATCACTGTCTTGACCAAATTTAGGAGCATCTTTTTTAATTTGTGGTGCTCCTCTGGCTTGGTATTCTTTTCTCCAAAAGAAGTGTTGCACTTCTCCGAGTGGAGGATCAGTTTTATTACAAATAAAGTGTAGCATAGCAATGAAGCGATGATGGAAATTTCTTGAAACATTAACAGGATCTAGAGAGCAGAGTTTTCCAGGTGTTAGTATATCTATGTTTGTTTTATTTTTGTTTGATATGCGTAGGAAATCATGTAAATCTTCCCATATATATTCTGGACAACTTAATGTAACAAACCAAGTGGGTGGGCCAAGGTTTCTTATCATACAACGTACATCTCCGTGACATCGGAACCAGTATTCTTTTGTACCACACATGTTTGCTAACAGATTTGTAATGCTTGATTGTAGGTCCTCATCTTTTTCTTGCACTTTTTGTAGTAATTGAGTAGCTCACATATTTTGAAAATGGGTACCTGATTTCAAAGTGTGTGCAACTCCATAGCATAGAGTTTCTAGTTCACTTTCAAAGAGTGGGTGGAATATGTATTCGACATTTTGTCAAAATCTGGGATCTTCAGAATACATTTGTAACGAGTGGTATTCTGATGCTGTTATCTAAGTGGGTCTATCATCGTACCTTCCTCCTTTCCCAATAGCAAAGAGTAGAGGAAAAGCATGTGCTTCTATACTTTTTTCCAATATGCTGATTGGTGATCCTTTGGTTTGTCGCATTTGGTATGTTTCTAGTGCATCATCTTTGGTATCTTTAGAGTGTAATGTATGAATTGTATAATGGTCTAAAATATTGGATACTGTAGCAGGATCTAGAAGTTCAAATTGATCAGTTTCCGGTGAGTCTTGAATTATTTCAGTGGTTTCCCTCAGGTTTTCTTTAATATTAATTTCTTTGTAGTATTCATTATTGTCTTTTAGATATTGCAAGGCTTGTCTAACTTTATGTAAGTCTACGGGTTGTTGCCAAATGTATTTGTCTTTTGTAGGTACACCATTTACTAAGACAATTAAAGATTGATCTATTGGACGTTGCACTCCCAGAGTGTGCACATTTTCTTTCAGATCTAATGGTAAATAAACTACTTTGCCACAAATGCCTTTCACTAATTCAGAGGGAGGTCATTTTCCTGTTTTTGGTTGAAGGCGTATTATTGCTTGAAATGGATGCACTATTTGAATTATGATGCTCTCATATAAATTGAGTTGTTGCAAGGGTTTTGGTAGTGGGAATAATTCCAAGTTATTTGTGATAGCACGTGAAAGAGTTTGGTTGTTGTCAACTTTTGCAGTGCAGTAACTGCAAAGTATTAAGGGATCATTTATTTCATATTTGTTTTCTGCTATAAGGTAGAGAGCTAATTGAAACCATTTGGAATCTTCATTGTCTTCTGTTTTGTATGTTATGTCTACAGTTTCTGTGCTACTTTTATAAAAAGTTCTGCAGCAACACACACACATGGTTTGGTACTTCAGCAGATGTACTTTTAAATGTTAGTGTTTCTTTTTTGTATGTGTGTAGTAGAAGTTTGCATTTGTAGAATTGTTCCTATTCAGTTGTAAAGATATTGCATTTTGTAAGTGATTTTTACTTCCAAAATGTTTTCTCTGGATATGCTCTATTTCTTCGAGTAGGTCTTTGGCTGTACCATGTAGAAGATTGTTATTTAAATTGCCTAATGCTAAAGCTGGACTTTTAGCACAGTACAGTTTATGGATATATTTCTTATAGTTGAATGATATGTTGATATCATTTTGATATGATGGAAGGTGCTTTTGTAAATAGGTCCTGAAATTCAGGCTAATGAATGTCCTTGTAGTCCTGTGTATTTGCGCACTGGACAGGTATCCATATTTTGTAGTAGTTTTATTTTGAATGTGTCTTTTCCTTTCACATACTGATTGAGGAACTGGCATAAAGATTTGAAAGATTTTTTGTCAATGGTACACATTGATGTGCACAGCCATTTGTACACTGGACGTTTTAGTTCAGACAGGTGGAGAGGTGATACTGAGTTTTCTGGGGATATTTTTGTAAGCAGCATTTCTGGTTCGATTATGGTATTATTAAGTTTTTCATACCCTCGTCCACTGCTATATATGGCAATTGTGTTTGTTTGCATTTGTTTGTATGGTTATGTTACGCTCACCTGGACCCCACAGGGGTGTCGATCGGACCCGGACAGCTGCGGTCTCCGTCAACGTGATGCGTAGTGCAGAGATGACTGTCTGGACTGGCCCACCTAGTCTTGTCTGCTGGACCCAAAGAAGTATTTTCCTGCAAGTGGAGACAGGGATTAGCCACCTGTGGGTTTTAGTGATGGCCTCCCAACTGTTCTCGTTCTCCCCCACTAATCACCTCCGATATCCCCTTAGTAACCTCACCTTATGTTTGTGAAAGATGAGCTCTCCATCCTGCGTGTCTTGCAGGGGCGCGTAGATACCAATTACTTCACTGGTTTGAAGGCGTTGGGAGAGTTCCGGTAAGCATTGACTCTGAAGTCCCAGGCGGGATTGGTAATTATCAAGTTCAAAGAGTTCAATGTGCCCGATGTTCACTCTTGTCCCCTTCCTTCCTTAAGTTGCAACTGAGTTTGTGAGAAGAAGGTCTCGTAGCTGCTGCTGGCTTTCAGGTAAGAGTCTGTGTTACCCAACGCTGTCCGGTAACTATTGCATGCGTTGACGTGTTGTTTTTCTCCCTCTTTACAGATGCGGCATATGAAGATATGGAGAATAATACCGCCAGTGGTAAATCAGGTAAGTCTATGGTGGTAAGAGGTATTTGTTGATTCCCTTGGCTCACTTTGTTATTCTTGTGCCCCTAGGTGCCAGAGTACGGCGAAGAAATGATGGAGACAGTGCTGGATCGAAAGATGCTGTGAGTATGGCGCCTTGCTGGAGCTGGCAAAGTGACGTGTGCAGGACTTATGTACTTTCCAGGTCGGGAGATGAAATGGATCCGGAATCAGGTGAGGAATTTGAAATAAGTTTGTTTTCTAACCTTGTCCATTTCTTCCTGTTTATTCTAGGAGCTCCGGATTCGAGGTGGGCGTGGAAGAAGACTGGATGCTGGCTGCAGGCACGCAGGCGTGGCAGAAGACTGGATGCTGGCTGCAGGCACGGTGAGAGTCACGCTGCTGGATGCAGAATAACACGAAGCATGTGCTGCTGTTCGGGCGTGGTTTAAATAGCCTCCAAAGTAGTCCCAGGAAAGAAGTTCCCCAGGACCACACCCGAGTAAAAAGTAGTCCCTGTAATAAAATAGTCCCATCCAGGCCTCACGTTGGCTTGGATTTATTTGCAGCATGGTCTGCATGAGGTAAGTAATGTCTATGAGCCTGGTGCCAATGGCACCAGGACTGATTTATATTATGAGCCTGGTGCCTACGGCGCCAGGCCTGAACCCAGACAGCCCCTAGCTGGGGCTGCTGGGGTTTTTGTAAATGTCTGGATGCCCGCTCCCAGGGCTGATGGGCTTGATCCGGATGCCCGGGGGTAGGCATCATGACAGCACTCCCCCCAAGGCCCCTCCTAAAGTTGTTCTTCCCCTTGGCCCTGGTTTGTCTGGGAAGTTCCGATGGAATTTCTTCACCAACCGAGGTGCATGAATGTGGTCACTAGGCTCCCATGACCTTCCCTGTGGTCCGTAACCTTTCCAGTCGATTAAATAAAAAAGTCTTGATTTAACCAACTTAGAGTCCAGGATATTCTTTACCTCAAATTCAGGTTCTCCATCTATTAGGATGGGGTCAGGTGGTTTGGCAAGTCTTGTCCCGGGTTGACCTGGTTTCAGAAGTGAAACATGAAAGACAGGATGGATCCGCATATTAGAGGTTATTTCCAACTTGACGGCCACCGGGTTGATAATGGCCTTAATAGTGTAAGGTCCCAAATACCTAGGATTAAAAGTCCGAGTTCCTTTTAGAGGTATGTGTTTTGTAGCCACCAAAACTTGATCCCCAATCTGATATCGTGGAGCATTGCTTCTATGTTGATCAGCATTTTTCTTATATTTCTCTTTCGCTTGTTTCAAATGTTCTGTTGCCTCCGTAAAGGCTTGCGTAATAGTAGAGTGTAAATGACTAACTGCAGGCATTTCTAAGTGCTGAGGCAAATCGAGTTCTGAGGTTCGAGGGTGATGCCCGTATATGGTATAGAAGGGGCTTTGTCCTGTTCCAGAATGTACTGAGTTATTGTATGCATCTTCGGAAATCCATAAAATATCCTTCCAATTGCTTTCGGTCTGGTGCAGCATGCAACGTAGGTACTGTTCAAGGGTCTGGTTGGTCCTCTCCATCTGACCATCTGACTGGGGATGGTGTCTGGTTGATAACCTCACGTCGATTTGTGCCAATTGACAACATTTCTTCCAAAATTGTGAAATGAATTGACTGCCTCGGTCAGAGATCGATACGGAAGGAAATCCGTGTATTCGAACAATGTTTTCGAGGAACTCCTTGGCCAAAATTGAAGCGGAAGGTAATCCTTTTAAAGGAATAAAGTGGGCCATCTTGGAAAAAAGATCCACAATAACTAGGATGGTGTTAAATCCATTACATGGAGGAAGATCTGTAATATAGTCTAAAGACAAGGTGTGCCATGGTGTAGGTGGAATATACAAAGGTTGTAAAAGGCCAGCGCGTTTTTTCTTCTGGCTTTTGTTTTGGGCACAAATGCCACAAGACATCACAAATGACTTTATGTCTTTTCGCCAAGTGGGCCACCAGAACTGTCTCTTAATTTTCGCTTCAGTTTTTGCGATACCTGGGTGCCCTTCCATCAGGGTGTCATGGTAATTGGAGATGACTAGTTCTTGTATTTCCTTGTGTGGTAGAAATAGTCGTCCTTGATAGTAAGGTAGGTCATTGACGACTGAGTAGTCCGGGCCTTTCTTTACCCAGTCCTGCAGGGTTGCTGGATCGAAGAGTTGTTGGATTTTTAAATGAATATCTTCTAGTGTCTGTTGAGTACTTATGCCAAGAATTCTTTGCACGGGAATTATTGGCACCGGTTCCGGGTTTGCATATGCTTCTCCCATCCCTATTCGGGATAAGGCATCTGCTTTGCCATTTTTGCGGCCTGGTCGATAAGTGATCACGAAATCGAATTCGGCATAGAACAATGCCCATCGAAGTTGTCGCGATGATTGGGCTTTGGCTGTTTTTAAATACTGCAGGTTCCGTGATCAGTGATTACGGTAATGGTATGCCTGGCACCAAGAAGGTAGTGCCGCCAAGCCTTAAAGGCGGATTTGATAGCTAATAGCTCTTTATCGGTAATCGCATAGTTTAACTCAGGTGCTGAGAACTTTCTGGACCAAAACGCTACTGGGTGAAGTTGACCGGTTTCAGGATCCTTCTGGGACAGGACAGCTCCCATGGCTAAACTGGATGCATCAGTTTCTACTATGTATGGAAGCTCAGGGCGTGGATGCTTTAAGACAGGTGCTGATGTGAATTTCACTTTCAGCTCTTGGAAGGCCTTTTCAGCCTCTTCAGTCCACAGGAAGCGTTTGTTTTTTCGCAAAAGTGCTGTGATGGGGTGTACAGCATGGGAGAAGTCTGGAATGAATCTGCAGTAGAAATTAGCAAATCCGAGCATGCTTTGTACCCCTTTGACTGAACTGGGTGATGTCCACTTGAGAATTGCGTCCACCTTTCGAGAGTCCATTCGGACTCCCTTTGGAGTCAGGATAAATCCAAGAAATTCAAATTCCGTAGCATGAAAAACTCATTTTTCCAATTTTGCATATAACTTGTGCTGGCGTAGTTTCTCAAGGACTGCACGCACATGCTTAACATGGAATGATTCTGAGGAGGAGTACACTAGAATATCATCTATGTATACGACGACACAGACGTCAATGAGTTCACGAAGGACATCGTTCATAAAATACTGGAAGGCTGCTGGTGCATTGCACAACCTGAAGGGCATCACCAGATAGTCAAATAATCCGTACTTGGTGCGAAAGGCAGTCTTCCATTTGTCGCCTTTCTTGATACCTACCAAGAAATGCCCTTCGGAGATCTAACTTAGTGTAGATACAAGCATCCTTTACTTGGTCTAGTAATTCGGGGATCAGAGGCAATGGGTATCGGTTTTTTACCGTAATCTGATTTAATGCGCGGTAATCTATGCACGTTCTAAGGTCACCTTCCTTTTTCGGCACGAAGAATAAAGCTGAGGATGCAGGAGACTTGGATGGACGAATAAAGCAATTAGCAAGGTATTGGTCCAAGTATTGCCGTAGGTTAAGATTTTCAGGTTCCGTGAGGGCGTAGATTCTACTGCACGGGGGTTGTGCACCGGGTAGGAGGTCGATTTGACAATCGTATGATCTGTGAGGAGGTAATGTATTGGCCTGTTCTTTTTGAAAAACATCCTGAAATTCTTGGTATTCCTGAGGTAACTGCACGATTGGGTTAACGACTGTAGCCAGGCCTTTGTTAAAAGTTTTCTCCGGGTAACAGGTGTGTGCACAATCTGGGAAGGTTATTCTCTTCTCTCACCATTCTATACAAGGATTATGTGTTTCCAACCATGGCATCCCCAGTATTATCTGGAACTGTGGGGCTTTGATTAGATGAAACACAATAGTCTCTCCATGCCCATCTTGACTCAACAGTGTCATCTCTGTAGTGGAATGAGTTACAGGCCCCGAGGCAATATCAGTTCCATCAACTGTGGTGATGACATCTGAAGTGGTCTTTTTGCAAAGAGGTAGATTCATCCTTGACACCAATTTGTGGTCCATATAGTTTCCTACGGCCCCGCTATCTATGTATGCCCTTACTGCGTGCATACGTGATGGCTGCCTGGGATCAAGTAGGACCATTGGGATGATCAGATGCGAGGTCTGAGTGTCCTTCTTTACGCTCGGCAAGCGGACATCTACGCTTGTCGGGCGTGGTCGTTTCCCGAATCAGGCTCTATGTGGCTTTTATCAGCAACTCCTACCACCTTCTTGGGTGGTTTTGTAGGGCAATCCCATAGAAAATGTCCTGAGGTTCCACAGTACAGACACAACTGCATCTGTCGTCTTCTTTCTCTTTCCTTTTGAGTTAAGGGTCCTTAAACCCCCCCGATCTGCATAGGTTCAGATGCATCTGTTCCTTTGGGGGCAACGTTGGGTTGAACCAATACCCGATTCTCAAACTTAGCTCGATCAGTCTTTCAGTTCTGAAGTCGGTGGTCTAGCTGGACTACTAAGTCTATAAATTCTGTGCAATCCTGAGGTGGGTTCACAACTTGAGCCAAGACGTCTTTGAGTTCTCCCCGAAGTCCACGATGAAACATTGTAATTCGTTTTTCCTCCGGCCACCCGGTTTCCACCACCAACCTATTGAAGGTTGCAATATAGGTTAGCAGATCCTGGTTACCCTGTCGTAAGGATAAAAGTTCGTTGTCCAGGGCTTGACCCTGTGAGTGTCTGGTGAATAGTTTTTCCATGCTCCTTTGAAAACCCTGAAAATCCCGGAGAAGAGGATCATCCTGGTTGACTAATGGAATGGACCAATCCGCTGCGCTGCCACTAAGATATGACAATACAAAGGCTACTTTGGCTTGGTCATTTGGAAAGGCTCCTGGTCTGCATAAAAAGTGCAAGCGGCATTGGTTCATAAACACGGCAAACCTTTTGGGGTCCCCAGCAAAGCGTTCGGGTGGAGCTAACAGAATATTTCCTGGTAAAACCACTTGCACAGGATTGCTTGATGAAACGGGGGTTGGTTTTCCCCCATATCCAGGTAGGGGCGTTTGCCCAGCTTGGTTTTGCAGTAGTTGCCTAGCCAGATCATCAGTGCGCTCCTTTGAGACAATCAGTTCTCTCCTGAGGGCATGAGTCTCTTGGTGAGCGGCATGTACTTCCGCCCTAAATTCCCCCAATAATTGGGCCAGTTGGTTGGTTTCTGAGGTTTCCATAACGCCCTGGTGGGTATTTTTAGAAAGGCTTCGTGTTCTGTTACGCTCACCTGGACTCCACAGGGGTGTTGATCGGACCCGGACAGCTGCGGTCTCCGTCAACGTGATGCGTAGTGCAGAGATGTCTGTCTGGACTGGCCCACCTAGTCTTGTCTGCTGGACCCAAAGAAGTATTTTCCTGCAAGTGGAGACAGGGATTAGCCACCTGTGGGTTTTAGTGATGGCCTCCCAACTGTTCTCGCTCTCCCCCACTAATCACCTCCGATATCCCCTTAGTAACCTCACCTTATGTTTGTAAAAGATGAGCTCTCCATCCTGCGTGTCTTGCATGGGCGTGCAGATACCAGTTACTTCACTGGTTTGAAGGCGTTGTGAGAGTTCCGGTAAGCATTGACTCTGAAGTCCCAGGCGGGATTGGTAAGTATCAAGTTCAAAGAGTTCAATGTGCCCGAGGTTCACTATTGTCCCCTTCCCTCCTTAAGTTGCAACTGAGTTTGTGAGAAGAAGGTCTCGTAGATGCTGCTGGCGTTCAGGTAAGAGTCTGTGTTACCCAACGCTGTCCGGTAACTATTGCATGCGTTAACGTGTTGTTTTTCTCCCTCTTTACAGATGCGGCATATGAAGATATGGAGCATAATACCGCTGGTGGTAAATCAGGTAAGTCTATGGTGGTAAGAGGTATTTGTTGATTCCCTTGGTTCACCTTGTTATTCTTGTGCCCCTAGGTGCCGGAGTACGGTGAAGAAATGATGGAGACAGTGCCCGATCGAAAGATGCTGTGAGAACTGGTGAGTATGGCGCCGTGCTGGAGCTGGCGAAGCGACGCGTGCAGGACTGATGTACTTTCCAGGTCAGGAGATGAAATGGATCCGGAATCAGGTGAGAAATGTGAAATAAGTTCGTTTTCTAACCTTGTCCTTTTCTTCCTCTTTATTCTAGGAGCTCCGGATTCGAGGCGGGCGTGGCAGAAGACTGGATGCTGGCTGCAGGCACGGTGAGAGTCACGCTGCTGGATGCAGAATAACACGAAGCATGTGCTGCTGTTCGGGCGTGGTTTAAATAGCCTCCAAAGTAGTCCCAGGAAAGAAGTCCCCCAGGACCACACCCGAGTAAAAAATAGTCCCTGTAGTAAAATAGTCCCATCCAGGCCTCACGTTGGCTTGGATTTATTTGCAGCATGGTCTGCACGAGGTAAGTAATGTTTATGAGCCTGGTGCCTATGGCGCCAGGACTGATTTTATTATGAGTCTGGCGCCTACGGCGCCAGGACTGAACCCAGACAGCCCCTAGCTGGGGCTTCTGGGGTTTTTGTAAATGTCTGGATGCCTGCTCCCGGGGCTGATGGGCTTTATCCGGATGCCTGGGGGTAGGCATCATGACAGGTTATTCATTGAAATATGGTTCTGTGCTCGTGGTGTGACTCCATTCACCTCCACAGATATTTAAGAAGTTATTTTTGTTGATATTCTGTTTATTGAGAAGTCTTTTTGTAGTTTAGTAGTTAGTTTTGTTAGTGGTTTCTATCTGTTTAACACTAAAATAAATAACTTCCTTTTGAGAAGGATTGTACTGTCTATGAGAGCTTCTAAGATTAACTTTCTACAGTAGGTTTTAAGGGTTGTGCATGATTTCTCTCCTGTTTTTATAAGGTGGAACATGTTTTGTAAAATACTTTTTTTTGTTAGCAGTAGTGGTAGCTGAATTCTTGTTAATCACTTTCTGTTTCATTTTACATTTTGAAAGAGGAGTCAAAGTTTTTGTACTGGAAGCTTGTTTTGTTTCGCTTAATGACTCTATTAGATCTTTTATTTTGGACACTTATTTTCATTTGCTCTACTTCTGCGATGCTTTCTACAGACTTGCTTTTTGGTAGGCATTCGTTGGGGTATGTTGGAAAAAAAAGAAGGTATGGGTTGGGATGTTCTGCAAGGCATGTGTGCTGTGTGCATGAGTGTCTGAGTATGATGGTAAGGATGTATGTGGATGTGTGTGATTGTGCAATGGGCAGCTACAACTAGTTGGGAAGGCTATTCTTGTATTTGTGTGTTACTGTACTGGGGTTCAGATGACAATACAAAGTAATCTAGTGGTGAGGAGAGGCACTAATATTAAATCTAATGGTATAGAATTAAAACAGTTCTTTGTTTTGCAATATTAACATTCTAGGGGCTGATTTATGGAATATGTGCTCCGCAAAACAGGGATGTGTGTGCCATTCTGCCCGCAAATCCCTGTTTAACAAATGGGGATTTGTGGGCAGAATAGCGCACAAATCCCTGTTTTCGGAGCACAAATTCCATGAATCAACCCCACAGTGTGTTTGAGTAAAAGTTAGGACATTATGATAGTATTGTACTTACTTTTTTTGTTTGGAATGAGCAGGTTTCTTCTGAGTTGTTGTTTGTACTTCAGATGCTTCTGCTTTTCAGGAGAGTGGTTTTCACTGCAATTGTAAAAGAAAGAGGTTAGTAATTTTGTGTGTTTATAGTGCTGTTGTTAATTTAGACGTTGATTTTTATGTTTTTTTAGTAGTATTGTTGTTTGACAACTGAACATAGTGTGTGCATGCAGTTTCCTTTGACTATGCGCAGCCTTTATATTTACCTACAATATGTTAGTTCAACATGCTTTTCAAATTAGTATAATACTAAGCGTATGAATCTCACTTGGTTTCTTAAGGCTGTGTTATTGGATGTTAGGAGATAGAAGAAATAATCATATACTTATTTTGCTATTTTTATAGGGTAAATGGCAGGCACTGTATAGAAAATCAAGGAATGTATGCATTTGTGAAGGTGTGGGTAATAAAGTAGAAGGATGTGATGTACAGACAGTGGTGTTATTTCAGCTGGGAGCTTTTTAATGATAGTGTCTATCTTTGTGAGTGTATAAAGATGCATGAACTTATTCTGGCTGTGTGTAATTTTATAATACACTACTAAGTGTTTTTATACAATTATACTGCTATTTCTCCCATCTTTTAATATTAAATTAGACTTTTCTAGATAGTTGTGTGTGTAAAAAAATAATTTAGATAGCAGACAGGTTTGGAAGTGACAGTTGATTATAGCGGATGGGAAAAATAACAGTACGTTCATTTTAAAGGTTACAGGTTAAGTGGCAGTTACTCTGTTTATATGCATTTATAAGAGTTGTACATGTACTGTGCATAAAATATGCATACCTGTAGTTTGTATTCATGCATGTGGATATGCATGCAACTTCAAGTAGACATCTTGCAGACTTGTACAGTACTTTTTGTAGTAGGTGCTTTCCAATGATATGAGACTTGTACTCAGAGTGATCAACAGTACATTTGAAGTGCTGACTATGATGATGGAGTTAGATGTAGAGGTCTTGGATGTGATTGGTGGATGGTTGTGTGACTGCTTAGCTGTATCCAATGAGGGAATGGCACAGAGAATGAAGTGGAAATGGTAGAAGGGCTGTCTAAGAGTTGCAAGCTCCGTGTAGACGGTGGCTGTCCGTGGACAGGGCTTGCCACATCCGGGGTTTTCCAGCAAATCCAGCATGGAAAGGGGACTGTAGGGATTAGCCAATCAGGTGTTGAGGTTGTGGATTTGTGTTGAAAGAGGCTGTGTGTAGTGAAGATGGCAGAGGTGGACAAAGTCAGGGTGTTGGTGGTTGGAGATATGTTTGTGCATGGTTTACAGCAGTATGCTCAATGCAGGAATGTGGCAAACAATTTTGGTGTTAAAGGAGTGAAGGTGGTGTGGAGCACTGTGCCTGATTGCAGTGTACAGGGAATTGTACAAGTTTGTGAAGATATGGGTAGGATGAACAGTCCCCATGTGGTAGTTTTGCACTGTGGTGCTCTGCATTTGGGCTGTCAGTGCCCCTACTTTGTTGGCAGATTTGAAACACATGGTACAAGCAGTAATGAACGTCCTTCCAAAAGCCAAAATTATTTTTTCTGGTTTAGTACCTAGGGCATTTGCCACATTTCTTAAAACCCATATGTTCATTATTGCCTGAGAGCCAGCTAGATGATGCATTGTTGGTTATCACTGTGCTTGGTGCTAAGATGTTTTTTAGTGTTGGAGCTTTACAAAAAGTTACACGTGGTCTTGCCTCCAATACTTTGCACAAGTCTTTATCTGTGGTCAGAATATTCCAGTGTTTATGCATTATAGCTTTAATTTGTTTGGCTCCTTGATTGAAGCCTTTTACAAACCTTATTGTTTCATCTTTAGGTTTAATGTTTGGTTTGAATAGATTACTTCTGGATAGTTTCTCAGCTTTGTTATAGCATTCTATCACTGTACTCTTTGTGTACCCTCTGTTGACAAATCTGTTGTCAATATTTTTGGCATCTCTTTGAAAGTCCACCTCCCTACTGCAGACTCTTTTGGCCCTCAAGAATTTGCCATAAGGTATGGATTTCTTAAGTGCTGTGGGTGGTGGCTACGGGCATGGAGAGTAGAATTGGAACTAGATTCTTTTCTATAGAGAGTGGATGTTAGTTTGTTATGATCGATTGAAAATAAAACATCCAGGAATACCAATTTGCTATTGCTAATGGTACTCGTCAATTTCAAATTGAATGTTTTGGAGTTTAAAATGGAGATGTACTTTTCCAATTCGTTTTCGGTGCCATCCCATATTAGAAACAAATCATTGATAAATCAATGCCACATCACTATGTGCTTAGTAAATTCTTCCAGCTCTTCGCTCCATGCCATCGTGGTCTCCCACCAACCCACATATAAATTTTCATAAGTGGGTGCCATGCATGACCTCATGGCCGTGCCTTGGGTTTGTCTGTAAATTACATCATCATACAGGAAGTAATTGTGTTCTAGGCAGAATTTCAACATATTTAGTAGCATATTGTTATGTTGACGGTAGCTTACAGATCTGCTATCCAGAAAATAATGGCATGCATTCAATTCATGTTTATGATGGATTGACATGTACAAAGACACTACATCTAAGGAAACCAGAAAGTAATTTCGTTCCCAATTGACATCACTTAATTTCACCAAAAGATCTGATGTGTCACGAATATATGAGTTAATGCAGAGCACAAATGGTTGAAGGAAATGCTCTAGGAATCTCCAGGTATTCTCCAAAAGACTGCCTATCAAGGACACTGTCGGGCATCCAGGAAGATCTATTAAGGTCTTGTGTATCATAGGGTTGAAATAAAACAGAGGAGTAGTAGGGTGGGCATTTTTCAGAAAGTGGTATTCATCGTCATTGATGAGGCCTTGTTCACACCAATAATGCAACAGTGTGTAATATTCAAAGTTGGCCGTTTTCAAAGTGGATTTATCAACTTTTTCATAGCAGGATGTATTGCTAAATTGTCTGAATGCTTCTTTGACATAGCTGATACTGTCCATGATCACTATACTCCCTCCCTTATCAGAAGGTCGAATTACTATTTTGCGATAATTTTTCAGTGTATCCAAGGCACTAAATTGTAAAGAATTAAGATTTTTAGATTCCATGTTGACAGAACTTGACAAACATTTCAAGTCTCTGACCACCAGTTTCTCATAGATTTCAATAGGACTGCATTCGATTTTAGGGCAGAAAACAGATTTTGGTTTGAACCTATGAAAAACTCATATTTGTTTTGATGCCATATCGTTCCGCCAGTGTATCGTTGTCAATTATTTCTGTATTTTCAGTTCTAGAATTAGGATTCTAATGTAGTTCATCTAGACATAACAAGGTGGTCAGATCTCTTTCTGATAGAATCGATGCAGTTTCTTTGTCTGAGTCCTTCTTTTGTCCTTTATCCCCAACTTGCATTGCATAAAATGTTGTTAGTTTCAGTTTACGTGTAAATTTGAACAAGTCTATTCTTGCAGACTTGTAGTCATAGGCGTGGGTGGGACTATATGATAATCCTAATGATAGGACTGATTATTCTGTCTGGGTGAGGAGCCTTGCTGAGATGTTAACATTTTTTAACTGTTTGTGTTCTTGCCTCTCGGCCACCCCCTATGCTTGTTCCCAGATCTTGTTGCCCTTCCAATTTGATTGGATTAGAACTCAGCATTGGTTGTGACCTTTGCACCTTTACCTGACTTTGCGAATGTATATATGTTTACACCACTCCACCCAAACAACATTGGTCTGTTAACATCCTCAGCAGCTTATCATGACTCCTGCTTGCCAAGCGGCCATATATTATTACAGTTTGTGCTTGGCTTCGTTCTGTAAGAACTCTTCCTCTATGTTGTAGTGAATTTCATGATCACTAGTGAATTCCTTCTAAAACGTGTTTAATAGCACCCTAATTAGCACCCCTGGATGTTAGCATTTGGTGGTTATGAAAATAGATGTTGGATTGTTTGTGGAACTCACTTGTGGGCACAGTCAAAAAACAAGCACAGAAAGATATAACATTTGGGTATTAATCATATGTAGGCTATAAACTAAGGGGATCATTTAGATTCATTCAACCTCGACTCTTTCATGCATTACGTGGGTAAGTTGTTGAGAGGGTTGGCCTCAGAGATGCCCACATTTTCACCCCCTAACATGGCCCTTTGTAAAATCCTTTTTCACTGTATTGAAGATAAGCACCTGTGCTTTGTACTGTAATTAAGTGTAAAACCTGATTTGGCGGGACGGATCGGGCGTTATTGGCCCAGGGCTCTAGTTAAAGGCCCGGGCGAAGCAAAGGTGCTTAATGAGGGTCCCCTGGATGATAACATCCGCTCTGGCACATTGGAGAGGGTCTTAATGCTATTACCACCTCAGGTTGCCAATCCGGTAACCCAAGGTGCTGAGAGCATTACATTTTCATTCAACGAACGGTATGCCTTGCTGCCCATTCATTGAATGAAAATACTTCAGTAAGATGGCCGCCATGGATCTGGAAGGTGGGGCTCCATGCAGAGCCCCTTTCCATTTCTATGGTGGCCACAACGGACTTGGAGTAGAAGCAGCAGCAGCTGTGAAGACAGCAGATGCCGCCGCCACAATCAGGTAAGTGGGGCGGAGGGGAAGAAAAAAAGAGTAAGGTACAGTGGGGGATTATAGCCGGTGAGGGCAGCAGCCATCAGGCAGCTTGGAATGGAGGCTTGCATCAGGAGATTCAACCCGTGTTCCTTGCCTCCTGATTGGCTGCCTCCCCCATGCGGGGTGGTAATGAACGTTTTCAACAAATTGGGAGCAATTTGGACTTTTTACCTCCACCTCTTAGGAGAAGGTAACAATGGAGGGTTTTCTGCAGAGAGTCTGCCTAAAATACTGCCAGTGGCATTCTCATGGAATACGATTGGTGGTATTTAATTAATCCCTGAATTGGGTTGATGACAATTGCCAATAATGCATGACCCCCAAAGTACGTCTTTGATCATTTTTATGGTTTTGTCTAAATCACTAAATGAGATTGGCGAAGATGGAGATCAGCTGCCAAATCCAAAAACGCATCACAGTAGGTAGAGTCATGTTCCGAAAGGATGGTAAACAACCAAAAAATGAATAGTACAATTGGGTGCCAATATGAAGCGGGCCAACAGTGCTTCCATACTAATATGATGGCTCAGAGTGAGTAGGCTGCCTGACAAATGAGATTTCAAAATAATGCCCACACAACTGCCCACACGCGGACGGGAATGGTCGTCACAAATTATTTGAAACGAGGGTTGGCCCCAATTGAACAACAGCAGGGCCAGATGCCTAATTCAACCATGTATCAGTTAAGCACATAAAGTCCGGGTCAGTCAAGACATCATGGCATGGAGCACCGTGAGCCTAAAGGGAACCTGCATTGCAGAGGAGACACATTAGTATAGACTGTAAGTAATCAGAATTGTGTATAGGCATTGATATAACATCAGCAAAACCCTCAGGAAATAAAGTGGTCAAAGGAGCCACCGTTGGCAGGCATCAGGCGTGCCCGCTGCGTCTAACTGCTTCATGGATGATTATGCCAGCACATAAAGGGACGCGGGCAGATCAGCTGACTCGTGAGGCCGTGAGGCCGTGCGGCGTGCTTGGCGGGAAAAGAAACTGCTACAAAAGGCGCAGTAAATAATGTGAAGAAAGATGCAGAGCACAAGTATAAAATCAGGGTACACAGGATATTTGGGAAGAGCGAGGCACAAGTGACCAAAACACACAAACACACAATCAGATAGAAATAATTAAAAAACAAAGCATTAGTGCAGTAGGTAAAATGACAGCCTTCTTACTCTGTTGGCTTTTTATGGGTTTATAATCTGTATTGTTACTGTACAGATCATTATTATTGTAACCATGTCTATAATGTGAACTGGTGGGGAGGCAGGTGGCCAAGTGAGGGTCTAATCGGTATGGACTGGCATGGTACACATAGCACCAGGTATGGGTTTTGTGTTGTGGGATGGAGAGGCAGAAAGCCCTGCATGGATCTTTGTCTGTGCCAACTCATGCTTGGGACTGAGAGAGAAGCCAGACTCCTGGTTTAGCCATGGTTCAGCTCCACCAATGAATTATCTAGCTTTGTCGCCTCTTTACAGTGGTCTAAAACTAAAGATGGGATCGGATGGGATAAGATGTAGTCTGCATTCAAATTGCAAATTGGGACATGGGGAAATCTGGACTCAAAATACCAGCTTTCTCATTTCACCAATGATATGACTCTGGAGTCAGGAACTCTAAGAAACCACAAACATCACTAAAGGATATGTTGCATAAAAGGAAAGTAATTCAATAATGTCTATTACATATATTTGAGAATGCGTGGTAGGGGAGAGGTTGCAATTGAGTTAAGTTTTCTTGGAAGTTGTGCCTGGTGCATTGCGGGCTTGGGCAATAGCACTACAGGCCAAAGAATTATACTTGCCTCCCAGGCCAAAGGAAAAACAGTTATTTACACATTGCACCCTTTTTACCTCCAGCCACATTTTTGGGTTGGTGGTATTTAGCATCAGCAATGTTTCACGGTAATACACCTTCGATCAAATACCGGCTGGTTGCACATTTCTCCTTTAAACAATATTTACTAAAACCCAGCAGAAGGAGGTAAAACATGCAGACAGTCCCATGAAGGCTTTAAAGAATGTTTTCATGCAGTGCTGCTAAGTAGAACGGCTCGTGCTTCCCTTCACTGCAGGATAAGTCCTCTGAATAGGTACCGCCAGAGGGGTTGAAAAAGTGGGCGTCTCTGACACCCAACTTGTCATCCACAGAAGGGTCAATAATTAATCAATAACATTGGCAGTATTTCAGTAAATCCACATCTGGTACCACCGCACAGGTGTGGCTGCCACATAGGTTGGGCAACTCTGTGTGTGGACGGCAGCGCCCCTTCTGGGCAACACTGGCGCCCTCTGTTGGTACTGGCCTGGGTGCCCCCAGGCCATGGAAGAGCCTGTGTGCTTATGGAATGGCAGGCTGCCCCCTGCCGAGAGACGTAGGCTGGGTGCCCCCAGCATGTCGGCTGGGTCCCAGCCTTGGTCAGCCTGGTCTGGGTGTCCTCAGGCCAGGACATAACACGCAGTAGCGGTAAAAGAGTTTGTAGATATTATTAATGAGGTTGAAAAGTATTTGGACTTTCACAGCAGCAAAATGATGTTTTTTGTTGTTATTTAGCTGAGAAAGATTATGTTGCTTTTTGTAGCTGCTCGGCGCAGGCAGTAACTACTTGGAATGCTTATAATAACCACCCTTCTAAGTGTAATGAAACCTTTTTTTCGATTGTGCCGTTCGGAAACTGGTGGTTCGTGTCTCCAAGGCTACAGGGGCTTTGAGGGCGCGAGGCTTGTCAACAGCCAATGGCAGCTCGGCTTGCTTGCCATTACAAGCTCTCACCTAATGCGAGCGCGCGCTGTGTGCGCGAGGAGCAAATTGCAGTTCTTATCAGACGCACACGTGATTGACCTTTCAAGCTTATCATAAATGGAGAGATAAGTGAAACGCTGCACTTTATAACTGACCGCGCTGCTAAACGAAGACATGGTGGTGACATTTCTTAACACAATGCAGTAAACACCCCCTGCCTCGCACGTGAATGTCACTGGCATATAACAGGCCGGGAATGATGCATCTGGAACCACTCGTGCTTTCACATGCCATGTTCAGGTCCACAGTTGCGAGAAAGGTGCGGCCTACTGGCCTTCCTCTGTTTTAAAAGCATGATACTGATTCTTCCCACATTAAATCAAGTTGCACTTTACAATGTTGAGGGGTCTGAGCCTGGTGGATACACGGGTAGACTTCTGAGAGGAACAGCTGGGCATGCTGGCGCTTATCGGCCGAAGAATGCCTTACACGCGCTCTTCTCTGCGCCACAGGCATAGGTCCCCTCAGGGCCCAGTGCGCTCAGCACCAGGGCAAGTTACAGCGAGGTTTGCTGTCGGCTCTCAGCCTGGCAACCAACATATCAAGGAAAGTGAAACGAGCGCTTGGGGTTTTCAAATCGTGGGTTTAATCAAAAAGGTTCATGCCACGCGGAATCCTTAACATGTTGCTAACATTAAGCCCCTCATCTGTCATCCAACCCATCCTGGTTGTATTCTTGTGCTCAATGATATATATTTGAAAGAAAGTGAGAGAGAGAGCGTGGGTTGGGGGGGGCGAGGGGGCTGGGTGCAAGGGCGGAATGGGGGAGGTGGGCGAACAAGATAGGCTAAGAGTGGCGAAGTGAGACGAAGTGAGAAAGTGAAACTGAGTGCTGTGTTCAGAGGCCAGAGGTACACACCCTCAACGCAACCCATTTCTGTAATTTAGCAGCATACTATGGTGATGTTGTCTTAAAGGTGAGGTATGATCAAAAGGATGTGTGAGAAAATGCGCTCCCCAGTGGTCTCTGCGCTGGTTTTCAGCAGGATTGACCATTGTAACCTTATATCTGGCTCAGCCAGATTATTTAGTACATACAGGCGCTTCAAAACTCTGCTGTGCGCCTCGCCACTGGTACTCCGTATCGGGAGCATCTCTCACCTGTTCGGTATCAGGTAATAATATCCCTAAATATATGGTCGCCATATATAATGTCACTGGGAAAAGGTTGTGGCAACGTTATATAGGTGACCATATATATAGGGACAGTGGGGGTTGCGCGGGTGTCCCCCGCTCCCTTTGAAAAATAAAAAAGGGTTTGGGGGTTGCGGGGGTGTCCCCTGCATGTTCCATGTAATAATGTCCCCACCAAAAACTGTAATTTTTTGGCGATTTTTTTGCATGGCGATATTTTTGAGGGGACATTATTACATGGAACAACCTGTTCTCAGGTCTCTCCATTGGCTCCTAGTGGCTAAGCATGTGTTTTTCAAATCCCTCTGTCTAGTGCATAGGGCTTTTTACACTGCTCGTCCGGAGTATCTGCTCTCGAAATTTTGACCTTATGTTCCTGCTCGTGCACTGCGCTCTGCGGACCGCTCCCTTCTGGCTGTCCCTAGAGTCCGTTGTGCAAGAATTGTAGGCCGCCCCTTCTCGGTCAGAGTTCCCATGCTGTGGAACGCCCTTCCGATTGCCCTTCGTGCTTGTCCGATTCATATACATTTCCGGAAAGCTCTGAAAACTCTTTTCTTTTAGTCCCCCGCCCTTGCGATACATGTGTTTTCAGTCATAGAGCCAGGTTGCCTTTTTGGTGTTGGCTGCGCTGTACTTCTGTACGAAAAACGTTCAGATAACATAACATAACATGCAATTTATTATAACAGCATCAAACATTATGCTTGTGGCATTTCTGTTTTTTGTTGTTTTATTTCCACAGTGTGTGCCTCTGTACCCCCGTTACCTTTCCACCATCTTTACCCCTACCCCTAAATCCCTTTATGTGCGGGGACACCTACATGTTGCAGCCGGCCCCTTAATTAAAAAGCCAGCCTCCGGACCTTCAACCAATCATACTTTCGCCTAGAGGTGGGCCCTTGCACTGGAGTTTTGTGTGATTAATTGGAAGCAGCAGTTTTTAAAAAATGTTTTTTTTTCATGTTTGGAGCATTGAGCAAAAGATTTGCCTACACGAGTGCTTAAAGTGGAGATTATCACTCATACTTCCACACTGTGAATGCATGTAATGCCGTCAAAGACTTACTCAAGCACTTTAAGAGATGATGCCCATTTAGGCTCAAGCCCATTGGATTTGTTAAATATATCCAGATATAGAAGGAGCACCATTTTTGACAAAGTCCCATCATTGTTTTGGCGACCACTGGCGTGACTCAGGGGGACGGGTATTATTTACAAATTGATAGAAAGTATTCATGCAGAAAGCCTCAAGAATTCCCCAATTTTTTATCCACAGGGGGTTATTGGCTTGTTTACTGATAGACAAACATGCAGGTAAACTCAGGAAATTCGCCCCACCCTCAATCCCCTACAGCGCTACAGTTAAGTAAGACTAGGTTTATAGTTACATCACTTGTGCCATGTTTTCTGCACAAAGAGAGGCATCCAAGCTCTGCATCCACAAATTGGTGGGTGCAGCTCTTGAAGTTGCAGTCCACCCATTAATCTGTAGCAGTGTTGGAACACCTAAAAGGAGGAGTCTTTTATGGAGGAATTGATCAGACCCCAAGTTTTTATTAACACTTCGGCCATTTGCGTTTGGGGCATCAGTGTTTCAAAGGTCAGTGCATAAAATCGTTCAAATAACTCTTTTACCATTTCGCACATTTTTACACGAAGGACCAGTGCTATAATATTACGAGGGCAAAAGTACAAAAAAAGAAATATGAAATACAAAGATGATACAACACTTTAAATGGAAGATCCAGGATTAAAACATTGCAATTACACAGCTACTAAGGGGGTGACACAATTTAGCTAGAGACTGCACCTGGCGAAAAATAGATCTGGGCAGCTGTGAAAAATCAACCATTTTCAGATTGGATTCAGGTGCCGCAATTGCCAGACTATCACAGATACAAAAAAAAATAGTGAAGATGACTTTGACCAAAACACATAAGAATACATTCTCTGTCGGTGGAGGAGCACCATTCGTCAATCTGAGTGTTTTCAAGTCATAGAAGATCATGCCCCATTTTCTGACTTAGCCAGCCTAGGACTTTATTGCAAAGGGCTTCTTCAGGTTCTCTACTGGTTGGTTACTACACATTGGTCATAATGATGTATCTTGCTTCTATAAGTAAGGGTCTTATTTTGCTGTTTGCTGCTTGCAACCAATGGCATTTGTGTTTTCCGTAAAAGAAGTGATTCATAACGTGAAAATGTTTTATTCGGGTTACCAAAACTAGATTGACTTAAGGGGAGTTTCGCAGAGTCGCTAGGATGGCTTAATCGACTTAACAGTGCAGCTGACGAGGAAGACGGGTTTGAGGGTACACACTCTCTCTGCATCTTCTCCCTCCTTGCTCCACCATCCTCGATTTTATTTCTAACTGCAGTTAGAGTAGTTTGGCACAGTTTGTCTGCTGTTTTCTGGGAAGCCTGATTTGGACCCTGTTTCACCATTTTCGAATCATCGACAAAACTCCTATAGGTGGGCAGACTGATTAAGATTTTTATAACGTCCGCCTTTAAAGATTGCCACCCTAGAGGATCTACAGGGCCTTTCGAAGACCTGTCAACCCCCACCTTGGTGTAACTAGGTGTAGTGCGGCAAGTCTGTCTGCTGTGGGATTCTTCCGTCCCCATCATTTGGGGGTAATATCGGGATGCTCTCTAATGCTGGTACCACTTGATTTGGGACACTTCCGACCATCGCCATTGAGGCCTTTTTCAGAGTATTCTCTTGCAGAGGTTTCTCTGTTGCACATATGACAGTAGAAATACCTGCTGTGAGAATTATGCTGCAGGGAATCCCACCACAAGATTTACGAGCGCACTGTCTGCACCGTGCCGGCAGCCGATGATGGGCAGGCAAGTAGGTAAAAAAAAAAGTGCAGGGCATAACTGGCATCGCAAATGTACAGTATTGTACAATATGCCGCGGGCGCTTCCGTTGGAAACAGGATTCAGCAGAGAAGTCAGTGAAAGAGCCCATAGGCCAGAGCTAGAAGGCAAAGGAAGGGAGAAACGGGGTGTATAACCCCAAGAGGGAGACTGCAGATCAGGGACGTCATTTCACCAAAATGCCAGGGGTAGCGGAAGTGACATCACACGACCCTTGACCCCTGATGTCATCACAGGAACTGATATCATTTGACCCCACCCCGAAGTGATATCGCGGGAAGCGATGGAACACGAACCTTTCACCCGTTGCCAAAACAGGAAGTGACATCACAGCATTGTACAGTACGAAAAATATGGTTACGATATCACTATAATGTGATGTACATTTCATGCAAGAATGGATTGCCATATGTAGCGTTAAGGTCAGTGTGTATAGGCCCATATTACCAAATTACTATGAATGCAAGCAGACGTCCATGACCAAATGATAATGATGTGTTACTATATAGCACTTACACTTAAGCGCTTTATATAGAAAAAATATACACCCAATATCACCCAACCTGTCTTGGTACTCATTTATCGACCTCAGAAGGATTAAAGGCTGAGTTGAGGCGTTTAAGAACAGACTAAATCAGTGACTCACCCCCTGAAGTATGCCTGAAATAAACCTTTAATGAGTTTAGCAATTATTGTACAGAATTCCAGAAAGACACATTATTTGGTTTCCTATTCTTTCTTATTTAGGGTCAGTGCTGAAAGTGTTAGACTTGTGGCACTCCTGTTCTTGTTTGTCTTATTATTTTTTTTTTTAAAGGGCCTGAACATGAGAGCCAGCCACTCCAGGACCTTGCATTACAAAAAACGAAAAAAAAAAAAAAAACGAAATTTTTTTTTTGTTTCTTTTTTTTTTAACAGAGGTCGCAAGGGAGACCACAGAGGTCGCAAGGGAGACCTCAGAGGTCGCAGTTGCGACCTCTGGCGACCCCCAAATGACGTCCCTGCTGCAGATTATTGGCCTCATTACGAGAATCGTGGAAAAAACGCAGTCATTACCGGCATGGTGTAATGAGCGCGTACGTGTACCCTCGACACCGCATATAGTGGCTGATTACGAGAGTGCGAGCACGCGTCTCTGGGTGCGAAACATACTATCAGCAAACCGCAGGGAGGCCATGGCTACAGGCGGCGGGGACCACTCACCCACCAAATTGATGATATGCGAGGAGACCTGCAGCACCACGATCCACATGGAATCGATCGAGGCCTTCGGAGAAATGGAGACGGGAGTGGTGACAACAGAAGATGGAGGTGAGTGTCCCCACAAACCCCAGAGAACCAAAGCATGACATAGCACAACAGATGTGAAAGTGAACCAAGCCATTGTTTGGCCCATCATACACACATATACAGATCCATGTCCAGATGATAGCCCAAACCCTGGCACAATGAAATGCATGCTGCGTGCCAATCCCATTAGCAACAGACACCCAACACACAGGTATCAATCACATGTCACACATCACGCAAACCGCAATACAACGGTATGCCACCTAGTACACATCAGTCCAGAAAGGAGAGTCCACAGCGTATGCCAATATGGCCCCCTGACATTGCAAGTACCCTGAACGTCACACCTACTAGAAAGCAATGTATGAAAAGTGAAATACTGAACAGCACCAAATCATGCATCTTGCAAGTACCACCATCACTGATGCCCTGCATCTCTTGTTCCCCCACAGGCACAGATACAGAAAGTGAAGCCCAGGAGTCTGCCCCAAAGGCCACTACATCCGCAAAGTGTACCAGGGCTAGACAAGAAGGCACTGGACCTTCCCCCTCCAGGACAACAACAATGCCCCGAGCACAACACAGGCCAGCAGTACAGGGCAGGGCAGCAGAGGAGGAGACAACACCAGCCGAAGACACAGCCAGAATGCAGTCGTCAACTCTTGCAGAGGAAGAGGCTGATGGAACGCAGTCAGCTGCCACCAGTTCCATAGGGGAGGTAGCAGCCATTGCCCACTCAGCGACGTGGAGGGCCACGCAGAGGAATTTCCAGACATGGACAACAACATCCATGTTGTATGTCCACATACACCCAGCCCCCAGCCCACCCCCCTGCAATCCACACAGGGCACACCAGTATGCCGCATGCTAGAACATGCCATCTCACTGGGGAGTCCACATCTCTCGACAACATCAGAGTGCAGTTTAGCATTGGGCCACCCTGCCACTGCACCTTCCACCTCCACAGCCCCCACAGACATGGAGGTCCGCCTCACAAGGGTTGAGGGCCGGCAGGACTGCATGATTGAGCTGGTCTGCCAGTATGTGGCGGAGGGGGAACTGACCCGCCATGAGATCTGGGAGTCAAATGCGGCAACCATCACTGCCATGAATGGCAACACCATAGTGATCAGGGACAGCTTAGCTGCGGTCACACAGGTCCTTGGCAGGATCGTGGAGAAAATGCAGCATCAAGTAACTGCGCTGGCGGTCACACACCCATCCACCTCCACCCCATCCACACCTGCCAGCTCGACTCCCTCAAGTCATGTGCGCATAACCAGGTGCAGTGCACGCCACTCGGACATGCTGCCCCCAGACCCGAAGAGAGGACGGAACTAGCAGGACCACCCTTCATGTGCAAACTGCCACCTTGCAAAACTCATGAATGGCACATTGTGTGTGGGATGACAATGGGTGAGGGGGGGAGGTGGTGTTGGGGGTGTTTGGGGTGTTGGGAGTTGTTTGGGGGATGGGAGGTATGGGGTGTTGGGGGATATGGGGTGTTGGGGGGTATGGGGTGTTGGGGGTGTTGGTGGGTGGGGTTAGGGGGGAGGGTGTGTGGGAGGTGGAGGGTTCAGGCACTATATTGTTTATTTTTCAATACACCTGTTGTGTTACAAATCCTTTCATGACCGGACATTGTTCTTTTCGTGTGTGTTTATTCAATTCATGACAGCACACAGTGCCCAACTCCCCACACACCCTGCGTCTATATCCACACGATCCCAGTGGCGAGTGTAGTACTAACACGGACCCATCAGCATCCCTGTGGTTCAAAAGAAGTCGTCCACAAGTGATTGGCACACAGCATGGCCATCGTGTGCATTGCAAACTGGCAGGGGTGATGCTCCTCCTCCATCATCATCCTCCGCACCCGGTCCATGCAGGTCAATGTCAGGTTTCTCCGGATGCACATGTCGTGCAGCATGGCACAGACCATGGTGATCTTTCCCACCTTCTCAGGCCCGTAAAGGAGTGCTCCACCAGACCTGCTGAGAGAGCGGAACCATGCCTTCTACAGGCCAAAGGTCTGCTCGATCACAACACGGGGGCAGGTATGAACCCGATTGTACTCCTCTTTGTGCCTGTTCTGCGGGTTCTGTACAGGGGTAAGTAGCCATGGCTTCAACGGATAGCCACCATCACCTACATGGGGGCCCAATGAGGTATGTGTTAGTCGATATCTGACCTGACACCTTAGCAATCACTGCCATGGCTGCAGCTATTCGATGTTGACATGCACATGTCCCTGGATGCATGCACGCAGGTTCATTTGACGCAATGTGTACTGCACTATGGTATGCTGGTGTGGATTGCTTTGTCCAGATGATGCAGGGCATTCACTTGCATGCTGATACAGATGTACTGTGCATGCAGAACAATATTTAGGCACCCATGTTGGTGATGTGTGGTACTCTGTATGTATTCCCGATAGCGGCATTGCCACAGGTGTGTTCATGTTTTGTCATCCATCGCTTGACATTCCCATGGTGGCCTGCTTGTACGTCTGGCATGTTGTCATTGATGTGCAGCATTGGTCTTATGTATGGCATTGATGTTTCATGTTCAGGTTGGGATGTTCAGGGCTACAGTGTTTTGCTTTATGTGCATTGTCCACTCACCACCCAATCTCACCCAGGTGGAGTATGCATCCCCCCCAATCTCACCCAGGTGGAGTATACACACCCCCCAATCTCACCCATGTGGAGTGTGCATCCCCCCCAATCTCACCCAGGTGGAGCATGATTCCCCCCCAATCTCACCCAGGTGGAGTATGCATCACCCCCATCTCACCCAGGTGGAGTATGCACCCCCCCAATCTCACCCAGGTGGAGTATGCATCCCCCTCCCCAATCTCACAACAATGTGTGATCATCTTGCTGGAGTCACATACCATCTGCACATTGATGGAGTGGTATTGCTTACGATTGCGGTACATCACCTCAATGGCATGAGGGACCACCAATTCTACATGGGTGCAATCGAGGGCACCAACGCAATTGGGCATGCCTGCCAGTGCATGGAAGGTGACGTTAGTGTCAGCGAGCTCCTGGCCAGTCCGTGGTAGGGATATATGGTTGCTTGCATGCTTCAGGAGGGCATCCAGCACTTTCGCCAGTATGCGTGAAAAGAGTGGTTGTGATATGCCATGCAGCTGGCCCACTGTGTGCTGGTAGGTGCCTGTGGCCAGGAAGTGGAGCACATACACTACCTTCAGTAGAGGGGGGGTGGCAGTGCAGATTTCTATCAGGCTGACAATGTTGTCATGTATCATGTCCACTATGGTAGTGATGGTGTCCCAGTCCAACGTGTACAGGGTGTGGATCTGCACAGGGGTTAGGTTAAATGGACTGGCTCTGATGCGAGGGATTGGTGGCTGCCTACATGGTGCCACTGGCTGCACTGGTGGGACTTGCTGGGCCTGTCTCACCCTCCTTCTCCTCCTGCGTCTCCTCTGTGCTGCCTGTTGTTGTTGTAGTTGTTGTTGCTGGTGTGGCAGTACAGGCATGTCCTCCAGCTCCAGGATTGCAACAGCAAGTGGGATCATTTTGGTGTAGGAAGGGGTGTGGTGTGTGGGTGTGCTCCTTTTGTGCTGGGACAGGCTCCATTTCCTCCCCCTGTGGAGATTGTGTGCACCTGTGGCAGTTGGGTACACAGCAGGTTGCCTGTAGTAGCGCCATCGTCCAGACCCTATTTACAGCCTTTGGGATGCCGATAGGTGCATGCCCGCCTTACTTGTGATGTCTTCCTGTTAGCGGCATCCATATATTGCCGCCACAAAGGGCGCGTGGACATGCGCATGCCGGTAAGTAGGGGCACGGTACAGGCGGTGGCGGTAATGCAGGGTTTGAAGGCTCGTAATAGCCCAGACCGGTACTCGATACTGCTGTTACCATTCCGCCTTCCTTTTTTTTTTACCTCCATGCTCATAATGAGGCCCTATGTGTGTTTAGAATACGACAGGAGCAGATTTCAGAGCAGGTTGGTGATTTAGGAGAGTCCTGGGAGAAGTACTTTGGGGAAAAAGAGGGAGTATCAAAGGAGACTGGCAATGGGAGGAGAAGAAGGGTGTTAAGCTGGTGGTAGTAGGAGGAGAACATTATCTGGTGGCAGGAGAATATAAGCTAGTATAAAGAACAGAACAGGTGGTGGCAGGACGATAGTTAAGGCGGTGATAGGAGAAGCTCAAAAGGATGTGGCTGGAGCAGAAGAACAGGCGTTTGCAGATCCAGAGAAAATAAGTTGCTAGTAGGAGGAAAAGTTTGCAGGGTGGTGACAGGAGGATAACCAAAGAGGGTGGCTAGCCAAGAACATCAGGTTTCAGAGGGAGAAGAATTTTAGTAATTAGCAAGAAAAGTGCTCAAGAATGTGGCAGGAGGAAAGAACCAGCAGCTGGAGGCTGGGGAAAAGTAAACACTTTCAAGGACTAGGGGCTCCACAGCCAGTGAGAATAGTCAGCAAGCATCACTCAAAATAGGGGTGAGGGGAAAAGCCCTGATCTTAAGTGAGTGAATCCATGCTGGGAAAAGAAACAGGCATGTGCATGTGTCATGGTGTTGAGGAGGGCCATGAACAGAAAGGAGTTAGCATGGAGATCCAGAGGGCAGAAATCAGGACCAACAACATTACCCTGGTAGAAGGTAGGACCGGAAAGCAAAGCTGACTCTATGTACCCCCTTAAGCCAAACTCCAGCTGCTTGTAAGGCTTACAGCAGGGATACGGGGCAACTACAGAATCCAGACTGGAAGCTGAAAGTGGTTGTACCCCAACTTCAACAGGAGACAAACCTGTGGGTGACACTCTTCGATTCAACATGAAAGAGACTCTGACTGCCAGAAAATGAGCATTAACACCTGTGAAGTGTTTAAGAGACATAGGGCCTCATTACACGGTAGGCGGTGGACCAAGGTGCTATTAGCACCTTGGTCCATGCCGGTAAAATACCGGCACCGCCTTGGAGGAAAGGGGAATTACCGCCCTATTCCAAGGTTGGCGGGGCGGTAATTCCCCCTTCCCCCATTGCCCTTCCCCATTCCCACTATGCCCCATAGGTCCTCTTCATTCAGGTCATCTTCGGTTCTTTCGTTCTAGTGTTCGACTCTGCTTTCCAAGTCCCAGAGACTTGCTTTTAAACAGTTTTCCCCCATTAATTCAGCCTGGCTGTCACTCACCCAGCAGGGTGGCTGTCCTTGCCGGACAGGCATCCAGCCAATCACACCAGAGTGCATTCAGGTCTCCTAGGAGACTAAGCACAGGGAGTTCCGGGCACCTCCCTCACATCCTGTCCACCACAGACACTCTGGCACCAGAGGAGGGCTTCAGCACTGAAGCCCGCCAAAGGGCACGAACAAAGGTACCAAACCTGGTTTGGCGCGCAGAGACAAACACAAGAAGGACTTTTCCTAAAAGAAATGGTGAAAAAGGTTGACCAGAGTCTGTTTTTACAGATAGGTCTTGGGCGCCATATTGAAAAACATGGCTGCACCGATTTTTCGCTACCGTTGTTAGCGGTCACGAAAAATCACGGTAGTTGATCTAAACCACTGCCACCAGCCATTTAAAGTAGGAAAAGGTAACATTTTACTGTTACATGAGAGTTTTGACTCAGGGGAAGCTAAGCAACCCCTCCAGCACTCTAAAGGAAGATAGTGTGTGCTGGGTCAGTAAATTAAAAAAGACTAGTAAAGCCAATTTTACTTTACATACTCTGGGAAATGGTAGTCAGTCCCAGAGAAGGTATTTAAACCTTGGAGAGTCTGAAAGACACCCATGTGCCTCTGCACTGAAGGTGCTGTGTGACTCACATACAAAGATGATGCCACTGGAGTTGTTTAAAAACTCCATTACCAAAGAACACAAAAGTAAAACACATTGCAAATGAAAAGTTCAAAGCCCCAAAATATAGCAAAAGAGCTGTAGGGCTCTAAGGTAGAGGGAATTAAGCACTTGTGTGAGAAATCTCCCTAACAAAGAACATTTCCTGTGCGCTAACTGGGCTGACCTTTCTGCAAACCCTTAACACCTAGCAGTACAGACTGGAAAGCTGAGCCAGCCCCTTTATCCTTCTGATCATTTTATATTACACAAACAGGTCAGAGGTGAGGATCCAATCCAAAGCCTCTGACTCCCCACTTACAAAGGTTTGCTTCCTCAAGAAGAGGTACATGCTGTCTTTTAAGCGGGCAGACCAAGATATGCCTTAGCCTATATATTACTGCCAGGCAAAGATAATCTACATGATTTTACAGTATATAATTCAGTGCAAAACTGTGAGGTTCTAACAGAAATTACGGCTAATCCAAATGGATAATCTAAGGATCATATGACCACAAATACTGAGAAAGTGCATTCAGTATCCCAGAAAATCATTTCAGAAGCTACACATTTGAAATACAAATCAAAAGATATTACTGTTATGTCTAATACTAACAATACAAAGTGGTCAACTTAATGCGGAAATGCTCAAATTAAAATAGTTCACGTCTCAGGCAAATTTATCAACTGAGGGAAGGTGCAACTAAATAGACATAGGAAAAGTATAGACATGTCTTATTTACTTCGACTTTTGTGGATATTAACCCAAGCAAAAATACAATCATACTGATACAAAGATTTAGAGACTAGAAAATGTTGTTTGTGGTCCTTCTTATGCATAAAAGTACTGGGTTTATATGGCACAACCATAGCTGTGAAGCAATTGGTTGTACAATAGGAGGCTACAGTAATGGAACACAATACTAAGGATGCATTTGAGTGATGTAATACTAAGGATACTGTTAGAAGGATAAGGAGAGCATAGGGTATAGTTTTGGGAGGCAGAGCAGACTTACCCTCTGTGTGGAACATGTTGCTGGTTATCTGTTGGGGTGATGCTCTATGAAGACATATGTACATACACTGTTTGTTAGATCATATACTTTTTTCATTTTAACAACCCACCTTTTAGCTAATAAGTCAAACAAGTGAACTTCGTTTCAGGAGAGATTTGGATATTGTTCATGTATCGTAAGTTAGGTAAACCTATAAGAACTAAACCCCTTCTTTACTTCATGAAGTTACAATGTTGGGAAAGTTCCTTTGGCCATGATGATATTATATTTATCAGTAACAAATCCAAGACCTCTAGAGCTGTGTGGTCAGATAGTGGATCCAATCTGATTTTTAAGAAAGATCCCTCCCTTTTGGGCTAAGCATCTGTTGCCATAATTTTGGGAGCTCTGATGTAAAGGGATAATCCAGTCTTCAAGGCATAACAGTTACATAGTGCTGATTTACAAAAGGGAATCCTGTCAGAACCCCAAAGATTATTGCCCAATAACTCACGTGGATTCCACAAGTAAAATATTTGCCACTTTGGTTCTTCAACATTTACACAAATGGGCCTATGCATGCAGGAGACTATCAAAGTTCCAAACAGATTTCAGAAGAGGGATGGGTTGTTCCTTGTTCCCTCAACAGCCTCACAATTAGGTTACTATAAGTCAAAGCTTGGTCTAAAGGAGCCCACTGCCCCATATATGGCATGCATCGATTTGACTTCCGCCTTGATTGAGTGGATCGGGTGGTTGTTTGTGGAATAAATTTGGAATATTCCAGATGGTTTATTAAAAATGTTCAATCTTTTACATACAAATTTGAACATTTGTGTGAGTATAAATTCTTCTGGAAATTTCTTCAACCTAATCAAAAACTCACATAGGCATTAGGCAGGGTTGCATACTCGCTCCATGCCTCTTCAACCTATCTATTTCCGATCTATTCAACCATTTAAGAAGACTAAATGTTACCCCCCAAATTAGGTTGTAACCATTGGAGGTCTCTTGCATTTGAAGATGTCATAATGCTTTTTGATACTACTCCCATTGGGTTACAATGAGCACTGATAGAGTTGAACGTATACATGCACGAGAATAGCTTTTTAAACAGCACCAAAAAACAGCAATCTTGATTAACAAAATAGGATAGAAAAACAGCCTATTTTAAATGGATTTCGAACGAGAAGCCTCTAAGCATATCAGATTGCCTCATATACCTTGGCTATCCTTTATTCAGCAAAGGTAAGGCTAAAGATGTATTATATAGGCTGAGGATTAAGTCTTCCCCCATTGGTAGCCCCAATAAAAAAGGCTCCATATAAATATTGTGCCTTTTCCATGGTTCTGCTAATCAAGTTATATAAGGCAAAGGTTCTACCATCACTGTTGTATGGTCTGGAAGTACTTACTACCTTCTCCCAATAAAAAAATAGCTTGATTGGCTAAACGTGGGTCATCTGGAAAATAATCTCTCCCTATTACATTACATTACATTATCAGCTACAAGAAATTAATGTTATTTCATAGGATAATTAGCCCTATGAAAAAAACTTCATACGAAGATCACAATCATTTATTTGATGAAGGCTTCCAAACACTTTTCGCTGAATTCACAACTGAATGTTTAGAACTTCTTGCGGAAATTGATTCAACGAGGGAAACCTTAATGAACAATCCTAATAAGAACAAATTATAAAATAAGACTGCACAAATGTTGGTCCCAATTTGACTCTGTTTCCAGGTGTAAATTACATAAGGACTATGCCATTTGCCTATGAAATGTGCTGACTTAACATACTACATACAACGCTTTCCTGATCATATATATCAGACTATTTTCCTGTGCCTCAGATTTAACATTGTGTACTCATTGGAAACATTGGGACCACAAAAGGGTCTAGCAATCTCTGGTAAGTGTTTTCCTCTATGTAAAACATCAGACGCACTTGAAACTTTGTGTCACTTGATGCTAGTTTGCAAGTCAACTCACAAGCATAGATCCGATTAATTTACGAAATATGTCCAGAACAGCAATGTTTATCACAGTCGAGCACTCTCATTACGTTTTGTGGCGGGTTTCAAAACCTCCTTAATTGTTGCACTTGTTAGGACAATATGTATTATATTTGAACTGTTCTGAGAACAATTGCTCTTCAATGTTTTTTAAAAATGCCAATTTTGAATAATGATGAATGTCTATTTAATCATATTTTGTGTATTTTAGATGTTTTAGGTTCTCCTTTCTTTTCCTTTTCTCTGTTTATACTCTAGAATTTTTTGTGATGTGTGATGTAGTTGAACATTCTTTGTGGAAGGTTTTATTAAACTAATGTGCAATAAAAAAAAAGATATGCTTTTTCTTTGTGTGAAGCATCCAGGCGATATCAATCGCGTGGTATTCATAGCTATCCATACCACAAATTAAAAGCATCAGTGAAAGAGGATCATTTAGGGTATAACCATTGTTAACACAGCTGATTTTAAAAAAAATCTGCATATAAAGATTGCACAGCCATAGTGATGGATAAGGTACATGATGATTAGTTACTCATTGGACGGTTATGTGTTTATTGTTTATATCATTCAATGCATTATAAAGTGATTAAAATGTGCTCTTTAAATACAGGATGACCCATTTCATTAATTTACTGATCTGACAAAATATTTTAGGAAAATGTAATTGAGTCACTTTTGCTTTAGATACAGATGTTACAGGATTTTTGAATACACCAAATCTTTAATAATCACATTTTATTATATGGTAAAGGGTTGTTAGTGGACATACTACAATTGGAGGCATGTGAGCAGATGGCCCTGTAACACTTGTATGATGTCAACAAGGAAGAATCATGCAATATGAATACTGCAGGATGCTCATGCAAAAGTTTGTTTGGATAAAGACAGAAAATATGGTAAAGGACACTGCTCCCACGGGTCACATAAAATAATAAAAAGAGTTGACAAAGCATTTAAAGGAAGAAGAAAGTTATCATTGGTTCAAGGACTGTACTACCGAATCATTAATTGATCATTTATTCCCCATTGTACAGCAGGATAGGAAGTAGGGATTGATTTCTCTAAAAAAGCAGAATTAATGAGCACAACATGTTCCCCTTGTGTTTGCATTGTTTACATTTATTCCAAAATACAAACAATTCTTCAATATTGCCATACTGGTCACCAGTATGATAAATATCAAATTAGTTCTACAAGAATTATACAAATACAACACACAAAATGTTCAGAGTAGGTCAGACAGAGTTGGAAGACTTTCTCATTTCTTTGGACACACATGTTTCTCTTTCATTAGAATCACATTCTTTTAAAAACTGTTAAACATTTTAAAAAGTTAGAGACATGTATTACAATGTTGCAAAATCTACTTATTTAAATGACTAGGTGATTACTTAAACTGTTGAAACAGTTTATTAGGTAGTATATTCAGGAGACTTAAAGAACATCCAACATTCCGAACAATTGTCATGTTTCAGGACATACAGAAGGCGATGGTCAGAAATCACACTTCAACTGTGTATGCACACTGCATGGCGTAGAATGCCCTCAGTTACTATGGGGCAGATCTTTGTGTTGCACTTCCTGTAAATCAAACAACTATAGATGGAGGGTAGCATTATACCTAATAAAGGCTCCAAATATAATGTTCAGTTGACTGGCAGGTGAAACAACAATCAATTGGCAGAACTGACTGTATGGTAGGCCCAAAAACTGAATGATAAAAAAAACAATCCAAGGAATCAATAAGGAGTGCACGATTTGCAAGAAAAACAAGATGTATTCTATGCAGATATGGCCGGAAGGGTCAGTCCGCTCTGTAGAACTGAAAAACTGAAAACACTCTCGACATGCCCTTCTGAGTTCACAGTATTTAGAGATGAAAACTACAAAACAACCTTTGTTACAAATATAAAGTACATGTTAATTCCACATTTCCCACTGTCCAGTGAATATTTCACCCACACCTCTGCTTTAAAATAAACACAGGGTGATTTAGCAGTTTGTTTTTCAGACCCCCCTAATTTGGTCTGTGTTGGGGAAGTCTGACAGAAGAATTAGGATGATTGAAGAATTTTGTATTTCAGACCCCCTCCATTTAAAGGCCTGTGCTGGGGAAGCTGGATAGCAACAATTGGGATGATTGGAGAATATTGGATTTCAGCCCCCTCCACTAAAAGGCCTGTGTTGGGGAAACTGGATAGCAAAAATTGGGATTATTTGAGAATTTGGTATTTTAGACCCCCTCCACTTAAAAGGCCTGTCTAGAGGAAGCTCAATAGAAGGGTTTCCTAATTCAATTATAGTCTATAGTTTTCAGCGCACACCAGGAATGAGCTTTGTTAATTTCAAATTTTAACAAAAATCACCCCATGGTGTTCTGCCAAGAGGAATTAATTAAATTAATCTTTTTTAGTTAAATAGGCTAAGGATCTACACATTCCCCCCCACCCGCCGTCCGCTATAAAGGGTAAGGATTTAAGGCAAGCAGATTCCCCCACCTTTTGGTCTCACAGGGCTCAATTCTACTTAAATAGGAAATCTCTGTTTAAAGTTAAAGTTCAGGAAAGCCAGCTGCATGGCAGGACCCTCTGCAAAGACCAGGCAGGTGTCTGGTCACTCTACTCTCAATGATGGCCCCCTGGGCTCCACCATAGGACCCAGTCAGCTGTTAGGCCTTCCCAGAACTACACAACTCCATCCAGAGGCAATCTCTGCAAAAAATCTCCTTTGGGTGTTTCTTTGTGGCTGTCAGATGGTAAATTTCAACAGCTATGTCTCTTTCTCATGGTGCATCCACTTTACATAGCAGTGATGACACCATCACGTTTACAATCTTGGAGAGTACCCTGCAAGAGTTCTCACAAATAGGATTGGACAGTTATCCTTCTCCCTCTTACCACTCCAGCCCATCTCTAAGGATTGGTTTAGCAGTCTAGAGCAGATGTATGGCAATTCCCATTTGTAATCGCCATTTGTTCTCAAGTAAATTTTGGTCAAAAACTAGTTTATGTATCAAAAACTTTGTGATTTACTAGTAACTACCATAATATATATTTTTTCTGATTCAGCTTATCAAGGGGAATTGAATACAACAACAGCAGGTCTGCACCATGATGCACGGCCGTTTGTCAATTTTCTGCTGAACATGTTAGTTGGGAACATTTAGTACCCATATTCCTAGTTTTACCATCCACCCATTCGCCAACTCTCAAATTTGGAACATTTTCAGATCAGCCAGAAACACATTTTAGATGGCCATTACAATTCCCTGTGTCGAGGGTGGATGAATCACCTGGAAATTTTCTAAAAAAAATGAAACATATATCAAGAAAGTATGGCTTATGGTTGCTGAGAAAAATGCCTCAAAGATAATAGTCCTTTTAAATTAATAGAACATCTTTAGGAAATGCAAATTGGGGGCCTACTTCCTCCAGCACCATTTGCCTCTCTGCCTCTCTGGGACAGTATTTCTATTAGTCTCTTTGTTGTTTGAGGTGTAGGGGCAGATCATAAATGGGGGATGCATTTGCTACACAGAGATCCCCAATGCAGATATCTGCCATCCTGTCTTCTTATCTGAAAGTGACCACCCTTTGAACTGAAATGCTTCTATTTTCCTGTATTCTTTCTTCAAAGTTCAGTCTTAATTATAGCCCCTGTTTTCATACCTTCCCCTTACTTTGGTCATGCACCAGTCAGCGCATTTTGCCTGCTCAGAACTGCCCTTTCAAAGACACCAAGTCTAGGGAAAGTCTGTTCTCAACACCTTTCAACAACACCTTTCAGGAAAGCCACATTTTATTGGAGTTGTAAACAGTTGGGATGCAAGCCAGGCTGTTGGTGGGGGAGTTCTTTGTGAAGTTTGCCAGGAGGCCCACCATTTGTCCTTGGCTGAAATGAACTCTTCATGTGTCCCATGGAACAGTGTTGTTTTATTTTCCCTTGCTGCTAGTAATTCTCATGTGAAGCATAATATACATTACACCTTCATTACAAGCACCATGTATTTTTTCTGAAATCTTTATGTTGGCTGGGGAACATTTTACTCACGTCTTGCTTCAACTTGCAAATGCACATGCAAAGCCGTTTTGGTGTCAGTGCAGTGTTTAAAATTCCTGCTTTTCATGTGAAAGGGACCTTTGAATGTCTTCTGCCTTTAAGAATTAAAATGCTGCTTTTCCTTTGGTATTGACAGGTAGGCCTTTCTCACATGACCCTTCCTTGCGTTACTTTTAGAAACTCCACCGTCTGCCTTAAAATGCCCATTATCGGTCTAACAATTTTGTTATAAATGCTTGCAGGTTATTTTTTTCGTTAGGCCTGCCATTTCCATTGTTTCGGGGCCTTTGATTACACCCCACAGACTTATATGCAAATGGATATTTCTCCTATCTGAAGGGTGCAGTGAGCTAAAACGTGGATGTAGTCCCTCCTGAGTGGAATAATTTCCATAGTACAGGTTATTTGAACCATGTTCATTCTCATTAGAGGGGCTGCCACACTCTTGTAAATTAAGTTAAATACATCACAACACAAGGGAGATCTTTTTGTGGGCAGTTCTTAAATATATATAACTTAATTCAGTCCCAGTACACCAGCAGTGTTATATGTGATAAAAAAGGGATACACAACACCCTACATATGATACACAGTTCCTAGCAGCTATCTATAAAAAAAGTTTAAAAAGAGCCCTGAAAAATGTATATAGTCCTTATAAAATTCACACAGAGTTTTTACTTGGAAGACAACCTGACCAGGGCTGCCTTCAGGTGCCCTTTGTGGCAGATGACAGATTAAAGTGCTCCTCTGATGACAGATGGGCAGCAGGGCAGCAGGAGCAGCATGTAGGGATGCAACACAGTTCTTTCTAGCTGGGTTGCATATGCCAGAGGTGACCTGGCATGGTCAGCAGCAGTGTATGGGGTCCTTTGCTGGGTTGCATATGCCAGCAGTGGCCCAGCACCTAAATGCAGAAACATTGGGCAACAGCAAAGTCTATTAGCTGGGCCACATATGCCTGAAGCAACATGAAGATTCAAGGAGGGCCCTCTGTGGCAAGGGATGTGCCCAGCAGCTGTGATGCAGGCATCCTCCTCCCCGGTGAGCACCATGTGTTATTTCATGCAACCCAGGAAGCAGGAATGTTTGTGCAGCACTCCCTCATAACACAGGGAGCGCCCAGAAAGGTCCTGGTGCAGCAGTGAGAAGGAAACACTCCAATTACTTATGGGGCACACCAATCCACAGTGTCTGGGCCACTGGGATGATATGAAGTGTGGTGCCCCTCCAGGCAATGGGGCGCTGTGAAATTACAGAGGCTAGGCTGGGCTGGTGACTGGAAGAGCACTATGCACCTACTGATCATGGGGCGCCACACAGCAATATTAACCAGACATTTTTGTTGGTGCTTGAGAGGAGGGTTGGCTTGGTCCTCCTGAGTGAGAGTTGAAATAACTGCAAACTGAAAAAACTGTGCTCTACTCGTGCCCTTCATAACTTTGACTATGTTTTCATTTGAAGGGTCCCCCGCATGACACAGGCACAAGGGTACCATTCTATTGAAATGAGAGCATGCGCCTTACCTGTCCCTTTATGGGGTAGAGGGTTATAGTCTCCTCCCTTTGAACTATCCACAGCCCTGAGGATAGCCTTGGTCTGATCTATGAATCAATCCAACCATGATTTTGGTTTACAGATCACCAGTTGCCATCCACTGAGAATCTCAGACTCCTCTCACAGTGCCCCTCAACTCCGTGGAACATGCTCTAATGAAGGAGGAATGGAACACTGTGAGGAACGGGCAATGGAAATCTCACACTGGACTGTGGGTGAATCATACATTAGTTTCATAAAAGGCTTTCTCTCCCTGGTGTTACGACAGATAGCAGGTGGGACTTCATAAAGGGTTTGCTCCTTAATTAGCCAGAGCACATCTGGCATATCAGGATCCCCTTGAAGCAGTGAAGTCTAAGATAATTTTATTTTTTATTTTTTATGTTTTATTGGTTAAATATGATTAAACCTTAAACATTACATCCTTGTGACTTTGGTAAATTCATTATTTCTTCATTAAAAAGTCTTAGTTCCAATCCAAATTGTCTTCACAGAGTGATTACAGATTCCTTATCCCCAGTTATCTTATGGTGCACTGTTCCATTTTTAACCAATTAGGTAACTCGAGCATTTAATACATAAGGCGACTCATGCCCTTTTCTTGTAGTTCTGGCCCCTCCTCCTCCTGGTTCAGGTTTAGCATTTCAACAAATTTTAATGCATCAAGCGTTTTCCCAATTTTTTCAACAGTCAGGAGTCGTTTCCAATAGTTTTCTTCCGTCTCCTCAGTAATATTCGTTACGTAACTTCCCATAAAGGTCTCTCTTTTAGATTTTAAAGATGGGCAAGTTAACATAGCATGCCTTATTGTTTCCAGTTGATCCTTCCTTTTGCAGAATCGGCAAAAGGCTGCTGTATCTTCAATTTGCTTTCTTTTCCATTTAACTTATCTGCAGTTCCAGATATTAAGTCTGCAGCGCAGCAACAGATCCTGATAGTGCTCAGTCGGGAATTTCAACAGGTAAGGCGGTAGGATATTCAAGGCTTTTTTTTCCCACACGATGTTATAGCATACATTTCTTTTCAATCTTTGTTCCTGTGTTTCCTCCCAGTCTTTTTCCCGATTAACTCTTTTTGCTTTATCCGGGCTATTCTTTAAGGTGTCTTCTAAAAGATCTAATTTCAGCAAGTGAGCCTTACAACTGCTTTTCCACTCCATAAACATTTTGTCTTCATTCAAAACGTTCGTCCGAGCTAGAATTTCCAATGGTTTTGGTGGATCATCCAGAATACACTTCCTATACAATGATATGGATTTCCACAGAGCGACAGAGGTCACTGATTGCAGCCTAAGCTCAGTTCTTATGAGTTCAACTGGTAGTGAAGTTGGGAGGCGTAAGATTTTGCGCCAAAAATACTCCTCACAAAAATTCCAAACCTCCCATTTTAGGGCCAAGAGTGCTTCCGTACCATAGGTGATGAACGCCACCACTTTCTGCTTGAAGAAGGTGACAATAGGGGTTAGCGAAAACTTCCCATATCTGCGATGTATGCAGACTCCTTGATTTGTTAGAGCCAATAATTGTTCCCGGATCAGAGAATAGTGTGCTTGTTCATTGCAATTTTTGTTGATCAATATCCCCAGATAAAGTGACGTTTCCACTTCCTCCAGTTTTTGCTTTTCCAATGACCACATCGCAGTTTTTCCAGCCTGCTTCCTCCCCCGGGTAGATTTCATTGTTAAGATCATAGATTTTTTGACATTCATCTTCATGCTATTTTCCTTTAGGTAGTTATTAAAGGCCTCAATCCTTCTTTGTAGGCCTATAGGGGTTTGATCTATGAATACCGGGTCATCCGCGTACAGCATCCAAGGTATCTCTTTTCCGTTTATCTTCGGCGGGAATGCACGGATCTTCTCCTGAGCGGTTTTCATATCGGCCAGATATAGAACAAAGAGGAATGGCGCTACTGCGCAGCCCTGTTTAATTCCTCTGGAGGTTCCAATCCTCCTAGAAAGTCCTCCATTACTTGTTATTTGGATCTTGATGGAGGTATCAGTATATAATGCTTTGACAGCTTCAAGTAGGTCCTTAGGACATCCCAAGTTTCGCATCTTCGACCACAAGCGCTCTCTGTTGATACCGTCGAAAGCTTGTTCGAGGTCGATGAAAGCCAGGTAAAGCTTTTTTTCCCGGCTAGTGTATTTGCCTTCAGCAGATTGATCAAGAATAGATTCAAGGCGGTGCCGACTCCACTTACAAAAGCTGTCTGTCTTTCATCTAGGATTTTTGCCACCGAGGCCCATTTTTTTAGGTCTCTCAGTAGTAAAGATGCAAATAGCTTGCCAATTGAATCTAAGAGAGCTATAGGCCTGTAGTTCCTAGGGTTTTCGAGGTCTCCCTTTTTATAGATCGGTACTATATAAGCCTCCGTCCATGTAGATGGTATTTGTTTAGTTTTCGTAATTTGTTGGAATAGTGTATAGATTAACTCCGTCCAGGTCTCACAGTTTTCTTTAAGAAGTTTGTTGGAAATGCCGTCTGGCCCGGCAGCTCTTGAGGTACTAAGTTTTTTTATTAGGATTCTGATATCATCCTTGTCGAATTTCAAGTCCCAAGGAACTGTGTCAGGGATTTCTTTTGTGGTTTTTTCCTCACTATCTCCTTTATAAAGAGTAGTGTAATGTTCGAACCATTTGTCTTCCGCGACTTGATTGATGCCTACGGCAGATTGACTTTGCTTTCTGTCGTTAAGTAGATCCCAAGTACCTCTGGCATTGTTTGTTGATATTGCTGCGATCATTTTTTCAGCATCATTCTGCATTCTTAGATGTCGAGTTTGTCTCAGCCAGTTTTTATATGTTTGTTGGCATTTTCTCTGGAGATCATATTGACCTGGGCCTTTTTTCTTTTTTATAGATCTCAAGTCTGACCTATATTGTTTTCTTCTTGTCACAAGTTGTTCGTCATACACATGTTTTTTTTTTGTGTTCCTTTTTTTTGAGTTGGATCATACTTAATTTCATAGGCTTCCAATAGCCATTTGTAGTCAACCATCCCCTCATCGATGTTAATCGTTTCTTTGTATCTTTGAACTAAATTCGGAATTGCCTGATTTTTAATTCTCAAACGATTTCTTCCTCCAGTGACCTCAGTTGCCATTACTCTTTCGGTCCCTCTGTTAGTACTTAGTTCCCACGCAAGAGCAGTAGCTAACAGACAGTGATCACTACTCGTTTGTTTTATTATTTTGAAGGATAGAACCCGCTCCAAAGTGTTTCCTCCTGCAAAGCAGTAGTCTAAGCAGGCGCCTGATTTCCCACTGTGCCAAGTGTTGGCACCCTGGTGGTCTCCCTTAGTCTGACCATTTAACATCTTCATCTCACGAATTCTCATTTCTTTCATCCAGACTTTTTCATTTCCTAACAAATGATCAGTGACTTTGATCTTTCCATCTTTATCCAGTAATTTGATGTTCAAGTCACCATTTAATATTATCAACTGATCATTCCCCTCCGTCATGGATTGATCAATTACCTCCATGATTGACGTTAGAAAGTTCTCCTGGGTTAACATATTCTCGCTCCAGTAGACGTTTATCAGGATCATTTGTTTCGGGTTTGTCTGGCCATCTGGTTCAGATGTAACTTTGAGAATTTGAACATATGGGTTTGGTGTTAGATGTTCTTTTACTTTTAGTGGACATTCCAGTTTCTTAAGTATCATGAGGCCTCCAAACGGTCTTCCCTTTGGCCCCTTTCTCGCCGGATTGATGTAGACCTCATAGCCCTCACACATGGGGGGCTCACGCAACCAAGATTCTTGGATTGATATGAAATCATATTGAGTCAGGAAATAGCTTGTGTTTGAGAGCAGATGTTTAGATCCTCTTGTGTTCCATGATGCACAGAGGATTGAGTTCTGCTCATACTCCGTACTCTATTGTTTCTTCTTTGAGTTCAGAGCATTGGCCATCCAAGCCCAGTCCTTGCTCTGATTATTTGCTTTAGTGGGATTGTTCTTATTCCTCCTTGAATTTTCGAAGTTATCTACTGTGAACCTCAGGGTTTTCAATGACTCTTTACTTTTTTCGAATATTGAAGACTCTTCCTCCTGCGACTCTTTCTCTTCTTCGCTTTTTCCATTATTTTTCTTCAGTTTTTCGGCATCAATTCTGTCTTTTGCCAATTTTCCCCCCGTAGTTGAGGATCTAGTTTTTACTGATGCCTCCTTTTTTGTATCCTTTCTTAATTCCATTTGAGATTTTTCTTTTAGTTTTCTGGATTCATCGTCCACGTCCTCCAGCAAGAAACCTCTTTTTCGTAAGGTATCTGACACTTCCAAGAGTTTCCGCTTTACATTTTTTGACGTCAAATGCAAGATAACTTGGTCTAGCCTCTGTTCCTATGGGAATTCGACTACTTTTATATCATCCATTGAAATTTCTCTTGGTGACAGAACTTGCTTACAAAGCTCCACCACATATCTCCTATTTAAGATTGCCCTTCTTTGTCCATTCGCAGCTGTTTCTAGTTTTAAGTAGCATCCTTTAAATAGAATTGATTTGATCGGGGTGACCTTAGCGGTATCTCTTTCCTTTTTGTTTCAGTGTCCTTGTTGTTTTTTTCCCTTATTTATTATTTCTTTAGGACAGGGGCTGTCACAGCCCTTTTGATCTGTCCTCTCTTTGTTCACCGTATCTTTTCTTTTTTGCTCCAGAGTCTTAAATCTGTTGGGCTCATGATCTAGTTCTAAGCCAACTTCCTTTCCACAATCTCTTCTTTCTTTTTCCTTACTATATTCTCGGGCACTTTTTTTATGAGGCTTCGATTTCTGAGCTTCCTTTGATTTTACAGTTAGATCGATTGTTTCCCAATTATCAAATGTTTGCCAGTCCGAGTCACTTATGCTGTCCCAAGCTTCTTTCTCACTATCGGATTCCATCAGATCTATGAGATCAGCCAGATTTGCTTGCTGTTCTAAGTCCTCTCTACTGTCTTCCATTAGCATCTTTTCTTGATCTTTTCGCCCCCCAGTCTCTATATGGTCACTCATATTCACCTCTCTGCGAGATTTCTTTGCACATGGTGAGTTCTCTCTTCTGGGTGGCGTTCTTAAGTTTCTTAAAAAGGCCCTTGAACCATTTACTTTTCGTTTGACAGATTCATTCTTGGTTTTTTTCCCCTTTTCATTTGCTGCACTTATGTTCTCCCTCCTTTTTTGATCATTCAAATCTTTTGGCACTGTTCCAGCAAAGATTGCAAAAGAAGATCGTTCTGGTTTTCCAGCTGTATCTTTTTTAGTTTCCTTTATCCCAGGTGGGATCGGGGTCATCTTTTCCTGATGGTGCTCCTTTTGATTGGGGGGGCCAGCTTCATCCTGTTTCAATTTCATTGGTCCCTTTCCTTCTTTAGGAGTTATATTCGGCCGATCCTCCTTTTCCCTTGGACTGTCATGTTTACGGATAGATCTCATCCATTTACAGTCTTCCAATACCACTTCCATTAACACAGATTTGTCCGTCGCATCCCGTCTAGCTAAATCACTAAGGCGAGATTGCCAGGTATGGGTTAATTCCGCTTCTATATTTGTTCATTCATTTAAGCTTTGCAAAGCCGAGGCCATGGTAACGTGTGTCTCTTTTATTTGTGCATTGCTGGTAGTTACCTCTTGTACTGAGTCTTTGATTGCCTCATAAAGCTTGAGGAAAGGGGCCATTGTTATAGTTAGGGAGGCCATTAACACTTTTTCAAAGTGGCCCACATCTTTTTCCCTTTCAGTCTTGCAGACCTCACTGATAGTCTTTATGATTTGCTGATTCCATATTTCTCCTATAGGTCTGCTTTCAATTTCCAAGATTTGGGAGTTGGCTATATCATTTCTTGTTTGTTCCAAACCGGGTACTGCCTTACCCATACACTGTTCCATTATTTTCGCTGGCAAGTTTTTATTTCGTCCATCCTCAAATGGCAGTTGAGTCTCTTTTAGGGCTGGCCTATTTCCGCTCTGCCCAATCGGCGGTGTAGCGATATCATCAGCCTTTTCTTTATCCAGAGCGGCCATTTTCTCATTAATCAGACTGAAACTTCTTCTTTTTTCTCTTTCTATTTTATCCGTCAGTGTAGAAATGGCTTGCATTATTTCGTTTGCAAGACATAAGTTACTCAGACTTGCTGGAGAATTGACTTTAACAATCTTCATATTTGATTTTGCCCCCCCAGATTGTGCCTAATAGGTTCTGCATCATACTCATCCATATGGATTCCTTTATTCGATTCAATTGTGTAGTTTACAGATCGATAACCATTCCCTTTTGTGGGATTTGCAATTGGGGGGGCAGTTCTTCAAACTAGGACTAATCCTCTCATCCCTATATGGTTGAAAAATATCAATAGGCTCTTGGGCTATCCTTATCGGCCCTCTGTAATCAATCTTTTCCTTTTGATTGATTGAGTCATGAAGTGCCTCTTTGATGTGTCCTAATTCGAACACGTCCCATTTGTCTCCCTGGTCCCACGATATATCTGCTGATTGTCGATTATTTGTATCTGATGATTGTATAGAGTTCTCCAGATTTATAACCGAACTTTCTTTAATTATCGGTTCACTCAAGTCTAGTCCATTTCCATGATTGGATATTGTTCCAATATCCTCATCTCCTGATTGCACGACCTTCTGATTACATGAGATGTCATCCAATGGATTAGTTGGTAATACTTCCAACTTTGATTTTTCAATTTCTTGGGCGGAGATATCATCCTTTCCTACTGCTACTTCATCGCATGGATCCACTTTCTCCTTACAGATCCCATCAATTCCCGATTTTTCTACTTCAGTAGATTCCAAGGGGGTTAGACCATATGATTTCCCCTTGTCGATGTTCTCAAGTAACGTCTCCACTTGGCCGACGTTAGCTTTTATTAGTGGTAGCGAGGTTTTTACAGCTTCTCTTTCCCTAAGGGTCGTAAATGGCATAGATAATTCTGGAGAATTAGGGGTCTGGCACTTTGAGTTTTCCTTTTCTTGTACAAGGATATAATCCTTGCCTACTGCTACTTTATCAAATGGAATCAGGTTCTCCTTACAGATGTCATCCCTTGTTAATTCATCCACTTCACCGGACTTCAAGGAGATTAGCCCATCTGATTTCCCCTTGCAAGGATCCTCAAGTAGCGTCTCTACTTGGCCGCTATTTGTAAGTGGTAAAGGGGTTTTTGCAATTTCTCTTTCCATGGGGATCGTACATGGCATAGGTAACTCAGGGGATTTCGGTGCCAGGCACAGATTTTGTGCTTCAACTGTGTGGGATTGAATTTTTCCATATTTGATTGCTTTTCTCCCACTGATAGACTTTTACTATTTTCAATACAAAATGGTAAGCGACTTTGTTTTAACGTCGTGGTTCTAGAGGTTTGCTCTGGACTCCCAGTTGTCTCAGGGAGTGAACCAAATTTCTGTCTTACCTGCAGACGTGTTCTTAAACCTGTACTTTCTAAGGCTTCTTCGTGCAGCTTCACCACCGTATGCTCCGGTAGCTGGTAGTTAGATTGTCCCTGTCCAGCCACAGCAAGCAGCCAAACAGCCTAACAGCTCCTGTAGTCCACAATTTCCGATGCCCTTTGTGCGCGCCAGGCTTAGCGCCGCAAGGGTGTCTGGGGGCAGCTTTTGTTTCACTTCCTGATTTCGTCACAGGGGGCGGACAGGGGCGGAGCCAACCAGCGCTACGGCGCTCAGTCCTGCACGCCGTTTTCACACGGTCTCAAGCTGCGTGTCAGCGGACCCACAGAATTACCTCAAATCCTCCGGATGATGAGAGAGGGCAGGTGAGAGGGGGTCGCAGCCACAGCCTAAAAGCTCCCGTAGTCCACAATTTCCGATGCCCTTTGTGCGCGCTGGGCTTAGCGCCGCAAGGGTGTCTGGGGGCAGCTTTCGTTTCACTTCCTGATTTCGTCACAGGGGGCGGGCAGGGGGCGGAGCCAACCAGCGCAACGGCGCTCAGTCCTGCACGTCATTTTCACACGGTCTCAAGCTGCGTGTCAGCGGACCCACAGCAGTACCTCAAATCCTCCGGATGATGAGAGAGGGCAGGTGAGAGGGGGTCACAGCCACAGCCTAACAGCTCCTGTAGTCCACAATTTCCGATGCCCTTCGCGCGCGCTGGGCTTAGTGCCGCAAGGGTGTCTGGGGGCAGCTTTCGTTTCACTTCCTGATTCCATCACAGGGGGCGGGCAGGGGGCAGAGCCAACCAGCGCTACGGCGCTCAGTCCTGCACTTCATTTTCACACGGTCTCAAGCTGCGTGTCAGCGGACCCACAGCAGTACCTCAAATCCTCCGGATGATGAGAGAGGGCAGGTGAGAGGGGGTCGCAGCCACAGCCTAACAGCTCCTGTAGTCCACAATTTCCGATGCCCTTTGCGCGCGCCGGGCTTAGCGCCGCAAGGGTGTCTCGGGGCAGCTTTTGTTTCACTTCCTGATTTCGTCACAGGGGGCCGGAAGGGGGAAGAGCCAACCAGCGCTACGGCGCTCAGTCCTCCACGGCGTTTTCACACATTCTCAAGCTGCGTGTCAGCGGACCCACAGCAGTACCTCAAATCCTCCGGATGATGAGAGAGGGTAGGTGAGAGGTGGTCGCAGCCACATCCTAACAGCTCCTGTAGTCCACAATTTCCGATGCCCTTTGCGCGCGCCGGGCTTAGCGCCGCAAGGGTGTCTGGGGGCAGCTTTTGTTTCACTTCCTGATTTCGTCACAGGGGGCCGGCAGGGGGCAGAGCCAACCAGCGCTACGGCGCTCAGTCCTCCACGCCGTTTTCACACGGTCTTAAGCTGCGTGTCAGCGGACCCACAGCAGTACCTCAAATCCTCCGGATGATGAGAGAGGGTAGGTGAGAGGGGGTCGCAGCCACAGCCTAACAGCTCCTGTAGTCCACAATTTCCGATGCCCTTTGCGCATTCCGGGCTTAGCGTCGCAAGGGTGTCTCGGGGCAGCTTTTGTTTCACTTCCTGATTTCGTCACAGGGGGCCGGCAGGGGGCAGAGCCAACCAGCACTACGGCGCTCAGTCCTCCACGCCGTTTTCACACAGTCTGAAGCTGCGTGTCAGCGGACCCACAGCAGTACCTCAAATCCTCCGGATGATGAGAGAGGGTAGGTGAGAGGTGGTCGCAGCCACAGCCTAACAGCTCCTGTAGTCCACAATTTCCGATGCCCTTTGCGCGCGCCGGGCTTAGCGCCGCAAGGGTGTCTGGGGGCAGCTTTTGTTTCACTTTCTGATTTCGTCACAGGGGGCGGGCAGGGTGCAGAGCCAACCAGCGCTACGGCGCTCAGTCCTCCACGCCGTTTTCACACGGTCTCAAGCTGCGTGTCAGCGGACCCACAGCAGTACCTCAAATCCTCCGGATGATGAGAGAGGGTAGGTGAGAGGGGGTCGCAGCCACAGCCTAACAGCTCCTGTAGTCCACAATTTCCGATGCCCTTTGCGCGCGCTGGGCTTAGCGCCGCAAGGGTGTCTGGGGGCAGCTTTTGTTTCACTTCCTGATTTCGTCACAGGGGGCCGGCAGGGGGCAGAGCCAACCAGCGCTACGGCGCTCAGTCCTCCACGCCGTTTTCACACGGTCTCAAGCTGCGTGTCAGCGGACCCACAGCAGTACCTCAAATCCTCCGGATGATGAGAGAGGGTAGGTGAGAGGGGGTCGCAGCCACAGCCTAACAGCTCCTGTAGTCCACAATTTCCGATGCCTTTTGCGCGCGCTGGGCTTAGCGCCGCAAGGGTGTCTGGGGGCAGCTTTCGTTTCACTTCCTGATTTCGTTACAGGGGGCCGGCAGGGGGCAGAGCCAACCAGCGCTACGGCGCTCAGTCCTGCACTTCATTTTCACACGGTCTCAAGCTGCGTGTCAGCGGACCCACAGCAGTACCTCAAATCCTCCGGATGATGAGAGAGGGCAGGTGAGAGGGGGTCGCAGCCACAGCCTAACAGCTCCTGTAGTCCACAATTTCCGATGCCCTTTGCGTGCGCTGGGCTTAGCGCCGCAAGGGTGTCTGGGGTCAGCTTTAGTTTCACTTCCTGATTTCATCACAGGGGGCGGGCAGGAGGCAGAGCCAACCAGCGCTACGGCGCTCAGTCCTCCACTCCGTTTTCACATGGTCTCAAGCTGCGTGTCAGCGGACCCACAGCAGTACCTCAAATCCTCCGGATGATGAGAGAGGGTAGGTGAGAGGGGGTCGCAGCCACAGCCTAACAGCTCCTGTAGTCCACAATTTCCGATGCCCTTTGCGCGCGCCGGGCTTAGCGCCGCAAGGGTGTCTGGGGGCAGCTTTTGTTTCACTTCCTGATTTCGTCACAGGGGGCGGGCAGGGGGCAGAGCCAACCAGCGCTACGGCGCTCAGTCCTGCACGCCGTTTTCACACGGTCTTAAAGCTGCATGCCAGCGGACCCACAGCAGTACCTCAAATCCTCCGGATGATGAGAGAGGGCAGGTGAGAGGGGGTCGCAGCCACAGCCTAACAGCTCCTGTAGTCCACAATTTCCGATGCCCTTTGCGCACGCTGGGCTTAGTGCCGCAAGGGTGTCTGGGGGCAGCTTTCGTTTCACTTCCTGATTTCATCCCAGGGGGCGGGCAGGGGGCGGAGCCAACCAGCGCTACGGCGCTCAGTCCTGCACGCCATTTTCACACGTTCTCAAGCTGCGTGTCAGCGGACCCACAGCAGTACCTCAAATCCTCCGGATGATGAGAGAGGGCAGGTGAGAGGGGGTTGCTGCCACAGCCTAACAGCTCCTGTAGTCCACAATTTCCGATGCCCTTTGCGCGTTCCGTGCTTAGCGCCGCAAGGGTGTCTCGGGGCAGCTTTTGTTTCACTTCCTGATTTCGTCACAGGGGGCCGGCAGGGGGCAGTGCCAACCAGCGCAACGGCGCTCAGTCCTCCACGCCGTTTTCACACGGTCTCAAGCTGCGTGTCAGCGGACCCACAGCAGGACCTCAAATCCTCCGAATGATGAGAGAGGCTAGGTGAGAGGGGGTCGCAGCCACAGCCTAACAGCTCCTGTAGTCCACAATTTCCGATGCCCTTTGCGTGCGCTGGGCTTAGCGCCGCAAGGGTGTCTGGGGGCAGCTTTTGTTTCACTTCCTGATTTCGTCACAGGGGGCGGGTAGGAGGCAGAGCCAACAAACGCTACAGCGCTCAGTCCTCCACTCCGTTTTCACACGGTCTCAAGCTGCGTGTCAGCGGACCCACAGCAGTACTTCAAATCCTCCGGATGATGAGAGAGGGTAGGTGAGAGGGGGTCGCAGCCACAGCCTAACAGCTCCTGTAGTCCACAATTTCCGATGCCCTTTGCGCGCGCCGGGCTTAGCGCCGCAAGGGTGTCTGGGGGCAGCTTTTGTTTCACTTCCTGATTTCGTCACAGGGGGCGGGCAGGAGGCGGAGCCAACCAGCGCTACGGGGCTCAGTCCTGCACGCCGTATTCACACGGTCTCAAGCTGCGTGTCAGCGGACCCACAGCAGTAACTCAAATCCTCCGGGTGATGAGAGAGGGCAGGTGAGAGGGGGTCGCAGCCACAGCCTAACAGCTCCTGTAGTCCACAATTTCCGATGCCCTTTGCGCGCGCCGGGCTTAGCGCCGCAAGGGTGTCTGGGGGCAGCTTTTGTTTCACTTCCTGATTTCGTCACAGGGTGCGGGCAGGGGGCGGAGCCAACCAGCGCTACAGCGCTCAGTCCTGCATGCCGTTTTCACACGGTCTCAAGCTGCATGTCAGCGGACCCACAGCAGTACCTCAAATCCTCCGGATGATGAGAGAGGGCAGGTGAGAGGGGGTCGCAGCCACAGCTCCTGTAGTCCACAATTTCTGATGCCCTTTGCGCGCGCCGGGCTTAGGGGATGTTCTTCTAGCCAGAACATCTCTAGTTGGAAAGAGGTTAAATCGCAGCTGTAAGATAGTTGACCTTAGTTGCACAGAGGGCGATTGTTTTAAATATGGGGCTAGAGTTCCACGGGTTTTATGTTCAAAGATTAGCATTTCAAAATCTTTATATGACAGACACTTCGTTCTTGTTTCAATCCAGTCAAATCTGAACAATTATTCTTTTGCCTTGTTTGGTTGGTCGATGAGCATTTCTAAAGACAAATCAACTTTAGCCACGATGTTAAATATCTGAGCCATCCATGCTTTTGCAAATTGATGATCCGATGTTAACATGTAGAGGGATAAAGAAGCCAGTATAGTGTCAGATTTATCACAGATAAGACATTTCCGAAACAAGGCACATAATCTCCAGTGGTATTCAGCACTCAAGGATGTTAAACCTAGTTCAAATCTTAGCCAGGGACCTGGGACACATTGAGGAAGTTGTAGTACAGCTCGCCAGTATTTTTCCTTCAATTTATGCAAGCTATCTGAACAACCAATTTTTTTTGTTTCAAGGCCATATAGTATAGTTGGAACTACTTTCTGTTTCCAGTATGTTATGGCCGGAGTGATCGTGAATTTTCCGAATTTGTGCAAAATGATTTTGGTCTGAGAAATGGCAGATTTGATCTTGTGGTCCAACGTGATTGAGTGCGAATCCACAGGTGAGGAACCATCAAATAAAATTCCCAAGTATAGATATGTTGGGACAACTTCAACAATTCTATTATCCATTCTCCACTCAAAGGGTCTTTTTTTGTGGACCTAGGGGCATAGACGACCACTTGCGTCTTATTTAGATTAATTATCAGCTCATTCAATGTTAAATATTCATAGAGAGCAGACAATCATTTTTGGAGGCCTATGGGTGTCTTAGAAACCAACACTAAATCATCGGCGTACCACAAGGCTTTGATAGGTGTCCACTCATTTTTGGTGAATCTGAAATCACATCAGAAAAAATGTGTTTGACATCTTGGATGAAGAAGTTAAAAATGGCAGAAGCCAGCACACAGCCTTGTTTCAACCCCCGGAAAGTTGGAATTGCCCTTGACAGAAGGCCAGAGACAGTCAGACGAATTTTGATTGAAGTCAAAGAATGTAAGGCATATATACTGTCACATAAAGTTTTAGGGAAATTAGCCAGATGTAATTTATTCATCAGTCTGGTTCTGGATACAGAGTCAAAGGCTGTGTGGAGGTCAACAAATGCAAAGTACATTGGCTGTTTAGAGGACTGCGCTTGGGCTTTTAAGGCATTAAGAGTTATTAGGTTGACTGACGTACCCAGACCGGCTACAAAGCCCATTTGGCAGGGATCTCGCTCTGGTGGATCTCCGTCCAACGAGAGAAATCCTAAGTCTAAGATAATGGTTCCTCTGCAACCTTCAGTGTAGCAAGGATGATGGGAACAGGCTCAGGATATAACTTGGGAGGAACACTTGCAGGTTGGGTTTGAGGGTCCCTAGAAGTGATTTGATTTTGATACATTTTTAAATGCGCACCAGACGGAGTGAACCATATTCGGGCGCAGATGACAACTAGACTTAGAATTGAACGGCCAAGGTAACTAACAACATTGGAATTCTGATTCAGTCAATTTCTTCCTCTATTTGAATAGGAACGTTTTCAATTTTCTTCCGAAAGATGTTAGTTCGTAAACTACAAATGAGGAGTTTATCCTCTGAACGTAGATTCCTTTTGGGATGATATGGTGTGATCTTATCAGCCAAATACTCGGGTGCTAGTCCCTTCAAACATTTGAAAACTAGACATGCCGTCTTGAATTTAACTCTATCCTCTACCATTAACCAGTCGATGGATCTTCGTAGTGATGAAACATGACCCCTTTTCCTAAGATTCCCAATTACTCTAATTGCTGCATTATGTGCCCTCTGCAGTCGGTCCATTTGTTTTTTTGGGATTCCTGCTATAAAACTGTTGCAGGTGGGGGTTGGTCATTGCCCCCACCACAGCCGCCCCATCTTTCATTGGAATTTAGGGTAAAATACTCTGTAGTGAGTGCAGTGCAAAATAGACTGTTTTTACTTTTGCTCCCACCAGACTCTCGCGCCCCAGATTCTCCTGCCACCAGCAGCCTAGATTTTTAACTTTTTGGGAATACTGCAATTGTTCACCTAGAATCAGTGGTGGTGGGTTTTGTCTTTCCTGTGACCTTTTACTATTTGGATCAAACAATATAATTTCTGTTTTTGCAGCATTTAACTGTAACTGGTTGTTAGTCATCCACTCCTTGAGTTCTTCCATGCATTGATTTATTCGTTCAAAGGCATCTTGGCTATCCTGAGGTTCTATGTATATCTGTGTATCACCTGCATATGAACAAAACAACAGACCGTATTTTTTAAATATTCTAAAAACTGGACGAAAATACAAATTAAAACTGAGAGGGGATAGGAATGAGCCCTGGGGAACCCCACATTCCAGCTCCACCATCTGAGAGATGTATCCATCTAATGTAACCCTTTGTGATCTATCTTTAAGAAATGATTCAAACCATCTCACCACTTCCTTAGATGCTTTTCCCACTTCCCCAATCCGTTAAGCCATTTTCTGGTGGGGTCTGGACTTGTGGGTGGAGCAACCCACACTAGTTACTGATCATCAAAAGGGTCCCTGCAGACACCAGACTGATAGCTGTTAAGGATTCCAATCAGGTGACACACCCTGGTCTCGGCCTAGTATGCGGCACACAACTGAAATGCTTATTTATTTATATATAGATTCAGTATTTGAGAGATACACCACTCATATCACACCCCTTTTTCAAATATCCCGGATCACAATGGACCAGGAACCAGGCTGGTTGGTAAAGGTAATATTAATTTATTTATTTAAAAATTCAAAGCAATCATACACTTTTTAATATGGGGCAGCAATCATCAATGTGGTGACAATAACAATAGGAATGTGAACAATGCACCTAAATGAACCCTTCAGCAACACAGATTGAAAACATCAGAGAATAGAAACACTTTTGATTTTGGGAAAGATAGAACTCAAGTTAGGATTTCCCCCTGCAATGTTCCCTCAACCCACAAATAATCAAATCTGAATGGATATATAGAAGCAGCAGGTAATCAGGAATAAGGAATAGGAAACAAAATTTGAATCCAACCTTCCCTCCCTAAATGAGAGTAAAAAACGCTCTGAAACCCTTGCAATGTTAAAATGACACTTGGAAATGGCTGAATAAAACAATGAATGTGTGCAAAAATCCTTAAATAAGTACAATTCTTTACTGGAGCAACATTGGAAAGATACTAGCAATCATAAGCAATAGAGTGAGCAAAATCATACAATTCGAATTTGAGGGCAAGGTTTAAAACAATTTATAATGGAAATAACATGTGTAAAACTTTGCAAAAATGTTAATTCCCGCCTGAAATAACGGTTTCTGATAAAAACGGATGAAATTAATTTGGAGTGCGGTTCTTTAGTAGGGGGATAGCTATGGATTTTAGGTACAATCTGGAAGTGAAATTAAGTTTCTAGCTATTAAACTGAGGGAGATATGCAAGATAGTATGAGGTTAGTTTTTGGAAAAATCGGGCTGTGAAAAAGGAAAGAAACTCAGTGTGGACAAGAACAGTTTTACTCTATACTAGAGCATTCAGGCTAGAATACCAATGAGGGACACAGTAAGCTCTAGGGATGATACATGAATTCAACACTAGTTCCCCAGCTCCCGCCCTGGCAGAACCAGTCCGATCACTTGAAATAGGATTGATAGCTTAGGATTTACACAAGATAGATTTATTACAAAGGTGGCGCTAGCAATATAAATCAATGATATGGTTGCAATAATAATTCTGACAATTTTACAAGTTATTAAGGGAAGGATAGGATGGTTTAGAGATTGGTATAGGACAAGGCAAGGCAAGGTATACTATAGTTTTCTATGGTTCCTATTGATACTCACAGCCCACTTTAGTTTAGGATATTGGACAGTCAAGGGTACTGGTCATGAAAAGACAAAGCTCCTGGCGCGACAGCTGCGCAGTTCGGTCACCAGAGGGCACTGGACTGGCACTTCTGGTTACTGGATACTACAGATCAGCTGGACGGCAGGGTTGCAGCAGGCATACATTTAGTGAGCAGCAAGCCAGGTTAAAATCAGGATGCTTTCCCAAAACATCACATCTTCCCTTCGGTTATTGGGTTAATTAAAATTTGAGGCCTAGCTGAAGCAGGATCAGAAAGGTTTGGCCTTGTGGTTGTGATCTGGATTCTAGATGGATAATTGCAAGAAGACAGGAACAGACAGGATGCCGTCAGGAAATCAGGAATCAGTCAGGAATTAGTGTGTTCCTGTGTGTTGTCAGGGACCCTTAATTATAAGGCTTAATGACATCATCACAATATATGACAGGGGCATGTTTAACTACACACGCCCTGACAATAGGATTGGGCAGGGGCATAGTTTCCGCCTTGCTCGCAGTTGGTTGGATATCAGAAAAGTGATGTCAGGTTTATGAGGTGATTTTTACAGTGTCTAGAAACCTCCCATAGCTACTGGAACTAAAATCTAATTTTGCCTCAAATAGATATTTATGTATTTGCAACCTCTTATTAAATCAGATACACAGGTTACATATATTGAGCGTCACATTTCAATCCAAACCACAAGTCTGTGAGACCTGGTTTTGCCTTTCTGGTACATTTTGGTAATTTTAAACATGAAAGATTTGGCCTAAAATTCCCTAACTTTGTACACAGATGCAAATTATCGCCAGGAATGTATGTACAAAATGTTATGTTTGCAACATGGATGCTTTTCTTGTAATACAACATATATCACCATTTCTGTCCAGATTGTGTCAAGAAATTATACCAAGTTTTAAAATACAGGCTGGAATTCCACTTTTATGCTGTGAAAATTCTACATTTTTACCAATTTTGGCAGCTGAGATACAAGTCTTTTAAAGTTCTTTATAAAATAGTCTTAAGAACAAATGGGAGTCATTGTCTGTAATTGTTTTCTTCCCAGCTGACACCAACTGCCATTTCTTTTCAAGCAGGATAGTGGGTTGCTTCAGCCTGAGTGAAGTTTTATGGTCTTTGACACCTCCGGGTTCCTTTCCTGGGGAGCTGCATTGTCCGGAATTCCAACAGAGATGAAAGTCTGTCTCACCCTATAATTATCAGGGGGTTGGCAGGGTCTGCTGAGAGAGCTAGCTCTCCCCCTTGGCAGAACCTGTTTGTCAACTTTGTAACTCAAGCCACCCTGGGTTTAACATCTTTCACTTTTGATCCAAACCCCGGAATTAAATAAGCCTGTTACATCAAATAACACATGTAATATATTCTCACCAGTAACAAATCCCTTTACATTGCTAAGTAAGCAGGCTTTCATTAACAATTTATTTTGAAACAGGCCATTTTTTCCTTCAGTCAGCAAAGCCCATTTTTCCACATGTGTTAAAAACTGCTAGCATTTCTTTCATTAATTTCGATTTGGCACCCCCATCTGCCTTTGCAATACTGCTTTGCAGCCAACATAATTTCCTTGAATGCAAAAGTTTTATCCAAAGCATAGATACAATTACACTTTACCTGGCTCAGAGAGTTACAGTTCTTTTGAAAACAGCTGGTGTTTGATACATTGTGGAGAAATACGCGCGCTTTCCGTGCGAGTAAAAGCAGAGTTCTTGGTTAATTTTCCAAAGTTACTTTTGACAGGGGTTGTCAATCAGGAATTAGGCTCAGTTTTGCTGAGACACAATGGACGATCCTGGGCATGGCATGGCCTTTTTAATCACAGTGGTTTCAAAATGAATGGATGGAATTAGCTTCAAAGCAGCTTTTACAAAGAGTGAAAAAGTTTAATTTTAAAAGGGAATTTTGGGGTTTTTCAGCAAGGCAATGCTGCCCATTTACTTAATTCCATGTTAAATGTTGCAGAGCACACTGCCACATTCCTGCAGTGTGTACTCTGTTCCCCTCCGCCTGAAATGTGTGTGGCAGGGTGGTGCAGCCATTTTTCTGGTGGTTGTAAAAATGCAATTTTGAGATCCTGGCGCGCACAGGAGTCAGCGCAGCCATTTTGCTGTTTCTTGCACCAATGCAGCAAAGTGATGCGGTGAAGCATAGCTGAGTCGGTCAATATATCCCACACATACACCCCCCCGACTTCTTCTGGACTTCCAGTCATGGGGGAGTCGGGCAAGTGGGATTTCTTTATTGAAAAAGCAGGTTCAGTCGGGTATGAGTGCTTCTTCCATCAGCGAATGATGCGACATGCTCCCCTCGCTGCCTCTGGTTAGAATGTGGAACGATACCCCCTAGCCTTCTCTTGGGTCTTTCTTTTCTGTGTGGAGCGACACCCCAGATTTGCTGGGTTTCTCCTTCTGGGTCCCCGGGGTGGTCCTCCTTGGCAATGACAGGGCAATCAATACAAATCTAGAAATGAAGCACAAACAGGTTACTACAATTTTCCCACTAACTGCCCACCAATTGGGTGGAAAGCAGTGGGATACACAGGCATTCAGTTACAATTGAGCTATTCCTATGTTTCAGATGTATCCCCCACTGGGTTTACAAGGGACTCCTCTATTTGTTGCAAAGTGTGCCTGGAGTGGCAAATATTTAGCTGATTGATGTGGACGCACTTCTCATCTGTCAAGTCACCTTTGGGGATGCAGATTCTGTAGGTGACTGGTGAGATTTTGTATACAATTTCAAAAGGTCCCCGCCAGCTAGGCAAAAATGTGTGCTCTTTGGTCTGGTTCCTTTGGAAATTGTACAAGTAAACCCTGTCTCCTACTTGGTATTCCTTTTTGGTTGTCTTTAGATCATAATGAGTCTTCATGCTGTCTGCAGATCTTTCTAGATTCCGGTGAGCGTACGCAAAAGCATGTTGAAGGTTTTTTCTTAGATTCTGAACATACTCATGAGTTGTGGAGGCATTTATCAGTGTCTGCTCTTGTGTTCTATAGAGGAGATGCTGGGGTAGCACCAACCTTCGTTCAGTCATCAGCTAAAATGGAGACATCTTAGTTCCAGAAGAAGAGGTAGATCTGATGGCCATCAGGACAAGCGGTAATCGGATGTCCCAGCTTGGCCCAAAATCTTCCACAAACTTTTTTAGTATGCTCACAATGATTTATTGTACCTTTCAACTCCATTACTAGAGGACTGGTGGTGTGTAATATGAAGTTTCCTTTTTAACCCAAGTATCTCCCACATCTTTGTCATCACTTCGCTGGTGAAGTGACTACCTCAGTCTGACTCAATCCTTTGGGGTAGTCCAAAATGCAAGAAGATGTGATTGATCATCAGGGCAGATGCTGTTTCTGTCTTGCAATTTGGGGCCGGAGACTTTCCACCCATTTGGTAAACAAGCATGGTATGGTTTACATGTACTTGTTCCCCCTAGAGGAGCGAATCACAGGCCCAATGAAATCTATTTGTAAATCTGACCAAGGCAGTGTCATCCCCCTCTTTTGGAGGGGAGCTCGGTGTGTGAGTGATGTTGGCTGAAATTGTGCACACACAAGACACCCCTTCAAGTATTGGTCGAGGTCCTACCCCATGTGTGGCCAGTATACAACATCTCACAACTTTTTTAATGTGGTATGCATCAGGCTTCGTAATGAGGTAGGGACCACCCACTGGTTACAGCCAGATATGGATCTCCTTACCAACAAACCCTCTTGGATTCAGAATATTTTTGGACATTTCATCAACACTCTGAGGTCCTCTTTCCCAATGCAATCGGTATCCATCAGGGGAAAGTTCTCAGGGTCCTCAATGTGTTGATAAAATTTACCAATGATTGGATCCCCTTTTTGTGCCGTGATTAAATCAGCATCTGGGGTCTCCTTACTCCACTGGGCAGTTGAGAGTTCATTGTGATCATTTGTCTGGGACCTAGTGATAGCAGTGACCTGGATTTCCCCCAACAGGGTCTCGATCTCAAGGAGATCCCCTTGATTGCTCTTGTTTTGGCCAGTTGATCAGCTAGGTCATTTCCAGTTGTGTCTAGTTCCTCTCTTCTGGAATGACCCTTGATCTTTTTCCAATAGATGGTCATCCTGCTTGAGGTGACTAGATCATCAATATTTTGGATTAGCTTGCCATGTTTAAGTGGTTTGTTATTGGCACATAGCATGCCTCTGGTTTTCCAATTAACCAGGTGCTCCACAAACCCGTTCCTGACATAATCTGAATCAGTGATTATGATCAGTTTGTGGAGTTTGTGTTGGACGGCAGTGAGGATGGCTTGATGAACTGCCATCAACGGTGCCACCTAACTACTACGGGGACCGATTTTGTACCCAGTGGAGGCTTCCGGGCCATCATTCACCCAGGCATTCCCCATGCTGGCCACTAGTTCCTTTTCCCCGTTGTTGTCAACATGGTAGAAGCACCCATCCACATAAACTGTGGGCATTCCCTGGCACTTGTCTTCTTTATAGACTTTGTGCGGGAAATTCAGGTACGCCTCCATGTTGTCCTGGGTTTTAAGACTTTCGTCCCCGAGACAGTTTTCTCTAGCACACTCATGCAAGTCAGGCAGACCTTGTGTGAGGGGACTCTTCTTGTTTTGGCCATATTTCACCTCCACAGGAAAGCCTTGCATTGGCAGAATCCAGGAAGTAATTCTGGAATTACTCACATTTCCGGCCCGGATTCTGTCACTTTGGAGATATTGCAAAGGCTGGTGTGGTGTCTCCACTATGATGTGATCCCCCTGGATGAACGGGCGGTAATTCTTCAATGCCAACACCATTGCCAGGAGTGCCTTTTCACAATTGCTGAATTTTTCCTCCACAGATGATAAAGTCTTACTTGCATAGGAGATGACTTTATTGACCTTGTCATAGTTTTGATATAATACTGCTGTCAAGCATGTATTCGAGAACCCTGTCTCCAAGAAGAACTCCTTGTTTTTGACAGGGTAAGCTAGACAAGGCGCTTGTGAGAGGCTTCTTTTGAGTTGCTTTACTGCCTCGGCTTGTTCTGGACCCCACTCCCACTTGACCCCCCCCCTTCAACAGATGGATCAGGGGTCTTGTGATTTCTGCGTAATCCTCAATGGACTTCCTACTGTAATTAATCAGTCCAAGTAGCCTCCCTAGCTCACGCAGAGTTGTGGGTTCTTTTAGTTTCAGGAGTGCTTCCGCTTTCTTTTCCTGGGGACGGAGACCCTCAAGTGTTATCTCATGCCCAGGAAATAGACACAGGTCCTGCACAACTGTGCCTTCTGGAAGGATAGTTTTGCTCTGGCAACCCTCAACTGGGTGAGAACATTACGGATTTCCACTATGTGTTCCTCCATAGTTGAGCTTTTGATCAGGACATAATCTACATGGGCCAGGTTACCCCCTTCACCCAGGTCAGGCATGGCAATGTTGAATTAGTTGCCGGAGTTGATGTATCCGAAGGGAGTTCGGGTCCATGTATACTGCTGCCCTCCGAAGGTGAAGGCCAGCTTGTATTGGTCCTCCCTACTGACAGGCACGGTACAGTACCTCTTGGTCAGGTCAATGGCAGTGTATACCTTTGACCCCTGGATTTGGGCCAGACCCTGGTCAATGTAGGGGAGAGGCTATCGGGACATATGGACCCATTTGTTCAGTTCCCTCAGGTCAGCACAGTGTCACCACTGGCCATTGGGTTTTAAAATCCCCAGCACGGGATTATTAGAGGTGCTGTTGACTGGACGAATTATCCCACGGGACTCAAGGTGTTTGATAATTTTCGTCAGGGACTCCATGGATGCAAGAGGCAAGCGGTATTGCTTCACAAACACTGAAGTCATACCAGGGTCCGTGGGAATTGTTGTTGTATGGATTTAGGTGCAAACACAGTCTTATGAGTCCACCTCAAAGAGATCTTGAAAATCTAAGAACACCTGCTTCAACTTTTGCTTTTGCTCCAGAGTCTCACAGGCATCAGCTAGGTTGACTCTCTCTTCAACCATTTGCCTGAAGCCTGGAAAGACTTCCGGTTTGGTGATTTCAGCGGCCTCCTCCAGCTGGGTGGAGTGGTCCCTGGTTAAAGTATTGACCTGGACAGAGAACGTTATAGGCAGGGGAGGCAGTCCTTGTGGACCTGGACGATCACCTCATTCCGCCTGATGTCACAGGTCACCTCTTCCTCACTGTAAGGGCAGGAAGAGTACACCAGGAAATTCCCCCCCTGCCGGGTGAAGATCCTGTCTGGTGTTATGTCATCATCACTATCGCTATCAAAACAGTCATTGGGGATTGGTCCTATCAGTTCATTACCTAGATCTATGAAAAAATGTCGGTCATCAACCGCCATTCCAATAATGGTGCCTGCGCCCAGAGTGATACTCCTAAGGTCACTGTTATCCATCAATATTGGAATGGTGTTGTGTTCTACAATGACTAATGGTGTTGGGTTTAACCCCAACCCTTGATGTTGGAGATGGGCATTGAGGTGAACATATGCGTCAGGATTTTTTGCAGTTTCTGTCCTCTTTTAATTTTCAATTCAAGTGTATATATTCGTGTCTGTCCGGGGTGGTGACTTCCTCTCCAATTTGAACTTCAACTGAATACGGCAGCAATTGGGCTGACTGGAATGCTTTTTCTGAATCATCAAAGTCCATGGGATTACCCCCTAGTCGGGGCCAGGCTTTGTAGTTTATCAGGTCCAAATTAATCCAAAACGATTGGGAATGTCACCGCGTAAGTAGAATGCAGCAGGGACATCTTGCACGACCCAACAATTATGTACTATGCTTTTGTTGCCTATAGAAATTTGGAGCATACACCTGGTAGGCAGGAGATGTTTGGAATTGGGAGTTTCCAGGTCCATTTCCCATTTATCAATCAATTTAAACGTGGGAATGGCTGGATCTTTTAGGAGTTTTCAGAACATGTCTTCGCTGATCAAGCTCTTACCGTTGTTCACGCACACTTGGGCGAGGACAGATCCCTTCCCCTCATTTAACTGAATAGGGATGAAAAACTGTTCATTAGTTTTTTTAATGTCAGTGTTACTCTCACCTGGTATCCACAGGGATGCCACCCAGCTGGGTTACTCGCTGGTATGCTTCTCAGCTTTGCCCTGATGTGGTCTGCGGGGAAGGTTCTGCCTTGTGGTAGAATTAGGCGTGCTCTCCGCCCTGCCTTCTTTGCAGGGGTGCGTTGTTTTTCATGGGCAAGTGCAGTCCAGTTACTTCACTGACGCTGGCACGTTTCATATTGTTCAGGTAGGTCTTATCGCTGTTCTTTAGTTTTGTTGCTATCCTGCATGCCTTTCTTTGTTTAAAATGTCTCTTTTTTCTCCCTTAAGTATGCAGAGCTTCAGCGCAGCGAACTGGCTTGGTTGAGCCCCGCTGGTAAATGATGGCGCATTAAGAGCGCTATGATGCGGTAAGTGCTATGCGCAGCGCTGCAAAGTCTTGCCTTTGCTAACCTGTGTTTTCCTTCCTTGTAGGTCAGCGCAAGTGGAATGTCCGGAGTGGTCCCAGCCGAGAGGCGACCAGCCAGGTAAGCTTTTCGAGCAGTTCGTAATTTGTAAATGTCTCTACAGCTTTCTTTAATGTTGCCTCTATCTTACTCTTTCAGGGCGTTCTGTCCGGGAGGCGTGCAGATTCGAGGAAGCTGTTCTCAGTAGCTGCGAGTGTTTAAAGATGAAGACTGCAGGTAAAATGCTGCAGCTAATGATGTTCCTTTTGTCTCCTTGCAGGTTCTGCTTCTCCGAGGTTCGAGGGAATGGCTGGACACGGTGAGCGTCACGTTGCAAGCTGCAAAGTAACACGAAGCATGTTCTGCAGTCAGGGTGTGGTTTATATAGCACAGGTAAAGTAGTACCAGGGAAAGTAGTGCCAGGCCTGCCACACCAAAAACACTAGACCGCATAGCTTGTTTCTTACGGAACCAAGCTATGTGGATGCCTCCATGATGGCTGACAATACAATAAAGTAGTTCCCAAGCACACTGTTGTTCATGGTGTATGAGCCTGGCGCCATAGGCGCCAGGACTGGCCCCATGAGGGCTTTTGAAGAGGATGCCAGGCTCTAGAGGCCCGAGTCCTGACTCCACCTGGCCAATGGGTTTGCCAGAGGGGGTTTTGGGCGAGGGTCGTGACAGTCAGCTAAACTTTGAGCTGGTTTCTCATCACTCTTGAATTGGGATTTTCAGGTCGTTAATTAGTATAGAATTTCAAAGTATTTCCTTCCAGTGTGGAATGCCACTTGAAACTGGAAGGAAGGTTCATTTTCAGAAATGGAGAAGAGTTCCCATCACCAGTTTGTTGTCCTACAGCAATTACTGTCACATCAGGTATTTGGTTGTTCTGAAAATGGAACTCAATATGATTAGGTTTTTGTTCAGCCATGTGGCATGGGCCATTTAAACTAACCTGGTTTATACTATGTTTTAATTTTATCGGCCTGTTAGTCTGGGTCCAGAGGACCTTGTTCACACAGTTTATTAGAGGCGACAACCTACGCAGGATGTCATTCCCCAGTAGATAGGGTGTGCCCTCTGGAGTTACAACTACAACCGGGTATTTCACCTTGTGTTGCCCAATTTTTATTTCCAAATCCGCAGTCCACTCGATAGGAATTTCATTCCCATTGAAGTTCTGAAGTTGTCCAGGAAGAGGGGTGAGAGGGATCTGGTATCTCTCACCCTTCCTGAATTCAGCTGATCAAAGGCCTTCTTTGACAGAAGAATGGCTTGGGATCCAGTGTCCACCACTGCCAAAACTGTACAATGCCCTTGTACTTGGACGGGGGCATAAAATCTTCCCTCCTTCTCCTCAAGGTGGCAAAGATAATGTATATTTTGGGCAAGTTGGTTGGTCAATTTCCTGATTTTTGACTCCGATACAGGGGTAGTTTGGGGATCTGAAAGAAAAATTTAGACTCCCCTTTTTCTGATTCTTGGATGCCCCCTCCCCCCCTTTTTTGGAGGCAGTCACCAGAATTGATTTGGACAGTTTTGTTTTCTTGATGCTCATTCTGAGGGGCAATTCTGGCTCAGTCCCCACATTCACCTAGTCTGCATTTGGATCTCTTGTGACCCATTTTTCTTTGGGAGGAGTTCCCCCGTCCCTGAAGGAGAAGATCTTTTTCCCAGAATCCTCCTAGGATTCTTCCCCTTCAAATTTGAGGACACTAATTTCCTCCACAAAATGGGTCTTTTTGGGTTTCTTTATTACTCCTACCCACCCTCTGTTCCTTGGGTGGCAGGTTTTTGGGGGCAGGAGATTTCTGTTCCGGTTCCCGGGTTTCCAGGAGCGTTTCACGAGTGAGGAAGGAAGCTTCCTCTAGGGCTTTACGCCTCCCTTCCCCTGTGCCTCCTCCTCCTCTGGAACCGGTGAATGTCGGGGTGCTCGCCCCATCATTGTTCTGGATTACCAGACCCTTGGTTTGTGGGTTTTGGGCCACCATGTTCATCTGAGGGTCCTATTGAGCCCTAAACATGCGACCCAGAACCTGTGACAGGTTCTGGACCTGGTGCTCCAGTTTTGACAACCGTTCCGGCTGGCATGGGGGTCTCTGGTCAGCCTGAGGTGAGTCACGGGAAGGGTAACTATCCCTTCTCCCATAGTACCCTGGGTATTGAGAATTTTGGTAACTCTTCACCCTTGGCCTCCCCTCTCCCGGATTGGGCTTTCTGGGCTCTGAAAGCGAGGAAAGAAAAGAGGGTTGTCCTGCAGGTTGGGGTTCTGTGGGTACCGGGGAAAGAAACTCAACCCGGCATTTGGGGATTACTGCCCTCCTGGGCAAAGTTAGGATTGGTCTGTTACCCTTGTATCCGGGGCTGATGTAATCAGGGGAGTTAGGGGTCCCATTTGTGGATTACCACCCTGACTACCACCTGTCTGGGATTGGCCTGAGGGTCTTCTGGGTCTTTGATTGGGTTGATTTGGTACATGTATATTCTTAGGCCCCCCATCTCCAGATCTAAAATGGGGGAAACCTTCACCTCTGCCACCTTAGCAGCAGCAGGGGTGTTGGCTGGTTTGGGGTTCTTGTTTGGATTTTTGTTATCTGCAGGTTTTTGGACCTCATAAATGCGGGTCGCCTGCAATTCCAATGCAATTCTGGCTGTCCTTCATATGAAAAGTGTCCATCATTTGCTCATATAATTCTAAGTGTTCCCACACAGAATACTTTGCATTTTTATGATTTGGAGTTATGAAGCTCCTAATGGCCTTAATGTGCCTAATGGTATCTTTTTTCATAGCTCTCTTAAGTTTGTTTGCCTTCTTCGTTTTAGTCACCCGAGTTCACTCATCCTCAGACTCGGAGGCGCTGCTACTGGAGGTGCCTTCTTGATCCTCTAGGCACCCATTGATTCTGCGAGCTTGAGAAGGGCTCAATTCTTGTGGTGCTCAGAAGAGTATTCTGACGCTCCCCTGCTCCCATGATTGGTGGAGTATCCCCCCTGCCCTATCTGGGTAGAGGTCTTCAGGATGCTCTTTTTGGGCCTTATTTCCTTTAGTTCCCTATCAAATTTAACTAACTGGTCCCTTGGAATGCGGTATTTCAGTGGATCTAATTGCCTGACCCTCCACTCATAGGTGTCTTCCTGGTCAGAGATATCAGCCCTAACATTTGGGTATCTGTACAGGTTAGAGTTAGAGACGTTGGAAGCGGCCACTGCGTTCACTGTAATCCTATCAGTGACAGCAAACGTCCTGAACACCCAGGTCCCTTTCTCTAACAGACGTGCGCCCGGAAGTGGGACGCGCACTCGGAGCCCTCGGAGTGGAGGCAGGCTTTGTTCGGCCTTCGTTCGGGCTTCGTTCGGGGAAGTAACGCTCCCTGGATCAGACTCGGAGTGGGAGCTGCAGGCTGCAGCCGCCTGGAGTTCCGGACTTGCACCAGACTCGCGTTAGCTAACGAGTCGGCAAGGAGGCGGCAAAGAAGCGGCAAAGAAGCAAGGAGGTGAGGGGGGGCAAAAGTGAGCAGATACTAGGGGGAGTCGTATTTACTACCAAATGCCTTGACTCTTTGGTCGAGGAGCTAGCTGTGCCATAGTTCAACTAACAGAGGCACAGACAAAAAGAGAACTCCCAATTCCCCCACCTCCCCACCGCCCTCTCCCCTATGTAGTGAAACATTATATTCTGCCTCCACGCCGAACTCGTTCTACAGACCCGCCCGAAGTCCTTCCCCACTCCCAGTACTCCCCTCCCTCTTTCTTATTATATACCACCCCCTGGCTTCAATAAATGCAAGACAGGCACGTCAGTAACACTGCTGCAGTAATTAGAGCAACACTATACTCTGGAAGTCACCGGGCTGTTAAAAGCATAAAGGGAGGGAGTGCTCTATAAACACAGGTTCCATCTACCCTTATTTTTTGCTGTGTCCGGGAGACTGCGGGCAACGCCTTTGATCCTGGTACACAAGGCCACACACCTCTGACAAAAAGCTTGTGCACAGGGTGCTCCCTAGCCATACTGCCATTTAGGAACTGTTCTTTCTTTATTAATTATTTTGGGGTTGATTTAATTATACTTTTACAGACAGGCCTGGTCTTGGAGTATTTGTTTTGGGAGGCGCTTGTACAGCGTAGCACAGTATTCCAACCACGCAAACTATCACTATCCTGCAGGTTAGTCTGCTGTGCTAGACTGTCACGGATGGTGACCAAACTCAGAATTTGTTAAGAATTCCAATCAGGCGACACACCCTGGTCTCGGCTTAGTATGCGTCGCACAACTGAAATGCTTATTTATTTATATATAGATTCAATATTTGAGAGATACACCACTCATATCACACCCCTTTTCCAAATATCCCGGATCATAATGGACCAGGAACCAGGCTGGTTGGTAAAGGTAATATTTATTTATTTATTTAAAAATTCAAAATAATTATATACTTTTTAATATGGGGCAGCAATCACCAATGTGGTGACAATAACAATAGGAATGTGAACAATGCAATTAAATTAACCCTTAGGCAACACAGATAGAAAACACCAGAGAATAGAACCACTTTTGATTTTGGGAAAGATAGCACTCAAGTTAGGATTTCCCCCTGCAATGTTCCCTCAACCCACAAATGATCAAATCTGAATGGATATATAGAAGCAGCAGGTAAGCAGGAATAAGGAATAGGAAACAAAAGTCAAATCCAACCTTCCCTCCATAAATGAGAGTGAACACCAGATTTCAAACCCTTGCAATGTTAAAATGACACTCGGAAATGCCTGAATAAAATAATGAATGTGTGCAAAAATCCTTAAATAAGTACAATTCTTTACTGGAGCAACATTGGAAAGATACTAGCAATCATAAGCAATAGAGTGAGCAAAATCATACAATTCGAAATTGAATGGAAGGTTTAAAACAATTTATAATCAAAATAACACGTGTAAAACTTTGCAAAAATGTTAATTTCCAAATGAAATTAACCAGATTGTTTCTGATAGAAACGGGTGAAATGTATTTGGAGTGTGGTTCTTTAGTAGGGGGATAGCTATGGATCTTAGGTACAATCTGGAAGTGAAATGAAGTCTCTAGCTATTAAACTGAGGGAGATATGCAAGATAGTATGAGGTGCGTTCTTGGAAAAATTGGGCAGTGAAGAAGGAAAGAAACTCAGTGTGGACAAGTTTTACTCTATACTAGAGCATTCAGGCTAGAATGCCAAAGAGGGACACAGTAGGCTCTAGGGTTGATTCATGAATTCAACCCGAGTTCCCCATCTCCTGCCCTTGCGGAAGCAGTCCGATCTCTCGAAATATGATTGATAGTTTAGGATTTACACAAGATAGAATTATTACAGATGTGGTGCTAGCAATATAAATCAATGATAGGGCTGCAATAATGATTCTGACAATTTTACAAGTTATTAAGATAAGGATAGGATGGTTTAGAGATCGGCATAGGGCAAGGCAAGGCAAGGTATGCTATGGGTTTCTATGGTTCCTATTGATACTCACAATCCACTTTGGTTTAGGCTATTGGACAGTCAAGGGTTCTGGTCACGACAAGACAAAGCTCCTGACGAGACAGCTGCGCTGTTTGGTCACCGGAGGGCACTGGACTGGCACTGGACTGATACTTCTGGTTACTGGATACATTACAAAGAGGGGACTTAGGCTACCCCACCTGTCAGACTCTGGCCTGGATTAAATTCAACACATTGTATACAAATCCCGATTGGTGATCTGTACATAAGAGAACACCTAAGTAGCTTTACATACAATAACAATTTTATTTATTTCAATCATAAAAATAGCATTCCATAGCTATCCTCCGAAATCTATATTACCCTCGATTCCTGGGTAATAATGCACTGTTCGAGGCTTCACACATCAACCTTATACAATGAAACTTCGCATACAGTTTGTGCGGTGTGGATTAGTACATCTGGTGACTTTAAATGTGGTATGGTTGTCTTCACATTTCTCTAGTCGACACGTAGTGGTGTTTCTGGCGCTCTGAAGGTTGCTGTTATTCAGGCGCCATCTTCAGGACAAGTGTGAGGGACTTGGTCATGTTCGTGATGTGGCACGTAGGTGTGACATTTAAAGGTAAGGAGGAATAGAATTAAAAACTAGGTGTATCTCTTCAAGGGCCACTGTGCCTGAAACATGTGTTGAACCGTATCCTACCTGGGCATTTCTTTACAGTGTCACAGGTAAACGCGCCTTCTGTGCGCTCGCCGTTAATATTTGGTCCTGTGTGTCTAGGACTAGATCCGCAGCTGGGTAACTGTGGGACAAGATAAAGAATATCTGATGAGATGTTCACTTAAAAGCTGGTATACACACCAGAATTTAAAGTGCACGTGCCGTCATTGCTGGCCGTGGTATGTGCATCGGCTAGGTTATGATGCAGTGCTGAAATTAGCTATTGGCTAGGTGCCCATGTGCAGGGGCGAAAGGGCGGCTGTAAAAGAACTTGCTCCGTGATGTGCTCCGTGTGCTTTGTGACCTGCTATAAAACCACTAGGTGCGCGTGTGATCAGGGAAATAACTACACAAGTGACACATTGTCTACCGAGATTGCATGCCATGGTCCTCGTGATGGTGTACGGAATGTAGTAAAAATGGCGAGTACTTTGCTTAAGACAGCAGTCTCTCGCTTACCTGTGTGATCGGCTGCAGCTTGCTCTCGAAATGGCGCTGTCTCTTACTATGCGCATGCGTGTTTACTTTTATGTGCGCGTCGGTTGTTGAAACTCATCTGGAAGTCAAGCGCGCATGTGCGCTCGATTAGTGTACGGCTGGAGTAGGGGATTAGTGTATCTGCTGGAGGCATGGCAACATATACAGATCTGTAACATGACGCCTCTCGGTGTGAGTCATAGTTCGCTCAATTACACACTGTTTTTTGACGTATGGATTACATCGCTGTTGTGTGTGTCTGAAGTGGTTGACAATGACACACACATTGTGTCAGATGATATTTGAAGACCCGTGGTGGTGGTGGGCTAGCACCTTGCGTTATTTAGTTGTTGGAAACAGATGCATGGACATCAACACAGATTCTTAGTTGCAGGACTTACAATATACAGTTATTTGTTATGTGATCATTGTGACAGTGGCTAGACATTTTGACGACGTTTAAGGTACAATATTAGCCATGTCATTTCCACATTTTGACATTTTCATGAAATATTCAGTGTAGTACAGTCTGATTACTGTGGGGGAGGGATGACACTTGGCTGGCATCTTTATGACACTGACATGGAGGCGCTTAGTGGCCATATTATTTACACAGTTTTGTCACTTACATTATACATAGAGAGGAAAGTTTCTCCCACTGAATATTCATTCAGAACAAAGGAGTAACATCTGAAATTCCGGCTTATGTCTTGTAACCCAAGCTGCAGGCGCATCGCAGCTTTGTTGTTTATACATGCTTGTCAGTTACATTCAATATTGGGAACAACAGTAATATCGACTAGACATTGCGAAGGAAAGATACCTCTAAGAGTTTCTATGATATGCAGATTACTTCAGACTGTTTGTGGGTAAAGGATTAATTTGCCAAAGGAGTGGTATACTAGATTTAGAAGAAGAGGTTCCACTCTATGGACACATTCAGGCCGTTTTTCACCGTGTCTAGCCGATGGTTACTGGATACTACATATCAGCTGGATGGAGGGTTGCAGCAGGCATGCATTTAGTGAGTAGCAAGCCAGGTTAAATTCAGGATGCTTTCACAAAACACCACAGCTTCCATTTGGTTATTGGGATAATTAAAAATGGAGGCCTAGCTGAAGCAGGATCAGCAAGGTTTGGCCTTGTGGTTGGGATCTGGATTCTAGATGGATAATTGCAAGAAGAAAGAAACAGACAGGACACCGAGCAGGAAATCAGGAATCAGTCAGGAATCAGTGTGTTCCTGTGTGTTGTCAGGGACCCTTATTTATAAGGCCAAATGACATCATCACAGTATATGACAGGGGTAAGTTTAACTACACATGCCCCTAACAATAGGAGTGGGCAGGGGCATAGTTTCTGCCTTGCTCGCAGTTGGTTGGGTATCAGAAAAGTGATGTCAGGTTTATGAGGTGATTTTTACAGTGTCTAGAAACCTCTCATAACTACAGGAACTAAAATCAAATTTTGTCACAAACAGATATTTTTGCAGTTGCAGCCTCTTAGTAAATCAGATACACATGTTACATATTTTGTGCGTCACATTTTAATCCAAACCTCAAGTCTGTGGGACCTGGTTTTGCCTTTCTGATACATTTTGGTAATTTTAAACATGAAAGATTTGGCCTAAAATTCCCCAACTTTGTACACGGATGCGAATTATCCCCCGGGGGTGATATGTACAAAATGGTATGTCTGCAACATGGATGATTTTCTTGTAATACAACATATATCGGCATTTCTGTTCAGATTGTGTCTGGACATTCTACCAAGTTTTAAAATACAGACCGGAATTCCACTTTTATGCTGGTTTTACCTTGCCGGACAGCCAGCCGGCCAATCACACCAGAGTGTATTCAGGTCTCCTACGAGACTAAGCACAGGGAGTTTCGGGCACCTCCCTCACATCCTGTCCACCCCAGACACTCAGGTGCCAGAAGAGGGCTTCAGCACTGAAGCCTGCCAAAGGCCAACGAACAAAGGGACCAAACCTGATTTGGCGCGCAGAGTTAAACACAAGAAGGACCTTTCCAAAAAGAAACAGCGAAAAAAGTTGACCGGAGTCTGTTTTTACAGATAAGCCTTGGGTGCCATATTGAAAAACATGGCTGACCTGATTTTTTGCTACCGTTATTCGCGGTCTGGAAAAATCATGGTAGATTGATCTAAACCACTGCCACCAGCCATTTCAAGTAGGAAAGGGTAACATTTGACTGTTACATGTGTGTTTTGACTCAGGGCAAGCTAGGCAACCCCTCCAGCACTCTATAGGAAAATAGTGTGTGCTGGGTCTGTAAATTTAAAGAGGCTAGTAAAGTCAATTTAACTTTACATGCTCTGGGAGACAGTAGTCAGTCCCAGAGAAGGTATTTAAACCTTGGGAAGTCTGAAAGACATCCCTGTGTCACTGCACTGAAGGTGCTGTGTGACACACAGAACACGATGATGCCTATGGAGTTGTTTTAAAACTCCATAACCAAAGAACACAAAAGTAAAACACACTGAAAATGAAAAGTTCAAAGCCCCAAAATATAGCAAAAAGCTGGAGGGATCTGTGGTAGAGGGAAGTTAGCACTTGGGTAAGAAATCTCCCTAACAGGAGCCAAGTGGCATAATTTTTTTTTTTTAAATTTTTTTATTTTTATACGGTTTATACAAACCTTTAAAAAGATGACGACAACCCAAAGAGAGACCAAGAAAACAACACTCAACACAGCTGACCTCAAGTTAAACCCCCTCCATATATCTTCAAGTCTCCTGTAATTAGTCCTTTTACTGTTGCGAATTATCATCATTACACAAAGAGTGAGAGTGATGCCTCCTTGAAGTGACATTGAGTATGGGATTCCGAGACCGCTGTTTCCATGTCTGTTTTTAGACGTTTATTCAGTTCGTCAAGAAATGTTATTAAAGCAAACATCAGCGGACGGTTTGATCCTTCAAATATCTCTTTCCACCAATCATCCGCACACCATGTCTGTTTTTTTGCAAACACCGGACCAAACGTGCGAGTTCTTAGTGTGCGTAGGTTAGAACAGAAAAGTGTAAGGTGTTTCAACGTCTCGTTTCCGGTTTTGCAAAAGCGACACAATAACTCCGTAGTAGAGTTGTGTACATAGCGGCGTTCTTTAGTGTCCATTAAGTTTAGTCTGAATTTTAGATAGGTAGATCTAGCTGACACATTAGGAAATAGCGTCAAGTAAGCTTGCAGACTCCCATGCGCTCTGGCCTCACCTGGGACATCAGCCATCATTCTGCAGTTCCGTCTTAGTTCGCATGTTAGATGCCAGTCCATGCTCCATACTTTTTTCTTCGCTAGCATCGGATTTTCCAGTAACGTTGTTAATTTAATGTCATACTGTTCTAGTATCTCAGTACAGTACTTTTTCCACAGTACTAAATTGGTGCAACCGAGATCCTGTTTTGTTTTTAGTATTTCGTACTGCAGCACAGGTGTGTTTACTGAGCATTTCCTAAGGAGGCATAGAATGTTCCAGCTCACCCTGGCGTGGATAGATATTAGCCCCAGTTCATATCTAATACAGGCTGTTGGCGTGCCACGGGGCAAGTGTAACACTTTTACCCAAAAAATGTTTTCTAGAGTGTTCCAGAGCTTGTTGGAGCATCGTAGGGCGTTTTCAGCCCCGTAAATTATCGCTGGGATAGCTTTTTGTCGATAGAAGTCAATCGTTGGTTTTAGCGAAAATTTTCCGAACTGTCTATTAATGATTGCTGCTTGGCATGCTAATTGTCTGCATTTTGATTTTGCTACCTCTGCCCAAGGTGCATCATCTAGTTTGGAACTTATTCTCATGCCCAAGTATCGTTTTTCAGACAGTGTTTAACTTCGTCTTTTCAATGTACCAATTTTGTTTACTTTGGTTTTTCTTCACAGATCTTAAGTTTTGGAGTGTTATTGTCTCACACTTTTGCTTGTTAATCACCAGTCCATTTCGACGTACGTATGTTTCCAGGGCATCTAGTTTTCGTTGAAGACCGATGTAAGTCATGTCTAAGAGTATGAGATCATCCGCGTATACAAGCCAACTTACATGAGTGCCATTCATCTTTGGTGGAAACGAGGAGATTTCACTAAAGGCTTCTCCTACGTCGGACCAAAACAAATTAAAAATTACAGCGGCCAGAGGACAACCTTGTTTCACGCCTTTAAAGGTTTTTATAGGCTTTGATAAGGTCCCCATCCGGTCCAGACGTATTTTAATATTTGTGTTAGAGTGCAATTCCTTGATTGCTTCAACCAGACTTTCAGGGCACTTCCAAGCTCTTAGTTTTTTCCATAGAATTCCTCTATCAATGCTGTCAAAAGCATGGGAAAAGTCTATGAGGGCTAGATGTATTTTTGTGTTTCGTCCTATTGCTTCCATCTTAAACAGGTTCAATATTAGTAAATTTAGACCACACCCAACGCCCTTCACAAACCCGGCTTGTCTGTGATCAATATGGTTGTTTTCGCCTGCCCACTTTACCAGCATCTGTTGTAATTGTGTTGCATAGATTTTACCAATTACATCTAACAAGGCGATAGGTCTATAGTCGCCAGGGTTAGCTCTATTGCCTTTTTTGAATATAGGCACCACAATGGCACTTTTCCACGATGTTGGAGATAGTCGCTTATCGGCTATTCTTTGGAACAGGGTCATGCAGAAGTTGGACCAAGCCTCTGGATTGCGCTTGATGGTATAGTTCGTGAGGCCATCAGGGCCTGGTGCTCTCGATCCGTTTGCTCGCTTTATTGTGGTTAGAATGTCGTGTCGGTCAAACTTTAAGTCCCAAGTCACTAGATCTGAATGGGTATCATCTTTCACAGGCCTGTTCGCACTAAACATGTTGGTATAGAAGGAAATCCAAGTTTCTTCTGAGATAAAGTTTGCCTGCATGGAGTCCTGCGGGGCAAATTTGCTGTTTATAGTTTTCCAAAAATTCGCAGAATTTTTGTTTCGTAAATTTGTCAACATGGCCTCCGAGTCATTCTGAAACATAGTTGCTTTGTGAGACTTACACCAGTTCTTGTAGGTTTGTTTGATTGTTTTTTTCTTTAAGGCTATTGCGTCTTTGTTCCCAGCCACTATGTTTCGCAGATCATAACGCATCAGTCTTTTGCGCTGTTGCATCTTTAGGTCGAAGCTGTGTCTGTGTTTAAATTTTTTATTCTTCAGACCTTGTTTATGTATAGTGTAATCGGTCAGTAGATGACAGTATTCGACCCCATTTACTGCTAAGTTTAAATTGGACACAATTTTGTTAACCTCTGCGTCTGCAAGTTCAAGCCGTATTCTGCATGATCGAACTAATACGGGCCGTGGCCAGTACTCAGGCAGTGTCATACGTGATACATTTAGATTCATTACCACCATATCATGATCACTATAGGCCATCGGTTTAACTTCAAACCTAGATGTTCGTTGGTGAAGGGCCTCTGACACAAACATGTAGACCAAAACCGATTGTTGGTTTAGTCTGTTCCATGTGGCGTTCGCTGGAGTGTCACCTGTCACATTTCCATTCAGCATAAACATGCTTCTAGCTTCCATTTCCTGGGACCATTTTGTCGCTATTTTTTTGCAGACGTTGGTTACTACTTTCCCTTCATCTTTCAGATCTTCACACTTTAAGCAATTTATGTTAAAATCTCCGCAGATAATCAAATTTGGAGTTTCTATGACTTCAAAGAGGGCATCTATTATGGTTGTTATTTGATCAATAAAGTGTAGCGTTCCTGTCATAGCATGATTCCAATAGATATTAATGATGTTCAAAACATCTGATTCTTTGTTTGAGCCGTTTAGGAGTGAAACCTTTGCTGTCTGAATGAATGATGAAACATTAGTTGCTGAGACAATTCTCAGGCCCGTCGCTTTTCTTACCGCAATCAACAAACCAGCCATTGGTCTTCCTTTGGCTTGTTTTATTGCGGGATTGAGTACAGTTTCGAAGTCTTGCAAGATGGGGGTATCAGATAGCCACGTTTCCTGCAAGCAGATCAGGTCCAGATCTTGTGTCCAAGGTGTATGAAAGAGGTGACTAAAACCTCTTGTGTTCCAAGATCCTATTTTAATTGACTCTTTGTTATCGCGCACCTGGCATTATAGATTTGACTTACCATTTAGTGCAGCCGCCATCCAGTCCCATTCGTTGCTCCCATTATTCTTTTTTGGATTGACCTCCGAGCCACCCTTAACAGTGGATGACCCATCAATTGTTATTTGTATCTGACGACCTAGCTTAAGACGTACTTCTTCCTTGTTGTTAATCTCAGGAGTATTTGTCTGTGCGTCTTTGCAGTTATCTTTACCATTTGTTATTTCGAGAGTAGAGTTATTACACGCAGACCTTTGAGCAGTCAACTGTAGTTGTTGCATTTCTTCGTCGCCTTGCTCACAGGTCCTATAAATATCAAACCCCAGTGATAGTAAAGTGGAGCTGGCTTCCAGTATGATTTCAGAGATTATTTTTGACTGCATGTGTAGAGTCACTTTGTCGTTCCTTTTTTCGTCGCAAAATTCCACGATTTTCAGATCGTCAGAGTGAATCGTTCTTAGGCTAGGAATTAGTTGGAACAAGTACAGCACATTGTGACAGTTTAGAATCAAGTTGTCTACATTTTCGATTCTTTCCAAAGTCACTTTGTGAGGACTGAACCATTCTGTTTTGTCCACTGAAGCTTTCTGGGCGTTCTTTCGCGGGCCCACGTATCTCTTCATATTCTTGCTTGGTGTCAATTTAAGAGAGTTGGTGACAGTGTGTAATTTCTCATAAAGCGATTTTGTGGCGATTTTCACGTCGTTTCTTGCAGTACTAAGTTTAGGTAACCTATTACGTTTTTCCTCCATTGTTAGAAATCTAGGTGAATGAGCCACTGCCATTACAGCGCTGATGTCAGCTTCTTCAGTTATTATACAAATACGCTGATTATTTTGGGGTTTCCGTTCATCTTGATTGGTCTTCCCGTCGTTTGAGAAGCACTCTTCTTCTGCCATTTCTGCATTAGACTTTGCAGTCTCTAACAGTTCGATAGCCTGGGACAGTGCGTCGTCGTCATATGTTGACAGGTTTATCTGTTCGAATTGCTCATCCGCGTGCTCTTCGATTGCCTCCACGTTATTATCCGGTTTGTTTTTCTGCAAACAAACTTGCGGTCTCTCGTTCACGTCATTTGTATTCACAGTAACATTTACAGTTTTCAGATTGCGCAAGAATTTTCTTGAGTTATTGGTCTGTTTCGACTTTTTTTGAGAGTTGGTTCTTTGTTTTCTTTGTCATCTGCTTGTTGACAGCCAAGGATGCCAGGGTTGGACGACCCTGCCCTTGTAAGTTCTTAAAGATGTCAAATACAGTGGGGGGGTGCTCTGTGTCTAAGTTAGTTACGTGACCAGAGCTAGATGCATCTGTTACCAGTGTCCCTGGCTCAGCAAGTGGTGTAGGAGAGGCTCGAGTAGAAGCCCCTGCCGTATCTTTCTTTTCACACCTCTCATCAAGTGGTTGATTGGCCACGTGTTGATCGTCTGACGTTGAGGCAATCTGTGGGTTTACGAGGGCCGGATTGTCCGCGGCCATACTAGCGCTCAGCGCTTCATCAAACGAGCTGATTTCGGTAGGCTTTTGGAATTTAACGCCTTTATGTTCAGTACTCTGGTTTTGGGTTTTCAATGATTTGGCTAATTGCTTACATGTGATTATCGTAGCCTTTGTTTTGTTCATGTCTTTGTCACTCGTGTCGTCAAGTACTGTAATGGATTTAGGCGTCGTAGTTTTTAGGATGTCATGGTTACTTGGAGCTTCTGAATCCATCGGATCAGTTGGGCAAACCGCACTGCTTGTGCAGCGTGATTGCATCACTTCTTCAGTTATGTGTTTGTGTTTAAAGATACTCAAAGCCTCCCTTGCCACTTCTGCCAGGAGTTTTTTGTCCATGTTATTGTTTTTTAATTGGGCCGTTATTGCAGACATCAGGTGATCTTGCTTAAGGGCTAGGTCATGTTGAGCAACTTTTATCAGGTCGCAATTAGATTCCACGGCTACTATTTTTGTGTTCAAAATGGCGACCAGTGTTGAGAGGTCTTTAGTGTTTTCATTTAAGTGTTCATATAGTTTTGTGAAGGGGGCCAAGGAAATGGCCATGGACGATAGAATGGTTGCTTGAATATCGCTTAGCCAGTTGATCTTTGTTGCAGGGGGAACCCTGTTGTGGTCTCGGGCTCGCCTTTCTTGTGTGGCAGTTTTAGTTCTAAGACCCTTTACCTGAGATCGTTCCTTTAAATAAGGTTCGTCCACTGAGGAGTCAGTGGATACGGAGGAGGAAGTCGACTCTTGTGTGTCCAAGTTAATGTTTACAATGCTGTTCCTTGGTAATCGTTCTGCGAAGGGCGATGACCGCTTCACGGTGCTGTCCCATTTCGATTTTTTTCTTTGGGAACATCTTAAGCTTTCTATGCTGCTTACATCTCTTCTACTTCGTTTTGTAAGCGCCGTTCGTTGATTAGTAGTGACTGACGGCCGTTCTTCACATATGGAATTGTCCAAACGTGAGTTTCCTGTAATTTGTGATGTAGTTATTGACAACATATTTGTGTCACTCTTCCGAGCACGTGCTTTGTTAATTCGAGTTAGGTCAGACAGAAGTTTGTTTACTACTTCAAGTGAATTGCGACGATTTTCAGTTACGTCCTGCTTTCGAGGTGTAGTCAAGAGCCTATGGCCGTCAACATTTGTCGTCTTGTTTGGAACTACTGTGACTGTACTTGGCGCATTTGAATACGGTAGAAACACCTCCTCATCTAAGTGAGCTAATGCATCGTCATTGAGTGTCTGTTTAAAATGTGCTTTATCACTTTGGCTTTCCGTTATGCTGTAGTAGACTGATCTAGTCTTTAACGGTCCTGTAGGTAAGGTGGTACTGAGAGGATCTGGCTGTGTCACGTGCATGGATTGCGTGCCAAGCTCTTGATATAGTGTTTGGTTAACAGGATCTTCCTGTTGTATACCAATCATTTCTGTTAAGGTTTTGTAGCAGGACCATGCTAGAGTCTTTAACGCTGGGACCTTGCGTTGTCCAGGGATAGCGATTTTGCCATGCTCGTCACTACTTAAAATATCAGAGGAGGTCAATTGACTAAGGTGTCCACTATTTCCGCAATTCCCCTCTGTTGTTTGAGTGTTTCTAATTACAACGGGCCCAGCGTGGCAGAAAGGTCGAATGTATCCTTGCTCACAATAAGAGCGAGGTATGTCATGATCGGCTTCTCCTGTTTGAGCCATGTTAGCACTATTTAAATTCACACCATTCATCAGTGTATGTGGGCGGGTGGCAAGCTTATAAATAGTAACCGGAACAGGCGTCATCGGAATAACATTTGCCTTTGGATTTTCATGGATTCCTTTTGGTAACTTGACATTTGTGCTTTCCGCATCCATCACATGTGTGTCACCACTATGTATTTGTAACGGGCTGCTTGAAGGTAATATGCTTTCTGGATAGCTTACCTGGTCCGCAAGTACGTCAACCAGCTGCACCAGATCTTCTGTGTCTTCCACTGAATGTGACAACGTATTCCAGTTTTTACGTTGGGCTCGGGTTTTCGGCCGTTTAAGTGGGCTTGTCCCAGATATTTCAGTTCTGCGACTCATTCTAGCAGCTTTCGCAGGGTTGCGGGCTGCGACCAAATCGAACTCGCTACTCTGCAGCCGATAACCCCTGACCTGGCCGCACACCACGCACAACAGCACAACAGAGACGACTCGCCCTTTCACCGAGGGCTTACGCCGCAAGGGCGTTGAGGCGGCCTTGATAAGAGCGGCTGCAGGAGTCAGCTGACTCTCCCTTAAAGGCACACGCACCTCGCAGTCTTGGTCTCCGTAGATGTTCCAAATAGAATTTCACGGCGTAAAGTTAACGTTAGTCCACAGCAGCAGCACAACAGAGACGACTCGCCCTTTCACCGAGGGCTTACGCCGCAAGGGCATTGAGGCGGCCATGATAAGGGCGGCTGCAGGAGTCAGCTGACTCTCCCTTAAAGGCACACGCACCTCGCAGTCTTGGTCTCCGTAGATGTTCCAAATAGAATTTCACGGCGTAAAGTTAACGTTAGTCCACAGCAGCAGCACAACAGAGACGACTCGCCCTTTCACCGAGGGCTTACGCCGCAAGGGCGTTGAGGCGGCCTTGATAAGGGCGGCTGCAGGAGTCAGCTGACTCTCCCTTAAAGGCACACGCACCTCGCAGTCTTGGTCTCCGTAGATGTTCCAAATAGAATTTCACGGCGTAAAGTTAACGTTAGTCCACAGCAGCAGCACAACAGAGACGACTCGCCCTTTCACCGAGGGCATAATATTACAGTATATCAACTGGTGTGGAGACTGGATGCGCGGCACAGAACACCTGCATGTCTCTCAGTGCAGGACCTCACAGACACTCTATGATGCATCACTGCTTCTCCCGGTCAGGTGCTCTCCAAGTATGGATCCTCTGATTGGTCTGGTCCACCTAGATCTGAAATTCATCTTCACCACCGAGCAGGGTTGCAGGCGAACATAGGGTCCATGCTCAAACATTGTAGCAATGGTCTCTTGCAACACGACTTTGAAAGCATCCCCCATGGAGGAAGCGATAACTCTGGTGCACTGTAACATTGGGGTGTAGGACTGGCATGCATGCTAGGCACAGAAGAACTAGGAGAACTAGGAGTACTCCCAGCTCTGTCAGCATTGATCCTTCTTACTCTCAAGCAACTTTCAATTTGATTAGCCTGTTTATTGCTGAAATAAACGATAAGATTAGGACATTGATTATTTCTACTGGAGTACGGATAGCGGAGTTCCATCCAAAGTCCCCCTCAGTAGTGGAAGCTTTTCTTGCTCTGAACCTGTCTCTGGCGCGATTGTACTGGCGGCCATGTGTAAACTTAAATCATCTTCTCCGTCTGACCCCAAACCATTGCATCTGCTTCCATCACTGCCCTCTGATTCCATTGCACTGTTCACTGCTGCACTCCACCAGTCTTTTGAGAGCAGGGTTATCCCAACTTCTTTGAAACATGCCATTGTTACCCCATTGCTGAAGAAGCCATAACTGGATGTTTTGTCCACTGCCAGCTTCAGCCTTTTGTGCTTCCGCAGCTCTGGGCTACGGTACTTACAGTTTCTATCACGGACGCGCTGGGCTACAGTAATCACATTTATCTGGGCCAACCTGAATTCCTGGTCCACCGATTACAAATATTGCAAAATGCTGCTGCGCGCCTGGTGCTGAATGCTCTGAACCAGTCCTACGCTTCACTACTGTCGGCCAAACTTCATTGGCTTCTTGTGTGAGAAATCTGAAGGTATTCTCGCAGGTAAACCTCAGGAAACCCTTATGGGGAGGGCTGGCGCTCTCAGATCCCAACCCTGGGGGTGGACGAGCGAGGGAGGTTCACCTGGATGGGGAACCCAAGGTTATGCTCGGGTGATTGCCCGAGGTGAGACGCATTATGAAACCGGAGAAGGGGAAGAGGGAGACGAGGTCCCCGATACCTTGGTGGGCTGTTTCACCTCGACCTCACTTCCATTCGATAAACTTCCTTTTAAAGAATCCATCATCCCTCTGCCTCTGATAAATCCATTACTCACCCCGCTGCCTCCAGAAATCATCCTTCTTAGAATCCTTATTTTCTGTTCCCCATCAGAATACTCCGAATCATTCTTCTTTCTGTCCCTCTGATTATTTCCCACGCTTCCCATTTGCGCAGAAGAAACACTACTGCTTCCGCAACTCCTCTTGTTTCTTTTGTAAACCCTATCAATCCCATCCCTTTGATTGTCATCTTCAGAACACCCAATCAGCTCAAATAAAATACTACCATTCCTTTAATCCCCTATGTTCTGTTCTCCATCTCGGTCATTCTCGTCTATTTCACAGACTCTACCCATTCTGCTCTGCTCAGCCTACCAGTCAACCCCCTTCTTACAACAGCACCATTTCTCCATTCTATCCTGTAGGACATTCTGACATGAATACTATTTTACAAACTTGTAATGTTGAGCCTGTGTTCCTGACATGTCCCAACCCAAGCGTCAGGCAAAGTGAGGCAATTAACTTGAACCATACACACCTGACGGCCCTTCCTTTTCCCCACAGAGATAAAAGGTGGAGCAGAAATGTGCAAGGAGAGCAAGGTGAAGCTGAGTACAGCAGACAGCATGACAAGACGGCTACCAAGTGGCAGTTCAAACAAAGGAAAAAGGTGGCGGACGTCGAGAGTGTGGTGAGGCGAGAAGTGACCTTGCCCTTTTCGTCTCAAGGCCGCGAAACCTTCGTCGTGGAAAGACCGCGAACAATAGCATCACTGTCCTGCAGCAGATGTGAACGGTACACAGGGCAAGCATATGCTGATAAAGCAGAGAAGAGGAGAATCCCGTGGTACCGGCCTTGACTCCAGAGAAGTTGAAAGCCAGGCAGTTAATCACAGCTGGTGAGTCGAGGGGTGTATCGATAAGCACCGGGCTGTGTTGAGTGAGAATCGCCAAGTGGCAGGTTTTTAACCATAGCTAATGAACTGTAAAGGAATTGTTAAACTGTGAGGGGGAGACCAGCTGCAGAGGGAAAGTGGCACAACATGGGTGCTAACTTTAAAGACTCTGGTTGAGCCCCATATTGAGAAACTACAGAAAACTACAGAAACCAGAAGGCCATAGGAACTCAAAGTGGTCATACGTGAGAGTTGAGCAAAATCCCCGTACAATCGAAAGACTTTGATTTGTGAATTGGCATAGAAGAAAGGGAAGTGAATCCTGGGTTGTGAATAAAAGAAAGGGACGTGAATACCGTGAACATATGAAACATTGAGAAGGAATTGTAACGGCTATAGTGAACGCAGAGAAGGGAAGCTGAGAACTGAGAAGGTTCCGAACCCGGACAAGGGATATCTGGGGTGAAGCTAAATTCAACACTGGCAGTGGAGAGAGGTCCGAGCCCAAACAAGGACGACCCAGGGGTGAAACCATTACCCAAGGGCTGGCAGTTGAGAGATATCCGAGCCCGAGCGAGGGAAATCTGAGGAGTTAAGCTATCACCCAAAGTTTAAGGAGAAAAGAATAATAGACGCAAAGAAATACTAATTGAGAAAGGGTCAGCCCAGAAGAGGGGGACAGAGGGGTGAATTTGTCATCCTATTGAAATTGTAAAAAACCACACGAAGAAAGGGTCAGCCCAGAGGCGGGGGGCCGAGGGGTGAAACCATCCCCACATTGAACTTTGGAAACAAACTTTCATTTGTTAAAGGAACTTTTGTTTTATTGTTTAAGCACAACAGGCCCTGAAGGCAAGAGACTTTCAGAGGAAACAAGACTTGGCCATCGAAGGTCCTGAACACTGCTATTGGAACTTTTGTCTCATGCTGCAGATGCCCAAGACCATACTGTGCTACGTGGGGAAGGGTGACCCAGGCTACCGCCTACTGACTTTTCATTTGAGAACACTACTTTCTTTCTTGAAACTTAGCCCCACACCCTTTTTACTTAGCTTAAGGATTTGGCAATAGGTTTTCTTAGTACAGGTCTTATTATTTGACTAGGGCTGCCTTATTTTTATTTGATGGTCGACTCTTGTCCCCATCTTAGATTTAGGTTTAGATCAGGCGTTTTTCCAACCCGCAAACCACTTTCATTGTTGAATAAACACCCTTGAACTGTGATCACTTGTGTCTGTCTTACTTGTGTCACCATGAGTTTCTCACACCTGTCAAAAGCCGGATAAAGTTTAAGGCACTTTGTATTACCCTTCGTGCTTTATTCACATAGAACCCTCTTTTTTTCAATTTAAATTGTCTCACTACCTCCCTACACGCTCGTTGCGGTCATTTTCAGCCAACTTGCTTGAAGTACCTTGTTTCTGTAAAGCCTAGGCAGGTGGGCGTTCCTTTTCGGTTCTTGCAGCTTCCCTGAGAAAGATCCCGGAGCACCTCTGATTTCATAGAGCACTTACTACGTTCCTGTTCTGAGACTTGGGAGGGTTCTTTTTGGCTTCCCCGTACTTGCTTGCCTAGCGCCCAGATGCCTTTTTGGCATTGACTTGCACTTAATAATTTAAAGTACATTACGTACATAACATGCATTACATTACATACTATGAATTATGAATTATCTTGTTTTAAATGCACTCGTAAAGTCAAGGTGTGGGCACTGGGATGTTTTAAAAATACAGTAATGCCAACCGGAAAATCACTCTAGCATGAATGATAATAAGGAGTTAAACAGCACAGGATTATGGGTGAAATCTCTACAGCTCTCCCAACTGAAGGATCCTTAACATGAAAGCCAAATGACATGAGCAATAATCTAGTCTCAAACCCTGAGGAAAATTGTTTATGCTCAAAGCCTCTTTCATTCCCCTCAAAGGATTTGTCAAAGGCTAAGAGCATCTGTGTGAAAGATTGTGAGGACATCAGGGCTTGGGATAGAACCTGTTAAACCGCAAGCAATCAGCACGTGGGAAGGAGAGCTGCCTAAGCGCACTGATCAATGTTAGCTTTCGAAAAGCGCTATGGCCCAAACAATACCACCCTCTCCAACGCCCATGAGAGGCCAGGCTCAGCACTCAAGGCCGCAACTCGACAGTACTCTGCTGGCACCTAAAGCAGAGGCACCCTCAGCAGTACACAATGTTGCAAAGACCATCTTTCTCTTTTGAAGATTTCAGACTGTAATAAGTTCACGTTTTTATATAGTGCTTCACGTTAAGTACCTGCTTCTAAGTGTTATATAACGACTGCCATGATTACCCAGCTTAATGTTGTTCAATGTATCAACCTTCTAAAGATGAAGGGTTTGGTTGGCCTTGCTGAGATTCGAACTTAATGTTGGGAGAACTTTCCAAACAGTTATCAGTGAATTCCCGGATGCAACCGTTTTGGGACCTTTGATTATTATTCACCGTCCTGGAAAAGCAATCTTATACCCACTTCCTCGGTACCCCAGAGTTTCCATCCCCGTGCACACCTCAAGTAAGAGGATAACGTGTTTTCTATTTCCAGCACAAGTGCGATGGAAATGATATGCTTAAGATGCTGCACTGCCTTACTGGGGTTTGACAGGCCCAGAGGAGCAGTGGAGCATGTATAGCACCCTGTAGGGTAAATTTCAGCAACGTGCCCTTCCCATCAGGGCCCTAATTCTGACCCTGGAAAGACCGCAAATGGTTCTGGATCAATCCCCTGAAAAAACAGAAAAAATGCGGTGGGGACCTCACCCACCCGAAATTGAAGTGATTCAGTTTATCTCGAACTTTTTCGCCCAGGCTTTCTTATGAAGTCAGAAACGAGGGCCTTACCCACAAGCAGTCCTCACAACAAGTTTTACTATATGATTTATTTGCATAAAACCTAAGTTAGTGAAAGATCTGTTTGGCCCAATCAGCATCGCTTTTATCTGTTTACATAAAAGTAAAACTGGCGAAGGACTGAAGTGAAGTGCCACAGGTATGTCATTGATTTCAGGGAAAGTGTTCACTTCGATTAGCTCTACACAGGATTCTTGCAGCCCCATTCTACACATGAAGGCCATGTAGGGAGAGCTCATGCCGCAAATTGTCCGTTGGATATCTTAGGCAATTAATTCCTCCAGTTCCCAGGGTGTCATTCCTGTAAAACTGTAGCATTCTCTTGTCATTCCCCTTTTTGAAAAAGCCCACTCTGGACCCCTCTAATCTCATTAACCTTCGTTCCATCTCTCTTCTCGCCTTCTTGATGAAACTTCTGGAATCACTGATCTCTCCATTACTCACCTCTTTCCTGGAGCAATCCACGTTCCTAGGTCCTTTCCAGTCTGGTTTCCGCCCTGGCCAATGCACGGAAAGTGTACCTGTCTCAGTATTGGAAGATCTTACCCGATTGGCGGACCAGGGGGAGGTTGCAGTGCTGATTCTTTTAGATCTGTCAGTGGCCTTTGATACGGTGGACCACTTGGTGCTGCTGAACCGCCTTGCCATGGCTGGCCTCTCAGGACAAGTCCTCTCCTGCTTTGTGTCCTTCCTGTTGGACAGTAGCCAGACACTTGTTCTCTCTTCTTTCCTCTTCTTCTTACACCATTCTTTCCCTACCTCCTTGTCTCCCTCTTTATTTAATATTTACAACCAGCCTCTTGCTTTGCTCATTCACTCAGGTGGCTTCAGGTGCTACTCCTATTCTGAGGACACACAAATCATTGTACAGCTTGACTTGGCTTATCTGGACACAGCGTCTCAGCTTGGGAGTTGCCTGGCGGTGGTGGGTAGTTTGATGGGCAGCAATTTGTTTAAGTTGAATGGAAACAAGGTGGAGGTACTGGTGGTTGGCCCCTACCAGTGCACGTGGTCTTGTCGCTCCCCCTCTTCACCACTCTTGTCTTCAGCCAACTGGCTCCCCAAGCTCAGTCCTTGTCCCACACTGGCGTCTGAGGTAAAGAACATAGGTTTTAAGTTCTCGGCATCTTCATCTACTGCAGTCCAGGTCAGTTCCATCTGTAAGACTGTGTTTTTCCAACCGAAGGCCATTTGAAAGTTCTTGCCTTTTCTCCCTACCCAGCTGAATGCTTTTGTGGTTGCCTCTATAATATTGATCTGCCTGGATTACTGCAATTCCCTATTAATTGCCCAGCCTCTTTACCTCTTCTATCACTTACAGCTGCTTCAGAACCTGGCAGCCCATATTGCTACAGACAGCCCTTATGCTTCTCACATCTCGTCAGTACTCTATTCATTCCACTGGCTACTGGTCCAACAATGCTGTTTATGAATGCATCATTCAGGGCATCGGCTGCACCCCTGCCTCTATACCGCAGTATTTAGAGAAGTGCATCAGTCTTGGCGACTGCCCCCCCCTCCACCTCCATACTGCAGACATGAAAGGCGTTATTCACTAAGTAGAACCTATCAGCCTTACCCCAGCAAGATCGAAGAAGAAATGAACCTACAAGATGTGGCATATATGAACCTGCTGTAGTCAAAGAATGATGAAAGCAAAGAGACGTCATCCCAACTCTGACACAGGTAGATGCACGAGACACGACAGAGATATGCTACACGAACATTAGGTCAACCTGCAATTTTACACAAAGAATATACATTGCACGCAATAGACACTAGAATACATATACTCAAATTAAGCTGATGTAGTGCAAGATGCATAAGAACACACATAATGCTTGCTTAACGCTGAAATGTGAACAGTGAAAATCAGAAATTTGTGATAAAATGGATGGTGCGGCTATGCCAAAGTGAATGGGAAAGCTCTATAGAACATCCAAGCTGCAGGAAAAAACAAACCTGCTGAATTACCGAAAAGGAACTAAGAGGAATGACATGGACAGTAGCTGCATAAGTTTGCCAAGGTTATCATAGAAAAGGGAGGTTTAGACTGTTACAGGGGCACACTCAATAAACAGTTATGCGCTTACAAACCTCTGAGTGTTAAGCACGTTATAAATAACTTATCATTTCATATCATATCAACCACAAGACATATTTCTCTTAGGTTAAACAAAGCAACAGACAGCTCTCGAGGACCAGGTGCTCGTTCATTAAGTCTAATATTGAGAGAAGGTTAGCTCAAACAAGTCTCCAGTGGACAGAGAGGGTAATAGCACCCACAGTAAAATAAGTTGAAAGCCTCGTAAAAGTCAAGTATAATAACTCAGTGTGGTCTCCTCACATGTGACTCAGAGCTAACATACAAGGGCTATTCATTAGCTTCAGACATAGAGGAGCCAAGACCTTCACTCCCTCTGAATTCTCAGAATAAAAGATACAAGATAGACCCTAGTTCAAAGCTGAAGCCCTGGCTTTTGGTCTAGGAAATCAGAGATGGTGGGTGGTAATTGGAAAAGGCGGCACCTGGATGTTGATCCCTCTTCCATAAATTGTTGCTCATGTGCTGATGAACTGCCAAGGGACCAAGTTTGGCAAAGTCAGTGCCAACCAATCCTTTCTCTCAAAAGATGTTGTTTTGCAACAGTTGGACGCACCAATCTAAAGACCAAAGATGATATAAAACTGCCATTATCAATTTGGAGGTGGTTTTAGGTGGAGATATCAGATAGAGTATAGAATGGTGGCCCTTATACATTACGTACTTATATGATCCAACTAACCCAATCCCACCTTCCTGTAGATTTTACTAACCCAGACAACGTTGTGACATCAGAAGTTATGTATGTTTGCCTTTTAAACCGCTGTTTTGTATTCTGACCGTAGAGGGCTTTGAGACTTGTGCGCTTGACTGCTGCCCCCGATTTTATGATTGTTAAATAAAAACAGGCCTTTGTCATTTACTCTGACTCTTCTGTTTTTGGACCACGGATTTTCCGGACCTACCTGGTCTGCACAGGGTTGGGACTTTGGTCCCTCCATCACAGTGCGTCAGGTTCAAATCCGTTTGTATCATCCATTGGAACTTCTATGACCAAGATGCGGAGTACCTGCAGTAAAAATGTCTACCTTACGTACTGGCACAATCTCTCTGTTCCTGAGCTGCTTGTCTTCTGCCTGTTCCTCGCTTCCATCTTCTGAGGATGGGTGACCGCTCCTTTTCCATCCATGCAGCTAAGATTTGGAACTCTTTTCCTGCTACTCTTTGAGCCACGGAAGACCATCTTACCTTCCGCCGTGCTCTGAAAACTCATCTGTTTTAGGCTGTCTACTGCCCCTGTTGTACTCTTCAGCACCAAGATGCCTCCGGCAAACATGAGCTTTATAAAAACAGATAACATAACATAGCAGTGTGGAAGGATAGCTGTGTGGATATTTCACAACAGCAGGAAGAATTAGGCAAATCAGTAGTGCTGGGTATAATCCAACCTACACATTAAGTCCGTCGAAACACGTGTCATCATAAAGGGCATCCGTTTATATAAATACACAGCTTTAATAACTATGTTCCTACTAAGTGGAGTTTTTTCTTTGATTTTTTGGCGCATGAAGGAAAAAGTGTAACAATACCTTTATTACTATTTTTTTAATTGTCCCATGCTGGGGATTCACGCGTGCCCTGCCAGTGACAAGCCACTGTCGAATTGCACTGTGCTGTTTAATTGCTGCTCAATTTATTTAGTTTCATTTAATAGACTGTGTCAAGCAATCTATTGAATGAAACCATTAGAATTCACCAGCTATGAAATAGCACAGTGTGATGTGACACTGGCTTGTTATGGCAGGACTACGGTTTGAATCCGGAGCGTGCAACAATAAAATAAATGCAGTTTTTTTTATTGTCCTGTGTTGGGTATTCCAGCCCAAGCCCTGCCACTGACAAACCAGTGTTGCAATGCCCTTTGCTATTTCATAGGTGCGCAGTTTCATTTGTTTTATACAATAGACTGCTTGACACATAATGCCTGTTATAGGCTTTATGTGTCAAGGAGTCTATATATGAAACAAACAAAGTTCCTCATTGTGCCACTGACTAGTCACCGGCAGTGCGTAGGTCCAAATACTGCGCACAAAAAGATAAAAAGAAAAGGGCTGTTGTGGGTAATGTGAGCCCCGCCAGAGCCCCGGGTTCATTGAGGTTTTGGGAGACTGCCAGGGCTCTGTCGGGGCTAGCCCTGGCCCACTTAAAGCCCTGACCATGCCCCTTACAGTTCATGCTGTCATGGAGACTACACAGCGCAAGCAATACACTAAGTTGCCTGCATGCCACTATGCCAGAGCTTAACTGCTATGGCGGAGCATGTAGCTCTACCTAGCTGGGCCCAATTTGGGCCACATGTAAGTTCCAAACAGAAGGAAGAACAGTGCACTGCTCTTGAAAAACGCTGCGTGCAATGGAGGCATGTTTATGCCACAGTGAAAATTACTACTTGACCAATATTACACAAACATGTTAGTAAAACATTGTCACATCACGATACTGGTAACAGCAGTGGATCATTCACATTAATGTTAATTAAGAACTACAATTAAATGTGGATTTTCACATGCAGACTAACAGAAGCAGAGGTCCAATGACTAAAGGGTAGAATATGCATACATTTTAAGAAGTATTGCGCGAAAAAAGAATCTTGAGTATCGATGCAGGTTAAAGTCCCCAAAATGCCAATGGCATGGTTCTAGCAGAGTCACAGTTGAGGAGTGGATTGTGCAGCGTAGAGGTAGAAATCAAATGTTTGCGTTTAGAGTCAGCTGGAGGTGCATTGATAAGATTGGAAAGGTTGGCACTGCACGATTCAGCACATCTTAGAAAGTAAGGATGCACGGGTGGGAAGTGTGCACTTATTGGGCATGGGCGGATGATGCCCACACGGCAGTGTTGACAACAATTTGAATGGTACAATTGATTCCTCCAATAGAAGGATGTGTCTTGGGGTCGTTATCCTGACATTCATTCACATTCTATCCATTTCATAGAAATACTAATGGAAATATCGACATGATTGCTTGCCATTATCAAAACATCCATTTAGAGGCAGGCTCAGGGTCCCGATCTGTTGCAGGCTTGCACTGTATGCAGACAGACACAGCAATCACTGGCAGGCTTTGTTGTCATCTTGTAAGGAAATCCATTGTTGCTTGCGTCCTCCATTTGTGACAGTTCATGTTGCTCACAGAATAGCTCCTCCTCTGAGCTCTAACAATGCATCATAGGCGCAGCATCTATCTCACTATTCTCTTCTCTAAATCTACATTGAGGATCCATACAAAACCTCAGTGGGTGGTCTTTATGTCCCACACCATCAAGCCTTGTTGCCATTCGTTTTCTATTCAACATTGAGCCTTTGAAATTGTCAATGCTCATTAATTCTCAGTCCACTTACTCCGATTGCATCTTCTGCATTTTTAAATGATGTTGGGAAGGTGCACTTACTATGACAATACATGCTGGGAATGTTCTGGGCAGTTATTTGTCATTAGAATTCAGAGAGAAAGCAAAATAAAAGAAAACATCTATTGTCATTGTGATGCTGGAGTGTATTGGAGGGACAGGGCCTCCATGTCCTTGTCCTGTACTCCCTTATCATCATAAGGGAGTACAGGACAAGTATATCATGTGTGTTCTGTGTTGTTTTTTTTAAAAAAGAATCCAGTTGGGACTCCTTACAGTGCAGCCTTCAACTTTTTGGTTATGGTGAACAGATACCCTTGCCATAAGGGTATCCTAATGGCACCGATGGGTGGGGGTACAACCCATTACTCCTAGTGTATGTTTTCGGACAACTGTGTGTGGCCCATAGAGCAGGGTATGGGCTGGTGGCAAATCCATGCTGAATCTGACAGGTGCTCCGAGTATCCTCCACTTTGGGATACCCAGGCCCTGCCCTAGGAATCAGTGGATTCCTGATAGGAGACAAGTTGGCCCCTGTGGCCTCTTGGTTTCTATTACCTGTTATCTTGTACAGGAGGGCGTAGTGACCTCTGACGGGCCCATAGGATCAGAGCTCACCCTCGAGTACTTTAAGACGAGATAGCTGCACCTTGAGGTGGATGGGGTGCGGGATTCTCTTACTCTAACACCAATCAATAAGGACAACTCAATGGTTTGGCAAAGGGAAGTCCGTTTAATGACAAGTACAAAAAACGGGGAAACATGGAAATCAACAGTGATGCGATCGCACGTCTCGCTTCAACTCCCAACAATCTTCATTCAGCAGCATTAGTTATAGCAAAAATTCGTCATCATTGACGTTTAACACCCATAAGTTTGTCATGCAATTCTATTGGTATCCCTCTACATCACTCGTGCCAAACATCACTAAAAGTACGACATCTCATTGGTTCTACTAGCTATAGGACCCTAGATTACTTGGTCCATTGTGATTGGGTCAGTTACACCCCTAGGCATAAATCTCCACTTTAATTAGCAGCATGCCGAATGTTTAGCCAGATGCAGTATGCCCCAAGATTCACCCTGCCTCCCTTCAATCAATACCTAAGGGCTATGTGTCAGTTAGTTGGCTGAGGATGGCCTCGAAACTGTAGCTTCTTGTCAGAAAAAGTTATGGTATCTTCTGCCTTTGGGTGACATCAGACGTTGGCACTTTTTTGCTCTCGGCTGGTCACGTGTTAGTACACAGTGAATCTGCTTCTTTTCCTTCTATTTGTGTGTTTTAATTCTCCTTTAGGCCCGCCACCTGCATGGGCCTCCTTATCTCGACCTTCACAGGGCAGGCTGCTCTGTTCTAAAGTTTCGATTCTCTGAAGTTACTGTCTTTCTCCCTCACTTGGTTTGACATCGTCTTCCCAGACACAAGCTGCCTCTTGCTGAGTTTCTATTCTGCTCTTTCATCTGGCTTTGTGCTAGTATATGAATCCTGGCCTGGTTGACCCCTAGCAACCTGGGTTTAATTCTGCTATTGTATAAAGTGGACTCGCACTCATATAATGTGCTTCATTGAGGTAGATACATAGTTGGCGCTTGCCGCTCTATTCTTCTACTAAGCTTAGCAAGCAGCACTCTTTTCTTAGCTTCTTGCGTTCCAAGCCTATTTGCAGGCGTTAGATAGTTGCATATTTTTGTCCTGTTTTATAGTTACGTTTCTTCATTATTTCGAAATCGTCTCTTCTTCTAGGTCCATTATGTCATTATTCGTAACATTTCGTCTTTGTTTATCACCTTTTGGTTGTTGTTTCTTTCATCTGTGAGTCTGTCCGGGACCTTGGGCTGTCACCATTCACCTTCAATTAAGGCCCTTTGGGTCTCTTCTGGGACAGTTTGCAAGTAGTCTTCATTTTGTGTCAGCTGCTGGTACGGTTGTCTCAAGGGATACCGTACTGCCCATGGTTGTCTGGTTATTGGCACTTCAATGGGCATTGCTCTTCTGATGGGCACTGGGCAGAGCCCTAGTGCAGCTCTCTGCTGGTTTATTTGCTCATCATACATCACATATCTTGGCGTGTACGTTCCTGGTACTTCAAAATGGGTCACTAGAGTGCAGGCCATATCTGGGACCTCCTCTACACTCCCCCCTCTGGTCGGTTTATCGACCACTTCTGCTTCCTCCTTTGGATTCGTCTTACTTGGTTCTTCTGTATCCATCTCTTCGTCTTCTGGGTTTGTACATGACAGTGTGAAGGAGTGTCTTTTTCTTTTTGGAGTCCATACCTTTATCACTCCTTTTAAGCTTCCTGCTGTTTTCACTTGTTTGTCTTTATTCCATGTCATTACTTGACATTGTCCAGTTGGGCTACAATAGATCCATTTTCCTTCATAATTTCTACGTTTCCTGGGGTACAGGAACTTTGTTCCTTCTGGTGCATATTCGCTGGGTTTCACAAAGTTTCTTATTTCCTCATCAGTCAGGTCTCTGGGCTTCCATCCTGGTTTAACATCGATCATGATCTTCATCCCCATGGCTTTCTTTGCAGTTTTCTGGCATTGCAAGATTAATATTTTGATAACACAAAATCCTAGTAGTATCATCAATAGCAGGGCTCCCAGGAACTTGAATATGTCTGCCATCCATTGTGGGACCCATGAGAATAGTGATCCAAACCAGCTGTCATCATCAACTTCGTCAGTTTTGTCGATCATCTGGTTCTGCAGGTTTGTTAGCATACCTATGGCTTTTGTTAAAGTTGAATTTCTCCGTCATGAGAAGGTATAAATGTGCAACATGATTCTTCGATTTTTGCACAAACTCCTCCATCCATCGCTGTGATCATATCAAGTACATATCTGTTCTGGAGAGTCATCAGTCGAATGGCTCTTAACTCTTTCTTGATCGCATTGAATCCTTTTATGGTCGTGTTGATGGTCTGCAATAACTCCTATCTGGTTACTTGCAACCATTTAGTGTTTGCTCCAACCTGGAATCTTGGCATGAGGATTGTTGGGAACACCGATGAGGTGAGGCTGAACAGCCTGTGTTCATATGGGATTGCATGAAATGCTTCCTCCGATTTGGCAGAAAAGTAATTCTCTTTCTTCATTTGGGATATCAGTTCCACAGATCTCCTTTTCCTCAGGTGAGCAGCTGCTTTCGGGAAACTGTCAATATTCAGGTCACTTTTCGGGATCACTAGTGCTGGAACGTGGACATTCACTATTGTGCATATGCCTCCCTAGTTTTTCGGCAGCCTTATGTATGCTTTGGATCCACACGCCCAATAATGATCCATAATTACTGCAGTTCTGTGAGTCATTCCTGGAGCTTCAAAAATTCGTCCGCAGTTCTGATTTTCTCCCATCTACCTTGTGCCATTGCTCCTGAAGCACAATTTTGGGCTTTCCAGTGGCACTATCTGCAAGGGCCCTCCTCTGTCTTCGACCCATGTCAGTAATTTTGTGAGTTTAGGCCATAGAGGTTTGCACAACCTCTGTGAGTTTTCTATTGCTTCTTTGCAGGCTCCAAGGACCATCCATGCTTGGCAGATCACCACTCCTTCTTCCCATCCGTTTGGTGAAAACACTGTTCCACAAATCTGCATTTGGCCTCTGTTCTTCCAAATTTGAGCCTCTTCTGGAGTTTTTCCTTGGACGTTCAATCTCAGGTTTATTTCCCATCTTAATCCTGCTCCTTTAACTTCAGGTTTTTCATACCTCATCACGTGATTCCTAGTGTGAGCTCTATTTCTCGTCTTAATGTCCTGAACATAATCATCTTCATCGGGGTAATCTGTCTCGGTTGCCCATATCAATGAGGCATCTCTCCCCATGAACTGACCTCTGGTGTTGCACATTGCTACATGTGACAGACAGTGTGCTGTCGGGACATCAATTTTTACAGCCACGAAGATCTTGGATTTCCCCATGCTGTTTGGTAGAAGTACACAAACAAAGCAATCTCCTTCTGAAGTTCGTCTTCCCCCTTCTTTCATGTGCTGGTACCAAATGTTGTTCCCTAGATGTGCTGTGCTGTCCAGGTAGTCGTTCAGTTCATTGTTATCTTCATGCAGGCTTCTCTTGATCCTCAGTGTCTTTCTGTAGTTTGCTGTAACTACATCCCTAAAGGCATCTGTGTGGCTTTTCCTTGCTGGAGGTCTCTCAGGCATTCTGGTCCATGGCGCAGGTCTCTTTATCTGCATCGATGAGGTAGGTGGAGGTTTTGCAGTTCTCTCCTTCTCTTCTTGCATTCTTTTCCTGCCCTCTATAAGTGCCTTTATCAACCACCAGCCTGTCACTGGCCCAGTGTATGGCTGCATCGTAGGCCTGGTACTTGTCCCTCGTGTCGGAATTTGTGTGCTTGTCAATACAGTCGCTATGGTCTTATCTTTAAGTTCCTCATGCAGTTTCCTCACTTTAGCTATATACAGGAATAAAAGATCTATTAACATTTGTGTCTTTGCATTGAGTTTTTCAGCAGCTGCTTTTGTCTTCTTAAGGGCTTCTGATACGACTGCTTTCGTTGGTCTTTCTCTTAATTCTTCTCGGTTTCTCTCATTATTTTCTGGGACTGGTTTTTCGGTAGGCAGTCTTACCTTCTCTGTTGTTTTCATTTGCGGTTCTGCTGCTTTTGCCATCTGGCCTGGTTCGTGTGCATTCAGTGTGTGTGTGCGTGTAATTGTCAGTACCTTGTCTTCATTTTTTTCGAGCCGACCCTGTCTCCGGCTTTCCTGCTGCTTTGGTACCACAAGTGTGTGCATATCATTATCAATCACGTTCATTTCGAGTTCATGTACCTTACCATCAGATTTTCTTGGGACTGGAATAACTATATAAGGTCTGGGTGCTTTTGTGGGACTCATGCGTACATCATCGGGTGGGTGCACTGAAATTGGAACATCCCGTGCACCAATAAAAAATGCGGTTCTGATCGTCAAAAACAGCAAATTATGATAACACAATGCATAAGTACATAATAGTGCGGTAAGTGAGGCGGCAGCATTTTCTTCCATTGATGCGAGAGTGCCCCTCTGCTTGTGGGAGGACCAGGTTGCTGTTCTGGGCCCCCATTTCGATCATTTACCAAATGTCAATGTTATTTTTTCCACAATTCAATATTGTTTGTGAACAGTTTGTATCATAAAGTGTCTGGTGCTTCACAAGTGTCCCCTCTCTTGCTGGTGACGATTGTCTCTTGATACAGGATATAGTTCCATTGCTCGACTATGGAAAAATAGGTTAGACTAACACTTCAGTAAGTCACTTTTACTGTGCATGTTCGAAATAAGTGAGTTCCCAGTCCACCCCCCGAATCTGCTTCAGTCCTGAGGACATGCTGGATGCTGGTCAGTGCGAAGAAAGGGAAAAAGTGTCAACAAATACAACAATTAAGGCTTTTGATTCTGTTCCCTCGATCTGTCCCTCGGCGGAAAGTTTCTCTAGAATCTCCTTCGATACTCTCTCTGAAAGTTAGAAAGCTCCACATGCAGCATTATTCCATGGAGGAGCATACCCATCTGTGCGATATTAGCTGGTCTCTGATGAAGGTGAGGACGTCTACTTAGATAGGTCTCCCCACCATCTCTGGAAAGTCAGTGACTAGGCGAAAAAGGACATTATGTGCCAGTCTGCTGTCTTCGGGTGCCTTGCTGGGTTCAGGATTGTAGGTTCTTTTCAAATGTTCAGTGTTTGCTGGATCTCGAATAAAGGTCAGAGTGTCAGTTGCTCTCCCGACAATAGATGGACAATCTTCGATTATGCGAAAGAAAAGCATATTTATGAGTTCATCTAGGATCGTCTGTGGTGGAAGCATTTGTGTCCTTTTTGCTGTATTCTGGCAGTACAATGAAGGCTTCCGCGATGACGGTAAGCAGTTGCCAGATTACCTTCTTGTTGGCAGGATCTTGAATAAAGTCTGAGACACTGGTGACCCTCCCTACTAGCGACGGATATGATGCCAATACTAAATGGACGTAGTTAAGCACGCCCTTTGGGATGTCTCTACTGGGGGACACCATAAGTGCTGTCGAACAAAGTCTTGGTATTGGATGATTCAGGATACTGTATTTTGTTCTCGATGTAAAAGTCCTTGATCAATGTTTGTTATAGTCTTTTCCTCAACAAGGCTTAAGTGTGATTGGTTCAAAGGTTTGTATTAACAAACGTGCTGTGGCTTACATGCACAATTTTCTTCTTCACCCAGTATCTAGGATGCACAGAGTGTCTGTTTTTCTTTTGTCCTCGTCCTCTTTTTGCTTAGAGGAATGTCCAATTTAAGCAACAATTTGCAAAAGGGTTCTCTGTCTTGTTTTACTGCTCATGCGTCCTTCTTCCTCGTCATGGATCTCGTCTGCACGTGCTGTGGTTATTCCCCATTGTCTGTAGTTTCTTCGCGGTGGGGTGAATCTAGAGAGCCTTCTCCTATATAGAGCTTAATGTCATTGAGAAAAATCCATGCTCTCCTGCCCTGCAGTTTCACAGCTGATGGAGTGCAGTCCTCCACGATGAAAGGACCATTGGATTTTGGCTCGTCCCACCTTTTCCTCGTGTGGTTTTTTACCAACACCACATCTCCAGGAAAGACAAGTGGAACATGTAGACCTTGAACTGTGTCTGTTGCAGTGTCTCCTGCTGTGTTTTGTACTGCGCTGCACCCTTTTCGTCGTCATTGCAGTTGGTCTGAAATTACAGTAAGACTGGATGTCATGCAGTTCAGGTACTTTTGCGTTTCGGATCCCAGGACCTCTTGGGTTGACTTGGCATCACATCTATCTCTGCCCCGAGGGGTTAGGGGAGTATTCATTCTTCTTCCTGTGACTATCTCGTGTGGCGTAAAATGATGGCCGGAGCCTGGTTGGTTCCGAAGAGCATACACTGGGCCTCATTACGACCCAGGCGGTAAGTTACCGCCTGGGTCGTACCCTTATCACCATGGTGTAAACTCTGTTTACACCATGGTGGATGGCGGATTTACCGCCCCATTCCAAGGTGAGTGGGGCGGTAAATCCCCATTTCCCATTTTACCCTTCCCCATTCCCATTTTTGCCCCATAGGGCATAATGGGAGTGGGGAAGGAGCTAATTACGCCACCGTAAATTACGGTGGCGTAATTTGCACCAAGGTCCCTTAGCGCCATGGATTTTAACGCCTGCAAAAAGCAGGCGTTAAACTCACCATGGCGCTAAGGGACCTCGGAATCAGGCGTTAAGGGTCGGTTAACCCCTTAACGCCTGATTCGTAATGAGGCCCAATGCCAATGGAAGGCAGTGCAACCATCCCTTCTTTAGAGTAAGCTTCAACTTGGCTATCCTTTCCTTTAACAAGCCGTTGAGCCTCTCACAAAATCCCATTACCTTCTGGATGATACGTCAATGAGAATTTGTGCTTTATACCAAGCAACAAGCTAATCTGCTCAAAGACTGCATTTACAAACTGAGCCCCATTATCTGATCTCATTACTTCCCACACACCCCACCTAGGGAACACTTCCCTCACTAGGAATTTGGCCGTACAGGTAGAGTCTGGGTATGTACATGGACCTGCTTCTATCCATCTAGAGAATGGACACACCACTACAATTAAATATCTGTACCCATTACACACTTGAATCATGTCGACATAGTTGATATGTAAGTGCTAAAAAAGGCCCATTTGGCTGGGGAATGACTCCTCTCACTACTTTTAATGTGTGCCCAGGGGTGAATTTCTGGCAGATTATGCAGTTCACCATAATGAATGCAACATGCTCAGCTAAATTCGGTATAAACCAGCCTTCCGCGAGTGTTGCTGCTAGATCTTCTTTTGACATGTGTATCGGGGAGTGTAGCTGTTCTAATGCTATTTTTAGTAGGGCTACAGGCATTACTGGTTTACCAGTGCTGTCTTGCCACCACAATCATCGGAGGGGTTTAAGGAACACCCAAGACGTTTCCACGGGTTCTTCTCATCCTGCAGTGCCTCACCTTGGAGCTCCATCAGTTGTGTCTGCCCCAGATTGCTATAGGCTTCAGGTGTGGTTTGTGCCACCATCATTCTCTCATGGGTGCATGCCACTTCCACTTCCATGACCGTCTCACTTTTGGATGCCATGCACTTGGCTTCTGTGTCTGCTGGATGGTTTCCACGTGACACAAAGTCTGTCCCCTTCGTGTGGGCGGCGCATTTCACGACCGCTATGCCCACTGGGAGCTGTAGTGCCTTAATCAGCCTGTCCAATAAGGCTGCGTGCTGCACTGGCGTGCCGTCCGCTCTGAGGTAGCCCCTCCTTTTCCAGCATGCTAGTCCTGCGTGCACCGTGGATGTCACATAGGCGGGGTCACAGTACACCATTACTTTCTGGTCTGCGTGATTCTCAATGGCGAGTATCAACGCCAATAATTCTGCAGCTTGTGCTGAATAATGAGATGGTATTCAGCACTGACGAGTACTCGAAATTCTCCGTTTGCTATGTGTTTCATTACGGCAACGCGTGTATATCTCTGTCTGTCTTCTTGATCGATTCTTGAAGATCCGTCAATAAAAATGATCTCCGCTCCCGCTAGGGCATTTTCTTTCACCCTGGGGATTTCATTATAGAATTCTTCATAGTTTGCACAGTCATGTATCAGTTCTCCTTCAGTGACTGGCTCAGCTATGAACATGGCTGGGTTCACAGTTTTACATCAAACTACTTTGATCGATGGATTAGATATAATCACTTCATATGCAGAAGTTCTCTGAGATGTCAATGTGCCCTTTGGTTTCTCTAAAATGGCAAATAATGAGTGCTCGAAGTATAACGTCATGGAACATCCCATTACAATGGTTGTCGCCTTCTCCATGGCGAACGCTGCGGCAGCTAAGCTTTGTTCGCATGGGAAGTGGCCTCTCATTACTGGGTCCAGGTTCCCACTGTAATGTGCCAGGGGCTTGTACCCCAATGAGGTTTTTTGAGCGAGCACTGCCGTCATAACTCTGGCATCTGTGTGTGAAAACAGGTAGAATTACACTGCATAATTAGGAATCCTGAGAACTGGAGCCATGCAAATCGCTCTCTTGAGTTCTGCAAACCCTTTTTCCATCTCTTCAGTCCATTCAATCTTTTCCTTTGTCACCTGTGCCTTCTTTAGAGCCTGAAGCAAAGGCTTGATATACAAGCTGTAATTGAAAACCCATGCTCTAACATAGTTGCACAGGTCTAGAAAGCTCTGCATTTGCTTTATCGTGTGTGGCTTAGCCGTGTTCAATATGGCTTCAGCCCTTTCTGGGGTCACCTTCTTACCTTCATGTGAGATCAGCTGGCGTATGTATAGCACCTCCTGTTGACAATATTGTAACTTTTCCTTGTCAAGTTTATAACCTTTCTCAGCCAGTATAGTCAATAGCTGAACAGAATCGTGCCTGCATTGCTTCTCTGTGGTGGTGCAGATTAAGATGTCATCCACATACTGCAAGACAACACTTTCTAATGCAATGTTGCTTAGGTCCATCTGCAGGACTCTGTTGAAAATGGACGGGGACTCACAGTACCCCTGTGGCAACTTTGTGCTTTTCAGACGCATTTGTCTGAACGTAAATTATGTCAGATCTTGTGAGTCACTGTGCAATGGGATTGAGAAAAAGGCGTTCTTCAAGTCCATCACCGTAAAATATTTTGCCTCAATGGGTATATTACATAGGATTGTAAATGGGTTAGGGACTAGAGGGAGCTCGGCCTCAACAATATCATTTAATGCTCGTAAATCCTGGATTAAATGCCAAGACCCTCGCTTTGATTTTTTGACAGGATAAATCACTGTGTTACATGGAGACTCTGACGTCACTAAGATGCCCTGGTCCATCATGGCAGAAATTGTCTTTGCGATCCCTTCGTCCGCCTCTCTGGACATGGGATATTGTTGGGCTCTCGGTAAAATTGCTCCTGGTTTCAGTTTAATTTTCAATTCTCCCACCCCCTTCAGGAGGCCCACGTCATAGGGCCCCGTAGTCCATACTGAGACAGGCACCTGGGCAATGTCGTCATCAAAATATTCTGGACGTATCAGCGCCAACATCATTCTCTGAGGCACTTCTCTTTTGATAATTTTTACCCAAAAGATGAGACTCACTCCCACCCTTGTCTCTTCTGAGGCAGGTTGCACTTCAAACAGATCATTATCGGTGACGTCAGTCACTCGAAACCCTTCTTCAATGGTGATAATCGCGCACCATTGTCTGCCTTCATCATCGTAGCCTTCAACCAATGCTACTTTCCCTCGCACTGCTGCAGCATGTATCATCAAGGGAAATACTTGTCCCTCCTCTTCATGCATGGGTTTTCTTGGTCTGACAAAAAACTCATCAGGGGTTCTCATGACCTTGTCTGCTATGCCTGGCAATCCCGCCATAAGTACACGCATGCCATATGCGAAAATTTCTGCCTCCAGCGGTATAGCTCTCATGCTATGTGTCCTGAATATGCTCTAATCATTTTGCACACGTTTGAATAATGCATTCCTGGAGTGGAGCATACTATGCCCTCCTCCGTGAACGAGATTGTCATGTTCAATTTTGTCATTAAGTCTCCACCCAAAATGTTTACTGGGGTCTGACGTGAATACAACAAAGGTACATTCATTTTGCACTCTCCTACGGAGACTGGGAGTGCATCTGTGAAGGGAACTCGACTGTGAGCTCCTGTAAAACTCTGAGTATCTTTGGCCTCGCCGGACAAGGAAAACTTGCCTTCTTGTATGCACGAGCGTGTTGCACCCGTGTCAACTAGGAAGGAATATTCTTTACCCCCTATGACGACATTCACCCTAGGTTCCCAATTAGGGCCTGGTGTCACTGATAGGATAGAGCACATCAGGATTCCCAGTTACCTGTCCTAGTTCATATATAAGTTCGCCCCACTGTACACTTGCAGATTTTCTTCATTCCCAGGGTTGCCTCCCCTTCCGGAGTTTGTGCCCTGAAAAGGTTGCGGTGGTGCTAGTTGGGATTATCCTTGTGGCAAATTTCCCATGTTCGGGGGTTGAACCCCTTGTTTTGTACCTTGCTGCACGCCTGGCGCTTGCTGCTGCACCATGTGATTCTGTGCACCACCCTGTTGTGGGATCGCAGGTGGATTCACTGTGCCTGCTCCCATTCCTTGGCTGTTCTGCCACGTGCCTTGGCTTCTGCACGTGCGTGCCAAATGCCCTGTCATTCCACACAGCCAACATACTGGTGGTGGTCGGATTATTTGTCCATTTAACATATCTGGGTTGCCCATTTGCACGTTTTGAAAGCCTCCTTGATTACTTTGGAAACCTCCTTGATTACTCTGCCATCCTCTTCCTCTAAATCCTCTTCCCCTCGGGTACAGTCCTACGTTACCCTGGTTGTTCTGCTGTGGATTAGCCACCTATTGCATGTTCTGTTCAGCTGGGTTAGTTAGCATGGCTCCTTCAAGGGCATACTTTGATAATTTCTTTTGCACCAGCTTTGCTTCCTCTCCTTTTCGAGTTGCCTCCTTTTTTCCATTTTTTTCTTGCAACAATCTACAGTAATGTGCGATAGTTAGCTGTATTTCAGCCCAAGGTTTAGCCTAAACTCCTACCAATTTCTTGAGCTGTTTCTGCACTGGTTCTGGCAACCCTTGGCATAATATGTGGTAAAACACTGGTATAGATTTCATCCAAGATTCATGTGTTTCGAGTATCCACGTGTCTTGGAAATTCTGGATATAAATTAACGGATCTTCTGACTCCTTCATTTTTCGAGTCATTATAGCTCCCATATCGGAAGTGTCTGGGTAAAGTACTCGTAGCACTTTCCATACCAGAGCTCTGCAATTATTAAATGGTGCTCTGTCATGCACAGTGTTAATTTTGGTTACACCAGGGTACCCTGCCTGTGTCCACACATCGTCTGCTCTCTCACCAAGTATGGCGATCAGGAAACCTTTAATATCCCCTATTGCAAGCGTGACTCCCCCCCGTCATTTTCTCTAACTCATGTATCCACTTCCCGGCTCCCGATGTCAGCATTGGAAGCTTGTTTTTCAGGTTTTCTCGATCCATGTGTGGCCATGGAATATATTGTGGTCTTGCTCCCCCTTTTCTAGTAGCGGAAATTGGAATGTGCAGCATTCTTTCTTTTCTCTCATAGCTCTCTTGTCTATCGCAGGTGTAATATTCCTGCATCGCAATGTCCTCAACCTGTCTGCATAGGCGGGTGCTGACCCCCCTCCTCTGTCCATGGGGTGTTCCTTCATGCCGGTCAGACTGTGTGGCAGACTCTGATGTCCTCGGTGCGGGTTCGCTAGCGTCTGACCATCGCACCCCTTTGTCCCTTGGGAGCCACTTTTCGCGCCATCTCCCTTCTTCATTTGTCTCGCACTCCGTCTCTTCTCCAAAGTCGGACATTGATTGTTCCCAATTCACGCAACTCCTTGTGGCATCATCATTTTTACTGATTTCTAATCTGCCCAGGGACAGTTTCCTGCTCCCACTACTTCGCGTGACATCCTCAGTTTCATACAGCTGAGTGCTTTCCAAGCGCTTGTCTTCCCCCTCTCCTTGGGATATTTGTTCTAGCCCCATTTCATCATATATCTTATCGATCGTTTCCCCGATGCTTCTGGTGTCGAAGTCATCTTCAATATTTGCCCTAGTCGAGCCTGGTACTGAGTCGTATGCAGGAAAGAATTCTTCATTGTCTTCCCAGTCTACAACTGGATTGGGTTTTTTAACTTCCCTCTCCAAATATTCGAGATCGCGTGCCCTCTGTCTACCCTTACGTTCAATATCATCATCAAATTCTTTGCGTTTCCTCGCCTCTTCTCTGACCTTATCTTCTTCCCTTCTCCTTTCATTTCTACGTTCTTCTGCCTTTCAAACTTCCTCATCTCTTCATCTCCTTATCCTTTTTTCACGTACCCTTTGCTCTTCTTCCAGCTTTTGCTTTTTCTGTCTGTCTTGGTCATAGGCTGCTCTCTGTTTGCGATCCAGCTGCTTTTCTTGCTCTTTGCGATATAGCTGTTCTCGCCTCAGCCTATCTTTCCTTCTTTTCCTTTCGTCCCTTAACTCCTTCTCTTTCTCCCTTCTCTGCGCCTCTTCTAACCTCTCTCTAGGTCTCACATCATCACTTCCTTTTCCATCGATTTTCAATAGTATTTGTCCTCCCATCCATTCGTCTTTTATGAATGCTATCTCATCAGTTCTGTCTTCACTTCCTTTCCATTTCTTTCCCTCTCTCTCTTTATCGAGAGATGCACTTGTCTGTGCCTGATCCTTCCTTTCATCATCGCATCTCTCCTTATCCCTCAGTACTGAGGAGGTAAGATTCGTGTCCTGATCCTTCCTCGATTTTCATCACTACTGTACGTAGGTGACTCATATGCTGGGTTGCTGTACCCTGTAGCTGCTTTAAGCTCCCTTAATGGGTAGAGTCCCTCAGGCTTACTTCCCTCGGTTTCTGTTTCAGTAGGGGCAGGTGGCGCGATAGGCGTCTCACCCCCACCCGTGTATACATTTAATATCCAGTCAGCAGGTGGCTCTTCCTCCTTTGACTGTTCGAATATTTTCCAAAGTTCTAGAACAGCATGGTGTTTTTCTAGCTTCTTGCCTGTATATGTGGCATGCAAGTAAGTCGTCATTGGCTGTAAGACGGCTTTAGATAAGGACCCATTTTGTGGCCACGGCATAAACATCTTGTGGGCGGTACCCTTAACCCACTCGGTGCTATATTTCTTAAGCTTGGGTGCATGTTTCAGCAGTTGCTTACATAAGTGCGCTAATGGAGCAATGTTTTCCATGCCTAGATCTGTTCTATTTTCTTCTTATACTACACTTTTCAATGCTTTCATGCAACTTTAACACTTCCAACAATATAAGCGAGCACCAAACGATGCAAGCTCCAATCCAATTTTTTCCCGCCAAAACTTTTATATCACCAATTTACTCAAAACCATCAATTCGTGTACGATTCCCTCGCGACTATAGAATCGCGTAAAATCCTAATCAGTTCTAAACAACAAACAACAAAATTCCTTACATGTGACACACAACAGAACACGTACGTCAGACACTTGATAGACTAGACAGACACCAGCTGGACACAAATATCTCTGCCTCTAATTTGTACCCCGACATGGAGTTTAAACGAACCCCATTCACGACGTCTTTAAACGTGGTGGCAGCCTAGTCGTCCCCTAGTATATGGGGCCCTGAGTTCACGTTTCTTATGATTGCTATAATAAAGTGCAGGAATAAGGCGTATCCTCTCTCTTCTCGGGTGTCTACCCAGGTAGCCTCTCTCTTCTCGGGTGTCTACCCCGGTAACCGCTATTTATTTAATTATTCTTGAGTCATTATACCCTTATATATACATAGAGTCTTCTCTACTTTTGATTATTTTGTTTTTTCCACTTCCCTCCGTTACCTTTTCCCTGACTTGTTCTAAAGCCTATGATATTTGCCAAAACATTCCATTTTTTGTTTCACTCACTGTTCGCATCATTCCTCTCTGGAACCTCGGGATCACCGCCTCTGTTACCGCCTCCTTCAGTCTTTCGCCTGATCCGCTGCCCATAGGAATGGGAAGGGATATGTTTTTAAAACGGGGCCCTTCAGGCCCACTGCACTTTTGGATCAATTTATGCTACCATTGTCCACAGGAAGCTTCACAGTCTACTCAGCCAAATGGCGAAGGACTTGTGATATTGCCAAAGACCTAGAGTTACTTTGTGTCGACGGTCTTATTTTAATCAATAATCAATAATCAATGGTCAAAAGCATCCTCTCCGCTACCAAGTGTACAGGAGGGCGGAGTGACCTCTGACAGGCCCATAGGATCAGAGCTCATCCTCGAGTACTTTAAGACGAGATAGCTGTACCTTGAGGTGGATGGGGTGCGGGATTCTCTTACTCCAACACCAATCAATAAGGACAACTCAATGATTTGGCAAAGGGAAGTCCGTTTAGTGACAAGTACAAAAAACGGGAAAACATGGAAATCAACAGTGAAGCGATCGCCCGTCTCGCTTCAACTCCCAACAATCTTCATTCAGCAACAAGTGTTATAGCAAAAATTTGTCATCATTGACGCTTAACACTCACAAGTTTGTCATGCAATTCTATTGGTTGGAAAAGGTAACTTAAGTATAGGTGCTATATCTGAATATGGTAATGGAGTGTGAGGATTGGATAACTCTTATCAGGTGGGCGTCTACGCCCATCCCTCTACATCACTCGTGCCAAACGTCACTAAAAGTACAACGTCTCATTGGTTCTACTAGTTAGAGGACCCTAGATTATTTGGTCCATTGTGATTGCGTCAGTGACACCCCTAGGCATAAATCTCCACTTTAATTAGCAGCATGCCGAATGTTTACCCAGATGCAGTATGCCCCAAGATTCACCCTGCCTCCCTTCAATCAGTACCTTAGGGCTATGTGTCAGTTAGTTGGCTGAGGATGGCCTCGAAACTGTAGCTTCTTGTCAGGAAAAGTTATGGTATCTTCTGCCTTTGGGTGACATCAGACGTTGGCACTTCTTTGCTCTCGGCTGGTCACGTGTTAGTACACAGTGAATCTGCTTCTTTTCCTTCTATTTGTGTGTTTTAATTCTTCTTCAGGCCCGCCACCTGCATGGGCCTCCTTATCTCGACCTTCGCAGGGCAGGCTGCTCTGTTCTTAAGTTTCGATTCTCTGAAGTTACTGTCTTCCTCCCTCACTTGGTTTGACCTCGACTTCCCAGACATGAGCTGCCTCTTGCTGAGTTTCGATTCCGCTCTTTCGTCTGGCTTTGTGCTAGTATATGAATCCTGGCCTGGTTGACCCCTAGCACCCTGGGTTTAATTCTGCTATTGTATAAAGTGGACTCGCACTCATATAATGTGCTTCATTGAGGTAGATACATAGTTGGCGCTTGCCGCTCTATTATTCTACTAAGCATAGCAAGCAGCACTGTTTTCTTAGCTTCTTGCGTTCCAAGCCTATTTACAGGCGTTAGCTAGTTGCATATTTTCGTCCTGTTTATAGTTACGTTTCTTTATTATTTCGACATTGTCTCTTCTTCTAGGTCCATTATGTCATTATTCGTAACATTTCGTCTTTATCACCTTTTGGTTTCCATTCTTTCATCTGTGAGTCTGTCCGGGCCCTTGTGTCGTCACCATTTACCTTCAATTATGGCCCTTTGGGTCTCTTCTGGGACAGTTTGCAACTAGTCTTCATTTCGTGTCAGCTGCTGGTATGGTTGTCTCAATGGATACCGTACTGCCCATGGTTGTCTGGTTATTGGCACTTCAATGGGCATTGCTCTTCTGATGGGCACTAGGCAGAGCTCTAGTGCAGCTCTCTGCTGGTTTATTTGCTCATCATACATCACATATCTTGGCGTGTATGTTCCTGGTACTTCAAAATGGGTGACTGGAGTGCAGGCCATATCTGGGACCTCCTCTACAACCTTGTTTTCCCAAGACCTGGGAAGCCCTGACTCTGTGCCTTCCCTTGACTGGCTGTTGGGTTTAAGAACCATATATCGCAATGTGGGGAAGTCCAAGCCAGATTGGCTGGAGCCTTCCCAGTGACTGTATGTTGTCTGTACACCCTTGGGATGGAACCTGTGTGAATGGAGTGTGTGACTAATATGCATTCCATGTTATGAGTGCCTGGTATCTATCTATCTGTGACACAAAGAATGAGACAGCCCTGACATGTGCTTAAAGGCTGGGTGTTTGCCCCAATCCACATTCCTTGTTATGGGTGTCTGGTGGAAGTGAATGGCCTGAATGCACTGTGAGCCTGATTGGCTGCCTGCCTGCATGAATGCCCTTCTGTCTGATTGGCTGACTGAGCTGAGCTCAGCAGTGTGAATGAGGGACCAATGTTTATATCTGGGGACCTCTCACTTACCAATTTGTTCAGAAGCTGAAGTTGAAATTTGAAGCTGCCTATCCTTGAAGCACAGTCGGAAGAACAAGGTTTGCTGCTGCTTTCCGTCAATGAAATCTAAAAGTTGTTGAGTCTGTCAAGGACTGATCCAATATAGGACCTGGCTAGGCGACCTCTCCCCGAGCTATGAGGAAACATCATGCAGAAGCTGATCTTCATCGAGGCACCCTGGAAGCCGGCTCCAAAAGACTGTCGACCGGAGACGGGGTCCGCCGAGAAATCCTGAAGTAAAGCACCAGGAGATCGAGGCCATCGAAGTCCATCATTGTCGACTGGGGTTCAGAGAATTTATGTGACCGCTGGAAGCCTGTAGTGTTGTGTTGCCCAGAAGCAGGGACAGCTTGACACTGTGCAGCTTGACGACCGGAGCCGCAATGCTCCACCTTTTGCCAAAGAACATTTAAACAAAGGGCTGCCTTGCGATTACCGTCAACCACTTTGTCCCGCCGGAGAAAGTCGAGGTCGTCGACGACCAAGGAGAATCTGCCGGTGGGTTTCTGGCCACCTGAAGTCCAGAAAGATGCCGACGAGTGAAGATCCGAAATCCATCCGTGGTCGAGTCCCGATCGTCGATGCCGACACCCGACACCTGCTACCAGGCCAACGTTCTTCACTGAGTCCTCTTTGCGGCACCAAACTCTTTACATTGAGGTGCACCGCATGCCTCGCCTTCGCAGGACGTCCACAATCGTTCATCGATGAGCACCATGCTGTCTCGACAACACTGTTCATATTTTCTTCAAGGACTCTCGCTTTAAAGGGAGTCCACCCTCGAAGGATCCGTCAACGATCCGTCAAAGAAACTCTGCTAAACTCAGGTACATTGGGGTACTGGAACATTTTTTACCAAGAAACAAGACTATTTTAACATTAATGGACTGGGCTTGTTGATCCACTTTATTACAGGTTGCCCACGTGGAGGGATTCTCACTCAGAACTGCCTCTAGGTAGAGGGGGTCAGCATTCTGCCATTGTTTTATCTAACTTGCCTTCCTTCCTATGATCTATGCTGATACACATTGTTATATGATTTGTATGCCATTATAACTGTCAGCAGTTGATGCATTTTAAAGGGGTCAATAGCGAAGTGTGGTACCACATAGACATTGTATATGTTTGCCATATTAGATTTTCCAAAGTACAAAGTGTGTTATTAATTGATGTATATATCTTGAACCCCATTTTTATTTAAAGAAACTGTGTTAGCACATAACATAGTGGGTGTACATTCCTTTGTGGGGGGCTTGGGGACTACAATGTACTTAAGAATCAGCCTGCATCACCTCCTGAGAGCTTAATCCCTGGTTGCTCGTCCATTGCTACCCTATAGAGAACATTGGCTGGGGTGCTCTGTGCTTCTACTCTGCAGTATAGAGGGCAGGAGGACAGATACCCCCTCCAGTCTTTACAGTCATTGATTGGGAAAGAGTATTTATTACATGTTGGCCTGTTCGCCAGGCTTTCCCTCTTTGCCCAAAATGGCCTCCACCCAAATTCAGCGATCACTCTGCTACTTTCATAACTACACATCAGCATCCTCGGATGCTAGACTGTTGCCAAGGTTCCACTGTTAATGTCAATTGGCCACTAGTTGGCCGTTATGTACTGTTGTTTGCCATTAGTGGCCCTTCATATATTGCTGGTCTTTGGTTGTCATGCATTCGATCTCTTTGCCTGTTAAATTGTTGCCATTGTATACATTGTTAGTCATTAGCCACCCTGCGTTTACTGTGTTATGTCCTGCATGTACTGTTTTGGTCATCCGTTGCCTTGCATTTACCATCTTTAGTAACCAGTGGCTCTGCATTTACTGTCATTGTTTCTTAGGGGACCTACATATACTTTAGTATTTGGTTGTTAGTGGCCAATCCTTTTCTGTCTTTGGCCATTAGCGGACCTGTACATAAAGTTGTTTTTTAGTGGCCCTGAATTTACTGTCTTTGGCTGTTAGCGGACTAACATCGATTGCTTTGGCCATTATTGGCCCTACATTTACAATTATTGGTCGTTAGTAACCCATATTCACTGCCTTTGGTTGTTAGAGGCACTGCATACACTGGGCCTCATTACAACCCTAGCGGTAGCCGTGCCTGTAAAACAGTCACGGCTGCTGCCGGAGTTGCATTTTTTCCGGCACCCAGAAATTGACATTTACCGGGTCATTACGGCCTTACGGGACCTGGTATTTGCCCATCCCTGGGTGCCGGAAATAATTCTTCACCATTCCCCCAGGACTCTGACTCATTCGGCACCCCTCACACAGACTCTTCTACCTTCTTTTACCTCCCTGCAATAACGAAGAAAGGAGACAGGGTGTACCTTACGATCAACAATGCTAACCCCTTTGCCCATTTCCCACCATCAGACCTCATCCTCCTTCCTTCAAACACAATGCAGCAGAACTCCTTGCAAACACTCCCATCACTGTTTTCCTGATCTACGGATCCCCAAGCCCACCTCAACTTCTTCCCTGATCTCAAGGTACTACATGACTCCCTCCCTGTTCAATCCCATATCACTCTTAGTGGCTTCAACTACCCCAGAATCCCTTGCCTTAACTGGACTTTCTTCTTTTGGATCACCTACTGACCTCCCAGCACAGCCAACCAACTCACAATCAAGGTAGGGCAACTCTTTCAACATAGTCTGGCTAGCTTCTGCCCTTTATAAACCTAATTTTACTATTAATACTTATTCATCTGACGACACTCTTCAATCTCTCTATCTCCCCTCTCTATCCCTACCCCTGACCTCCTCTATCTTCAAACACAAATTCAACTGGACTCTCTAACTCTCGGCCTAGCGGAGGCCAGTTCCTCCCTCCAGCTTGCTCCCTCCGTTTCGCCTTCTCTCTTGTAAAGGACTTTGACCTTTATCTATCCCTTACAACTGTCCTGCTTTCCCTTCTGTCTTTTCCACCCCTCACCTCCAACCTGAGATTACACATGAGATTTGCAAACTAAAGACAACCATCAAATTCCTCAGCTGCAAATTGGGCGAATCCTATACCTCAACACATACGTCAATGTCCTTCAAATACCCACAACAACCAGAAAACCTGACAAGTCCCAGTACTTTACCAACCTCATTCGACTTCTCTTTGGTCACCCTTGCCAACTCTCCTCTGCCCTTCAAGCTATGCTGTCCTCCCATTGTGCGATTGCACTTTCCCACTCTCAGCCAAGTCAGTTGACATATATTTTCTAAGAACTTGATGATGTGTGTGCACCACCCTCTCCCTCCATTATAATATTCCTCTCTCCCCACCACCTCTCATCTCCACCATATTCTTCTTTTGTTTCTTCTCTCCAACCTATTCCACTGAATTACCACCCATTCACTGGATAGCCAACCCTTAATATGCGTAGTAGACCCCCTTTCCCCACAAATTATAAAATAACATACACCCTTAACCTGTTTCTATTATCTATTCTCCTCACCCGTGGGTACGCCAATGCCTGCTAATAAGTGGCTACTGTTTTCCCTACCCTTATAAATCCCTCAGCAGATCCTAAAAGCCCTGCTAGCTACCAGGCTGTTTCCCCTTTGACTCTAAAATCCTAGGAAGTCTGATTTTCTTCAGGAGAAACAGCTACTTGGAGTTTAGCAATCTTGCCGACTCTGACTTGGATTGTTTAATGCCCTTCTGCCTTTAGTAAGGCCCTCTCTGTGCAAGGCGGCCCTGTAAGAAAAATGGGTAGTGGTGTTATTAGTGGGGCATTGGAAGCGGCAGATGAGAAACCTGTGGTGTTGCTGGGTGCAGGTCGGAAATAACTTGTTCTTGTGTGCCAATTTGCTTTCTATGTGTTTGCAGAGAAACGTGTAAGTATGTTATCCATAAGAAAGAACACAAGATCTGATATCCTACAGCACTTTTGGTATGGTTAGCCGCTGATCTAGAGGGTGTGGTAGGGCTATCGAGGAGAGTTTAGTTGTGGTTCAATTTGTGTTGATGTGGCAATGGCTAGGTCTGTGGCAGCCATCTGTGGGGGGTTTGTGTGTCTAGTCTAAGGTGGTAGGAGAGCTTAGAGGGGAGTGTTAAGTCGGGAGGAAAGCGCAAGAAGGCCTTTCACAGCAAATCAACCTGCAGCCCTGCACTCTTACCCCAGCCCATATGCAGACAGGTCTCATTTCTATACCTCACAATGCCACACGTGAATCCCACTATCTCTCCCTCCCTGTCTCAAATAGATGCAATTTATCGCAGGAGGAATACAAATAACCATCTATGGGATTGCAGATGAAAGAAAGGGGCAGTTTAGAAACTACAGACATTACCACGAGCTACCTGTTAAGGGTTAATGAGGCAAAACATTTTAGTTCAGAGGAAGGGCTGCTTGGATTTTGAAAACTGCAGTCAACCATTTCATCTACTTTAATATGTTGTTTCTGAGAGATGTTTCAAACCTCACACTAACATGCTATGGTGATAGGCTCAGAGGACTGTTGGGACATTTGCCAGCAATGGTTGGGGCAGCAGCCAACAACGCTGCTTGTTTCTCCCAAAGGTCTTCTCTGCTGTCTCCCTCAAGCCCCAAACTCTTCTCCCACACTCCAAAATGAAATATCTCCTCCCCCAACAGGCTCAACTCACCAGGTTTTGACGCAGCACCATGACCTTCATATGAGAGGGATGCTGCAACCCTGCAACGGGTTGTCCAAGATGAAACGAGTAGCAGAAAGCATAGAAGGTAGAGTGTGGATTCCTCAAAACGTGCAGTACCTAGGCCTAAAACAGAGACCCAGTGGTGTGTGGGGGGCGGTTGGGCAGCTCCAGGAGCAGGATGGTAAAAAGCAGTATGTTGGTAGTGACATCGTTTTTTTGGGGGGGGGATAAGATGGACTTTCCAATCTTAAGTTTGCAGTTTCTCTGGGCCCTTGTTAAGTATGGGTCTCAAAGACATTTCCTTACAAATGATGGAACCAGTGCAAAAGCTATTCATCCAGTCGGCCATTTGTCTTTGTTGTTATTGTCTAGTGTGCTAGTCCTTCCTAAGTAGAAGGGAATTTGAATGGTGAATCAGGGCAGGGATTTGGAGGAGGAAGGGGAAGTTCACTTCTTGTGGGATGATGATATTGATTTCCATCTTGATGTGTTAGAAGAGAATAGTTTTCCTCTTGTGGTAGTAGGCCCTGTAGGTTTTAGACATCCACAGACAGAGCAGGTGCTGCTTGAAATGGGAGAGTCATGGGAATGGTTTTGGAAGAAGAGAGTAGGCAGGGCTGACAGAACTTTTTCCAATACCAAAGGGGGATCAGATGGAGAAGATGGAGTCAGGATTGACATCAACAGTGTTGAGTATATGGCAAAGATGGAGATGGTGGATGAAGGTCTGGCACTGAGAGACCTTATGTCAGCATTGTTGGATATGACTGGGGATGACTGGCAGGCAATACTTAACTTAATGCAGGTGAAGGGCATTGTGGTTTCAGATCAACTGAAGCCATTGTTGGACAATGCCTTGAACAACTTTGGAGTTGTAAAGATGATAGTGTAGAGTGCAGATGAGGTGTTGAGCTGCTCAGAGCCAGATGATGACATGGTGATGGTGCATGTGGTGGTGATGGGGGAGGCAGGAGGGGTCCCCTAGCACATTTCTCAGAAGGAGGAACAGGTTGAGGAATGTGTGCCTGATCTTACTGAGGGAGAAAGGCAGGCACAGGCATCCCATGTCAAGGGTCCTGTGGGACAAGTGACATCTGGGCCCGGACAATGCCCACAGTGCCTACTTCGCCATGGGCTTGGGAGCTTTTTAGGTTGCTGGGGTGAAAGTCAATTAGGGGATGGAGAGGCACTGTCCTAAGTAAGCCACACAACAAACCCCTAAGTAATCCATACAACAACAACTAGTTGTAAACAGAGGCCAATGTCCAGAGACATCTCTTCCACAGCAACCTCCAAGGGTAGGGACAGAAGCGAGGATACATCTTCCAGTTGCCGCTCCCAGATGCACCTGCAGAAATAGCTCTCAGTCCACTGTCCCTATCTGTCTCTCCAAGAACCTCAACCCTCCGTTATACTGCTTCACTGGCAACATGCTTCGCCAGGAATTTGTTCTGACCACAATCACCACTACCACAGCAGATTGTTGTTGGTAGCCCTCTGGGTGTGCTGCTATTGATATGTTATCCTGGCATGAACAGCCTCTATTGCAAAATGTCCATTAGTTGGGTGGAGGCCGAACTACATGGAAGTGGTGGTTGTTTTGGTGTGGTACATGTTCCGGTATCACCCTACTTTCTCTTAGGTGACAGACTGGGGATTGACAAAGGGGGTAGGAAAAGCGCAGTTTTAGTGACCACTGTCCTAGACGGAAGGATAGTCCTCAAATGTTGTGGGAGTATCTCTAAAAGAGTGCAGGAGGGTCCTAATAAGTTGCAGAAGCTGCAGCGTTTAAAAGGAGTGAACAAAGGTAAGAAAGGAGTTAATGGTTTTATTGGAGGGAAAGGATCTAGTCCATACTGTATTCCACGTATGTACCAGATGTTCACCCACATGGTTGCGTTCACCAAATTTGCATTGCTGGGGCACCATTAAACCTTCAGATGGCAGACATTGTTTAAATATGTTTTCAGCTGTTGTTACTGTCCATATTTGCATTTTTCATCTGAAGCCTAACAAATGATGCAATTTGGAATTGCCCACTTGGATTATTCATCACCATATTTGCATTGCTGGGGCACCATTAAACCTTCAGATGGCAGAAATTGTTTAAATATGTTTTCAGCTGTTGTTACTGTCCATATTTGCATTTTTCATCTCTGAAGCCTAACAAATGATGCAATTTGGAATTGCCCACTTGGATTATTCAATCTTCTGGCGTGCATGGAAGATAATGTGTATTTGTAGTAGACGTGAAAAATGCATCAAACCAACACTGTTTTCAATGTTAATATTACTTGGGCATAATAAAGACAAAGCTGCGAGGGAATATTTAATCAACATGCAACAACTTCCTACTTGGCGAGTTATGCACATTTGCTATCTTATTTTCTCTGATGACCTGGTGCTGATGTTTTTCTTTGCAACTGTTTAAATATTTTCAATTGTTGAAAATCACAAGAAAGCAGTTAATACTGTTCAAATAATGTCACATTAACCACGTTAAATTATTGCTGTTCAAATTCACATCATGTGCTTCCAACAGGTGTGCTCTCATGATCAGCAGAAAATGGAGCAAGCACAACGTTGCAGCTCTAATTTTATGGGGGGCTGAAGAAAACTGCCTAGGGTACTACAGTTTGTCCTATTGGACAATGGTTCTTTTTCATTGCTTTGGTAGCAAAATGGTGGGAGTAGGACTCAAGAACAAAACAGAAGCAGCACCTACACGTATGACCTCCCTAGAGCTATGGCACAACAGAAGCAACATTTTGAGGTGACAGTGTGTACTGGGGCGGTATGGTGACTGGCTGCTGGTGATGAGTGGGCTGCAGTAGAGGGCTTCTGATTTAACTACAGTTCTATGGATGGTACCCCTTTGTATGGCATCACAGGGGTATGGCACCAAACCTGGTACCAGAATGTCCCCGGCACGCCATCTTTTTGCGCAGAGTGCAGGTGTTCAGATCTTATGTTCTTTGTCCTGTAGTATGAAGAACTTCCACACTTTGGACTTTCTTACTGGAGCAAGAAGACCTGCCTTCATACACGCTTCTGGATGTACATGTGCTGGTGCAGGTGGCAGAGTTGGAGCTGCGGGTTCCACATTGTGAGGTTTGGCATTTTCATATGTGCCCGTCTTGAATGGCCCTGTTCAAAGGTGAAATAGTAATTTGGTGTTTCGCTCCTGTATCTTTAACTGTGGCAGTACCCTTCTCCTCTTAGTCTCCATTACTGGTTTCCAAAATCAAATAGTGTCTGGGTCCTGGGCTAGGCAGGTTACCACTGTTATCTTGACGATCATCACTTTTCTTAGAATCATCAGCAGTGGACGTGGGTCGTGGTAGAGACCAGGAACATCCCACATCATGCCCAACTGCCCTGGCCTTCCCCAGTTCATCGGTAGATACAACCTGGAACTCCTCTCCACCTTCTGCCCCAGAGACAGCAGGCTGTACTGCCTCCGCAGGCCTCCCTATCCCCTTGGAACATTTTGATTCTCCTGACACGTTGGCCCATAACATTACACTTCTCTGCAGCCAGAAGTTGATATTACATTGACAAAATAATTAGAGACACTGAAGGCAAACTCTTGCCTAAAAAGAATTCTAAGATGTGCTATTTGCAACTTTGTAAGCAACATGCATTTGGACTTGCACTTTAATATGTCACACTAATTTACATCCACTTAATGAAATCCAATGTCCTGCCTTCATCCAACACATCTGTGGTATTTTTCTCCTTACATTGACAAGATTTGCCATGGCAATGTATGTCATGTGAGGTGGCCAGTCCCTGAGATTCTTTCCTCCTTAGTACAATCCAAGAGATTTTTGTTGCTGGTGAAGACCAGTTTAAATAAAAAAAAAACATCTTAAAATCTCAATATCTTCTATTGGAGTAACTGAAAACATCGTGCTGCAATTGGACAATACATTAGCGTTGGAAGTACCAAAGACCTTCTTCTTCAGATGTTAAGCAAATAATGTAGTGAGAGGGACCATTTTGAGAGTTTGTCAGAGGTTAGCCTCCAATTCTGTCATGAAAGGAATAAACTGCTGTGATGTTTTATGTAGCAGTTGTAACTTTAAACTATAGTGCTGTTAATTTGTGAACAGAGCAGTTGGACATATTGCACTGTTTGAAAGGATGCTTGAAATTTCATTTATCCATTTATTGGGTACTTATAATGTGCTTATACAGCAAATGGTGTTTCAAGGTGCCACAAGACAAAAAAGGGAGGCGGGGGTCCCGGATCGTGCAAGTGCATTAATAAGAAGTTCTTGTGGGGGGCGGGGGTGCTCATGCAGGTCAGAGCGGAAAGCATTACTGCAAAGATGGGAAGAGTGGAGAGCATGTACGTGCTGGGAGGAGGGGCAGGGAGGAGGGGAAGAGGGCCCCTGGGCTATGCGAGTGCTACGGGGAGGCCCGGTGAACAAGTGCCAGGGGAAAGCAGGGTGTGCAAGGAATGAGGATCCACATGCTAGGGTCAGGGGCAGGGTTGGATCAGGCTGAGCACGGGTGCAGGCCCTGCCATGCTACTACAGGGGGAGGGAGCCCGGAAGGGTAAGTGCAGGTTCAGCGGGGGTGACGGGAGAACAACGTGCTGGGGTAGACTGGGCGAGGAGGACCTGGTGCCCTGTAGGACTCAGAGGGAACCAGGCAACCAGTCAAAATGCGACAGAGGGGGGGACATTAGCTAGGGAGAGGGAGAGCAAAGGAAGAAGAGAAAAGGAGGGTCTTGAGAAGCTTCCAGTACTTAAGGAGATCCGGTTCAAGCCTGAGAGGGGCAGAGAGACCATTCCAGAGGAAGGGTCCTGCAGAAGAGAGGGATCTACCCTCACTGACTGCTTGGAAAAGCATGATATGCAGAGAGTTGGAGCTAGAGGACCGAAGGGAACCAGCAGGGAGGTATTTAGGGAGAGAGAGTTGGAGGTGGTCAAAGCAGTCTGGTGTACTGCGAATCTCCACACATATGAGATGTGCTTTCTTATAACTGGTCTTATTGAATTTTAAAGTTTGCATATTTCTGTTCATGGTGAAATGTCTAGTAGTGTAGTCTTTATAAAAAAGGAGGAAGCCTGTATAATAGAGTGTTCTTTTTAAGGAAACACCTGCATTGCTGAAAACATCAGCATCAGAAAGAACATTTTCAAATCCTGCATGTTCATTCTTCAGGCCCAATGCTGTCTGACTGCAATGCTCCTTACACTGATACTTTACCAAAAGCACGTTTATGCTGCTAAACATAGTGATTTGCCAGTTTATTTAGGTATGGGTAAAGGCTCTGAGACTTCTATGGGCAAGGGAGCATAATTACTAACACTTAAATGGATCGGAGGGGTACAATGCTTACATGGTAGGTTTTGCTCCCACCAACTTGTTCCCTTCTCATTAGCGGGTTTTCCAGGGCTACAAGGTTGCTAGTAGTGGGGCTCTCTCACTGAGGTGGCTCGACATTATGACTTGATGATGAAGCTCCTTCCAATCCTAGACTGCCACAATAGGCTGATTGATACCCGCTGGCATATTAAACCTAACACTTATGTCTGCACACCCTCCACTTCCCACCCTACCTGAGACTGGGTGATCTGCTCCCAATGGTTTCCTCCCCTAGTTGCTTGTAGATCCCTCACCACCAAAAGGCCCACCAGCCCTTCCCCCATTGTTAGATCCCTACTCCCTTGTATCTCGTCTTTCCTCACCTTGTCCTTCCCCCTATTAATTAATTGTTAAGTGCTCTGTTCTCCCCAAAGCTAGGTCCCTAATAATAATAATGATGATAATAATAATAATAATAATAATAATAATAACAACAATACATTGGACCTCATCATAAGTTTGTGGCGGAGCAGCAAAAATGTGGTGGTATGAGCTGGGTGGAAAGCCACCCAGCTTTACAACCAGCTTTGAGCTGGGGGTAAATCTTTCGAGTTTCCGCCCATTTGGGGTGCTATTACTGTGGCGCAAATTGCTCCATGGTAATAGCGCCCAGCATGCCCTATAGTGTACTATGGACTCTTAAAATAATTGGAACTTACAGCCTTACAGAAACTCAGGATCCGGTGCTAATAGCGCCGGACCGAGCAGCGGTAACGCTATTTGCATTGATGGTATCCCGGCGGATTTACTGCCGAGATAGCGCCAAGCTTCGATGAGGGTCATTGTCTTCTCGGGAGGGTTGATAAAGATGACTCACCTCCTTTCAGACATCGGCGAGTAGTGAGTCCATGAACTGTTCAAATATAGGACCTTCTTCACTTGCCCAAGAGTCATGGCCATCCAGCTATTTGTTGAGTCTAAATTTGATTCTATAAGACAGAATTCTTGAGGTTTCCAAAGGGCTTAGCCATAGAGTTTGCACCTGTCCTAGACTTTCCAGGATACTTGCTTTGAGTTCACTATAAGACGTTATTTCACCCAGATTCAATATCTGAAAAGTTACTTGCATCACCCTGTCAAAAAGGGAGTGATGTATTTTCAAGGATTGCGTTGCTCCCAGTCTCATTTATATTGTTGAACTTGACAAAAAATACCCCTGTGTCTTCTTCATTGAGATTTTTCTATAGTGTGGCAGTGGGATACATATGGCTTGTTGGGTTACTGCTATCCTTAACTCCCCAATTACCTTCAGGTGGAATGAGAGGCGTTATTGAGGAATGTCTTTAAAGTTGTTCTGACACCTTCGCATGGTCTCCATTTTCCTTGCTTTGTTGACAAAAAAGTTGACTCACTAGGTCCTAAACAAGGAGGTCAGAATATGCTTACTATTGGAGTGACACACACTGGATGGTCCATGAGACTTGTGTATCGTCTACTCGGTAAAGAGAGTGTGATTCCTTTTATTCTTAAAGTGTTTTAATGGGATGTGCTTGGGGTTTGATTCTTAACACAGTTTCTGGGTAGTCTGAGGTTCCGAGGACTGTACATCTCCATCTTTTGGTAACTCTTTACAGAATGTACAGGGTGTCTCTGATTCTGATGGTGTGTGATAATGCTGATCTTTTTTGTCAGAGGGTGGAAACATGGTTTTAGGTTTTGTGGACTACTCAGGTCTCTCTGTCTTGGAATTTCCAATGTCAGTTGCCTTTTCCACTGATACAGAGTTCATAGTTCTCTTTTGGGGATTGTATTTCTGATGTCAGATCCTGTCAGCCCACTTCTAACACAATGTGTTCTGGAGAGGTCAAAAAGCAAAGTTCATAGTTCTGTACACTACGAGAGAGGAGCAAACGTGAAAAATCAAGATAGTATACTGTTGTAATCTGCTTGTTTCCTTGTGTCTGTGCTGTGAGCATGTAAGCTGTGCAATACCTGTGGATGCTTGTAGAATGTTGGATACCGAATGCTGAGTGTTTTGCTTTGAGTGTTGGTCTTCCTGTGTTTTCGCATGCAAGACGTTGAGGGGTTTTGGTGTAGCCAAAGTTTTCTCCTGTTGTTGGACGGAAAGGGGTTTGTGGTATTAAGGACATTAAACTTGGTAAACTTGGAAATGTTTTTTTTTATTTATTTATTTATTTTTCATTTTTCATTTAGTTTATACAAACCTTTTGAAAAAACAAAATTATACACACAATTCCTCCCCTATCTATCTATGGGGTGCTTCAAAAATGAGTCATTGCGGTGCATTATTTCATAACAGAGTGTATCGTTCCATGCCTTCTTGCTTCTCTCCGACTTGGTTGATCCCACTTTTCATTAACTCTGTTCACTACAGATGATTCTTTATTCCATTACCAAGCCTTTATCTGGTTTTGCTTCATTTCATCACCTCATCTCAACATTTTTGAAGCACCCATTACTTTTTAGATTCTTTCTTCAAGTTAGATCTCTTTTAGCAAACTTTCGAGTACTTCTAAGAAATGTGTCAACCCGAAAATGTCCTTTTCGCATGGGTTATGAAATTTTCGCCATAGATCCTCTCCGCTTAGGGTGGCGTATTTCCGCACTAGATGTCCCAAGTGTACAGATCTCCGGTCTTTCAGAGCCTCACAGTACAGTGTAAGATGTTTAAGGGTTTCTTGGTGTTTATTACAGAGACGACACCTGAGTAATGCTTTCGAATTCCGCGTTCTTATTGCTTGGCTTACTCTGGTGTTTATTAAGTTCATACGAAATTTCATATAGGTTGCTCGATGTCTTGCATTAGCAGATCTCATCAAGTATTGAGGCAATTTCTTTCGATCTTTTGCCTCAATAGCTGCATCTTCCATAAGTTTGTGGCGATTGCGATCATCAACTGTCGAGCACCAATCCTGTTCCCATAGCTTTTTCTTCACATAATTCGGGTTGTTTCTCAGGGTATCTTGATCAGTTCCCAGTAGCTCCAATTGCTTTTTACACCCAATTGCCCATTTACATAGTAGGGTTTCTTTGTTGCCCTTCAGGGAATTTTGTAAGATCTTGAACTGAGGAAGACATTCTACTGTGATGATTTTCCGATATATGGATAGCGTGTTCCATAACACTCGGGCATGCATGGATATTAGATTGAGTTCATATCTCACACATGCACTCGAGATTCCTTTCTGTAAATGCAAGACTCTCCTCCAATATTGATTTTCTAGTTCTGGCCATAGAGTGGCAGACACTCCTAAGGCACTTTCTGCCCCGTAGATCAGTGATGGAATCACTTTTTGGTTATAGTGGGTTATTACTGGTTGTAACGAGAATTTCCCAAACTTTTTATTTATTACTACTCCTTGACTTGCTAGTTGTCTACATTTTTGTTTAGCATTCTCTGTTCAGGGTGCGTCATTTATGTTACTGTTGATCCAGACACCTAGGTACTTTGTCTTTTTCACACATCTTAAGATGTCATTTCTCAATCTCCACTTTGGGATGCTTTTTGTAGTCCGTTTATTACTTCGTGTTAATTCTTGCAGGATTATTATTTCAGATTTTGCAGGATTGATTTTTAGTTTGTGTTGTTCTACATATCTCTCTAGAGCCGCTAGTTTTCGAGTTAGTCCAATCGGTGTTAGGTCGAGTAATGCAATGTCATCTGCATATAGCATCCAACTTATTGCCTGCCCATTTATTTTCGGTGGAAAGGAATTTACATCTGCAAGACTATCGCCAATATCAGACATAAATAAGCCAAACAGCACTGCTGCAAGCGGGCAGCCCTGTTTTACGCCTTGATTCATTTCAATTGGCTTGCTCAGCGTTCCACCTGAATCAAGTCTGATTTTTATGACTGTGTCCGTGTGGAGTTCCTTTATAGGTTGTAGTAAATTATCTGGGCACTTCCATTTCTTCATCTTTTCCCAAAGCATCTCACGGTCGATGGAATCAAAAGCGCTAGATAGATCAACAAATGCTACATAGATCTTTCTGTTTTGTCTGATAGCTTCCATTTTTAGAAAGTTCAGAATTGTTAGATTCAGCCCACAACCAACCCCTTTCACGAATCCAGTTTGTCGAAGATCGTATCTTTTGGAATCTTGGATCCATTGTAGTAGTTGGATTTGGAGCTGGGAAGCAAAGATTTTGCTGACCACATCGAGCAGAGCTATCGGTCGGTAATTCTTGGGGTCAGTTCGAGCACCTTTTTTAAAAATTGGTACTACAATGGCACACCGCCAGGAAGATGGTATCTGTTTCATCTGGAGAATGGTCCGAAATAATGAGTAGCAGAAATCTGCCCATAATTCTGGGTGTTGTTTTAGTTGGTAATTTGTTAGACCATCAGGTCCCGGTGCTCTAGATGTACTTAATTTTAGGATATTTCTATAGATATCCTCTTTTTTTATTTCAATTGACCACTCATGCTCCGAGGTTGGTAAAATTCTTTTATTGGGTTGATTGTTGTTAAATGTTTCTGCATAGTGTCTGACCCATTGAACTTCCGGAATCATAGATTTCATAATGGCTCCTTGGGGTGTTGAGATGTTATTCAGCAAAGCCCAAAAATCTCTAGTCTTTCTTTTAGGAAGTACTTCCATCATAATTTCAGCATCTCTTTGTAACATGATATGTTTATGGCTAATTAGCCAGTTCTTATAAGTTTGTTTCAGATTTCTTATCATGCTTTGGTTATTTATATTGGACTTGTTTTTGAGCATTCTCAGTGCTTTTTTCAGGTTTTTTTCTTTTCATTAACTTCTGCATCCCATGCATGGAGCTCCGTGAAATCCGATCTTGCCTTAGTACGTTTTTTCTCCCGATATATCTCTAATAGAGTTGTGTACTCAATTTGTTCCAATTCTGTTTTATTTTCTAGTGCTTTCCTTAGTGAGATGATATTATTCTCACTCAGTCTTAGTCTGTTACGACCAGGACCTACTTCAAGAGTCGGTGCTTCATTGGCGGCTGGCCTTCTAGGTTTATTTGATTTCAAATACAGTTTTACTAGGCAGTGATCGCTGACCTTCATATCAATGATTTTAAGAGACAAGACCTCGCATCTTAGGGTTCCGTCTACGTACATGTAGTCAAGTGTTGAACTTTGCCAAAGTCTTCGCCAGGTTGGATGGGCCAGAATGTCCCCTGGCGTGTTGCCATTCAACAACTGTAAGTTCCAAGCTTTCATTTCTTGCATCCATCGCCTAGCTGCCTGTTCACCATAGGTTACTTTTTCTTCAAGGGAGTTGTTTATAATGGACAGACAATTTATGTTTAGGTCTCCACATATTAAGATGTTTATATCCTTTTTATTCCTTTTAATATTGCAAATTAATTCTGAAATGGTTGGAAATGTTTTTATCATTTTGCTTTTCTTGAACTCTGTTCCCTTTTGTTTAAGGGAAGGAGATGTGGTGTAACCTGCTTCTCCCCTTGTGCCTGTGCTGTATGTGAGCAGTAGAATGCTTCTGGATGCTTGTAGAATGTTGGATGCAGAAAGCTGAGTGAGTTTTTTCCTTTGAGTGTTCTGATGAGTGTTAGTTGGAAGTGAGCTGCCTGGATGAGAGGGTGCTGGTGGATGTCTCTGAATGCCTCTTACCTAATGTTCTTACCTTTGTACCTGCAATCCTGATCCTTTGACAGTAACCGGAAGTAAAGCGTTAACTAACTCACTTGGACTGCACTATGTTCATTTTGTACTTTAAAGATATACGTCTCTGCACATGTAGCATGGGGAGGAGAAATCATAAGTGCAGGGGATAGTCATAGGGCAAAGGGATAGGGCATAAGTCATGAAATTCTTTGCATGCTGAAAAGTGACATTGCACACTTTTCAGCACGCAAACCTCCTTTTCCTGATTCATGGATCAGACTTTGCTTGTTTATCCGAGACTCTCTGCAGGTCCGTCACGTCTTTGTGGGCAGTTGAACGCTTTGCGTGACACTCCATGCAAAGTATGGGACTGGCCCATGCAAAGACACAAATAGGGGCGGAACTGCATATTCCCCAATCTCCCAGAAAAATGAGGAAGAACATGGCTGTGTTGTGAAACGGGCCACGCAAAGAAATTGCACACCCAGCCAAGCGCAAAGCCAACCGAATTCATGGATTTCAACGTGCAACTTCACGTTCGGAAAAGTTAAACGCAAACCTTGTGAACTCACACCACATGATAGGAGGCACAAAACAGTATGCACATAGGATCCAACGCACAACGGTAATGTCAACATAGGAATTTAGGGGTGACGGCATGTAGTTGAGGTGCATCTTGGAATTAGGGGTGATAACATGCAGATTATCAGGGGGCTGCATTGAATTTTGGGGGTTCGTACGCAGCTTTACTGGGTGGTACCTTGAGTTACATGAAATGGTATGCAGATCATTGGGGTGCAGTTTTGGGTTACGGGGGATTGTATGCAGTGTTGCTGGGGTTCCACATTGGTTGCAGATGGACGGACCACAGAATAGCCAGGGTGCTTGATAAGGTAGGTGCAAATGTTGGTATATGCCTCTGGTTTTCTTTTGTGTGGGGGCGTGTCGTGAGCATTCCGGGCGTTACTCTATTTTCTTTGCCCCTAAGGCTACTTTGCAGGTAAAATTCCATGAATACGCAGAATGTGCAAACCATTCTTTTGCATGCAGGTAGGCGTAAAGTTGTTTTACGCGCCACGTTCTTTGCAGGGACTTTGCACTTTTTCTATGGATCGGGTCCATAGCCTTTCATAGAGTCATTCTAAAAATCGAGTTTATAAAAGGCTATAGTAGTTCAAAGTCAGGATTATTTCTCTTCAGCTGGAAAAACGTTGTCCTCCTGGGTTTTTAGGGTTCTGTCATCTGAACCCTGAGCCTATTGGGAAAGTCTATTGTGGCTGTCACAGCCTTGGTGCCCAAGCCCTGGTTCAATAGCCACATCTTTTCTTTGTGTCTGGTTGAAGTGTCTCAAATACGCGTTGGAAAGTCTCTCAAGCAACGGTTGGCTGTTTAGTCTGTCTTGAGTGGATTTTCAGGCAGTCAACATTATAGCATTATAGCACCCTGGCAAGGAAATATCAGTTCTCCTATTGGGTCTTTTGCACCTGACCTCCGCCTTTCATACACTTCTGATCTCCAAGTGCTCAAGGGAGACTCTAGGTCACTGGTTGGTGCCTTCTGACATCTTGGCAATTGTTCTTTAAGGTCATTGGAGGACTGGCCAGTTCCACCAGATCTGGCAATTCGCAAAGGGCTCATCTCTCACCATTTACCAGAATCAATCGCTCTTTCTTCATTGGGCAATTGAGCAAGCATTGTTTAGTGTTGTTGGTGCACTTGACTCTTGTACCAGTGTCTGTGGCTACCAGCTAGTCTCACTGTTGCCCTATGTTCAGAGGGCCTAGGTTTCTCTCCCACCAGCGATTAGCCCCAGCTTACCTGGGATTTCAAACTTTGCTGCCCATCTATCTTAGTCTTCCTCCACATAGGCCCCTCTGGTTCCAATGGCCACCTCCTAGTTTTACCCGTAACTCTTGGCTTTCTTTGCTTGGCCAAACTCTGTGTTTCCTTGACCACACTGTTCCCCATTGGTTATATCCCTCCTCCCACAGTTTATCCACCTTCACTGCTCTTCCTCTTGCAGGTAATGACTTTCTTTACTCCGCCCAGCGTGTCCCTTGCTGCCCTTTTTATGTTTCTGGCTGCATCCATCCTTTAGATGTTTCCTCTCTACTTGTCTTTCTTCGCCTCTATTCTCTCCAGGTGTTTTATCTTCTTACTACTCCTAACCTCTCCCATCCCAGACAAATTCCATTCCCTGCGTGATCCTTTCTTCTGCCAACTCTTGCTCTCCTTCTGATTCAATACTGGCCAGATCACCAGCACTGGTGTGAATAAGTGATTGCAGTGACATAATGGATTCGAGGCCATGGGAGCTGAACACATATAAACCGAGACCACCATCTTGGAATCAGGTGGCCCTCTCATTGTGGTCACCCGATTCCAAAATCATTCTCACTCTGGATGTGTGACATCTTTGGGGTACTGATCGTTTGTGGCTTGGACCGCAGTTTCTGTGTATTTAGATTTGGGGTTCACTAAAGATTTCGGTCCACTTCGTGGTCTTTGAGCACGCATCTGTAATATTTCAGCTGTATACATCCTATGATGTCGGTTCTGAAGCATGGAAGCCTGCAAGCATTTCTGATTCCTTCTGGGGGGGGGAGGGGGGCTTATCCAGTATCTGTTTAGAGGGCAGGAAGAGTGGGGAGGCCTTTGGGAATTCAGCATATGACACCTCTGAGACTAAATCACGTAGCAGGTGGTCACACATGCGTGCTCACGCACACAAACACACACACTCTCCCACAAACACAATAAGGGTCATGGAAATACAGCCAATTAATTGAGAACAATAATTAATTCAGGCGAACGTGATTGAGATGCATTGGCAAGTGCTGAAAGTTAATTGTCCTTCAGGCTGCGCGGACAGGGCGAGACGAAAGAGCTGGGTCACAAAAAATTGATGTGACTGAGGGGCAATGCATCTCACTCCAGTCTGTCTTAATTAACAACCAATGCGAGTTAAATAACTGCAATGATTTTTTATTGTCTATGTCTAGGCGCTCCACCCTCAAAACATCAATATTCCTTATGCATATGAGAAGTTAAAGACTGCCTTCTGCAAGGTCAAATATATATAAAAAAAAATCCTAAATCAGTTGATCAATTTATTCCATGCTGCCATAGGTTTTCTATATTTCATGCAATAGAAGAAAATGTAAAAATGTTACATTACAGCCTCATGATGTGGAATATGTGCTCGGTGTCAATATTAGTTTATTTGTGAATACAACATTTGTATAACAATAGGTGCCATGTTGTTCTGTTCAAAATACTCTCCACATGCTTATACAGTCACATTAAAGAGGCTGCTTCATCTGGCATAGGAACACAATGGGCTTCATTACGAGCATTGCCGTAGCCGTGCCTGTATGGCATGTACGGCTACTGCCATGCTCGCAAACGGCACCGCCTCCTGCGATTGGGCAATAACCGGCCCATTGCGAGATGAGTGGGCCGGTAATTGCCCATTCGCGGGAGGCAGTAATGCCGGGCTCCCGATCCCCATTCTGCCCCACAGAAACGGTCCTGGTGCAATCACAAGTTCTGCTCGTGGGTGCCGCACAGCCCGTCAGGTAAGACCTGGTGGGCTGTCAGGAACCCGCGAGCAGAACTCGTAATGTGGCGGCCCGGTATGAATGGTGCCGGTGCCGCACCGGCACCGTTTATACCGTGGCCGCTACTGTTATAATGAGGCCCAATGTACATGAGGTGAAAACAAATTGGTTTCCCAAAGTTGGCGCAATAGGTACTAATTAATACCCCATGTAAGAATGGTATAATGAGGGGAGATATTTGAAGTGTGTTAATAAGTGCTACGTTAATCCGTTAAAGCCCCGCAATGATGTGTGTATAGTCAAACACAGATAGCAATAAAGACTAGCTTCAGCCACAGGTAAGAACGATGAAGTGCCACTCTGTTGCTCTAACCAGCAACTACGAGAGAAGTCACACTGCTCCTACCCCTCCTTCAAACCCCATCACACTCTCAAAGAGATGACCTATCCTTATGAATGTGAGCTGATCTACAGAAGCCTGGCATGCTAAGGACAGGGGCAGCCTTTAAAGGCAAGGACAAACATATATGCAATGTGGAGATTGGTAGGGACCAAGTGGTGCATGCGGCATGTCCAGGACTCCTCTTAAAAACAAAACATGGCCTCCAGTGTTACAGATAATTCTCAGAAATGTGCTTATTTCCCTTCACTTTAGAGACCCCCAGCAACTTTGCTGGATTTTGAGGGCTTGTTTTTTTCCCCTGGAGCGAGTGTGAGCCTTTTTCCCCCTCTCTCAAGTATTTTGATATGTGTTTTACTCTTGTGTTCTTTGGTTATGGAGTTTTAGATAGCCCCATAAGGCATCATGTTTTTATTGTTGTGTCACACAACACCTTTAGTGCAGTGGCACAGGGGTGTCTCTTGGACTCCCCAAAGTTTAAATACCTTCTATGGGACGAACTACTGTTCCCCAGAGAATGTAAAGCTATATTGACTTTACTCGTCTTTTTAAATTCGTAGACCCAGCACAAAATATCTTCCTATAGAGTGTTGGGGGGGTTACCTCGTATCCCCTAGGTCTAAACACTCTTGTAGCTGTCAAAAGCTACCCTTTTTCATTGAAATGGTTGGTGGCAGTGGTTTTATAATGAACTACCATGATTTTTTCTGACCGCGAACACTGGGTAGCTAAAAATCGGGGCCACCATGTTTTTCAATATGGCGCCCAAGACCCCTCTGTAAAAACAGACTCCGGTCATCTTTTTTCGCCATTTCTTTGTGGAAAGGTCCTTCTGGTATTTAACTCTGCGCACCAAACCAGGTTTGGTCACTTTGTTCGTGAACCTTTGGCGGGCTTCAGGTCTGAAGTGTCTGGGGTGGGCAGGAAGTGAGGGAGGTGCCTGAAACTCCCTGTGCTTAGTCTCCTAGGAGACCCAAAAGATCTCTGGCGTGATTAGCTGGCTGACTGTCTGGCAAGGACAGCCATCCTCCTGGGTGAGTGGCAGCTAGGCTGGAATGAATGGGAGAAAACTGTTTAAAAGGCAAGTCTCCAGGACTGGAAGGCAGAGTCGACCACTGTAACGAAAGAACCAAGGACGAGCTGGAAGAAGACGGCTGCTGCAACCATTGGACCGTTGGTTTGCCCAGTGAAGCCCTGCTGCAACCCGAATTACCAGATCTCCACTCGACAGAGAAGCTCCTTCAAGGACGGCTTCTCCCTTTGAGTTGGTGGGACCAATCAACTCAGAAAATGCCTGGATACCATTCTCAGAGCTGGTTAAGGTTAACCAGGGGGATGGACACCAGTTTGTGTTTGGAAACCACAGCTACTTGAGCTGAAGTGATGCCATTTTGTTTGCTCCGATGACGATCCCGTGCAGTACAGGAGTCCCCCAACGTCCTCCCTCTTGTCCCCACGACTGAGGCTTAGGAACAGCGAAACCTGCAGGACCTGCCAGGAACCAACGTCTTCAGCTGCATCTTTTTGCTCCACTTTAAGGTACTGTGCCATTTGGTTGAGAGATCCTAACTCTCACCATGGAAGTTCGTGAAACTTTCCCAACTCACAGGCCTAGTCAGCTTGTGACCCGACATATCTTGCTTTATCGTCTGAACTACTTCTAAAAACATTTACAAAGACTTCTCCATTTGTACCAGAACTTTGCTGTCCTATCCAAGAACAATAGACTTTTGGCTTTGGCCTGACCTATTGAATTGAATCGACCCTCCTGGTACATTGAACCTTTGCATTATGTAAAAGAAGTGTTTTCTAACCCTTTTTACAAACCTTTTCATTCCCATTGAAAAGTACTGAAGTGCTATTTGGCTCCTTATTCAGGGGAGCGCAAACTGTCTTTATAACTTAGAGTTTGTTACTGTAGTATATTGGTGTTTAATATTGAGTTTATTTCTACTAGTGAAAGTTTTCTAAATGACTGTGTAAATACATGTTTAATTATTTTTTACCAAGAAACCCTGAGTGTAAGTGTCTACTTGAACCACAGTGATTATGATAGTTCTGAATAACTTATTATACTGCTCACATTCCCTCTTGAGATAAGCCTGGCTGCTCAGCTCGCTACCGAAAGTGTGTGGTACAGACTTATACCAAAGGTTAGTTTTTGCTTACACCTGTAGTCCTAATTGTGTGTGGTGTTCTCAGAGGGTACTGCCTGCACTTCTGCCTAACACTGATGTTCAGCGGTGAGGATAAAGTATAGTTGTTACATTGAGAGTGTTACTCTTACCTTCGTTCAAAATAACCTTCACAAGGCTAAGCTACACTAGAGAATCAATTGTTTTATAATGCCTAATATGGATAACTACAAACAGGAGGCCTAGTCATTCTTACAGTAGATCAACTGAACGATATGTGTAAAGATAGATCCTGGCTGTTAAAGGAAAGAAAAATGAATTTATTGAAAGATGGTTGAAATATCAAAGATTGAGAAATTGGACTGTAACCCCCAATGTCACCCCCAATGTCTCACCACATGTGGATAATGTTAATGAGGAAAATGATGATGTAGTGTCTAACTCTAATATTGTTGAAGAGGCAGAAGAGTCAGAGGAGTCTCGGAATGTGAGCCCCACCAACCCTCTACCTGCTCTTGGGCCTCAATCTTTAGCCATAGTGACCCTACCAGGTCCAATACTGAGTCCAGAAAGTGTCGCTCTTGAGAAGATGAGACTAGAGTTAGAATTCAAAATGCTCCAAACACAAACTGAAAACAAACATCAAGAGCTCAGGCTCAGAGAAATGGAATTGAATCATGCACTTGAAATGAAGAAATTGTCTCTTGAAAATGGTTCTCCCCCAGAGTCTTCTAGGTCTTCCAGTCCTAAGAGGCCTCCCATGCCTAAAGAAGCTGTGAGTATGTAAGATGTGAGACTTGATATTTTGGATTGGTTGGCTGCTTTTGAGTATAACTATGGGATTCAGGTTTTCACAGGGAATCAGTTGTTTCCTTGGCTTTTGTCTAGGCTCCCCCAGGTTGCAACTGATGCTGTAATGGAGGTGGGGGAACTTGAAAGATTGTAGTATGAAAATGTTAAGCTAGCTTTAATAGCTAGATGTGGGAAAACTCCTTCCCAGTACCTTGAGAGGTTTAGGACCATCAAAAAGCATGATGGTACCCCTTGGGCTACCTGGGCGTGTGAATGTTTGAAAAACATAGATGGTTGGGTAAAGGGTTACAGGGTTAACACCTTTGAAGGAATGAGAAATCTATTTTGTTGGAATCTATTTTTGATGCCTGCTCTCCTGAGCTGAGACAGCATTTGGCTGACTCTAAGGAACTTGATCCAAAGAAGTTAGCAAAGGCTGCTGACTTGTGGGTTGCCAACAGGGCTACTCACAAGGATTCTGGGGCAACTCAGAAGAAGGATGAGGGGAAACAGCACAAGAAAGATACAAAAGAGAATTCTAATACCTCCAATCCAAAAGAGGGCCCCAAACATAAGAAGGGTAAGCCACAAGGGAAACCAAATAAGGCTAGTGAAACCTCTGGTGCCAAACCAGAGGGAGGTCAGCAGACACCCTCATTTGTCAAAACATTTGGAAAATGTTATGCTTGTGGGTCAACTGACCATGTGAAAGGGGATCCTAGATGCAAGGGTAAACCTTCAGGGATCCACACTGTCTCCTTAGCCTTCTCCCCAGAGCTAGAAGTACAAATGGCAAGTAGAAACGTTCACCTGCTGGCTGAGGAACCCATGAAAGTCTCAGCCAGTGTTTCTTTAGTGTCCCTGGGTCTGTGGGAACAACAGAATATAGATGTCTATAATTCCATCCCAGACAATACTAAAGAGTATTATAAAGACAGTGTTCTGTCTTTATAATACCCCTGCCATTTGCGGCACTGGGGCCAGCATTACTGTAGTGGATGATTCTTTTTTCAAGGTAGGGGATGTTGCTAAGGCACCCAAATACCTCACTAAGGAAGACCCTGTTCAAATGCTTCCACAATTTCCAGCTCTCATCCAGTGCAATGACATGACTGTAAAGATACCTGTTAGTGTGCAGAATGAGGTGTCTGGGAGAGTCCTGTTGGGGAATGACTTAAAAACTCTAGAAGTTGTATCAAGCACCCCCAGGCCTCCCAGCAAAAGGAAACAGGATCAGACCAGGAGGGCCAGAGAGAGTACATTAGATCTCTCTCCAGTGGTTGTTGTATAAGAAACTATAACACCCAGCCCACAGGAGTTACTGACTGCAATTTCAAAAAAGAAAGAGCTGAAGGGGAAACCCAAGGTCTCAAAGAATAAACCAGAAAGCACTCCTGTGCTACCAACAAGGACATCCCTGAGACTGTCCAAAATCACACCTGTGACTAGTCCACCAGCTGAGGCTGAGGCTGAGTGTGAGAACCAATCAGGAAAGGTTGAACCAGCTGCTGAGGAATCAGAGCTGGAAGAAGACCTTGCCCCTGTTGGAGATCTGGATCCTAAAGACCATCCTGAGCTGCAGTCCTTACTGGCAGAAGGTGGCCCCTATAGGGCAGACTTCAGCAGAGGTCAAAGAGAGTGTCCTACTCTTGAAGGTCTTCGCCAACAGGCAACTTCTCAGCTGGAAGGGCAAGAGCCATGGAAGCACAGGTTGTACTGGGAAGATGGCCTCTTCTACAGCAAACCTACTGTCTTCTGTAGTCCCCCTATTCCAGGGGACTACAGAAGACCTGTAGTGCCTCTGGAAAGCAGACAACAGTTCCTACAGTTAGCCCATGAGATTTCTTTGGCTGGTCACTTGAGTTTCAAGAAGACCAAGGAAAGGCTTTCTCTGTATTTCTACTGGCCTAAGTTGGGGTCTGATGTAGACAAATTCTGTAGGAGCTGTCATACTTGTCAGACATCTGGCATGAGTGGAGCCAAGAATGTGGCACCCATGGTGCCTCTCCCAGTGGTGAGAATTCCTTTTGAGAGGGTAGGAATTGACATTGTTGATCCCTTAGATGCTCCAACCTCTTCAGGCAACCGATTTATATTGGTTGTAGTAGACCATGCTACTAGGTATCCTGAAGCAATACCTATGAGGACTGTTATGGCTCAGGCTGTGGCTAAGGCCCTACTTGGTATTTTTACAAGGGTAGGTTTTCATAAGGAAGGCATCTCTGACAGGGGATCTAATTTTATGTCCCACTACAGAGAAGCCATGTGGAAGTACTCTCAACTGCCTACCATCCTGAGACAAATAGAGAGGTTTAACCATACTATGAAGAGCATGATAGGTGCTTTAGAGGAACCCCTTAGAAGAAAGTGGGACCTTCTACTGCCATGTCTTCTCTTTGCTTATAGAGAAGTCCCTCAGGAGGGAGTTGGATTTAGTCCCTTTGAGCTTCTCTATGGTCATCCAGTTAGAGGTCCATTGGCCCTAATTAAGGAGGGATTGGAGAGTGCTCATTCCCCCAAGCCAGTGAGAGTCACTGACTATGGGCCTCATTACGACCCAGGCGGTAAGTTACCGCCTGGGCCGTGACTTTACCACCATGGCGTAAACTACGTTTACGCCATGGTGGTTGGCGGATTTACCGCCCCATTCCGAGTTTGGCGGGGCGGTAAGTCCCCAATCCCCATTTACCCTTCCCATTCCCATTTTTGCCCCATAGGGCATAATGGGAGTGGGGAAGGCGTTAATTACGCCACCGTAAATTACAGTGGCGTAATTAACTCCATGGTCCCTTAGCGCCATGGATTTTAACACCTGCTAAAAGCAGGTGTTAAATCCGCCATGGCGCTAAGGGACCTCGTACTCAGGCGGTAAGGGTCGGCGCTGTTTACGGCGCCGTAAACCCCTTACCGCCTGAGTTGTAATGAGGCCCTATGTGTTAGGTCTCCGGAGGAGGATGACACACATGATGACAGAAGCATCAGATAACTTAGAAGCAGGTCAGGCTTTGCTGAAGCATTTGCATGACCAGAAGGCAAACATGGTTGAATTTATTCTAGACCAGTTAGTTTTAGTTATGGTAACTACACAGCAGAGGGCCTTACAGGACAAATGAATAGGACCCTTCACGGTTGTGGGAAAACCTGGAGAGGTCCACTATCTGGTGGACTTAGGCAAACCTAAGGAGGCTCCCAGAGTCTTTCACACCAACCGGCTAAAGGCTTATATCACCAGTCCAGAATTGGGAGCTTTGCTTCTAGCTTCAGCTCAAGAGGAGGAAGAGAGTGAACCTCTACCTGATCTCCTCAGGGGACAACCTTTAGATGAAAACATAGAAGGAGTTAATTTCTCTTCTAAGCTGACACTGGAACAACAGGAGGAGTGCAAGTTTCTGTTAAATCAATTTGCCTCCCTGTTTTCAGTATCACCAGTCTTGAACCCCCCTTGGGGCCAGCATGATGTTTTCACTGGTATCTGTTTACCTGTTAAAAGCAGAGGTTACAGGATGTCAGATAATGTGAGAACCACATAAAGGAAGAGGTAAACAAGATGCTTGATCTTGGGGTAATAGAGCCCTCTACAAGTCCATGATCTAGCCCAGTTGTTCTAGTACCAAAGGCAGGATCCTGTCATGACCACTGTGAGGGGGTACACGTTGTGCCACAAGTAGGCTCCCAACAGAACCCTGAGGGCCTTAAAACCACTGCAAAAGGGCTCCTGGAGCCAGTCATGGCGCCTTTAGCACCAGACTCATATGTAGGAAAGAAGGGCTGTTCAAACTAGGTCCCATTTATGTACATGGGCCTTTAAATCCAACAAGGAAGCACCCACACAGTCTAGTTCTAAGAACCAAGCCATGCGGTCTAGTGTTTTGGCAGTGGCAGGCTACTTTCCATGGCTCTACTTTACCTGGGCTATATAAACCACACCCTGACTGCAGAACATGCTTCGTGTTATTCTGCAACCAGCGGCGTGACGCTCACCGTGTCCAGCTCCTGGTCTTCAGCATCTTCCTGTAATCCTGCAAAAACAAGAACAAGATTATTCTGTCTTACCTGAGAAAACACCATCCAGCACTCAGCATCTCAACTGGGCTGCAATCTGTGGAAACCGAGAGAAGAAGAAACATCACTCACCTGTGAGTACTAGCTTAAGGACTTCTGGCGAACTGCTACCACAGCTGCTGTTCGAACATTGTGATAACGAGAAAGGGAAAAACAATATTAGAATGCGTGCTTCCAAAACCTCAAATTCCATCACGCTACTCCACACTTTCATCCGGAGCACCACACACACATCTGCAAAGGAAAAGAGACATATTCAGGTTCGCTTTCAATATTAAACAACCGCACAGCGCTGCACTTACCTTAACAGATTCTGGGGGCCTGTTTTTCATTGCACTCTCATCCACTCGCAGCACCAGAGCGGCCTGTGAGGAGAAGAAGAAGAAAACACAGGTTAGCTTTAAAAGACAATAAAGTTGCTCCGCTTCACGCTTTCTCTTACCTAGAAACGGGCCTCGCCATCCGGCACGCCAGCATCAAGACCTTCGCACCTGAAAAGAAGGAGATAAAGACATTAACGAATTCCCACCATAAACAGAACAAAGACTTGCAATTAACAAACCTACCTGCCTACCAGCAGATTCGGGGTCACAGCAGGCCTAGGCCCAAGGAAGCAACTCGGGCAGCTTGCCAACAAACGTTAAGCGCCCCTGTACAAACAATGCAAGACGGATAGCTTAACCCTACAAATAACTAAGATTCATTATTCAGCACTGGGCAACTATGCATCCAGGGTTCCAGATCTCAGAGCCTTCCAGACGCCCCCAGGGATATCAGGTGAGCGTAACAGAACACAAAGCCTTTAAACCTTATCGACCTGGGCGTCATGGAGACATCTGAAACTGATCAGTTAGCCCAGCTTTTGGGACAATTATGCGCTGTGGTACACGCAGCCCGGCAGGAAACCAATGCCTTAAAACGAGAGTTAATAGTCACAAAAGACCGTACTGATGAACTAAGCAAACAGCTACTACAACCACAGGCGGGGCAGGCTCCATTGCCCGGATTCGCCCCATCCGTCACTACACAATCATCAGTCAATCCAGTACAGATAATGTTGCTGGGAGCAGTACCCCTGGCACCACCAGAATGGTTTAATGGAGACCCCAGAAGGTACGCAACATTCATGAACCAGTGCCGCCTCCATTTTCTTTGTAGGCCTGGGGCTTTCCCAAACGACCAGGTGAGGGTGGCCTTTGTGTTATCATATTTGAGTGGAAGTGCCGCAGACTGGTCGGTACCTTTAGTGAGCCGGAACGACCCATTACTGCAGAACTTCAGGGGTTTTCAACAGGAGATGGAAAAGTTATTTGGTTGACACTTGCATGGACACGTTCTTGATAACGAACTCCTGTCCCTCCGCCAAGGGAATTAAGATTTGCTGACTTATATTGCCACCTTTAATAGACTGGTTGTAGAAGCGGGGTGGCCAGAAGATAAAAGAACCACGTTGTTTCACCAGGGCCTACGAGGAGACCTGAAGGATTTCCTTGCTCAAGTGGTAGATCCATCTAAAGACTGTGCAGAGTTTATCAACCTGGTAGTTCACTTGGACCACAGATTACAGGATCGAAGAACAGACCGAAGTAGACTCGAAAATCATGCCATGTACGTACGTTCAAAAGATAATGTTCAACGTCCATCAGAAAATACCACAGAACCCATGCAGATTGGAGGAGTACGACCACCTTTAACCAAGGTTGAAAGAGACAAGAGGAGACAGCTACAGTTATGCCTATACTGCAGTAAATTGGGTCACTACCAATGTCCAGTGAAACCTCCAAGGAAGGTGGTAGGCGCTACAGAGAAAGAAGATGATGGAAAAGAATCGGAAAACTACCAGGCCCGGAAAGCGTAGAGGTCCGCTTGTCGAGCAAGAAGGATAAGTCACAGACCTCACATTTTGCCCTAGCAATAACCTTGATCAATCCCCAATGACCGTCACGGATGCATGCCATAGAGGCATATATAGACAGCGGAGCAGTTGGTAATTACATAGATAGAAATCTGGCAACAGAAATGGGACTTCCCTTATGCACAAAACCAACAACTGAAAAGGTAACTACTGTTGTTGGTACAGAAATTGCTTTGGGACCAGTAACCCAATGCACAACAGAATTAACCTTTCTGTGTCAGGATGGACGTCAAGAAGCAATCACGTTTGGCCTGATCAAAGCTCCTCGGATCTGATTGATCTTAGAGATGTCATGGTTAGTAACTCACAATCCCCACATAGACTGGCGTGCAAAGAGACTGACCTTTTCCGACGAATGCGCCCACGCTTACTACCCAAAATCTATGCAGCAGCCAAACCTGAAATCTGTTTAAGGAATAGCATCGGGGATCACGGAACCAATGGGCAACTTACCAAAAGAATATCAGAATTATCAAGATATTTTTTCAGAAGGAACAGGCTGACACATTACCGCCACATAGGGCTTATGACTGTCAGATCGACCTGATATCTGGCGCACAGGTTCCTTGTGCTCGAATTTATGCACTTACGGAAACTGAAAATCTCCACTTGAAGTCCTATCTGGATCAATACCTGGCTAATGGGTTTATTCACCCATCAAAGTCACCAGCAGCCTCTCCCTTATTCTTCGTACCCAAGAAGGAAGGAGATTTGAGGGCTTACATCGATTACCGCGCACTTAATCAAATCACAGTAAAAAAAATGCTACCCTTTGCCCCTTATCCCGGAACTGTTGGACCAAGTCAAGGATGCCCGAATCTACACCAAACTAGACCTCAGAGGAGCATACCACCTTGTATGTGTTAAGAAAGAGGATGAATGGAAAACCGCGTTTTGCACGAAGTATGGCCTGTACGAATATCAGGAAATGCCTTTTGGGCTGTGCAACGCTCCTGCAGCATTTCAATACTTAATGAATGATGTATTACAGGAATTAATCGATGTCTGTGCCCTGGTCTATATTGACGACATCCTGGTGTATTCCCCCTCTGAAAGAGATCATGTGGAACATGTTCACTCAGTCCTTGCAAAACTTAGCCAGCACAAACTGTACACTAAACTCGAGAAATGCTCCTTCCATGTCACCGAAGTTGAGTTCCTCAGTTTTGTTCTCTTGCCAAAGGGAGTGAAGATGGATTTACACAAAGTAGATGCCATCCTTAATTGGCCGTCACCTTCTTCACTTCAAGGAACCCAAAGCATGCTCGGCCTTGCGAATTTTTATCACTGATTTGTTCCAGATTTCTCACAGATAGTCCACCCAATCACATCATTACTGAGAAAAAAAACAACAACAAATTCCAAGGGACTGAAGAGGCGGAACACGCCTTTCAAGAACTCAAGAAAAGATTCACCTCCACACCAATTTTACGACATCCTCGCCCTGATCTCCCCTATGTAGTGGAAACTGATGCTTCCAGCGAAGCTATGGGAGCAGTTCTCTCTCAAAGAGATCCAGAGACAGGCCAATTACACCCGTGGCCTTTTGGTCACGTAAATTCTCACCACCAGAACTTAACTATGCAATTACAGACAAAGAATTGTTTGCAATAAAATCAGCCTTCAAAGCCTGGTGGCAGTATCTATTAGGTGCCAGACATACCATCACAGTAATCACATTAATCACAGATCACCGAAACCTTCAATACCTAAAGTCAGCAAAAGCCCAATCGTCACAACAGTTGCAGTTGGCTCTATTCTTCGCAGAATACGAATACGTAATAACATACCGACCGGGAGTTCGGAATGGGAAGGCCGATGCCTTGTGTCGTATGAGTGTTGAAGAGAAAAGGAACAGTACCCTGGACCATGTTGCCATCATCCCAAGTGATAAACTACTGGGACTCACCACCACATTGAATCTGAGTGAACTTCAAGATAAGATTCGAACCTTAATGAACCCCGAGATCTTGCAGAAATGGAATTCCCAAAATGAACATCACACGGTTCTGTATGGATTACCCTACTTCAGGGAACGACTATATCTACCAAGTAAAGATCTGCAAGAATTGCTCATGTCTGGTTATCACGATTCCCTGATCGAAGGCCATCCCGAATTGCTAAGACTCTAGCCAAGGTTAAACGGAATTATTTGTGGCAAACTGGCGTAAGGACATTGCTCGATTCGTTCTATCTCGTGGGATATGTGCACAGAACAAATCACAAAAACAGAAACCAGCTGGCCTCCTACAACCACTGTATATTCCACCGACTCCTCTTTCTCTTGATTTTATTACAGATTTACCTCCCTCTCAAGATTGTAATACCATTCTGGTGGTTGTAGAACTGTTCTCTAAAATGGCACATTTCATTCCATTCAAAGGACTTCCTAATGCTACCGGTCTGGCAAAAGCATTTCTTTAACAGATTATAAACCTGCATGGTTTCCCCTCAGTCCCAATCTCAGATCGTGGAAGCCAATTTGTATCCAACGCCTGGAGTAAATGTTGTACCATGGCACAAATTGATGTTCGATTATCCACTAGCCATCACCCCCAAATGGATGGACAAACAGAAAAAACAAACCAGACATTAGAACTCTCTAATGTCTGTCTAACCAGACATTAGAACTCTTTCATCTGCTTCTCACTGGGAGTGAGGTCCTGTTTCCACCCTCCTGGCCATCTGTTGTTCTCCTGCACATGTGGAGTTTGTGCCTGGCTGCTGACCATTACATTAGGTAGGCTGTGCATTACTGCACCTCCTGGGGAATTATTGAACCTGAAAAATCGAAATTTGAAAACAAAAGAAGAAAAAGAAACATAGAGGAAATGTGCATAATATTGTTGGAAAGGACTGTTTTATTTGCCATTTTCATCATGCAGCCATTTTTTAAGCTTTTTAATACCTGGAGCTGAGTTGCTATTTTGAAAGCACTCGTTTTTTCCTACTATTGCTGCTTATTTGACTGTTTTTTGGCCCTTCCAAGATGGCCGCCGTGGTTTTCTTTGTTGTGTAGGCTGGCTGTGCTGAATCACCTCTCCCTGTGCTGCACTCCCATTAGTTTCTGAGTGTTCTCTTCCATCCAATCAGGGACCGGCAGGCCTCTTAGCAAAGGCCCACTTCTAAGGCCCCTGTCCGCTTCCTGTCCGCTCACGGAACGCTAATTGGGGTCCTCCTGCACCTTAACCACAATGATGCTGCCACCTCACTCCTCTAAGAAATCCGGACTGCCTTGACTTTGCCACCTCCAGAACTATGGGTTAGTTCCCTCCTTATGGACTCACTTCTACTGCCTTTGACTATCACTGTTCTTTCTGCTTGTTGCTCCCATGTTGTCATCCTGCTGCTCTAAAAACCTTTGCTAACATCCGATTCCAAGATTGAAAAAGTCAAATCTTGCTGTATACTGTTTCTTCTCTGTAACTTGCCAGCCCAGTGACCTCACCACTCTGTTTTGTCTCACACCTACCTGCCTTAGCCCCCCCCAGTATCTCCATCCTCTCCTTACTTCCACCCCAATGGCACTTTCTGTTTCTCCTATCTTCTCCAACTGCTTCTCCATTGACTATCCTTCCCTTCTCACTAGGTCTGGTAGGAAGAAGTTCAAAAAGGATATCTTGGCCTATAATCCTGATCTTCCTATCGCCGACACCTACTCCAATGCTTCCGCCAGACAGACCCTTACCGACATCCTCTTTGTCGTTCCTTTGCCAGATTATGGACTCCTCATATGGTCTCTGTGCTCTGCCCTATCTCCTCCTCACCCATTAATGGTGGCACTCGCTGGGAAGTTCTCATGGCTTCCTTCGACTCCTCTAAAGTTATCATTAATGTCTACCTAAATGGCACTGTCATGGTCCAAGACCCTCAGGCCAATCTCCTCCTCTTTGATAGGCGCTTCCGTCGCCTCATCAATTTCCTCTCATCTCCTGCTTTCCCCTCCTCTCCCCCCTTGGCTACCTTGCCCTCTCTCTCCTCCTCCTCCTCTGCCCCTCCCAGGGCTCTTTCTCCTCCGCAGAGCGTACCTCTGATCTGTACACCTCCCCGGAAGGTCTTTAAGGCTGGCAACCTTCTTCATATTGCAACTCTCAACTCTCGCTCTGCCGTCAAACACTCCTCTGACATCTGCCACCTCCTTGAAGAACTAGACCTTGATGTCCTTGGTCTTACTGAGACATGGTTCCTTGCCAGCTCTGTTACGAGCTTTGACACTCTCCTCCCTGATGACTACAAGGTCCTCTCAGCACCCAGATCCTCCCGGTCCAGTGGGGGGGTAGCCCTGATCTTTCCTGAGTGGATTCCTGCCTCTATCATCCCCACTCAGACCTACTTCTCTTTTGACTGCCTTGTCTGTAGGCTTTCTCTCTCGCCTACCCATTCTCTTACTGTGGTTACCATCTACCGGCCTCCTGGCCAAATCAACTCATTTCTCTCTGAGTGGGCAGACCTCTCCTCTTCCCTCCTGGCCTCTACCACTCAACTCCTCCTTCTCGGTGACCTGAATACACATTTAGACTCTCATTGCTCCTCCTCTGTACTCTTCCGTGACCTCTGCGACTCCCTCTCCCTGTCCATCCTCCCCTCTGGCCCGACTCACTCTGCAGGGCACACACTCAATGTCTTGATCTCCTCTGACCTCCCCCTATCCATCCCTCTGACCACTCCTCTCTCCTGGAGCGATCACTCCCTCCTCTCATCTCATCTCTCCCTCTCTTCCCCCCAAGCCAAGCTTACCCCAACACTGCCATCTACCTTCTTGGACATCCGGCCCATGAAGCGTGTTTCAGTTGAGGCTTTTGCCGCCACTTTCTCTCCCCCCTCCACCTATGGCTGTCTCTCATCCTGATACAGCCCTGTCTCTGCTCTACTCTTCAATTTCTGATACGCTTGATGCTCTTGCCCCTGTCATGAGAATCCGTTTGAAGTCCAAAGCCAAGTGCAATTCCTGGTATGACTCTGACTTGGCTACACTTAAACGTAAGTGTAGGGCAGCTGAGAGGAAATGGAGGACTTCCTGTTCATCCTCTGACAAACTGGCCTGTCACCTGCTACAAAGGCAATACCGACTCTGAGAGAGTCCATATTCAAGCATGTGTCTTTACGGCATCTAACAACTCGGACAAACTCTTTAAAATCTGCAAGGAGCTGGCCAACCCTGCTGCAGTCTCTACCCCTCCTGTTGCCTCCCAGGCTCTTTGCAATGCCCTTGCCTCTCACTTAATTTCAAAAACCCTGGACATTCTGTCCACCCTCTCCACCCATACTCCTCCTCTTCCCTCTCTATCTGTGCTTGCTGACCCTCCTTTAGCCACCCTCCCACCATCCTTCTCGTCCTTTCCTCTTTTCACCCCTGACGAGGTTGCTAGACAAGTCCGATCTATGAAAGAATCTTCAAAACAGGTTCATCCCTGTTCCTCTGAAACCATCAAGGACCACATTGACACCCTCGCCCGAGCCCTTGCTGATTTTTCAACCACTCCTTTGCCTCTGGATCCTTCTCCTCCCGTCTGAAGCACTCCTTTGTGCATCCTCTTCTCAAGAAACCCACAGCTGATCCTTCTTGTCCAGCTAACTATCGCTCAATTTCCATTATTCCCTTTCTTGGCAAACCCCTGGAAAAGTTGGCCATATCTCAGCTTAACCTTCATTCCAATTCTGTTGGCTGTCTCCATGACCACCAGTCTGGCTTCAGAGCTGCCAGAAGCACGGGAACTGCTCTCCTAAACATCCGTGAAGATCTGCTCACCAACCTTGACTCTAACATTCCCTCTGTCCTCATCCTCCTCGATCTCTCTTCTGCCTTCGACACGGTCAGCCATACCATCCTGCTCAACCGTCTCCGTGTAAACCTGGGTATCACTGATCAGGTTCTGGCCTGGCTGACCTCTTTCCTCTCAGATCGACCCTCCAAGGCCCAACTTGGGTCCTTCCTTTCATCTATCTTCCTCTCTACCTGTGGTGTTCCCCAGGGGTCTAACCTCTTGCCCTGGCTTTTCAGCCAATACCTGACAACTCTCACCCTCTGCATTGCATTTCTGCTCAAATTTCCAGTGCTAGGGCTGATGACACTCAACTCATTGCAGGCTGCCCTCTGCCACCTCCTCTCCCTCTCTCATCTCTGATTGCCTAACTGCCATTCAAGATTGGTGTGCCACCAATGATCTTTGTCTGAATGCCAGCAAGACGGAGATCCTCCTCATCGGCACACCTTCACCATCCTTTCCCCTCACTCTCTGGCCGGCCTCCCTTGGCCCTCCTCCTAGCCCCACCTGCGAGGCTAAAAACCTCGGGGTCATCTTTGACTCCACCCTTTCCTTTTCCGCCCACATCTCTGAGGCCTCTAAAAAGTCAAATATCCGACTGCGCCTCCTCAGAGGTACTCTGCCTTTCCTCTCTTTCCCCCAGAAGCTCATGGTATCTCAAGCTCTGGTTCTCTCTAGCTTGGACTATTGTAACAGCCTCAATCTAAATCTACCTGCCTCTACTCTACGGCCTCTGCAACTAATCCAGAACAGGAATGCAAGACTTGTCCTTGGCCTCAAGCCCTGGGATCGTATCTCTCCAGCTCTGAAATGTCTCCACTGGCTCCCAGTTGATACAAGGATTAAATTCAAAACCCTCTGCATTGTCCACAAAACTTTCTGGGGCCTGGGGCCAAAATACCTTCAGCTATCCCTACGCAAATACCTCCCCTCTCGAGCTCTTTGCTCCTCTACCTCCAACTCACTCAGGGTCAGTCATTTTTCTAAGAAATTAGCTGGGGGTAGATCTTTGTCTTCGGCTGGGGCCTCCCTCTGGAACAGCCTCCCTGTCTAAAACTTGAGGAGAAACATCTCCGGTTCCGGAAGCACCTCAAGACCTTCCTCTTTTCTTCTGCATTCGCTCCCTCCTATCCGCTGCTGATCTGTTCTCTCTTGGCACCGTGCACCTGGCCACACCTGGACCCATGTACCTGCTCATCCTGCCACCCTCCCGCACTGCCTCCGGGCCAACCCTTGCACTGGGGTCTGTATCTGTACCCATACAGCCCCCCCTTTTTCTTCCTGCACTTATCAGACCTACCCTGTCTGCTGCCTTAAACCTAGCACTTGCAAATTGCTGGCTGCATTACCACTGTTTGTTGCCTTTATTATTTATTTATTGTTATTTATCTGTTTCTCCTCTGCTTCGCACTTTCCACCTCTCCCCCTTCCATGCACTTTTCCCCTCCCCCCTCTCCCATGCGCTTGGGTTTTCTCAATGTCACTGGGCCTAGTAAGATCGCTGTTTTGTTCTCCCCTGTTCCCCTCCCTTGCCTTGTCACTCTCTGAAACACTTGTGTACGAGCGTGATAGAAATAAAATATCAATTAATCAATCAACAGTATCTACGTTGCATGCTGCATCAAGTGGAAGAGAATTGGAAAGCCTTGTTATGAATAGCGGAATACGCATACAATAACTCCATACACACCAGCATGGGACAAAGCCTATTCTACACAATATACGGAAGACATCCACGTACCTCTGAATTTGACTCCCAACGACCTTGGAAATGCCAGCATTAAAGACTCTACACACAAGCATAACCCAAGCCTTCAAAAAGGCAAATTAACATTTACTGCAACCCAAAGACAGACAAAAATAATTCTCGGACCAGCATCAAAAGAAAGCTCTCGATTGTTGGAGACAAAGTCTGGTTGGCATCAAAACATATGCCCATAAAAGGTACCCGGACTTTTCGTCCAAGATATCTAGGACCTTATACCATCGAATCGGTGATAAATCCGGTGGCCGTCAAGTTAGCCTTACCACCAAGCATGCAAATTCATCCGGTGTTCCATGTGTCACTTGTAAAACCTGTACAACCAGAAACCTGAGTCTTAACACCACCAAAACCTGTGCTAGTTGATGGAGAACCTGAATTTGAAGTTAAAAACTTCCTGGATTCGAAACGTACTAGATCTAAGCTATGCTATTTAGTGGACTGGAAAGGGTACGGGCCTCAAGACAGAACTTGGGAACCAAGTGAACATATTCATGCACCACGTCTGATTAAGAGGTTTCACCTGGATAACCCCACCAAACCCGGACCGGACAGGAGAGATACCATGAGAGGGGCCTTGAGGGGGAGTGCTGTCATGACCACTGTGAGGGGGCACAAGTTGTGCCACAAGCAGGCTCCCACCAGAACCCTGAGGGCCTTAAAACCACTGCAAAAGGGCTCCTGGAGCCAGTCATGGCGCCTTTAGCACCAGACTCATATGTAGGAAAGAAGGGCTGTTCAAACTAGGTCCCATTTATGTACATGGTCCTTTAAATCCAACATCGAAGCACCCACACAGTCTAGTTCTAACAACCAAGCCATGCGGTCTAACGTTTTGGGTGTGGCAGGCCTGGAACTACTTTCCCTGGTACTACTTTACCTGGGCTATATAAACCACACCCTGACTGCAGAACACACTTTGTGTTATTCTGCAACCAGCAGCGTGATGCTCACCGTGTCCAGCTCCTGGTCCAGCTCCTGGTCTTCAGCATCTTCCTGTACACCTGCAAGAACAAGAACAAGATTATTCTGTCTTACCATCCATCACTCAGCATCTCAACTGGGCTGCAATATGTGGAAACCGAGAGAAGAAGAAACATCACTCACCTGTGAGTACTAGCTTAAGGACTTCTGGCAAACCGCTACCACAGCTGCTGTTCGAACATTGCGACCTGCAATAACGAGAAAGGGAAAAACAATATTAGAAAGCGCGCTTCCAAAATATTGAATTCCATCACGCTATGCCACGCTTCCATCCGGAGCACCAAAGCAACATCTGCAAAGGAAAAGAGACATATTCAGGTTCGCTTTCAATATTAAACAACCGAACAGCACTGTACTTACCTTAACAGATTCTGGGGGCCTGTTTTTCATCACACTCTCATCCACTCGCAAGACCAGAGTGGCCTGTGAGGAGAAGAAGAAGAAAACACAGGTTAGCTTTAAAAGACAATAAAGGCGTTGTGCTTCGCGCTTTCTCTTACCTAGAAACGTGCCTCTCCATCCGGCACACCAGCATCAAGACCTTCGCACCTGAAAAGAAGGAGATAAAGCCATTAACGAATTACCACCATAAACAGAACAAATACTTACAATTAACAAACCTACCTGCCCACCAGCAGATTCGGGGTCACAGCAGGCCTGGGCCCAAGGAAGGCGCACTGCACCAGAGAAGCAACTCATGCAGCTTGCCAACAAACGTCAAGCGCCCCTGCACAAGAAATGCAGGACGGATAGCTCACCCTACAAATAACTAAGATTCATTATTCAGCACTGGGCAACTACGCATCCAGGGTTCCAGATCTCAGAGCCTTCCAGACGCCCCCAGGGATATCAGGTGAGCGTAACAGATCCAAGGAGTTGTGATTCTCTGTGGACTATAGAGCTCTTAATGGAGTCACAAAAACTGATTCCCATCCTTTACCTAGGACAGATGATCTGGTGGATAAACTTGGTTCAGCCAAGTACCTCAGTACATTTGACCTAACATCAGGCTATTGGCAAATAGCCCTGACAGACCATGCCAAGGAGAAAACTGCATTTTCAACCTCAGCAGGCTTCTACCAGTTTATGGTAATGCCTTTTGGACTACTTGAAACACTTGTGTATAGGCGCGTTACAAATGCCATATCATATCATATCATATCATAAAGAATGCACCTGCAACATTCCAAAGGATGGTTAATCAAGTTCTGAATGGGATGGAGGACTTCTCCATGGCATACTTGGATGACATTGCAGTGTTCAGCCCTACTTGGAAAGAACATGTTGACCACTTAGGATATGTTTTGCAGGCTCTTGATCATGCCCATCCGACCTTAAAGGCAAGTAAATGTCAAATTGGTCAGAGCAAAGAGGTCTACGTTGGACATGAGATAAGAGGAGGTAAAATAAGGCCATTGCCAAGCAAAGTACAAGCTGCACAAGGCTGGGCCACCCCTACTACTCAAACCCAAGTGAGAGCCTTCTTAGGTCTCACTGCTTATTATAGTTACTTCATTGAGCACTATGGGTCCATAGCTTCTCCCTTCAATGTAGTCTCCTCACCCAAATTTCCTAAAAAGGTCAGATGGAATGAGGAGTAGTGAACTCTGGCATCAAATAATGGTAAAACCACGTTCATAATTGAAATACTTGCCATATCATGCATCTAATTTTGGGATTTGAGTCCAAACGCTGTTTCCTAATGTGTGATGTTGCGGGAGTCCATCCGCTGAAGGCCACCCCCGCAAGATTGTTCTCTCATTTTTCCCACCACGTTTCTAACTGCTGCCTCCAACCTGTACCACTCTGACCAATTTACCTCTCTCCTGCTTATCTGCCAGTATCATGACATTGGGTTGGCCTATTCACATTGTTCTTTTGTGAGTCACTCTTCTTTGTGGTGGTCAACATGCTGCAATTGTACTTTTCTTATGATGGCAATACCTAGCATATTATGGTGATGGTTTTGGTGCCCGACCACCCCACCACCCCTGAACCCACTGGTGGAAGTGCAGCATTGCAGTTCGTGTGATGGCACCACATGATTGGTAGATTTTCTGGTGTTTGGCAACTTGAAGTTTGCTTCTCAGAGCTCCTCGGGTACGTGAACCTGTCATCTTCACACATGCAATGCCTCCCTAGAAATGGAACACGAATGACATCTGTAACCTGGTGTCTCAGAGGAGAACTGCTCTCCACACATTCTCTGGTGAGTCCATGCTGTTTGGCTCTGTACTTGTACCTACTTTGATATCCTGTGTTACGACCACCTGCTACATTATTTCACTCTGTCTTGGAGAACAGAATTTGGACGGGTTTCCTGCTCAGCTCTTTCTCAACCCTACTTTTGTGACCTGGTCTGCTTTGGATCTCTTCTGTTTTGGCTACCAATGTGTTTCCCCATTCTCCTGCTGCCTGTGCCTCCTGGCTTTTTCCCCTGCTCCTGATTCCACCCTGCGTGTCCTTCAAGGGCACTTGGGTTTTCCTTTTGGACTTAGTTGGAACTTTGCACAATCTCTAGAGAGGACTTCTACGGCCCCCGACCTCGGGGACTTCAGGTACTGGCGTACTCTTGTCCTGAAGACTGAGGCTTCTCTCATCTTCCTACTAGTTTCATTGTGCTGTTCATGTAGGTACCTTGTGCTTTCCTTCTTGTTAGTCCTTTGTCTCTGGAGTCAGCAACTCACTACTCTGTGTTGGTGGGACTGGGGGGCAGCGGTTTTCTTTGGTTATCCTCCTGTCACAATCTGATCCAGTGTTCTTGCCTTCCAGGTTCTAAAGTGTGTCCAAGGATGCTAGCCTTCCTCCTCAGTCCGACTGCCCTCCCCTTTCAGTAGCCACCATCTGTCCCGTTTGTCTGGGAGTAGGGTGTTCTACGTGGAAGGGTCTGACGGCCTTCCATGAGCACACATCCTCTCCCTGTTTCTGACAGTGATGTCTTATATAAGAATGCCATTATTGCCATTTGAAATCAGTTTGTGGCATACAATGTGGAAATTGGCTTGGTAAAATGTAGATAACTGTGACAATGTAAAACTCTAATGACAATTAGGCCACTGAAATGAACATATTCTTGGGCAGTGTAGAAACTGAATACATCATACCACAGGAATCCCCCAATCCAATTAAAGTATATGTTAATGTATTTGTAATGTAATTTACTAACTGAAATGTACCAGTGACCCTTTTGAACATAGTACTGAATATTAAGTACATTCCTTTAAATATCCTATAAACATCAGAACAGGGAAAGTGGCACCCTTACACCAATGGCCAGCATGGAAAAGCGAGGGCTCAGGAGTGAGGAGGGAGTCCCTTCTTGCTTTCCGTAGCAGCTTTGTGAAGTACGCAGAGGAGAGTGTGGGAAAGCACAGGGTGGGCCAGGACAGTAGGTAAGTCAGAAAATAGGTGTGGCAAAAGGCAGAGGGGTGGAGGATTGGGGAAGCGGTGAGTACAAAGAAAGGAGCCTCAACTGTGCAGGAGCATCTATCATCTGTCCTGGAATGCAGGCTTATACGAGGAATTTCAGCCCCCCCTTCAAGCACATTGATTGGCTGGCACCCTCTTGCAGGGTGCTAATTATTATTAACATAGCGTTCAGATTGTTCTTGATCATGTCCACCATGGATCTCCTGCGCATAGATCTCTAGAGTCTGTATTGTGTGCAGTGTTATTGAAGCCTCTCTTTAACTAATTCTAGATTCTCTCCCATCACACACCCCCTCGTATGCTCCCTCTGCTTTCTGCTGTAAATAAGTATGCATGTATGCAGATGAGTATGTATATGTATAAATACGTATAATATATAGCTGTAAAATATATATGTATAATGTATATATGTATAATATATATGTATTTATTTATATTCAGTGAAAAAACGTTGATAAAGGGAAGTTATGATTAAGTTGCGCTACTAAAAAACTATGAAAGTCAGTGAAAAAAACGTTGTTAAAGGGAAGTTATCGTTAAATTGCGCTACTAAAAAACTATGAAATTCAGTGAAAAAAACGTTGTTAAAGTGACGTTATGGTTAAGTTGCGCTACTAAAAACCTATGAAATTCTGTGAAAAAAACGTTACGGTTACAAGTAAAACCGAAAACCACCACAAATTCGACAGTTATGGTACACTAAGCAACCATAACTCGCCCAACAACCGTGCACTGATAAGATTAACACCGAGAACATCAAAGATGACATCACAATATCATTGATAACATCACTGATGACATCACATGTCCAGCCCCTTCTTTTTTGTTCACTGCTATATCTAGGCCAGGTGGTTTTATTTACTGACAGTCAGAAACTTAACATTCAAAAGGTATTACATTTATAGATGTTGCTATTCTCATATGTTCTTACACTACTTTCCTTAGAATTTAATCACATCTTATGATGTACATATATAGGGGAAGAAGCAGGCCTGAAACACAGCAATCATTTTTGTGTTTGAATACAATCATGTAGGTTATACACAGTTGCTAATGATACTGCCTCTTGTGTGCATACTTTACTCTGCATATATAAGACCCATATTTGTATGCATTGTAGTCTATTTATGTTTTGTGTGTTTTAGTAGAAATATGTATTAAGAGATGCATTATTAACTACTTAGTGCATGTTTCACAGTACAGAAAAGTCTGATACAGAAGCATTCACCGTTTTATTATATAACTTTGGAAAATTACAAATATTGCACCTCTATGCTGTATGCTGCAGCCAATACCTACATTTCTGCATGAGTAGTTTCCTATACTAGAAAGAACAGTGCAATGGAATGATCTTTAGAACAATGGATTGCGTAATGAAGTATGTAGTTTAATACACATCTCCCGATAATCCCTGATACATTTTTGCCAACAGTAGATTCGGAACCCCTTGTATGAAAAGTAAATGCACAAGTGATGTCATCAGTGATGTCATCAATGATATTTGTGATGTCATTTTGATGTCTGGGTGTTAGTCTTATCAGTGCACGGTGGTGGCGCGAGTTATGGTTGTTACGCTTACCATAACTGGAAAATTTCTGTTTTTTTTTTGGTTTTACTTGTAACCAAAACGTCCCTCCGACCAAGTTTTTTCGCTGAATTTCATAGGTTTTTAGTAGTGCAACTTAACCATAACGTCCCGTTAACAAAGCTTTTTCACTGAATGTGATAGGTTTTTAGTAGCTCAACTTACGCATAACGTCCCTTTAACAAAGTTTTTTCTCTGAATTTCATAGGTTTTTAGTAGCTCAACTTAACCATAACGCCACTTTAACAAAGTTCTTTCAATGAATTTCATAGGTTTTTAGTAGCTCAACTTAACCTAAATGTCCCTTTAACAAAGTTTTTTCACTGAATATAGATATAGATAGCATGAATTTGATAGGTGTTTAGTAGAATTTCCTTAGTTAATATACATGTAACATAGAACATACTGAGCCCCCCACCCCACGCTAGTGGTTCTGAGGTCCGCGGACCGTGCGCATGTCTGCGGACGGACTCAGTCAACATCAACACTTTCCAAAACCTCAGGGGGTATCTTACATTGTTGTATCATGCAATAAAAACACAGAACATGTTCAAAGAGCAGCACATAAATACATTACATTCAAGAATAAATAAGAAGTGCAAACTGTATATGTAAGACACCAACAGTCCAATTACATAGCCTATGCAACATAATGGAACATACCAAAAGAAAATAACATATGCCTCCAGCAGAATTACCCCACAGAAACTGCACAGCAAAAACCAACAGCACACTTACGCAGCAGTAGCAGCAAAACTTAAGAAGAAACTAGTAAGTACACTGCATTCATTTGATATATTTATAAACTTTCTGTATTAGGATGCACTGAAAAATATTTTTTTTCTTATTTTACACCGAAATGTCTAGAACTTTGGAATGGCTAGAAGAAATATTTTCTCGGGACGAAATGGGTGAAAACAGTGATAGTAATCGTAGACACTACACTTCTCTAAATTAACCAATTAATAACCATTATTTTATGTGTACTTAACATATGTTTTTTTTAACAGGCCATGCAGAAAATAAGAACAATACAGAAACAGACACCTTTTAAAATAATCTGCAGCATGTAGAGCAAAAAATGGATCTATTAATGACAAATTGCATTCTCTTAAAAAACTTTGTAGAAGACCATATAAAGGAAAAAATGTAATATCACTGTCCCACATGTACCTGTACCCCTTCTACATGTCCCAGCCAACCATCCCCAAAACTTCCCAATATGAAAAACGTTATGATGAGACTTCAGTCCCTTCCTCTCCTACCTTCCAACATGTACAAACCCCTAATTTCCCTGTATTTGTATCAATTTCTGCTTCCCCCTTTCATAATTTTTATATTTTTATACAATAATAAAATATTATGTGTGCTGTTACTATATTCCTCTGTGTATTGTTTTTTATAAAAAAGGCAGTTAGGGTGTCCACGGACAGGGCGGGTGTCTGGGATGTCCACAATTAACCAAAATGGGGGTATCCTAAGGACACTATGGGCCTCATTCCGAGTATGGCGGTAAGGGATAGCGGCCACCGGTAACGAGACCGGTGGCGGTAATCCCTTACCGCCATACTCCGAGTTCCCTCTGCGCCCTCGCCCTTAACGCCTGCTTTGAGCAGGTGTTAAAGTCGAGGGCGCAAAGGGGCCTCCAAGCCAATAACGGTGACCGTAATGAACGGTCACCGTTATTTGCATCTTCCCCATTCCCATTGAGCCCTATAGGGGCTCATTTGGGAATGGGGAAGAGCCTTGCTGAATGGGGAATTACCGCCCCGCCAACCTTGGAATGGGGCGGTGATTCCGCCATCCACCAAGGTGCTGCCGGTCCGGGTACGGCGTCAACCAAGGTGTTAATAGCGCCATTGGTTAGCGCCGTACTCGGAATGAGGCCCTATGCCTGTTCGCACTGGTCACAATTAAAATGGATGTGTCTTTAGGACACACAAGATGTCCGTCCATCCACAATTAATCAAAATGGCGGTGTCCTAAGGACACTATGCCTGTTTGTACTGTGCGTAATCAAAATGGAGGTGTCCGCAGGACACTAAATTAGTCCGCATGTCCGCAACTATTCACAATAAGGTGTCCTTAGAACATACCCTCTGTTCGCATTGCCCACAACCACAATGAATACGTCCGTAGAACTCATAGCCCGTCTGCCTGTCCGCAAAGTTGTTATGCACATTTAATTTGGTTGGGGACCTGAACTCTCTCCGTAGAACACCTGCACGCATGCTTATTATCCTCTGGGGTTCTACGAACATCGCGCCTGTCCGTAACTGTCTGCTGCACGTGTGTCGCACTGTTAATTAGTTCAGGGACACGAACACTATCTGTAGAACACTCGCACGCATGCGTACACTCGACCCTGTGCATTTGATGTCCTACAAACACCCATCTCATTCACAAACGTGTCCGCGATGTCATCATGTGACCGCAACCACGCTAAGCGTGGGTCCTTGTTTGCTAAGACAATCTGGACCCCTGGAAATTAAAAAGTGCTTCTTTGAGCAATCCAAGGTATTTTCCTGGAAAAATTCACCCTTGCACATATCCCAGACAATGACCCTAGCGATCTACATACTTTTTGGAACATTGTGTGCCCTTTTTTGGTGTTTGAAATGTTTGCACATAGCGCAGGTGTCCGCGAAGTGTGCCCCAACACCACTATAAAAGACCACACCCAGAGCTGATCCTCATTCTGCTTTTGGATTTCCAAGCAAGACAGAGCATTGCTGGACATTGATCCTTCCTGGACCTTATTTTGCTATGACATTAATTCCTTTTGGGAAATTCCTGACAGCTGTCCTGATGGCATCCATGACTGCTGCTGGTGGTACTTCTGTCTCAGCACCACCCCCAATCCCTCCACCACCACCACCTCCCCAAGGGCCTGCACATGGGAACAGGTGTGAGGATACAGAGGAGGATGAAGAGGATGATGAGGATGAGGTAGTGGAAGTCCCTATTACCAGCATTCACCATGAGTCTTGGGTGTGGAGGTTATTTGCCACTCTTGATGAAGTACCGAAAGCTTCAGCAAACAAGGTGTGCTGCACTCAGTGCCAGATGGCGCTGAGTCATGGCAAACCAGGTTTGTACAGCTACGGTACTGCCTCAATGAAGCAACACCTAAAGTCATTCCATGGTGGGGCTATTTGTAAGGTTGTACCTTGCGATAAATGTAGTAGGTTGAGTTCCTCTGCAGCATCCTCCGTTTCTGTTCCTGCCACCACAAGAGACACTCCTGTGGGGCAGCGCATCCCCCCAGCTGCCTCACAGGCCATATGTGATTCTGTAGACCCTTACCTTTCAAGGGTCACAGTATTATGCATGTACTGCGATGCAGTGCTCTGCAGGGGGTAGACCCTTCAAAGTGCTTTCAAGGCTGCGGTCTGGGAGCATGAGAAGGACTGCCAACTACCTGAGTAAGACCCACACTGCATCTTCCTCTCTCCACCTGCCCTTTCTTATACCCCTGGTTGGTGCCCATTCCTTACCCTCCCTTCCCCTCCTTTCCTTATGTGTCATGTCTGAAAAATAAAAAGAAATACAAAACAGCAAACCCCCCCCCAAAAGGCTCTTTTCAGAGCCGCCTTTCACAGTTAAAAAAATAGAAGTACCAATGCAATGCTGGAGGGCCGTGTGCATTTTTAAATGTCCGTGGACAGTCCACGGACATTTACATTTTTTGGGGTGATGCCCTATCAAAGCCATTGCACTCTCCTCTGGGAGGAAGTGGTGGCTCTGAAAAGAGCCTTTAGGTGGTGTTTTTTTGTGTTGCGAAAACTTCAAATGGTCAACACCTACTGGAAAAAGGATTACTATAATTCCAAAAAGGGGCGCAATGCATTTTGTATATTTCGCAGAAAATCTGATTGCAAGCATAAGATATACTCCATCTCTTTGAAAATGTGTGTACTACGAAACATAATATTTTCTTTGTGAAAAGAGGACATGCTAACATCTCTCAAAAAGGCACAAACAGCCTTGTTGACATTGTGCCTTGCTTTCTCCATTGTGGACCAAATGAAGAAGAACGCAGCCACTTTTGTCTCTGCGCAATACGAGAAAAAATTACTCGGGACTTTGGAAACATGTCCATGACTTTCTTAAGTCCTTCTTTCATTGCAAATTGCAAAGAGATTCCAGTGACATGTCCTAAACTGTTCCCTCCACAATGAATAATAATAATGTCTGGATGACGCTGTGTCACCAAAGTAGCACAAAGAGGTACCAAATCCAGCACTTCATTCCACGCACTCCATGCCAGTGCACTTCCACATGAGGGAATCCAAGATGCATGCACCTCCAACCAATTTATCCACAAGTCTCCCAAAATCCAGACAAATCTGCCTTCTGAAAGACACAGCCTTAGCTATCTGCTCTCCTCTCAGGAAAAAGACTTTCTAACAAAGTCTCCCCTGACACATCACACCCAGTAAACCTTATTGACGAATCCCTTGCCCTGCTACATCTCATTTGCATGCCTCTCAGCCTGAAAATCCCTGTATGTAATACGCGCAGTCCGCGGACAACTGGGGTGTCCGCAGACAAATCGCAAAATCTGAGAATGGGGAATGAATATTTAAATCGTGTGCCCCATTTCTCCTTTGAGGTTGGCTCTGAAAAGAGCTGTTTTATTTTGTTTTTTTTTTAAAGATGCTTCAGAAACACCTTATATTTTGTAATTTTTTTTGTTTCCTTTTTGTCCTCCAAATATCTTCACATTAGCTTCTCCAAAGCATTCCTTATGTTCCAAAACAGCATGGTATTTCCCATAAAAGATAAAGACATGACATCTTCTTTAAAGTAAACAACATTACCAGAATCAATGTTGTCATTATTGCAAAAGAACATGCCAGCTCTAATCATACAAGCAAACATGCCCTGGTTAATTAAACACATAGCAATATTTTGCCGAGGACAAAAAACATAACTATTGTCCCATACTGCCCTAGGTACCAAAGCAGAAAAATAACCTTGGCATTTGGGAGTTCTTTCATTACTGCCTGAATCAAGTTTTCCAGATCATGCAACAAAGTAGGGGCACTGACATAGCCCAAATGCAAAGCACCACAGTGCATGACAACCACGTGTGTACTATTAAACCTAGCCATATCTTGACATACTTCTAGCATTGCCTGCAAATTAAAACCAGGCACAGTGCACCACACCACCTCCACTCCTTTTATGTCAAAATTATTAGCCACATTCCTAGATTTAGCATACTGCTCCAAACCATTCACAAACAAATCTCCAACCAACAACACCCTGACTTTCTCCACCTCTGCCATCTTCACTACACACAGCCTCTCTCAATATGAAGCAGAACCTCAACACCTAATTGGCTAATCCCCAAAATACACTCCCATTTCATGCTCAAAAGCCCCGGATGTGGTACGCCCTGTCCACGAACAGCCGTGCTGTCCGTGGAGCGCGTAAGTAACACTTGGGCAGCCCTTCTACACTACCCACTTCACTCTCTGCACCATTCCCTCATTGGCTACTGTTAAGCAGTCACACAACCATCCACCAATCACATCCAAGAACTCTACATCTAACTCCATCACAGTGCAGCACTTTAGATATACTGTTGATCACTTTGAGTACAATTGGGCTGTGATTGCAAAGCACGTACCGCAATAACTACTGTAAAATCTGCAAGATTTCTGCTTGCAGATTCATCCACATCCACATGAATGAACACAAACTACATGTACGAATATTTTCTGCACAGTACATGTACAGCTCTTGTATAAATGCATATAAACGGGGTAACTGCCACTTACCCTGTATAAACTGTAGCAAAAAGCTTACTGTCATTCCTCCCATCTGCTACGATCAAGTGTTGCTTGCAAAGCTGTCTGCCATCCAAATTTTTATTTACCCATATTACTAACTGTATTGTGCAAACGGTTATTCTCTTCATTCATTCTGTCATTTGTGTGTCATTTTGCTGCAGCATAAAAGTGCACGCTGACAGCAAACAAGCTCAGACGCTAAGATGAATATACTGTTCCTTGCAGCAGTGGTCGTGGGATACCGCAGGAGGAGGAGGAGGATAGTCAGGCCCAGAATTTTTACAACCAGACCAGCCTTTTTGGGATGCCTGATGACCAGGTGTATGGGAGGTACAGGTTTCCACCTCACATAATACTCGACCTAGTGAGTGAGTGGGAGGATGACCTCACATCACCCACCCTGTGCTCCCAAGCACTGAGCCCCCTGGAAAAGGTGCTTAATGTAATGCACTTCTTGGCCACTGGATCATTTCAGCGGACAAGTGCAATAGTGGGGGGGTGTCCCAGGCCACGCAGTCATGCTGCCTACACCAGGTGTTGGCCATCATGACTGCACGCCCATCAGTCCGCAGGCACATATGCCTGCCCAGAACACCTGCAGAAAGGCAGGCTGCCGTCCAGGATTTCTACGGGGTGGCACAATTCCCCAAAGTGCTAGGTGCCATTGATTGCACCCATGTGACTCTACGTCCCCACAGGGCAACCAAGCACATCTATAGAACCCACAAGCACTGGCATTCCATCAACGTGCAGGTAGTATGTGATGCCAAGGGTATCATCACCTCAGTATATGCCAACTATCTAGGGTCCACCCATGACAGTTTTACTTACAGAATGTCAACCCTAAACCGGGACCTAGAAGCTGGGCGGCATGGCGATACATGGCTGCTTGGTGAGTATAAATGCCACTGCACATGCATGCATGTCAGATACTCAGTAATGTCACAACCCCACTAATGATACCCATCACCACCTCCCCAGGGAACAGTGCCTACCCTCTGAGCACCCACATGATGACGCCAATTCGGAACCCCACCACACCACCCGAGGTAAGATACAACACAGCCCATATTGCAACCCAGGGCATAGTGGAGCGCACATTCGGAGTGCTCAAGTCACGCTTTCTCTCCCTTGACCACTCTGCCCACAGACAATATGCTCCCAGTAATCAATAACAAACAGCACACATGAACAAATACTTACCACCAACACAATACAGCAACACACCATGAAACATTGCAAAAACATGACAGTACTAGGTCAAAGTAGTGGTAGTCTTACAACCTGAATAAGCCAGCACACCGACCCCTTCCAACTGTAGAGTGTTGCTGCCACGCAAATGTGTCAGTGTACTGCATACAACATGAACTCCATCTGCAAAGGAGACAGCCTTGTGAAGACATGAGGAAGGAACCTGCAATTTAGGAGGAAGACATGGATGCACAAGCACATATCAATACACCATGCAGTGTACAATACAACAACAATACCCACTAGGGATGTCCACACAGTATTGACTACAGACTGCCCACACAGTTCATGGGAGCCCAATGTCACTGTGTAAGTCACTGTTACTTGGTCACACCCTTTGCAAGCCCATGGAAACGGGAAGCAGGAGAGGGTGTGTGTGTCATGAACCCAAGCATCTAACCCAAACTCAGGACAAGCCTGCATGTGCCCAGCTGGAATACAGTGGATGCCCACGGGAGCCACATAAGGCAACACACTGTAAAAAAAAAAATAAAAAAAAATGGCCATGTGGGGGCAGGGGGGAGGCCACCCAGGAGGTTCGAGGACAGGGTGCACACCAACACCCACCTCCGTGGATGTTGCAAGAAAAGAAATACCTCCATGGGCTCATGGCCTGCACGGCTATGCCATTGTGGGAGAACTGCTGTCGCTCTCTTCACCCTCTGTTGCTGCTGCATCAGGAGGTGGTGGCACTATGGGAGGCAGCCCACGCAAAGCCCTGGTATTGTCCTCCATGGCAGCAAGCAAGCGGGTCTGGAAGGTCTGATTCTGGAGGATTAAAGTGTGGAGATCCCCATGCAGCACCTCACGGGTTGCCTGCACTTCTGCACGCATGGCCTCGTGTGATGCCCGGATCGCCTCACGTGTTGCCTGCAGCTCAGCTGAGAGCGAACATGTGAGCTGCTCCAGCTGCTTTTCTGCCCTAACATTTCGGGAAGCCTCAAGTTCAAGCAGACTCTGCCTGAGGTTATGGAGTTCCACCCTAAGGGCTTCCCTGTGGCCCTGTGACTCTATTGATATGGATTCGCACAGAGTCTCCAGTGCCGCCAGTCGGTCCCTGTTGGATGCCAACATGTCTTCCTTGTGTGATTGGCAAATGGAGTCTGTTGCCTACTGTCATTGCTCCATCTGCCTTTCAGGGGGGATAATGGAAGTGGCCACCCTCTCCATTGCCTGAGCCATCATTTGTACTGATGCTGCCTGTTGGGTTCCCATACCGTACATGGAGTTTTCCCATACAGTATTGCCTGGTGGCGCACGGCCACCGCGTCGGCGGTCACCACACCTGTTCGGGGCAAGGCGATCTGCACCTTGCTTTGCTGGCACTGCCTGAGGCTGCAGGACTGCATTCCCCCTCTGATCTGCTGGCCCAGGAACAGGATCAGATGCTATGGAGTGTGACCCTGCATCCGTAACCGCCAAAGGCGGACCTACCAACACTGACATCCCCATAGAGGGTTCTACCCCTGGTGGAGGTGGGTTGGACAGAACAGAATCCCTGCCAGAAGCACTGACCTGCAACAGCACATAAGTCTCATCATCCGACTCAGCACCTGAATAGAGGTCTGGGGAGCTGCAACCAGAGACACCCCTCGACAGTATGGTCTGCAGTACCAACATGTTTTCATCCACCACCACACCACGTCCCCCACTGGTGCTTGGTTGTGGCTGAGAATCCTCCTGGGTCTGCACCATCTCCTGAACCTCACCAGCATCAAGTGCGCCGTCACCTGCAAAAACATGAAATACAAGAAATGGAAACAGGCATGAGCACCACAGCACACACATAGGCCTGACAAGACAGAGATCCTGTACATGGTTTACACATGTCCCACATGACTGGCATGCATCCACTGTCAATGAGTTTGAAGGGGAGTCAAAAAGGCAGTCAATGAGGACACCAAGATGGAAAAGCAACACATTTGCAGCATGTTGTGTAGCACTGGCATCACACATCAGCCTGTGAGTGGCATGTCCAATACACATACAAGACACATGCCAGCACACAGATGTCATGTAGCATAGCCATGGTAAATTAGACAACTACAGCGATATGTCAGTGAATGAGTACTGTCACACATCCATGTCACATGGACATGATGAGAAGATTAATGCAGAATAGTGTTGCAAAATATGCATGTGCCAAACACTGCAACACATCCAGTGTACAATAATGCAGTGATTGTAGGCAGATGTACACATCAATGGTTGGTCACTTCAACATGACAGGAAACAACTATCATGTTTCACATGCAAACAGGCCCTAAAAAAGAAATATCAGCAGGCCTATACTCTCTCGCCCTGAATGGTCTAATCATTCACATAACCAGGAAACTAATGTGGCACACTGTGGGGTTTAAACAATGACAGAAGCATGTCACATATGTGGCATTAGGGATGAAAAAAGCATATGAAAAATGGGATGATCTAAACAATCAGCCTGAATGAACACAGAAAAAATCAGAACAATGTTGTTGCAAGATGATAGTTCAAGGGCAACAGCAGTAATGTGGGGCTAATTGGCTACTGTGGGCAGAAGGGATACTGTCATACCCAAATCAAAGGCACGTGAATGTATTGGAGGAAGCACATGGGTGACCGATAATACTCAGGAGTACACACCCTCACCTGGCACTCAATCAGAACCCGTCACACAAACAACATTCACATGGATTACACACACATGCATGGGCACTCACCGGACAATGCGTCGTAATCAGGTAGGTCTCCCATGCCTTGGATCTGTTCCTCTGTGACGAAGGTCCCAGCAACAGACTCATGTTCAGTGAGTTTGTTGTCTTCTGGTGGAGACCCACCGCCAGTCACCAGAGTAGCGGCATGATTTGAGGCCAGCTTGTTCTTTGCTCTGCGTTTCTAGTCATTCCACCGCTTGTAGCAATCATCAGCTGTGCGCCTCACAAATCCAAGGGCACTTATGCGGTCCGCGATGGTCTGCCAGTGTGCCCTACGTTGACCAGGTGTGGTCTTGCACCCTGCAGTTACCACCATTTCGCGGCTATGTGCCGACACATAGGCCACAAGTGCATCAACTTCAGAGTCATTAAAGCTAGGCTTCCTTGACGTGCCGGAGTGTGTAGCCATGTCTGGGGTCTCAGCCTGTAGTGCCACCCTTCTTCCTCTTTTTTAAAGGTGGAGCGGAGCCTGAGTGGCTTACGCCGCTCTGGTCAGTAGGGGCAGAAGCACCGGTGGACTGGGTACTAGGAGTGCGCGAATGCACAATGGCCATAGGTCTTGGTGCAAGCATTGGCTGAAGTGTGATGTTGGCAGGGGCAATGTCGGTTTGATGGACCTGGACCAACACTGTCCCGGCTGGGAGACTCAGAACTGGGGTGGATAGAGCTGCAGCTGCCCCTGCAGCCTCCCCACCCTGCCTACTTGGGGCAGCAGATGACATTGCTGCCCCAGATCCACATGGCCTGGTGACACCAACTTGCACCACCACACGTGGCTTAGACTTGCTGACCTGGAAGTCAGCCTGGGAGTCATCCTGTGCCAGTTCAGGTGCCACAATGGGCTGGTCCAACAAGGGCTGAGCTGGGATGGTGTCAGCTACATTTCCCACAACCATGGTGGGGGGGGCATGGGTGTCCCTGATTGGTGCTCCACACATGGGGGTCTAGGGGCACCCTTCAAATCCTGGCCACGTCCCCTACCGTGCCCACCACGTCCACCTTTTGGAGGTCAGCCACCTTTGCCTCCCTTACCACTTGGTTGCCTCCCAACCATGGCACTGATGTTGTTGTGCATATGGGAGTAGGAGTAAATGATTGTCCTGGGCAATTGGGGGTGAAAGGGGTAGGGTACTAGATGGAAATCGTACCCTAGTGCTCTAGCAAGGCTGTCTGTGACCCCTGGGGGAAGATGACAGGTCACGCAACGAACAGGCACCCCAAAAACAAAACATAACGTGCACGCAACCCCTCGTAGACCACATGCGTGGAAAAATGAACCAGCACTATGCTGTGGCACCCAGGAACACAAAAATAAGCGTATGCGTGTTACACGCAGCCTACAATGACCTCTGAAGGGGTACACGACACACGGGGCAAGCACAGTTGGTAAATACGTGCACGACTCACTGTCTGCCTGGAAAAAGAACGTGAAAAAGACACGCATGTGTGCGTTGGCAACACCCCCGCCAAAAGAAGAATTGTAAGCTGTCTGAGGAGACTGGACAAAAGAAGAAGTGAACGCTGTTTGAGGAAATAGGCCCAACAAAAAAATGAACGCTGTCAGAGGTAACAGGGAGTACGAACTTGAAACGCTGTGAAGTAATCGCGTGTGAACCGACAAGAAGTACAGAATTCACCCACTCGCTCTCCATGAAAAGCACGTACAAGTAAATGGGGTCCTAAACGTACCTTTTAAAGCGGCCCACACGTACAATGTCACTTACGCATGTACGCGCTAAGGCCCTTTCCTCCAATTACACAAGCTGACACTCCGACGTGCAGTTTTTGGACGTGTATGATGAACATGCACCCGTGTTGAGGAAAACACCAGCACGCGTCACGTCACATACACGTAGGCCCTTTCCTCGGATTACATGCATTCACACGCATACGTGCTGTTTTTTCATGCGCCATGAGCCACTATGCCCACGTCACGAGGGAAACGCCCGCGCGCGTAACGTCACAGACGTGCTTACGCGCTAAGGGCCTTTCCGTGAATTACATGCAGACGTACAAGCTTTTCACGTGCCAAATCACTTTGTTTCAAGCTGGCCACGCAACAACACACGGAAGACCACACTCCTGCCCAGAAGGCTGAATTTCTGCCCCCCAGAGCTCCTAGCACGCTCCCACCTGCCATCTGCTGCTGCCTGCCTGCTGCCCACGTGCCCTGCTATTTGGTGCCTGCACGTCAGCCAGGGTTACAGTTACTGTGTCCACCCCTGTTGGAACAGAAGACTCCCGACTGGGATACCATCACTCCACAGCCCAGCCCCAGGACCCAGTTGCCCACCCACGCCTGCCTCGGGGGTCGCCATGTCGGGGCAAACACCATCTGAGACCACTGGCGACCCCCAGCCAGAGAGGCAGAGGGCCACCAGCTTCAGTGTGAAGGAAGTTGGTGTCCTGGTGTAACGTGTCCTGGGGCATTATGATGCCCTCTTTGGAACATCACACGCCAACAATGAAGGACAGGAGAGGATCTGGGACGACGTAGTGGTTGCCATCAACGCAGAGGGGGTGGCAACCCGCGACATCAAGCACGTCAAGAAGCGCTGGGAGAACTTCAGGTCCAGGACCCTCCACAAGGCCCGGCGCCTCGCGAAGGGGGGCCGGGTCAGCATGAGTGACATCCAGATAAGGGTCCTGGAACATGTATGCCAAGCGCTCCACACCCAGATCCTTCGGAGGAAGACCCGCCTAGAGTTGAGCGGTAAGTGGCCAAGCATTGGTGGGTGAGACAGGGCATGTTGCAGTGTGCTGGTAGTCTGATACTTGCCTGTATGTGTGACATGGGCCATGTATGGATGTGTGTGTGCAGGGACATCATGGTCATGCATGTGAGACCAGTAATGTGCGAACCACATGGTTGGTGCATGAGTTCCAATGCTACATGGGGAGCGGTATGGCAAATGCACACATGAAAGCATGCCAGTGTCTGTTCTTGCACATGGTGGGGGTGTGTGGGATGGGTGCTGCTGTCATGTACATGCATGGTGCACATGTGTGCGTGTCTGAGAAGTGTGTCTGTGACTTCGTACGCCATGGATTCATGACACATATCTGTGATGATGTGTACATTCACTCATGCAGTGCGGTCACCGTTGTATGCACTGTGTCTATCCACTGTGTCTGTGGTGTACAAGGGCTGATGCATGACCCTCTGGTGATGTGTGTGCATGAGATCAGTGTGAGCCATGATGCATGTGAGTTTGAAGGCAACATTTTGATTAATAGAGGCCCTTGTACATGGATGCTGATGTTGATTGCAGGCACAAGTCCTGGGAGGGTGGCTGGGCCTGTTTATGCATGTGTGTTGCGTGCATTCACCCATGTGTTGTGGAGGGACAGGATGGAAGTGACGTTAGACACTGCCACTCATGTGTTATTGCTTCCTGTCTAGGGGAATATTGTACCGTACCCTGATGCTTGTGTTCTATGTCTCCCTCTATGCAGCGTCAAGTGAAGAAGAGGGCGGAGACAGCGCTGTGGAGCCAAGCGGCGGGGATGCCTCCACTGGACGGCGACGCAAGGCCCAGCCACCCTCCCAGGACTTGTCATCATCCAGGAGCGAGGGGGCTGGTGCCGCGTCTGCCACTACCGCTGTGGCGGAAGGGCCGAGTGAGCCCCCACAGGGGCTTGCAATGGCGGAAGACGGTACGGAGACATCCAGGTTGGTGGTCTCCACAGAGGAGGAGGAGCCCGCTACTGAGCCGCACAAGGGGCCTGGTGGGGGTAGTACCACTAGTGCAAGTGGTTCAGTCCAGGGCCAGGGTCAGGAGGCAGCACAGGTCACCGTGGAGGGGCCTGTGCATGTCCCTGTCCTTGACCCTGTGACTGCACCACCATGCACCAGCAGGGATGCCCCGTCCCAGGCCCGTCCGCAGGTAGGGGAGAGTGCCATGTCATCTGCCTCTCCACTACCTGCGGACGAGGGGTCCCATGAACGTATGGGCACCGTCCTGATTGGTGTTGCGTTGCGCACGCGTGACATTCATGATGATGTGCGTTCTTCCTGGGCGGAGAACGCACGCCATCATGAACAGCAGCGTCGTGACATGGCACTGTTGGGAGGGGCCCTGGTTGGTGGGTTCCTACATGTGACGCACACTCTGGCGGACCTCTCCTCCTCTGTGGAGACTATGCGCCAGTCGTTCTCCCTGCCATCTTCCGGCCCAGATTCCACCAGGGCCCCCTGTGGACCTGGCCTGACCAACGGAGCCAGCTTGGTGGAGGTCCCATCCCTGCCACAGTCGTGAGTCGGCGGTCCAGCAGGGGTGGACACCACAACTGGAGACCAGCTGATGGACGATGTGCAGGCATCATCAGACAGGGCACATGGACAGCAGCAGCAGCAGCAGCAGCAGCAGGAGCAGGCTCTAGGTGGGAGCAATGATGGCTCAGGGCAATCGACATCAGGGGGGCAGGCATCAGCCAGAGGGCAGGAGGACCCTGGAATGGATGTGTCTTCCATGTGGATGTGGTTGGGGCATCGTATAGGTGCGGAGCGGCGGCGGGCGGAAGAGGTGCGGCTCACCATGGTCAGGGCGGAGTTCTCCATGCGTCGGGCGTTGACACGGGCAGAGTGCCTCGAGGCAACTCGCAATGAGTTGGAACAGGCAATGAGTGCCTCCCTGCATGACCTCGGGGTCAGAACAGAGGTCCGCCTCCAGCAAATAGACATGGAGTTCGATGATGCCCTGGCTGATAAAATCACTGAGTGAGCTGCAGGACTTGCCCGTCGCCATTGTAAATAGTTTATAGTGTTAGGTTTCGTTTTTTTATTTTGGGGCTTTTGGACTATGCCCCACACTTTTGTAAATAGTTTTTTTGTTAGGTAGGTAATTAGATAGGTTTCATTTGTTTCGTTGGGCTCATGGACCCTTGAAAATTGTATTGTACATAGTTGGACGTTGGATTTATCTGGACATTTTAATTTAATTTCTCCATGGATCAATGGACTTACCTTTTTGCGTTTCATTTGGATTTGGTTTGGTGGACAGAGAGTTCTGGCCATTTTTCTTTTGGATTACTTGGGTTTTTTTGAGGATTTTTTTTTTTTGTTATTTGGACATGCATTTCATTTCATGTTTGCCATTATTTTATGCTTTAAGTACTTTCAATTGGTTTTCATGTTAATACATTTTGATCTTTTACTTCAATGTGTGGGATTCACTCATTGGGTTCATGCATGTTGACATGTGGGTTTACTCAATCAATGGCAACCTGTGTGTGTGTGTGACGGACATGTGTTGATGTACATAGTTGACTTTTGGTTTGTGTCATGAGATGGGCATGTCACTGCTGGGTGGGTGAGTGGGTGGGGGGACATGAGTGGGACATGAGTGGGGGCCTGCTGCCAGGTGCCCCTCACTGCTGGGGGTGTGGGTGCAGGGGGACAAGAGTGGGGGCCTGCTGGTAGGTGCCCCTCACTGCCGGAGGGTGGGGGTGCTGGGGGACATGAGTGGGGGCCTGCTGGCAGGTGCCCCTCACTGCTGGGGGGTGGGGGTGCTGGGGGACATGAGTGGGGGCCTGCTGGCAGGTGCCCCTCACTGCCGGGGGGTGGGGTGCTGGGGGACATGAGTGGGACATGAGTGGGGGCCTGCTGGCAGGTGCCCCTCACTGCTGGGGGGTGGGGGTGCAGTGGGACATGAGTGAGGGCCTGCTGGCAGGTGCCTCTCACTGCTGGGGGGTGGGGGTGCTGGGGGACATGAGTGGGACCTGAGTGGGGGCCTGCTGCCAGGTGCCCCTCACTGCCAGGGGGTGGGGGTGCAGGTGGACATGAGTGGGACATGAGTGGGGGCCTGTTGGCAGGTACCCCTCACTGCTGGGGGGGTGGGGGTGCAGGGGGACATGAGTTGGTGATCATATTGCAAGGTGACATGTGGCTTGGCTGGGGGGCATGCCCATGGTGGATGGGCTGCCTGCGGGACATGACCAGGGGTTCAGGGTAGTCCCCTGCGGTGTGGGCTGCCTGCAGGGGCCGTGGAGAGGGTAGAGGGGACACCTGGGAGGACCCACACTGCCAATTCACGTGTAGGACTCTCTGTGCACCACACGTACCCCGCTCTAACAGCAAAGTTGCGTGTGAATCTTCCCGCAAACCCCAGTAATACACGTACCCCGCTCGCACAGGGACAATGCGTGTGAAACTTCCCGCGAACCCCAGTAATACACGCACCCCGCTCGCACAGGGCCAATCACATGTGACACTTCCTGCGAACCCCAGTAATACACGTACCCCGCTCGCACAGGGCCAATCGCGTGTGAAACTTCCCGCGAACCCCAGTAATACACATCTCCTCCTCCCTTCAGTCTGCAATGCAAGCACCACCTCCTTCATTGCAACCCTTACTTTATTTCAGACTCTCCCATCTCCAAGCACCACACCATCACCCAGTAGTCTGCTAATCACCTGCAGTCTGGTAAACTTGCTTTGTCCCTTTTCCACTTATCCAAGTTTTGTTATTTGAACCTTCTACCCTACAACTATCCTGGAGAGTAATAAGCTGCTGAACCCATCAAATCCTTCTGCTTTATTTCCCACACCTTCACAAATGCATACATTGCATGCTTTTCCCCACAGTTCCTGCCATTTACCCTGTATAAATAGCAAGAAAAGCATACAGTTATTTCTTCTATCTCCTAACATCCAATAACACCGCCTTAAAAAGCCAAGTGTACTCTGTGTGCTTTCTATTGTACTCATTTCTAAGGCTTGTTCGACTGACAGTTTGTAAGTCAAATATACATAATGCAGATAGAGAAAGGAAAGTGCATCTACATGCTATGCACAGTTATCAGAAAGCCCTTCTACTGCAAAAGGAAACACATTACATTAACAACAGTACTATTACCACACATATTTACTGACTTCTTTCACAATTGCAGGGAAGACCACTCTCCTGAAATCCTGCAGCATCTGAAGTACAACCAGTACTCAGAATAAACCTACGCTTTCCATCCAAAAAAGTAAGTGCAATACTGCCATAATGTTATTCAAACAAGGTAGAATTCTAGTATTGTAGAACAAACAATTGTATTAATTGCTTGCCCCTCAGCAGCTGCATACTTTGTATTGTCATCTAAATACGAGTATAGTAACACACAAATACGAGAATAGCCTTCCCAACCTGAATTGACAGCCCATTGCACAATCACACACCCCTACATACATGCTTAGAATCATACTCAGACACTCATGCACAAAGCACACATACACTGCACAACACCCCAACCCACATTTTCCTTTTTTCTCCAACAGTCCCCAGAGAATGCTTACCAAAAAGCAACTCTGTAGAAAGCAACGCAAAAGTAGACAAAATCAAAATAAAAGTGTCCAAAATAAGCATCCACCTTTAGCAGAATTTTTACAAAAAGTTCAAACAAAACAGCTAATACAGTCACTAAGCTAAACAAAACCAGCTTTGAGTAAGGAAACTTTGCCTCCTCTTTCAAAATGTAAAACGAAAGAGAAAGTGATTAGCAAGAATGTAGCTACCACTAGTGCTAACACTGCACCTATAGATCTTGATATAGCCACAAGTAAGCATACCAAAAAAATTATTTTGCAAAAAATGTTCCGCCACAGAGTCCTTCAGAACTTTATAAAAACAGGAGAGAAATCACGCACAACCCTTAAAACCTACCGTAGAAAATGAATCCTAGAAGCTCTCATAGACAGTGCAATCCTTCCCAAATTGAAATTATTTATTTTTAGTTTTAAACAGAATGAAACCACTAACAAAACTAAGTACTAAACTACAAAAAAGACTTCTCGATAAACAAAACATCAACAAGGATAGCTTCGCAAACATCTGTGGAGGTGAAAAAATTGACTCACACCACCAGTATAGAACCATATTTCAATGAAGAAGCATACAAACAAAAGCAAATGAACCCCAAATGCCATACATAGCAGTGGAAGAGTGTATGAAAAAGTTAAGAATACCATTATGGAACAAGAAACGTTGCTAACAAAAAAATCCCCGGAAAACTTAGGGGGTAATTCATAGAATTCAGCGCACAAGTGGCGCACGCGGCTGGCGCACAGTGTGCGCGTGCAAATCCCTGCGCCAGAATCCATTTCCGCGCACAGCGTATTCATGGATTCCAGCCACGAAAACCAGCCGTGGCGCACAGTGGCGCAGCGACCCTGCAGCAGCGCCAGTTACGCCCCCAAGAACGCCTCCCGCGCAGGGAAAAGCCATCAACATACCCAATCCAGCGCAAAGGGCTGCGCTAACCCTGTACCAGCACAGCAAGCGGGCTACGTGTATCACTGGGGTGCGCGGGAAGTACCTCACGCGATTGGCCCCGTGCGAGCAGGGTACGCGTATTTCAGGGGTGCGCGGGAAGTTCCACACGTGATTGGCCTGGGCGCGTGTATTTCAGCGGTGCGCGGGAAGTTCCACACGTGAATGGGCTGGGTGCGTGTATTTCAGGGGTGCGCGGGAAGTTCCACACGCGATTGGCCTGGGCGCGTGTATTTCAGGGGTGCGCGTGAAGTTCCACACGCGATTGGCCTGGGCGCGTGTATTTCAGGGGTGCGCGGGAAGTTCCACACGTGAATGGGCTGGGCGCGTGTATTTCAGGGGTGCGCGGGAAGTTCCACACGCGATTGGCCTGGGCGCGTGTATTTCAGGGGTGCGCGGGAAGTTCCACACGCGAATGGCCTGGGCGCGTGTATTTCAGGGGTGCGCGGGAAGTTCCACACGTGAATGGGCTGGGCGCGTGTATTTCAGGGGTGCGTGGGAAGTTCCACACGCGATTGGCCTGGGCGCGTGTACATCAGGGGTGCGCGGGAAGTTCCACACGCGAATGGCCTGGGCGCGTGTATTTCAGGGGTGCGCGGGAAGTTCCACACGCGATTGGCCTGGGCGCGTGTATTTCAGGGGTGCGCGGGAAGTTCCACACGCGATTTCAGCAGGGTACGTGTATTTCAGGGGTTCCGGGGAGTCCTACATGTGATTTGACAGTGTGGGTCCTCCCAGGTGTTCCCTGTACACCCTCCACGGCCCCTGCAGGCAGCCCACTCCACAGGGGACTACCCTGCATCCCTGGTCATGTCCCGCAGGCAGCCCACCCAACATGGGCATGCCCCCCAGCAAAGGCACATGTCTCCTTGAACTAATGAACACCAACTCATGTCCCCCTGCACCCCCACCCCCCAGCACTGTGGGGCACCTGCCAGCAGGCCCCCACCCATGTCCAACTCATGTCCCCCACCACCCCCACCCCCCAGCACTCACTGTGGGGCACCTGCCAGCAGGCCCCCACCCATGTCCAACTCATGTCCCCCACCCCCCCCACCCCCCAGCACTGTGGGGCACCTGCCAGCAGGCCCCCACCCATGTCCAACTCATGTCCCCCTGCACCCCCACCCCCCAGCACTGTGGGGCACCTGCCAGCAGGCCCCCACCCATGTCCAACTCATGTCCCCCACCACCCCCACCCCCTAGCACTGTGGAGCACCTGCCAGCAGGCCCCCACCCATGTCCAACTCATGTCCCCCACCCCCCCCCCACCCCCCAGCACTGTGGGGCACCTGCCAGCAGGCCCCCACCCATGTCCAACTCATGTCCCCCTGCACCCCCACCCCCCAGCACTGTGGGGCACCTGCCAGCAGGCCCCCACCCATGTCCAACTCATGTCCCCCACCACCCCCACCCCCCAGCACTGTGGGGCACCTGCCAGCAGGCCCCCACCCATGTCCAACTCATGTCCCCCTGCACCCCCACCCCCCAGCACTGTGGGGCACCTGCCAGCAGGCCCCCACCCATGTCCAACTCATGTCCCCCACCACCCCCACCCCCCAGCACTGTGGGGCACCTGCCAGCAGGCCCCCACCCATGTCCCATCCATGCCCCCCTGCACCTGGGTCCCAACAATCCCCAATCATGTCCGTAATGGCCATCCTCCCCTGCCAAAAGGCCCAACCAACTATCACATCCACCCACATATCAAAGGCAATTACATGTTACACACCCAATGTAAATAATGCAAATGAACACATGTCTGTCACACACAATGGCTGCAAGTGAATGTTAAAACACCCAACATGACATGCATGAAAGTAATGAGATGATACGACACATTGAAGGATGAAAATAAAAATGTATTGAAAATCAACTAGAATGGAAATGAAATGAGAAAAACCACAAAGCAAAACAACAAAAAGAAGATGAATGTCCATGAAAAAAAATCCAAAAAATCAAAAAATCCATAGAAGAACTATTTACAAGACAATCCCGGGTCCATGAGCCCAACCAAATGAAACCTAACTATGTCAACTAACTAAAAACTGAACTATATACAAAAAAGTGGCGCATTGTCCAATTGCAACCAAATAAAAAAAAATAATTCAAAGGAAACCTACCACTAACTATATAACTATATACAAAGGCAGCGGGCTAGTCCGACGGCTCACTGGTTGTTGTCATGGGCCAGGGCATCATCGAACTCCCGTTCAATTGCTTGGAGGGGGGCATGTTCCCTGGCCCCGAGGTCCCGCAGGGATAATGCAGTGTCCAGCTCCAACTCCCTGCGAAGACCCTCGAGGCACTCAGCCCGCCTCAGCGCCCTCCGCATGGAGTCCTCCGCCCTGACCATTGTGAGCCGTTCCTCCTCTGCCCGCTGCCGCTCCGCACCTATCTGCTGGCACAAACGCTCCCACACGGAAGCCACTCCCATTCCAGGGTTCTCCTGCCCTCAGGCCGATGCCTACACCCCTAATGTTGATGGCCCCGAGCCATGATGCCTCCCACGTTGAGCCTGCTGCTGCCTCCGACGCAACTGCCTGTGCCAGCACGACGGCATCCAGGCTGATGGAAACCACCGACGCCGTCGTGCACGTGCCCTGCCCGATGATGCCGTCACATCCTCCATCTGCTGGGGTCCAGTTGCTGGTGTGTCCACCCCTGCTGGACCTTTGACTCCCGACTGTGGCAGGGATGTGATCCCCACCGAGCTGGCTGCATTGGTCAGGGCAGGTCCACAGGGGGCCCTGGTGGCATCTGGGCCGGAAGACGGCAAGGAGAACGACTGGCGTATAGTCTCCACAGAGGAGGAGAGGGCCGCCAGATTGGCCGACACATGCAGGAAACCCCCCAACATGGACGATCCCAATTGGGCCACGTCGGCACGGTGCTCTTCGTGATGACGTGCGTGCTCCTCCTGGGAAGCACGCACGGCATCACGAATCACAGCCGTGCGCATCACGACCCCAATCAGGACCTTCTCCATACGGCCAGGGGTCCCCTCATCCGCAGGTGGAGGGGAGTCAGATGACATGGACATCCCCTCTACCTGCGGACGGGCCTGGGACGGGGCATCCCTGCTGGTGCATGGTGGTGCACCCACAGGGTCAGGGACAGCGACATGCACAGGCCCCTCCACGGTGACCTGTGCTGCCTCCTGCCCCTGCCCCTGGACTGCACCACTTGCACCAGCAGGGATGCCCCACCAGGCCCCATGTGCGCCTCAGTGGCAGCCTCTTCCTCCTCTGTGGAAACCACCAACCTGGATGGCTCCTCACCGTCTTCCGCCGTAGCAGGCCCCTGTGGGGGCTCACCCACCCCTTCCGCTGCAGCCGTGGGGGCATCCCCGCCGCCTTGCTCCACAGCGCCGGCTCCGCCCTCTTCTTCACTAGCCGCTGCGTAGAGGGAGACATAGAACACAAGCATCAGGGTACTGTACAATGGTCCCCTAGACAGGAAGCAATAGCAGATGAGTGCCACTGTCAAAGTACACTCCCATCATGTCACACCACAACACATGTGTCAGTCCAGGCAAAACACACACAGTGACAGTCATGGTGCATGCCATGGACATTTCCATACATGTCCAATGGACTCTCGAAACATACAATGTAATGGTACTCACATGCATCATGGGTCATGCCTATCACATGCACACACTTCACCTCAGTCACATCCATCTGGCCCCGTACACCCCAATCACAGTGGATACAAGGATGACTAGGCTGCATCAGTGAATCTGTACATTGTCACAGACATGTGTCATGCATCCATGGTATTCACAAGTCACAGACACGCAGGTCAGGCACAAAGACATGGATACCATATATGTACCTGGCATCAGCACCCATCCCTCACCCCCACCCATGTCCAGGAACAGAGACTGCCATGCTCTCATGTGTACAATCTGCATAGGGCTCCCCATGTCGCATTTAAACACATGCAACGACCGTGCGGTTCACACATTGCTGATCGCACATGCATTACCATGATGTCCCTGCACACATACATGCGTACATGGCCTATGTCACATATACAGGCAAGTATCAGACAACCAGCACACTGCAACATGCCCTGTCTCACACAGCAATGCTTGGCCACTTACCGCTCAACTCCAGACGGGTCTCCCTCTCCAGGACCTGGGCGTGGAGCGCTGGGTGTACGCGTTCCAGGACCCTCATCTGGATGGAACTCATGCGGCCCCGGCCCCCCTCCACGAGGCGCCGGGCCTTTATGAGGGTCCTGGACCTCAAGTCTTCCCAGCGCTTCTTGACCTTCTGGATGGTGCGGGTTGCCACCCCCTCCGCGTTGATGGCAACCACACAGTCGGCCCAGATCCTCTCCCGTCCTTCCTTGTTGGCGCGGGACGATCCGAAGAGGGCATCATACTGCCCCAGGACTTGCTCCACCAGGAAACCAACTTCGAAGCTGGTGCCCCTCTGCCCCTCTGGCCGGGGTTTGCCACTGGTGCCAGATGTTGATGTGCCCGACATGGCAACCCCAGGGGCAGGAGTGGGTGGGCAACTGGGTCCTGGGGCTGGGCTGTGGAGCGATGTTATCCGAGTCGGGAGTCTTCTGTTCCAGCAGGGGTGGACACAGCAACTGGACACCTGCAGATGGCTGATGTGCAGGCACCAAATGGCAGGGCACGGTGGCAGCAGGCAGACAGGCAGGCAGGCAGCAGCAGATGGCACGTGGGAGGCTGCTCGGGGCACTGGGGGGCAGTAATTCGGCCTTCTGGGCAGGAGCGTGGTCTTCCGTGTGTTTTCGCGTGGCCAGCTTGATACGGAGTGATTTGGCACGTGAAAATCCTGCACGTCAGCGTGAAAATCGAGGAAAGGCCCTTAGCGCGTAAGCGCGTCAGCACACGTACGTGATTTCATTGGACCAAAGGCCCTTACAGCGTAAGCGCGCCTGTGACGTTTTGCGCACGGGCGTTGCCCTGGCAGGGCTTGGAGATCCCGCGTGCCTTTATGTTCTGTACGTGCTTTTCGTGCGGTGCGTGTGTTTTCCATCCGTTGGGGTTCACACGCTATTACTTCACAGCGGGTGTTGGCTACGCGTTCTTCTACACGCAAGGCAGACGGTGAGTGGTACCCCGCTCCCCCAGGCCCGATCGCGTGAAAAAGTTCACACGAACCCCTGAAATACACGTAGCCCGCTCCCCCAGGCCCGATCGCGTGAGAAAGTTCACGCGAACCCCTGAAATACACGTAGCCCGCTCCCCCAGGCCCGATCGCGTGTAAAAGTTCACGCGAACCCCTGAAATACACGTAGCACGCTCCCCCAGGCCCGATCGCGTGAGAAACTTCACGCGAACCCCTGAAATACACGTAGCCCGCTCCCCCAGGCCCGATCGCGTGAGAAACTTCACGCGAACCCCTGAAATACACGTAGCCCGCTCCCCCAGGCCCGATCGCGTGAAAAACTTCACGCGAACCCCTGAAATACACGTAGCCCGCTCCCCCAGGCCCGATCGCGTGAAAAAGTTCACGGGAACCCCTGAAATACACGTAGCCCGCTCCCCCAGGCCCGATCGCGTGAGAAACTTCACGCGAACCCCTGAAATACACGTAGCCCGCTCCCCCAGGCCCGATCGCGTGAGAAACTTCACGCGAACCCCTGAAATACACGTAGCCCGCTCCCCCAGGCCCGATCGCGTGAAAAACTTCACGCGAACCCCTGAAATACACGTAGACCGCTCCCCCAGGCCCGATCGCGTGAAAAAGTTCACGCGAACCCCTGAAATACACGTAGTCCACTCCCCCAGGCCCGATCGCGTGATAAAGTTCACGCGAACCCCTGAAATACACGTAGCACGCTCCCCCAGGCCCGATCGCGTGAGAAACTTCACGCGAACCCCTGAAATACACGTAGCCCGCTCCCCCAGGCCCGATCGCGTGAGAAACTTCACGCGAACCCCTGAAATACACGTAGCCCGCTCCCCCAGGCCCGATCGCGTGAGAAACCTCACGCGAACCCCCGATATACATGTGCCCCGCTCGCACAGGCCCAATTGCTGTATGTTGCCACTTTTGTAATGCGCAGGGACGCTACCGCCTGCCTTCGTGTGGCGGACGTGTTTCGGCTTGTGCGTGTCTTTCGCTGTGCGTGGCTTTGCCCTATTCGATTCCATGAATACGTGTGGTTCGGGTGCGTGTGGGCGTTTCGTCTGCTTCCCTGCAGTACATCCCCAGTTACGCCCTTGTTTTCGCGAGTTGTTCCCCATTCCGCGCGTTACGCCCCGTGTTCCGCCCACTTTCTAGTGTATGCGCCGAGGTTGTGCGCTTTCACTGTGCGCGTCGCGCACGTCTTTCGGGATGTTGCAGTGACGTGTGCGCCATGCACGGGTTTGGCGCACATCCCGAGGTAAACACACGCAGGGACTTCCATGAATCGCGCCTGTTTTTTTCCGCTTGCGCCTGCTTGCGCCTGCTTGCACAGAGAATTTCGGCGCACGTTTGTTCCTTGAATCGGCCCCTTAGTATCAACTCTCCATTCCACTGAACCAATGCGTACAGTCTACAAATGGCACCGCGTATCAAGGTGTAACATAGCCAAAAAATCTTTCAGATCTTTGCGCCAGTTCCTCAATCAGTATGTGAAAGGCAAAGATAAATTGAAAATACAACTATTACAAAGTATGGACTCCTGTTCCGTGCGCAAATACACAGGACTACAAGGACATTCATTAGCCTGCATTTCTGGACCTATTTGCAAAAGCACCTTCCACCATATAAAAATGATATCAACACACCATTCAACTATAAGAAATCTGGTTCATAAACTGTACTATGCCAAACGTCCTGCTTTAGCACTGGCCTATTTAAATAACACTTTTCTACATGGTACAGCCAAATAACTATTTGAAGTAATAGAGCATATCCAGAGAAAATATATTGGAAGTGAAAGCCACTTACAAAATACATTTGCTTTACAACAGAATAGCAACAACTTTACAGATGGCAACCTTCTACTACATACATACAAAAAAGAAATACTAAAGTTTAAAAATACATCTGCTGAAGTATCAAACCATGTGTGTGTGTGTTGCCGCAGGACTTTTTATAAGAATAGCACAAAAACTGTAGATATAATGTACAAAATAAAAGACAATGAAGATTCCAAGTGGTTCCAATTAGCTCTATATCTTATAGCAGAAAACAAATACAAAATTACTGACCCCTTAATACTTTGCAGTTACTGCACTGCAAAACTTGACAACAACCAAACACCTTCACATGCTATATCAAATAACTTGGAATTATTCCCACTACAAAAACCCCTGCAACAACTTAACTTGTATGAGAGCGTCATAATTCAAACTGTGCACCCATTTCAAGCAATCATACGCCTTCAACCGAAAACAGCCAAACTACCTCCCTCTGAATTACTGAAAGGCATTCGTGGCAAAGTAGTTTATTCGCCATTAGATCTCAAAGAAAATGTACAAACTCTGGGAGTGCAACGTCCAATAGATCAATCTTTATTCATCTTAGTAAATGGCGTACCTAGAAAAGAAGAAAAAAATTGGCAACAACTCGTGGACTACATAAAGATAGACAAGACCTACAATGTCTAAAAAAACAACAATGAATACTACAAAGAAATAAATATTAAAGAAAACCTGAGGGAAACCACTGAAATAATTCAAGACTCATCAGAAACTGGTCAATTCCAACTTCTAGATCCTGCTACAGAATCCAATATTTTAGACCATTATACAATGCACCCATTACACTCTAAAGACACCATAGATGATGCACTGGAAACATACCAAATGTGACAAGCCAAAAGATCTCCAATAAGCATATGGGAAAAAAGTATAGAAGCATGCCTTTCCTCTACTCTTTCCTACTGGAAAAGGAGGAAGGTACGATGATAGACCCACACAAATAAGAGCATCAGAATACCGCTCTTTACAATGTATTCTGAAGACCCCAGATTCAGACAAAACGTGGAATACATATTCCACCTTCTCTTTGAAAGTGAACTAACAACTCTATGCTACAGAGTTGCACGCACATTGAAATCAGGTATTCATTTTCAAAATATGTCAGCTACTCAATTACTACAAAATGTGCAAGAAAATGATGAGGTTTTGCAGACAAGCATTACAAATCTTTTAGCAAACATGCATGGTACAAAGGAATACTGGTTCCGACGTCATGGAGATGTACGCTGAATTATAAGAAACCTTGGCCCACCCACTTGGTTTGTGACATTAAGTTGTGCAGAATATGCATGGGAAGATTTTCACGATTTCCGACGCGTAGCAAACAAAAACAAAACAAATATAGATATAAAAACACCAGGAGAACTCTGCTCTCTAGAGCCTGTAAATGTATCAAGATATTTCCATCATCGCTTCATTGCTATGCTACACTTCATTTGTAATAAAACTGTTCCTCCACTCGGACAAGTACAACACTTCTTTTGGAGGAAAGAATACCAAGCCAGAGGAGCACCATACATCCACATGCATTTGTGGATTAAAGATGCTCCAAAATTTGGTCAGGACATTGATGCCACTGTTTTGCAGTTCATCCAAAAATATGTCACTTGTGAAATCCCTTCACAAACGACACAACCTTCATACACACATTTTACAATTTCAAAGTCACAAATCTATTGTTGTTGCAAATATAAAAACAAAGGGAAATACTACACCAAATCTCGCGTTGGTTTCCCTAGTAACAACTTCATGGGGGTCATTCTGAGGTTGGAGGTAAGGGATAAACGATGCCGGTAAAGGATTACTGGCATCACTTACCACTACGGGCTATTCCGACCAGCCAAACCGCTATTAGCGGCATCGTAAATTACGGTGCCTCTAATAGCGTCATGGGCGCGGGCACGCGGGCCATCATACCGGCAATAGCGGCATGCCGTAAACTGGAGGAGATCACAAGTGAAGCAGACATGCAAATACCGGCATCATGAAGGCTTTAAAAGTGGTTTCCGGCATGCCGTAAATACTGGCATCTCTGACCAACTGTAAAATGCCATGTGCAGTGTTCCCAACTGCCACAGGTGCACACCATCAGCACAGGTAGAGGCAACGGAGTCTGGGCCTGACCAAAAGGAGCACACCCACACACCACACCCCTTTCCACACCAAGATCAATCCAACAGTAGCATCAACACTTCAGCTGGAGGACATGCATGCATTGCAACACCAGCAACAGCACCAACACCAACAGCAGGCACCACAGAGGAGACGCAGCAGGAGAAGGAGTGTGAGGCAGGCCCAGCATGCCCCACCAGTGCAGCCAGCGTAACCACGCATGCAGCCTCCAATCCCGAACATCAGAGCCAGTCCCTCCAACCCAACTCTGCAGCACAACCACACCTTGTACCGTCTGGACCAGGACACCATCAACACCATTGTGGACATGATACACGATTGTCAGCCTCATTGAAATACACACCGCCATCCCCCCTCTACTGAAGGTAGTGTCAGTGCTCCACTTCCTTTCGACAACCACCCACCAGCACGCAGTGTGGTACATGCATGGCATATCACCACCCTCATTCACTTGCATCCTAAAGCAAGTGCTGGATGCCCTCCTCAAGCAACCAGCGGAATACATATCCCTACCACGGACTCCCCAGGAGATTCTTGAATCAAAAGGTGGCCTCCATGCCATGGAGGTGGTTTACCGCAATCGCAAACTATACCACTCCAAACAGGTACAGATGGAAGGCTACGCAAGCAAGATCATCACACATTGTTGTGCCCGATATCCCGCATCAACCACAGGAATGCTGCATGTCACCATGGGAAAAATCAGCGCAGAATGCCTAACATAGCAGACGCTACTGCCAACGCTCCCCATCTGGAAATCCTACAGAACACAACACATGACTTCATTTACACAAACACAGCTGTATGCGTACACAATGCATGAGCTACAATACGGCAGAGCACACTGTGTATCATCTTGGAGATGCAACCCACACCATCATCCCATGGCACAGGACTCATTGAGGGCCTAAAAATGGTGTACATACAACCAGGGACATGTGCATGTGACCAACGATAATCTGCCAACATGTGTGACTAGTACAGCTGTCCATCATCAATCGACTGACATATAGGTTTTAATGCCTCCCATGCAGGTGACAGTGGCTATCCCTTTAGGCTGTGTCTCATCACCTGTGTCCGAAACACACAGAACAGGCGTGAGGAGGACTACAATCAATCCCACACCCTTACCCGTGTGGTCATTGACCAGACCTTTGGCCTGTTGAAGGCATGGTTTTGCTGCCTTAGGCCGTCAGGTGGGGCACTCCTCTACAGGCATGAGAAGGTGGCCAAGACCATCATGTCATGTGTTATGCTGCACAACATGTTATTCCGACGCAACGTGCCCTTGACCCCTGACATTGAACTGCTACCACCTGGTGATGATGAAGGGGATGAAGAAGAAGTAGCTGCACATCATTGCGGTGCCGATGCACAGTAGGAACGTGCAGTGAGTCATTCAGTGATTGCACAATATTACTGACAGACATGGCTGCAGAGGGTGACATGATATGCTGATAGGGGCCACTGGGTGTGTGGGTACATGCACACTATGCACTGTATATGAATAAAAGACACATGCGCAATGATGAATGTCCACTCAGGTCTTGCTTTTCACACAACGGGTGTATTAAATGTAACAATGATAACGAAAGTGCAAAAACCCTCCACCACCCTCACCCCCCTCCCTCTCCCCCACAACTCCCCCACACACCCTCATCTCCCTTCCATCTCCCCCCAACCCTGCATACATGGCATCGGCTATGTGGCCTAATACCTGGCAGAGGGAGGAGACCTCCTCGCAGAGGCGGCTAGTGTTATCGGCAAATATTTTGGCCATGGAGACGGTGTTCTCTGTGATGGACCTGCCTAGAGAGGCGATGTTCTCCCGCCACTCCTGTCTAGCCAGTGTGTTGTCCTCAACAAACTGCCACACAAGGGCAATCAGCTGTTCTGACTGCTGCAGTCCTGCGGGTGCACCTGTAGAGGTTGATGGTCCCTGGCTGTCCTGCTCAGCCTGCTCTGCCTCAATACTCGGCAATATGGGACTGAAGTGCCCTTCCATTTGCTCCTGTCCAGACTGCTCCAGGGTGGTGGCGTGGTCAGTTTCAAGGGATGATATTTGGGGGGATGCCGGTGGACTGGGCGTGTGGACCACTTTTGATGCATCGTCCTCAACGGGCACCCAAATGTCATCCTGTGGGTCCTCCACAGCCTGGGGTGCTTTGGCTGCCGCCTCCCCAGCCAAACTGGACTCCTCAGATGGTGGTGCCTCGTCTGATCCCTCAGGATGGCCAATGGGTGGTGGTGCTTCGACCTCTACGACCCTTGGCGGCACTGGTGTACTGCCAACCTGGGGTGTCTTGCCTGGTGGTGCACGGCGGCCCCTGGTTTCTCCCTTCGAGGTCGAAGGGCGGTTGGCATCATCCCAGGACCTCTTCCAGGGTGTGGTCTTGCAGGGGTTGCATCCTGCCCATCACTGTCATAGTCAGGGCCTGTGGGGGTCGAAGAGAGGGACGGCATGAGTGATGTTTTGATAGGCATCACACATACATTTGGACAATTGATCATCCACACAATTGAGGGTAATAGGCATTTGAGTTGGGATGAGCACGTTGTTTGATACATGGGTCGGTTATGCAGGCATACATCAGCGTCACTCATGTTGGCCAAGAGCTATGCTATCTGACATGCATTTTTGTTGGGGCCTGCATGCTGTGTGCCTCATGGCATTTACATCTTTGTGTGGTATGTGTCAGGTACGGCATTCCTTTGCTGCAGGCATCTGCATGTGTCTGTGATACGTCTGCCTACTTTTCTGGGAGTGTGTGTGTGTTGGACCATGGCTTGACTCTTTGGACTGACATATTGGTTGACTTTCATCAGACTCGGCATTACAGTGTTTTCTTAGGACACTCACCTCCATCAGCCGATGTTGTGGCGCCACACTCCATCTTGCCAACACCTTCTATCCCCTCCATTCCGATCATGCTGGCGCAGATGTCCTCCCTGATGGGTGAGCTGGGTCCTCCTCCTGTTGCCATTGCCTGGCTCCTGTTGACTGAGAGAATATTTTTCACTCTGAGTCGCAAGTCCCCCCAGCACTTACGGCAGTCTTTGGTGGTTCGTGGGGTGTTTCCCACAGCACTGACTTATACCTAATAACTGTCACCGCTAATGCCGCTTTGGGCTATGCCGGTAGTGCTATCTGTGCTATGTATGATGCTGCTAAGGGCATTTTTTGTGCCTTTAACGGCATGGAGGTAATGCCCTTACCGGCATGGCGCAAAGCTCATGCCTGCGAAGTCGTAATAGTCCTCTAATAGCGGACTAATGACTGCACAGACACGCTATTTACGCCATGCCGGTAAGGACCGTTACTTACCTCCTACCTCAGAATGGGGCCCCATGTCTTCAGTAAGACATTGGAGGTCATTAAGAGGTAGGAGGTAACAATGCCGCTAATAGCAGCATGGCTACTCCCTTACCGGGTACCGGGTCTGGGTTCCTGAATGAGGAATTACCGGGCCATTCTGACCTTGGAGGGCCTGGTAATTCCTCATTCAAGGAACCCGGACCCGGTACATCCCCATTCCCATTCGAGCCCCCATACTAACAAGGGGCCCATTAATAATGGGCCCGTTGTTAGCATGCTGGGCTGCTCGCGGGATCCGCTAAGGCCACCTGGTAAAACCAGGCATCCTTAGCGAGTCCCATGAGCAGAACTCGTAATGAGGCAGTAAGGGGTTGACGGCTCCGGCACCTTTCCCGGCACCATTAACCCCTTACCTCCAAGGTTGTAATGACCTCCATAGTGTCAAAGGTAAATCACCTAAGAACACATATTACATAAGAAGAACAGAAGGATCAAAATACATCAATTATAACAAAGCAATCATTGCCCTCCTATGTAATGCAAATATAGATGTGCAGTACATTGCAGACAATTCCACTGCAGTTGCATGATATGTCACAGCCTACTTAACCAAAGCAGAAAAAACAGAGCTGCAAGACCTCTGGGATGACATATCATCTGACAAAACACTATCACAGAAAATGTACAGCTAAGGCATAAAAATGCTTTCCCATAGAGAATGTAGGTGCTATGAAGCTGCAGACTGTTTAACCGGTACTGCCTTGTATGGAATATCTGAAAATATAGTATGGCTAAGCCTTGGTCCTGCTAAATCTAGAAAAACAGTTCTCAAATCATATGAAGAAATAGAAACAATAGCCAAAAATGATCCCAACAGCCAAGACATTTGAAAAACAATTTACTAGACACATACTACTCAAATAGGAGTACCACTTTGGAAACCATGGGCCTCATTACGACTGTTGCGGAATGAGTTTAACGGCGCTGATAACCCACTCTGCACTATTACGAGGTCCCCTCGCGGGACCCACTCTGGACGTCTGGTTTTTCCAGATGTCCATAGCGGGTCCTGCGAGGGGACCAGGGAGCTAACAATGGGCCCATAATTAACAGGCCCATTGGTAGCTCCCTCCCCATTCCCATTGAGCCCTAATGGAGGAAATACCGGGCCCTCCAAAGTCGGAATGGCCCAGTATTTCCCCATTCAAGGAACCTGGACCTGGACACAATTTTGGAAGCAGCCATGGTTCTAATAGCACCATGGCTACCTCCAAAGTCGTAATGAGGCCCCATGTGTCTATACCACATAGCCCAAAACTTTACATCTAAAAATAATATTAAACCATATGAGAAGAAAGGTAGATACAGAGTGGACCATTGTGAAGGCAGCTTAGTGAAACTTACCAAACAAAGCTTAATTAATCATATCAAATTGTCATTAATAACTCCTCAACATAAAGAACTGTATTACATGTCCCTGCTACAACTTTTTAAACCATGTAGAAAAGAAGAAGATTTATTAGATACCTTTCAAATCAAATGAAAGCACTATAATAGATGTAAACGTTACACAGTACAAAACAATGTTGCACAATGAACAGCAACAAGAAGAAGAACTCCAGGCACAACTAGATGTGGACACTCCTGACAATAATCAACCTTCAGTAACAGGAAGCCAAGAACCACTTGGACAGCCACTAATAGCAAATGAGGCAGAATTAACCATGACAGAAGTAGAAAACACCATGGGCCTCATTAGTATCCTGGCGGTAGCACTGGTAATGATTTTATCATTACCCCTTTCTTGGACCTGGTAAAAATCGATCCCCATTCCCATTGAGCCTAATGACGTGCCCGTTGTTAGCATCCCGGCCTGCCAGCGGGTCATGCTTTTCACGTCTGGTCAGACCCGACGTGAGAAGCGGGACCCACTAGCAGGCCTCGTAATAGGGCATCACGTAATGAATGGTGCTGGTCCCACACCGGCACCGTTCATTACGGGAGTGCCAGGGTCCTAATGAGGCCCCATGTGTCAGTATGAGCAATCTACAGAAGACTCTCTAAAATTACAACTAAACAATGAGCAGTGTAGCATTTTCCAAGAAATAACAAAACAAATTGAACATGGTGTGCAGCATGAAAGTAAAAATTGTACCTGCCAAGACTACAAACCTATACTGCTATACGTGAGTGGTCAAGCTGGTTCAAGCAAAACGTCCTTAATCAAAATCATCAGCAAGTTCCTCCAACAATTGACAAACAACTGTCAGCTGTTGTAACTGCCCCCACAGGTTTAGCTGCCTACAACAAAGGCGGTGTCACTTTATACCAATTACTACTCCTTCGAGTAGAACACCAAAACAAATTAGACTATTACAAACTTTATCCAGAAGCTGCAATGGAACTACACAGCGTTTTCAAACAAATGAAAATGCTGCTAATAGATGAGGTAAGCATGGTTTCCAATCTAATGTTAGCCTTCATTCACCTCAGATTACGAGAGGTCCTGAAAACAGACTATGAAGAACTCTTTGGAGGAAAACACATTATAGTTTTCAGAGATCTTCTTCAAATAACACCAGTTAAAGGTGAACCTATTTTTAAAACCTTAGTGCACAAACTATGCCGTAAAACTCTTGGCAGCATAGGAAATGTCAACTTTTGGCAACATTTCCAATACAGAGAATTAACTGAAAACACGCGTCAATCTGCAGACCTCACATACGCCAACATTATGAAAAGAATTAGAGTTGGTGTACTATATCAAGAAGCACCATCTATATTGAAAACCAGGCACATCCATGCACTCTATGGCCATAACTCATGTGCTACTGATTTCATGGAAAAATTAGCACATAAAAATGTAAACTCTATGTCCTTGATGCCAACTCTTGCAAGCTGTTCAAAATTTAATGAAACAATGTTAAAATTTGCTCCACAGACTAACTGGACGTACATGGTATGACAATACCCATGTGTGAACAAGCCACAGCATGACTAAATACCTTAGACAACTCTATATCTATCACAGCTGGTTTTGAGAAAATATTAAAATTATCTTTAAACTGTAGAGTAATGCTTAAACGTAACCTTGACATGGACCAAGGACTATTTACTGGAGCACTTGGTACAGTTGTTGGCTTTCAAGCATACCCACGTGACAAAATTCAGTTTGCCAATATTCTCTTCGACAAGCTATCAAAAGTTAAAAGGATAGGATGCTCAACAGCCTGCTTCCTTCTTTTCAAAGACATGTATGTACACCGATTTTTCTCTAACTTTAGCATACGCAGTCACTATTCACAAATCACAAGGTCTTACCCTAGATAAAACTAGATAGATATTGCAGCACAGTGTTTAAAAAAGGCATGAGCTATGTAGCACTATCACGCATACGTACACTTGACAAACTATTTCTAATCAACTTTGATGCAAGTAAAGTAAATCCTGATATTCTTTGAATTCTAGAATACTATAGACTGCGTTCACTCTACACCCCCATCTAAAAACCTATCCTGTTCCGCAAAAAGCAACATTTTGTAACAGAAAACTACTTCACTCTCAAATTATGCCGGATCTCACAGCAATTCCTCCAAATAAATTAAAAGAAGCTACTACTTCATCAATGACCACAACCAAAGAAGAATCTACTGCAGAAACAAAGTCAACTACCTCTTCAAAGAAACAACGCGCACTCCGAACAAATTAATTGGACACAGAACTGTCAGGTCCATTCAAATTTTCAAATATAACTGGTGTAAATTGCTACGCACATGTAGCAATCAATATTCTATTCCAATTGCCACCAATTATTGACAACATTTACTTACACAGGACAGACCAATTGTGTTTGCAAATGTTAGTTCTTCACAGAAATGCAACCAATAATCCTGACAACACTTACAGCGTCTCTGGAATAAGGCAGGAATTGGACTACTGTGCTGGAATGGTGAAATTCACTATAAACACACAAGAAGATCCACACGAATGTCTAATGTACTTACTAGAAGTACTAGAAAACAAAAACATACCTATAAATGAAATCATCAGGCTTTCACACATGTGGAAACATACATGTACTCTTTGCAGCCATGTCGCACAAGAATAAATTCCTAATGAACGCTTTGTATATGTATCCATACCTAACTGTGAATCCATTTCAGCAACTTGTACACAATGCAAACAATAGCAGATTATGTACTACCTGCAATTCAGATAATTGCTCCACCTTACAAATACAGAGACATAGGGCCTCATTACACGGACGGCGGTAACCATGGCAATATTAGTGCCATGGTTGCCGCCAGTATTTTACCGAGTCCGCCATGGTGAATGGCAGAATTACCGCCCTATTCCAAGGTGTGTGGGGGCGGTAATTCCCCATTCACCATGACCCTTCCCCATTCCCATTTTTGCCCCCATAGGGCTCAATGGGAATGGGAAAGGCAATAATTACGGTACCGCAATTTGCGGTACCGTAATTACCTCCAAGGTCCCTTTGCGGGTCCCTTCCTTAACGGCTGGTGAAACCAGCCGTTAAGGTAGGGTCCCACAAAGGGACCTCGTAGTAAGGCGGTAAGGGTTTACCGGCACTGGTACCCTTACCAGTATCAGTAAACTCTTACCGCCATCCGTGTAATGAGGCCCATAGTAAATAATGGTTTTATGTTACAATGCAGATGGTACCAAAACAACTGCAAGCTGACTGGATTCACATATGGTCAAGTATCACTTGGTAAGCAAACCTTCACAACAATAGGTATAATCTAGCACGCAGGAGCCACAACAAATGCAGGTCACAACACTGCATATATAAAAAAGAATTGTGGATGGTTCGAATGTAATGATACTACCATTACTCTACAACAGAGATTACCAGCAAATCTTGTCAACTCTTACTTAATATTCTTAAAACCAAAATGTAATAACTAATCTGTTTATGAATATAAACAAAACTTCAACTTCAAAACTATGAACAGTTATACGCCAACAGGTATCTAACTGCACCAAGAATCTGCTCCAAGCAAACAGATAAATGAATACCACTAAAATGAAACAAGAAATAAACAGTTAGAATACGCCAACAGGTATCTAACTGCCCCAAAAATCTGCAACAAGGCAACAGGTAGATGAATACCACTAAAATAGCAAAAGAAATAAACAAATAAAATACACCAAGTGCTATCTAATTGCTACAATACTACCACCACTTCCAAATTAAAAACCATACACCTATTCAATTCCTCCTACTGAAATCAATGAAAGAAATATATTGTACTACAACGTAGAAAGTTTTTTTTTAATCCAGCATGGATTTTTTTTCCCACAGACCCAATGATTTCATGAACAAACACAGGAACTTGGCAAATTGCACAGTACAGTGGTTTGACCTGTAGTACTTCTAAAATATTAACTATGAGGGTCGACAAAATACAGAAATGTCTTTATGCAATGCAATACTCATTATAAACTACCTACACTAACGAGTTTTATCAAAGTGATTGCAAAAAATGTCTGCTCCAACTACCCATGTCATGAAAAAACTGCATACAACCACAAAAAGTCAAACAGTAAGTATATAATGATTGGACTCACAAACACCACAGCGTAACACACCCATTCAAGGAAACACCTGACCATAGATCACAATCCAAAATGTTTGCTTCCATGGGTATCTTCTGCTGCAGTGCTTGTTGCCAAACACTACAATCTTGACTGCATAGCCTGGACAAAACTCTACATGCAGCTTCAAGAAAGGAAATAGTAAGTATGTTATAATTAGACTCACAAACACCGCAACATAACAGTCATGCAAACAAACACCTCACCAATAAATACAACACAAAATGCCTACAGTCTTCAATACCAACATTCTGAACACAATCCAACAAACAAACAAATGCACAAAATCCCATTATCCTACAAACACTATTACACTACTGCCAATCACTACTCACATTTTGAAAACATATCCCCTAAGCAGCCCACTAACCACAGTCAAAATGTTTGGTAGCATTGGTGTGTTATGCCTTCAGCCATGCACCCAAGACTCTAGGCCCTGGCACAACCACCGCAGCTTAATACACCCATAAAAACAAACAGCTACCAAATGACCACAACCCAAAAACATAACACATCCACCTAAAAACATATCCACTTCAATAATCATTCTAAAATAATAATTACAACCAACGCCAAACTCTTCAATACATACCCTCTCCACCCAATGCTCTACTAACGACCCAAAAACAACATCATAGTAAAGTAAAATAACCAATAGTGCACCCAGTGTTTAGTATGCCGCGGGCGCTGCCAACACATAACGGCCTTCTCCCACCTAAACAAATACATAATTTGACCCATCCCTTACTCCCCCAAAATCCCCTAACCTCTCCAACCTCTCCAACCACTCCTACACACCAATACACTGTCCAAAATTGGATTTATGCTCACTTACACACCGCGGATGTCCACGGATCCAATATGGCAGGCACATCGAAAGAATGTGACACCCGTCACGCTTCAGCCCAACCAATCGGGGAGACGACGCAAGCCGATTATCCAATCGGTGACCTGTCCGTGGAGCGAACAGGGAAGTGTGTGTGCAGAGCGGACATAGATATCACAAATTTTTTTATACCTACTTTTTGGTCGTTTAAAAAAAACTACTGGATGGATATTCACCAAATTTACAAAAGCACGCTTTTGGGACCAAGCTGCCGCTCCTGCCTCAAATCTGGTGAAAATCCGTCTAGCGGTTTGGGCTGTAGGCGTGAGCAAAAATCTTTCTTCATTCACTCTATGGGAAAAAAAGAGATTTTGGGACTCCCCCTATAACTTTGCCCCCCCACTTGACCAAACCTCACCAAACTTTGCAAGAAAATTCAGAGTGGGCCATATACTTTTATTTCAAAGTCTGCTGAGGATCCGTCCAGGGGGAGCGAAGTTATAAACCGCCCAAAAAGTGCTCTTCCCATGGGTTTAGCAACTTAACCATAACTACATGGCCGCTACCGCAGGCCATGTAATGTAATATATGTATATATTACATATATTACATATATTACATATATACATATATTACATATTACATATATTAGATATATGTACATGTACATACATCTACATATGGCATAATACATATATTACATATTACATATATTACATATTCGGTAAAAAAACTTTGTTAAAGGGTCGTTATGGTTAAGTTGCGCTACTAAAAACCTATGTGAAATTCGCCAGTTATGGTAAGCTAAGCAACCATAACTCGCGCCACCACCGTGCACTGCTAAGACTAACACCCAGGACATCAAAGATGACATCACAAATGTCATTGATGACATCACTGATGACATCACATGTCTGGCTCCCCCTTTTTTCCTTTACTGACATATCTAGGCCACATGGTTTTGTTCAGTAGCAGTCAGGAACAAAAAATTGAAAAGGTACTATATTTGTAGACTTATACTTCGAGTATGTTCTTACAGTAATTCCCATAGGGTCAAGTCACATCATATGAAACATATACATAGGGGAAGACACAGGCTTGAAAGACAGCAATCCTTTCTGTACATGAAGATAATCAGTAGGACTATCAGAAATCTCTGATAGTTTTTTTTTTTTTTTACTGTACTACTTTCCTTAGGGTCCAGTTACATCATGTGTTACACATGCATAGAGTAAGTAGCAGCTTTTAAACATCGCAATTATTTCGCTGCATGAAGATAATCAGTTAGGTTATGAACTCTTTCTGCTACCACTTCTGCTTTTTTGCTTACTGTATATACTCATATTTGTATTTGTTTTTGTCTCTTTTTGTTTTGTCTGTAATAATGCAATTATGTAGTAAGTGGGTTTTATTAGCTACTTATTACATGTTTCACAGTGCGCAAAACTCTATAATAAGAAAGCAGTTATCATTTCACTATTCAACATTGCAAGATTGTGAATATTGCGCCTTCATTTTGTATGCTGCACACACTGCCTATGCTTGTGCATGAGTAGCTTATTATACTGGATAGAACTTCATGATAGAATGCTATTTATATCAATGCATTGCGTAATGCACTAATTAACTCATGGTATTTATTCCAATGATCCTTGACACTTTTTTGTCAACATTATAATAGAATCCCTTGTAGAGAGTTGTCATGAAGAGTAAATGCACATGTGATGTCATCAGTGATGTCATCAATGACATTTGTGATGTCATCTTTGATGTCCTGGGTATTAGTCTTAACAGTGCACGGTTGTGGCGCAAGTTATGGTTGCTTAGTTTACCATAACTGGCAAATTTCAGGCGTTTTTTGGTTTTACTTGGAACCATAACGTCCCTTTAAAAAAGTTTGTTTACTGAATTTCATGTGTTTTTAGTAGCGCAACTTAACCATAACGTCCCTTTAACAATGTATTTTTACTGAATATCATAGGTTTTTAGTAGCGCAACTTAACCATAACGTCCCTTTAACAAAGTTTTTTTGCTGAATATACATTTCCATAGTGTGAATTTGATAGATGTTTACTAGGATTCCCTTGCTTTATATACATGTAACATAGAACATACTGAACCCCCAGCTAGTGATGTTGATGTCCGCGGACTGTGCATATGTCCGCGAACGGTCGCGGACAACATCAACACTACCCAAACACTCAGGGGTATCTTAAATGGTTCTATCATACCATATAAACACTGCACAAGTTCAAAAAGAAGCACATAAACACATTGGGCCTCATTACGACCCTGGCGGAGTGGGTTTACGCCAGCGGTATTCGCGGCGGACCCGTCCGCCCCACTACGAGTTCCCGTAGCGCCATGGAGCGTTTTCCGCCTGGTTTTTCCGGGCAGAGAAATCCATGGCGCTACGGGACCTTGTTGTTAATTACGCCACCGTATTTTACGGTGGCGTAATTAACGCCTTCCCCACTCCCATTATACCCTATGGGGCAAAAATGGGAATGGGGAAGGGTAAAATGGGGAATGGGGATTTACCACCCCGCCAACCTCGGAATGGGGCGGTAAATCCGCCAACCCCCATGGCGCTATCGGCAGCTTTCCGCCGTGCTCCATGGTGCATTTGGCGCCACGATTTCCGCCAGGGTCGTAATGAGGGCCATTATATGTAATAATAAATAAACAGTGAAACCTATATATCTAACACATCAACCGTCCATTTAAATACCATATGTAGTAAAAATGGAATATACCAAAACAAAAAATATATTCCTCCAACATAATTACCTCACAGAAACTGCAGAGCTAGAAGCAACAGTAGACCTACACAACAGTACGAATACAACTTACCAGTAAACTTCAATTTTCTTATATATTTCTAAACTTTTTGTATTAGGTACACTACAATTAATATATGTTTGTTTTTCACACAGAAATGTGCAGTACTTTGGAATGGCTTGAGGAGAATTTTCCATGAGAGGAAATGTCTGAAGAAAGTGATAATAATGGTAGACACTTCTCTATATAACCAACTTAATAATCATTACTTTATGTGTACCTAACATATATATATTTATTTTTAACAGACCATACAAAAATTGAAAATAATACACCAAAAGAAACATTGGAAAAGACTCTGCAATGGATGGAACAGAAAATGGACATGCTCAAGGAAAGTTTCAATGTTTTGAAACAGTTAGTGGAGGACCACTTAAAAGAAAAAAATAAATACCTTTGTCCCACATGTACCTGTTCCCCCTCTCCATGTCCCAGTCAACTATCCCCAAACCCTCAACACCAAGAAAAACATTTTGATGAGACTCCATCCCTTCATCCCCTCCATCCATCCTCTCCAAACCCCTAATTCCCCTGTATTTGTATCAGTTTCTGCTTCCCCCTCTCTTTCATAAATTGTGTTTCTGTATATAATTAAAAAAAATATGATGTGTCTTTTAATTCAATCCTTTGTGTCTTATTTTCTTTAAAAAGCAGTTAGAATGTCCACGGACACAGCGCCTGTCCGGAATGTCCGTAAATGAACAAAATGGGGGTGTCCTCAGGACACTATCCGTACCGTTCCAACCAAGATGGAACTGTTCTTAGAACACACCTGGTGTCCGAGATGTCCATAAGTGAACAAAATGGAGGAATCCTAAGGACATTATACCTGTTCGTACCGTCCGTAGCCAAGTTGAAACTGTCCTAAGAACACGGGCGCTGTCCAGGATGTCCATAGTCAAACAAAATGGAGGGGTCCTAAGGACACTATACCTGTCCGTACAGTCTGCAGAACATCTACGCATATGCGCACCACACCCGTAAGTCCTGCGAACATCGCGCCTGTCCGTAACTGTCCGTCTCACTTGTGTTGCACTTTTAATTTGTTTGAGGACCGGAACACCCGCACGCATGCGCACAACTGTTCCCGTGCATTTGGTGTCCTGCGGACACCCGTTCCCTTCACGGACATGTTCCTGACATCATCATGTAACTGCACCCACGCTGAGCGTGTGTCCTAATTTGCGGACACTGTCCGGTTCCCCAACATTTTAAAAGAACTTATTCAGACAATCCAAATTATTTAACAGTAAATATTCAGCATTGCACATGTCCCAGACAATGACCCTGGCTTTCCACATACTTTTTGTAACTTTTTGAACCTTTTTGGGTGTTCGATCTGTTCGCGAAGCGCACCCCTCCACCCCTATAAAAGGCCACACCCCAGAGCTGATCTTCATTGTACTTCTGGCTAATGCAGATTGACTTTTGCTGCCTTTGCTTTTCTTGCTGAGATTATCTCATCAACCCTGATGGCATCCATGGCTGCTGTTGCTACATCTGCCTCAGTACTACCCCCAAATCCTCCACCACCACCACCTCCCCAAGGGCCTGCAGAGGGGAACACGCGTGAGGATGTAGAGAACGAGGATGAAGAGGATGAAGAGAATGAGGTCGAGGAACTCCCTAATACCAGCACTCGCCGGGAGTCTTGGGTGTGGCGGTTGTTTACCGTTCATGATAACGTACCAAAAGGATGTGCGAACAAGGTCACCTGCAACCAGTGCAAAATGATGCTGAGTTGTGTGAGACGTGGTTCGTACAGCTTTGGTACGACATCCATGAAGCGACACCTAACGTTGTTCCACAGTGCGGACATTCGCAAGGTTGTACTTTGTGATAAATGTAGTAGGTTGAGTTCCTCTACAGCATCCTCCATTTCTGCTCCTCTCACCACAAGAGACACTCCTGTGGGAGAGCGCATCCCTCCAGCTGCTTCACAGGCCATTCGCGATGCTGTTTACCCTTACCTTTTGAGGGTCTCAATTTTGTGTATGTACTACGACGCAGTACTCTGCAGGGGGGAGAGTCTTCGAAGTGCTTTCAAGACTACAGTCACGGAGCACCAGAAGACCTGCTACCTACCTAAGTAAGGCCCACCCTACATCTTCCTCTCTCCACCTGCCCTTTCTTATCCCCGTGGTTGGTGTCCCTTTCTTACCCTCCTTTCCCCTCCTCTCCTAGTGTGTTGTGTGTAAAAAAACAAAAGAAATATAAAACAACAAAAATCCAACAAAAAAGGCTCTTTTCAGAGCCGCCTTTCACAGTTTAAAAATAGAAGTGGCAAATGAACAGTGCAGGGCCCTGTGCATTTTTTGGAAGTCCGCGGACAGTCCTAGGACATATACAATTTTAGGGTGCTGCCCTAGGAAAACCAAAGCACTTTTCTCTGGTAGGCAGTGGTGGCTCTGAAAAGAGTATTTTGGCGGTGTTTTTGTGTGTTTGAAAAACTTGAAATTGTCAACATCTACTTCAAAATAGCATGTGCTGCAAACTCTCATCTCAGAACAGGTTATCATGCCATGTTATTTCTGGAGAGGAGCACCTGCTACCTTTTTTGAAATATTTGGAAGGAACTTGGGGTTGGTCACCCTGAGTTACCTGGGGGCAACCAAACGTGGACTCCCTGCTCACTGTGCTCAGAGAGGCACAGCTTCACCTCACTGATGAGGCCCAACAAGGCTGAAACACGTGTATGGGGTTGCTGTTGGTACTCTTGTTCAGAGAGGAATTGCCATAGCATTTCGGTGCTGGACTGCTCATGTGGGCGGGACAAAGACTGATATGCAAATGGGTATTTCCCATCTGTGAAAGGTACAGTGAGCAAAAAGCGTGTGCTGCAAACTCTCATCTCAGAACAGGTTATCGTGCCATGTTCTTTCTGGAGAGGAGCGCCTGCTACCTTTTTGGAAATACTTCAAAATAGATGACTATAATTCCAAAAAAGGTTGCAATGCATTTTCTCAGAAAAATCTGATTGCCAGCATAAGTAAGATGGACTCCATCTCTGCGAAAAATATATGTGCTGCGAAACATAATATTTTCATTGAGAAAAGAGGACATGCCAACATCTCTTAGAAAGGCACAAACAGTCTTATTGACATTGCGCCTCGCTTTCTCCATTTGTGGACCAAATAAAGAAGAACGCAGCCACATTTGTCTTTGTGCAATACGAGAAAAAATTACTTGGGAATTTGGAAACATGTCCATGACCTTCTCAAGTCCTTCTTTCATTGCAAATTGCAAAGAAATTCCAGACACATGTCCTAAACTGTTCCTTCCACAATGAAATATAATTATGTCTGGATGATGCTCTGTCTCTAAAGTAGCACAGAGAGGTACCAAGTCAAGCCACTTCATTCCACGCACTCCATGCCAGTGCACTTCCACATGAGGAAATCCAAGATCTGCAGCTACTCCACAGCGTTCTGCATGCACCTCCAACCAATGTATCCATGAATCTCCCAAAATCCAGATAATCTGTTTTCGGAAACACACAGCCATACCTATCTGTTCTTCTCTCAGGAAAAAGACGTTCTGACAAAATCTCCCCTTACACAACACACCCAGTAAACTTTACTGACCAATCCGTTCCTCCGCTCATTCTCATTTGCATGCCTCTCCACCCTAAAATCCATGTTTGTAATACGCATGTCCGCAGACTACCGCCATGTCCGCGGAGATATCGAAAATCTGAGCGTGATGAATGTACATTTAAATAGTGTGCCCCATTTCCCCTTTGAGGTGGGCTCTGAAAAGAGCCTTTTTTTGTTTTTATTGCAGATGCCTGACAGACACCTGTTGTTTTGTATTTTTTGGGGGGTTTTTTCTTCTTACTTTACAACTAAAATCTTCACATAACCTTCTCCAAAGCAACCCGTACATTCCAAAACAGCGTGGCATTTCCCAAAAAAGATAAAGAAAGGCCATCTTCTTCAAAATAAACTGCATTACGCGAATCAATATTCTCATTATTACAAAAAAACATACCAGCTCTAAGCATGAACGCACACATGCCTCTATTGATTGCACACCTAGCAATGTTTTGCTGAGGACAAAAAACAGAACTATTGTCCCATATTGCCCTAGGTAGTAATCCAGAAAAAATTACTTTCGCATTTGGAAGGATGTTCATTACTGCTTGAACCAACTGTTCCAAATATGCCAACAAGGTAGGGGCACTGACGTAGCCCAAATGGAAAGCACCTTAGTGCATAACTACCAGATGGGGACTGTTCATCCTGCGCATATTTTCGCAGTCTTGCAGAATTCGCTCTACATTGCAATCAGGCACAGCGCTCCACACCACCTCCACTCCTTGAACATCGACATTTTTTGCCACATGCCTGCATTGAGCATAGTGCTGTAAACCATGGACAAACATATCTCCGAGCACCAACACCCTGACTTTCTCCACCTCTGCCATCTTCACTACACACACTCACTTCCTACACAAATCCACAACATCAACATCTGATTGGCCGATCCCCACAGTCCCCTTTCCATACTGGATTTGCTGGAAAACCCCAGATGTGGCACGCAGTACCCGCAGACAGCCGCGGTGTCCACGCGGCACGTAACACTTAGCCAGCCCTTCTACCCTTTCCACATCACTCTCGATGCTATTCCCTCATTGGATACAGCTAAGCAGTCACACAACCATCCACCAATCACATCCAAGACCTCTACATCTAACTCCATCATCAGAGTTCCGCACTTCAAATGTACTGTTGATCACTCTGAGTACAAGTCTCATATCATTGGAAAGCACCTACTACAAAAACTACTCTACAAGTCCACAAGATTTCTACTTACAGCTGCATTCATATCCACATGCATGAATGCAAACTACAGGTATGCATATTTTATTCACAGTACATGTACAAGTGTTATGAATCCATATAAAAAAGTAATGCCACTAAACCTGCATAGCCTATACATACATGCCAACCTTCCCAATTTAAGTGCGAGACTCCCAATTTTTTAGTGAAAAATCGCTCAATATTTTACTGTCTCCCACATAACCTATACATACATGCCAACCCTCCCGATTTAGGCATGAAACCCCCGATTTTTCATTGAAAAATCACACTATTTTTGACTGTCTCCCGCCTAAATGAATGCTAATCCCAATGCAATCCTATGAGAAAAATAAATGTTCCCGATTGCTGTGGTGAAATCTCCCTCTCAGGTGCTCCCAATTTTTCCCATCTACTATAATCAACTGTCACTTCCAAACCTGTCTGCTATCTACAACACACCTTTAAAAAACCAAGTGAATTTCATGCACTTAAAATTCTACTCATTTGCAAAGCATGTTGAACTAACATATTGTAAATAAAATATAAAGGCTGCACATAGTCAAATGAGATTCATGCATATACTATGTTCAGATATCAAACAAGAATGCTACCACAAAAACATAAAAATCAACGTCTACATTAACATCAGTGCTATAATCACTCGTAGACTTACATAAAGTTAGACAAACATTGCAATATCTAAAAGACAGTAATGAATACGACAAAGAAATAAATATTGAAGAAAACTTAAGGGAAACAACTGAAATAATTCAAGTGTCACCAGAAACTGGTCAATTTGTACTTCTAGATCCTGCTACAGTATCCAATATTTTAGACCATTATACAATTCATCCATTACACTCTAATGACACCATAGATGATGCACTAGAAACGTACCAAATGCGACAAACCAAACGATCACCAATCAGCATATGGGAAAAAAGTATAGAAGCACGTGCTTTTCCTCTACTCTTTCCTACTGGCAAAGGAGGAAGGTACGATGATAGATCCACTCAGATAACAGCATCAGAATACCACTCGTTACGAATGTATTCTGAAGATCCCAGATTTAGACAAAATGTGGAATACATATTCCACCTACTCTTTGAAAGTGAACTAGCAACGCTATGTTATGGAGTGGCACACATATTGAATTCTGGAACCCACTTTCAAAATATGTCAGCTACGCAATTAATACCAAAAGTGCAAGAAAAAGATGAGGTTTTACAATCAAGCATTACAAATATGTTAGCAAACATGCGTGGTACAAAAGAGTACTGGTTCCGACGTCACAGAGATGTACGTTGTATGATAAGAAACCTTGGCCCACCCACTTGGTTTGTTACATTAAGTTGTGCAGAATATGCATGGGAAGATTTACATGATTTCCTACGCATATCAAACAAAAACAAAACAAACATAGATATACTAACACCTGGAGAACTTTTCTCTCTAGATCCTGTAAATGTTTCAAGATATTTCCATCATCGTTTCATTGCTATGCTACAGTTTATTTGTAATAAAACTGTTCCTCCCATCGGAGAAGTGCAACACTTCTTTTGGAGAAAAGAATATCAAGCCAGATCCACATGCTTTTATGGATTAAAGATGCTCCTAAATTTGGTCAACACAGTGATTCCACTGTTTTACAGTTTATCGAAAAATATATCACTTGTGAAATTCCATCGAAAGCAACAAATAGTGATCTTCATGCACACATTGTACAATTTCAAAGACACAAATCTGGCAAATATTGTCGTTGCAAATACAAAAACAAATGGAAATACTACACCAAATGCCGCTTTGGTTTTCCTAGACCAGTTACAGTAACAGGTGAAGTGAACAACTTCATGTCTTCATTTAGACATAGGGCCTCATTACAACCCTGGCGGAGTGGGTTTACGCCAGCGTTATTCGCGGCGGACCCGTCCGCCCTACTACGAGTTCCCGTAGCGCCATGGAGCGTTTTCCGCCTGGTTTTTCCGGGCGGAGAAATCCATGGCGCTACGGGACCTTGTTGTTAATTACGCCACCGTATTTTACGGTGGCGTAATTAACGCCTTCCCCACTCCCATTATACCCTATGGGGCAAAAATGGGAATGGGGAAGGGTAAAATGGGGGATGGGGATTTACCGCCCCGCCAAGGTCGGAATGGGGCGGAAAATCCGCCAACCCCCATGGCGCTATCGGCAGCTTTCCGCCGTGCTCCATGGTGCATTTTGCACCGCGATTTCCGCCAGGGTCATAATGAGGGCCATAGTGTTAAAGGTAAATCACCTAAGAACACGTATTACATAAAAAGAACAGAAGAATCAAAATATATCACTGATTACAATGCAATCATTGCCCTCTTATGGAATGCAAACATAGATATGCAGTACATTGCAGACAATTCCACTGCAGTTGCACGATATGTTACAGCCTACTTAACAAAAGCAGAAAAAACAGAGCTTCAAGACCCCTGAAATGACCTATCATCAGAAAAAACACTATATCAGAAATTGTGCATCTTAGGCATAAAAATGCTCTCTCATAGAGAATGTGGCTCCTATGAAGCTGCAGATCTTTTAACCAGTACTGCTTTGTATGGAAAATTTGAAAATGTAGTATGGCTAAGTCTTGGTCCTGCTAAATCTAGAAAAAGAGTTCTCAAATCATATGAGGACATAGAAACAATAGCCAAAAATGACCCCAACAGCCAAGACATTTTGAAAAACAATGTACTAGACACATACTACCCGAACAGGAGTACAACTTTGGAAACCATGTGTCTATACCACATAGCCCAAAACTTCACATACAAAAATAATATAAAACCCGATGAAAAAAAAGGTAGATATAGAGTGACAGATTGTGAAGGCAGCTTAGTGAAACTTACCAAATGAAGCTTAATTAATCATATCAAATTGTCATTAAAAACTCCTCAACAGAAAGAACTATATTACATGTCTCTGCTACAACTTTTTAAACCATGGAGAAAAGAAAGAAGAAGAGATACTAGAAAACAATGACTCCTATGAAGACACTTTCAAAGCAAATGAAAGCACTATCACTGATATAAACTTTACGCAGTACAAAACAATGTTGCCCAATGAACAGCAACACAAAGAAGAACTCCAGGCCCAACTAGATAAGGACACTGCCGACAGTAGTCAACCTTCTGTAACAGGAAGTCAAGAACCACTTGGACAGCCACTAATAGCAAATGAGGCAGAATTAGCTATGACAGAAGTAGAGAACACCATGTGTCACTATGAAGAAGATACAGAAGACTTAACTGTACTACAATCAAAACTGAACAAAGAGCAGTGCACTATTTTTCAAGAAGTAACAAAAGAAATTGCACATGGTTTGAAACATGAAAATAAAGAATGTACCTGCCAAAATTTAAAAAAAAACCTATACTACTATATGTCAGTGGTGAAGCTGGTTCAGGCAAAACATTCTTAATCAAAATCATCAGCAAGTTCTTTCAACAATTGACAAACAACAAACTGTCAGCTGTTGTAACTGCCCCACAGGTTTAGCTGCCTACAACATAGGTGGTGTCACTTTACACCGGTTACTACTCCTTCCAGTAAAACACCAAAACAAATTCAATATTACAAACTTTCTACAGAAGCTGCAATGGAACTCCACAGAGTGTTAAAACAAATGAAAATGCTACTAATAGATGAAGTGAGCATGGTCTCCAACCTAATGTTTGCTTTGATTCACCTCAGATTGCAAGAAGTACTTAAAACAAACTCCGAAGAGCTTGTTGGAGGAAAACACATTATTGTTTTCAGAGATCTTCTTCAATTGACACCAGTGAAAGGTGAACCTATTTTTAAAACCTTAGGACACAAACTCTGCCGTAAAACTGTTGGCAGCATAAGAAATGTCAACCTTTGGCAACATTTCCAATGCAGAGAATTAACAGAAAACATGCGCCAATCTGCAGACCTCACTTACGCCAACGTTTTAAAAAGCATTAGAGTTGGTGTACTATCTCAAGAAGCATAATAAATATTAGAAACCCGGCACATCCATACACTTTATGGCCATAACTCATATGCTACTGATGTTATGGAACAATTAGTGCACGAAAATGTCAATTGTATGTCCTTAATGCCAACTCTTGCAAGCTGTTCCAAATTCAATGAAACAATGTTGAAAAAAGAAATGCAACCAATAATTGAAATGTGCTACACAGACAAACTGGACCTACATGGTATGACACTACCCATGTCTCAACAAGCCACAACAAGAGTAAATATCATAGACAATTCTATCTCCAACACAGCTGCTTTGGAGAAAATATTAAAATTATCCTTAAACTGTAGAGTAATGCTTAAACGTAACCTTGATGTGGAGCAAGGACTAGTTAATGGAGCACTGGGTACAATTGTTGGCTTTCAAACTTACCCACGTGACAACAACATTCAGTTTGTCAATATTCTCTTTGACAAACTTTCAGAAGTAAAAAGGAACGGGCGCTCAACAGCTCGATTCCTTCTCTTCAAAGACATTTATGTAAGCAGAGAACGATTTTCTCTAACTCTAGCATACTCAGTCACCATTCATAAATCACAAGGTTTTACCCTAGACAAAGCATTGATAGATATTGATAACACAGTCTTTAAAGAAGGCATGAGCTACGTAGCACTATCACGCTTACGTACACTTGACGCTCTATTTTTAATCAACTTTGATGCAAGTAAAGTAAATGCTGATATTCCTTGCATTTTGGAATACAATAGACTGCGTTCAGTATACACCCCCATCTAAAAACATATCCTGTTCCACAAAAAGGAAAACTTTGTAAAAGTAAACTAATTAAAACAGAAATGCAACAGGATCTGACTGCAAATCCGCCAAAGAGAATAAAATAAGCTAATACTTCTTCAATTACCACAACCAAAGAAGAACCTATTACTGAAAGTAACTCAGGTACTTCTTCCAAGAAGCAACACACACTCCAAAAAAATGACTTGGACACCGAACTATCTGGTCGATTCAAATTTTCAAACATAACTGTTTATATGTAGCAATGAATATTCTATTTCAATTGCCACCAATTGTTGACAACATTTACCTGCACAGTACAGACCAATTGTGTTTGCAAATGTTGGTACTTCATAGAAACGCAAAAAACAATCCTGACAACATGTATAGTGTTCATGGAATAAGACAAGAATTGGACTACTGTGCTGGAATGGTGAAATTCACTATAAATTCACAAGACGATCCACAAGAATTTCTAATGTACTTACTACAAGTACTGGAAAACAAAAACATACCTATAAATGAAATTTTCCAGATTTCATACATGTGGAAACATACATGCACTCTCTGCAACAATGTGACACAGGAACAAATCCCTAATGAGCGCTTCATGTATGTATCCATACCTAATTGTGAATCCGTTCCATTTCAGCAACTTGTACAATATGCAAACCATGGTAGATTATGTACTACCTGCAATTCAGATAATCGCTTCACCTTACTAATACAAACACATAGTAAATATGTAATACTAATGCTTCTAGGTTACAATGAAGATGGTACCAAAAACAACTGCAAGTTGACTGGATTCACACATGGTCAAGTATCACTTGGTAAGAAAGCCTTCACAACAATAGGTATAATCTACCACGCAGGAACCACAACCAATTCAGGTCACTACACTGCATATATAAAAAAGAAATGTGGATGGTTCGAATGTAATGATAGTACCATTACTCGAAAGCAGAGATTATCAGCAATTCTTACAAACGCTTAATTAATCTTCTGAAAACCAAAATTTAATAACTAATCTTTACTTAAACATTAACTAAACTTCCATTAAAAAACTATAAACTGTTAGACTACGCCAACAGGTATCTAACTGCCCCAAGATTCTATAACAACCAAACAGATAAATCAATACCACTAAATTATAACAAGAAATAAACAGTTAGAATATGCCAACAGGTATCTAACTGCCCCAAGATTTTGCAACAACCAAGTAGATAAATCAATACCACTAAATTATAACAAAAAACAGACAGTTAGAATATGCCAACAGATATCTAACTGCTCCAAAAATCTGCAACAAGCCAACAGATAGAACATTAGCCAGAAACAACAAGTGAACACTGAAAACAAACAAATAGACTGTAGCATAACAAAAAAAGTTTTTTTTTAATTCAACATGGATTTTTTTTTCCACAGACCCAATGATTTCAAAAACAAACACAGAAACTGAGCAAATTGCACAGTACACTGGTTTGTAAACTACTAAATATGAGGGTCGAAAAAAACCTGAAATGTCTATTATGCAATGTAATAAGTCTTTATAAAATACATACACTAACATGCTCTTTTCTTTTATCACAGAAATTGAAAAAGAATATGTGCTCCAGTTACCCAACTCATGAAAAAATATATCCAATCTCAAAAAATCAAACAGTAAGTATGTTCTAATAGAACGCATACATACTGCTGCATAACAGAACCATTGAAGAAAACATCTAACCGTACACCACAATGCAAAATGTTCACTTCCATTGATATGTTATACTACAGTGCTTGTTAGCAAACTCTACAATCTTAATGACAAGAAGTAGCCAAAACTTAACATACAAACTATACAAATCAAACAGTACAGAAACTGTAGATTTGCAAACATTTGATAGATATTCGATTCTATGGGTGTGATCTATGGGTGTGATATGCTGCGGTGGTTGTGGCCGTGCCTAGAGTCTTGGGTGTATGGCCTACAGCCTACGGCCTGCGGCCATGCACCCAAGACTCTAGGCCCTGGCAACAAACGTCGCAGCATATCACACCCACAGATCACACCCATAGAATCAAACATTTTAACTGTCTATATGGGCCCACCCATATCACACTTTCTGCAAAGTTTCATGAGAATTCATCCAGGGAGAGCGAAGTTATAAGCCACCCATGTTGGCTTATAACTTCAGTGCATATAACTTCAGTCTTGGGTGCATGGCCTTTGGCCATGCACCCAAGACTCTAGGTCCTGCTCACAACCACCACAGCATATCACACCCATGGTGGTTTATAACTTCAGTACTTATAACTTCGGTCTTGGGTGCATGGCCGAAGACTCTAGGCCCTGCCTACAACCACCACAGCATACCACACCCATGGTAACTTATAACTTCGGTGGTTATAACTTCGGTCTTGGGTGCATGGCCTTTGGCCATGCACCCAAGACTCTAGACTCTAGGCCCTGGCCACAACCACCGCAGCATATCACACCCATAGAATCAAACATTTTGACTGTCTATATGGGCCCACCCATATCACACTTTCTGCAAAGTTTCGTGAGAATTCATCCAGGGAGAGCGAAGTTATAAGCCACCCATGTTGGCTTATAACTTCAGTGCATATAACTTCTGCCTTGGGTGCATGGCCTTTGGCCATGCACCCAAGACTCTAGGTCCTGGCCACAACCACCGCAGCATATCACACCCATGGTGGCTTATAACTTCAGTACTTATAACTTCGGTTTTGGGTGCATGGCCTTCGGCCCGGTCATGCACCCAAGATTCTAGGCCCTGCCCACAACCACCGCAGAATACCACACCCATGGTGACTTATAACTTCAGTGCTTATAACTTCGGTCTTGGGTGCATGGCATTTGGCCATGCACCCAAGACTCTAGGCCCTGGCCACAACCACTGCAGCATATCACACCCATAGAATCAAACATTTTAACTGCGGCATATGGTCAATTTTTATGTCCGCTGACACTGCGCGTGTACCTAGAACAGTTTCAACTTGCCTGCGGACAGCACGGACGGGAATACTATCCTTAGGACACCCCTCATTTTCAGTAATTACTAACATCCCGGACAGTGCGGGCATGGCGAATACTTCAGTAGCACCTGCCACCTAAGCAAATACAGTATTTGACCCATCTCTTACTCCCCAAACCTCCCCAAGCACTCTTGCACACCAAAACATTTACTCCCCAAAACTGCATTTCACCTCTGTTCACTGCCACGCTGTCGGCGGATCCAAGATGGCGGGCGCATCGGAACAATCTGATGCACATCATGCCTCACTCCAGCCAATCGGCGGACACGTTGCGTGTCCGTGGACATGACGCGAGCCGATTAGCCAATCAGTGCCCTGCCCACGGAGCGAACAGGGATGTGTGTCCGCAGAGCGGACATATGATATGATATGATATGATATGGTATTTGTAACGCGCCTATACACAAGTGTTTCAAGGCGCGAGATAGATATCACTAATTTTTTTAGACCTACTTTTTGATCATTTAAAAAAAAATACTAGACAGATTTTCACCAAATTAACAAAAGCATGCTTTTGAGACCAATCCGCTGCTCCTGCTGCAAATTTGGTGAAAATCCATCCAGCGGTTTGGGCTGTAGGCGTGCGCAAAGTTTTTCCCCATTCACTCTATGGGAAAAAAATTAATTTTGGGACCCCCCTATAACTTTGCCCCCCCTGGACCAAACCTCACCAAACTTTGCAAAGAAATCCAGAGTGGGCCATATACTTTCTTTGCAGTTTCGTGAGGATTCGTCCAGAGA